>NC_064225.1:6296250-7044375 GCF_023101765.2 Spodoptera frugiperda
GTAGTAGCACGGAGTCTGGAATTGTGCCCGGTAGGTATATGGCAATAGGCTCACCTCCTATTACATGGGACTTATTACACAAATGGTGAAATGTATAGCGGCATTACGTGCCATAATGTGAACCTCTACTTGCCCCTTGGGGGATAAAAGGCGTGACGTTGCAAAAAAACACCTTATGAGTGTCTGTTATATAAAAATGTATATGTGTATGCTTATTTATTCCATCTGTTTTGCTGCAAATATGGTGCCAAAGTAGAATTATTTCAGGGCTTCTTTTTCCTCGATAGAATTGGGCAAGTAAAACAAGCTATTTGTTCGATTCTAGGCACAATTCCAAATACCATACGTTTCTAAGTAACTTAATTCTTATTTTTTATTGAAAGGATAGAAATAAGAACCAAAGATTTATTGCTTTGGATAATTGGTAGTTTAAAAATGATAGCACAATCGGATAGCTGTTTGGACAACTCTTACTAGACAAAATGCAATTATTGGGTCTGGTACTTGCCAAATCAGCTCATTAAAAATTGCAAGCTTCTACAATCATAATAAGCAAAAAATAAAATATAGCAAAAACTTTGCTTATTTTAGAAATTAAGACAACTTTGACAAAGTATACCTATAACATAAAAATAAATAGAAGATTCGCACTGATATTGTTTTTCAATATTGACACGCGAGCAATATTGAAAACTTTTCTCGCTATAGATAAATAATATTCTTTTATATCAACCGTGACAAATGTATCACGAAAATTATTTACTTGGGTAAAGATTTCAGATTTTCTGTTTCATTCGTAACAAAATAATTTTATTCGAGAGTAGCGGTGAGTGAATACGTACATATATAATGTTCTTGTACTATGTAAACATATAGCAAAGAAAATAAAACGAGTACCTACCTACCAAGTAAATAGGATCAAATAACGAAAATTCGAGAGTATTTGAAAGTCTTACAAATGCGTGCGTACTTGTATTATATTGAACTAGCTTTCCGCCCGCGGCTTCGCCCACGTGTAATCTATACTAATATTATAAAGCTGAAGAGTTTGTTTGTTTGATTGTTTGTTTGTTTGTTTGAACGCGCTAATCTCAGGAACTACTGGTCCGATTTGAATAATTCTTTTTATGTTGGATAGCGCATTTATCGAGGAAGGTTATAGGCTATAAATCATCACGCTACGATCAATAGGAACCGAGCAGAGCGGGTGAAACCGCGCGGAAGTAGCTAGTTCGGTTATATATAGCGTTTTTTAATGATCTCGACAGGGCTTTTTCTTCCACTTTCTTTCGCGTATGTCCGCTAGGGGCGCTGCTAAAATTACACGATAAATTAAAATATTTTACGCTACCTAGCTAAATGACGGTAACGAAACCATAGCGCGATCTATCTCGATGCCAACGCCATCTATCGAGCATCGAGACAACTCGTGATACGAAGTTATACGTACATGTGAGGCTATTAGGTTGACCTTATAATAAAAAGTAAATCTCATTAACGTTAAGAATTTAGGTGAAAATGGATGCGGACAAATAACACAAAATAGGGATTTAAAGGCGTGATGTTATTAATGTTATGCATGTATGTACATAATTATGTATGTTATTATGTATGTTAAAGAGACGACTGAAAGTTGTCATACAAAGTCTTTTTTTAAGGATGGGAAATCATCAAATGACCTCTCCCGCTCTGGGTGGAACGGAAGGGAGTGTCAGACTTTTACTGACTAAAACCCACCTCGTTCCTTCAGTTGCCCTTTGCGTTCCGGGGCCACGGTATCTCGTTAGAACTTTCCCGCAGCCCCGGCTCAGTTTATCCCGTTTCCCCCCTTGGGGGTTGACATTTCAAAAATCCCTTCTTAGTGCTCACTTATGTTGCTAAAGGAACCTCTGTTCAAAATCTCAGACTCCTATACCGAGCGGTTTCGGCTGTGCGTTAATAAATCAGTCACCCAATCGCACCCCTAAATCACGATTGGAGGGTAGTTTGAAAAAACTTATAATGTCAAACATATTTACTTGCCTATGTACGTGTTCATGCCAAGTTTCAAGTTTATAAACCCAAGGAATAAGATTTTTCATAGAAACGTTTTTACCCCTTTTCCCCCCTTGGGGGTTGAATTTCCAAAAATCCTTTCTTAGTGCTCCCCTACATATCCCAAGGAACCTACATTCCAAATTTCAGCTGTCTACGACCAGTAGTTTCGACTGTGCGTTGTCTGTCAGTCAGTCAGTCAGTCAGTCAGTCAGTCAGTCACTCAGTAACGGAAGAGTTTTATATATATAGATTACATAGGACTCCAATGAATTTTATTAGAGCACTAACTTTTCCTTGCGGCTTCGTTCATATAAAATTTTGATTTCTCTCGAGCGGGTCCTGATCTTGGAGGAATATGAGGTTTAAAAGAGCTTGAATTTTTCAAAACGGTTCTATAGTGTCATTGCCAATTTAATACGTATGTGTATACATACAATTAAATGTTCATCCTTTCTCATTTTAGTTGATTGCGTTGTTGGAAGATTGTACTACCTTTTTTTCATTTTTGAGGAATCATATCATCCACTTCTCCAACCTAGGGCAACGCGAGAGGGAGTGTCAGACTCGTCAAAACTACCCCGTTCCTACTCATGAGTCCTTTGAGCTGGAGCTCCGGTAACCCGTTAGGTAGTACGCAGCTCCAGATCGGCATCTTCCCTGACCCTTCTGGGCGCCATTATACTCCCCTATTGGTTAGTATCTTTCAGTCAAAGTTATAAAATTTAATTAAACTCAAACTCAAAATTTTTATTTGCATGTTATACCTATCACACAACGACATACTAATAATAACAGCCCATGATTATAGTGCACATACATCCCATCAGAGATTGACAGACATGCAATGATTAATGCATGAATTGGATTGCTTTGACTCAATAATATCGGAGTTACGAATGAGCCATTAAATTTTTATTACAAGCTAATAATACACTTCGGTACATTTCTTTTATTTCCTGCAGTGTTCAGTATGACATCATAAATCGTTTTATATCACGAAAATAGGTCAAGGAATCCCGTCAATAATTTTCGACATCCAATTTATAAAATTCCATTACTCCTTTGTTCCAAAATTTGAACCTAAAATTTGAGGCACAGAAGTTTTGTATCCGACTATTCCATTAAGGCTACAATACAATGTAATATTCCTGTTATTTCACAAAGAGATGGGTAGGAATTAAATTATAGAAGAGCTGGGATTCTGTTATTTAGTTACTTGTTATAGCGGAGGTTATTGCTTACTGGGAATTTTGGAATGTGGAAACCCATACCTGTCAATCTTTATTTATGAACAGTTTGAAACAAATGTGTTCTCAAACTCTTATTCAGTGTTTTGTGTCTGTTTTCTTGGTTTTGTAATTGATTATGACTGTTAAGACCAACGTTTTGTGTTTCGGTTCCCAAAAGGTAGGCAGATTTGCAGTTTAACAATATTATTTCTTAATGTTTTTAGCCATTCCGTTTGACTGAACTGTATGTCGACTGTATGTCGTGGTGGCCCGGAGGTTTAAGACGCACGCTTGTCATGCACAAGAATTAACATGTGACTTTTTTCAAGTTATATGTACTTTGTAAGATTATCTAGGCACCACTGACAACACTGGTGAAGAAAAACATCATGAGGAAACCAGGTCTTATAATTTCTAATTATAAATTTGAAATCGTATACCCGCATTGATCAATCGTGGTGATTAATGCCTAAACCTTTTCCATGTGGAAAACGGTCAGTGATCAGTAGTGGCCACTTATAAGCTGTTGGTGTTTGTGTGTGTGATGTGTGACTGAAAAACTATCGCCGGGCGTTCAGCTCACTAAAAAACAAAAGCTAGACTTTGTGATGATTAACCCATTAACCGCCTGTGTCGCATGTATGCGACACATACTTCCGTGTCCCTGTCTGACAGAGAACATGCACGATTTTTTGGTTTTATTCACACAATTGCTTCACCTTATTTAGTATATTTTTTTAAATTTTGTTTTATAGCCGCATGGTGGGGCACAGTAATTGATATTTAACTGGGCAGTTAAAGGATTAAACGCATTTTTATTAATACAAATAAAAAAACTAAAACTACTCAAAGGCATTTTGAGATCAAGCCTCACACTATCCAACACAAGCAACCTAATAAATATCATAAAAAAAAATAGTTTATAACACAAAACAAATAGTAGAAACAGGAGGCGATGTAAGAATCGTATCAAAGGGTTGTTTACACATCGCAGATACAAAGAAAATATTTGATTTCGTTGGCCCGATACGGGGCCATGGATTATGCATTGTTCCACGTTCACGTGGTAACCTTTCCTCACTATTTTTGCTCGTAAAATGTCAAGGGTAGGTGGGAGAGAAGATATTCTTTTGATGTTATTGAGTGTTCGTAAAAGACGGGAAAAATAGAGACTCGTCACTTGATGGTAATGATCAGCACTACTAATAAATATTCACATCAGTAGATGAGTAACAAATGAGCCTAATAGTGAAAGGGTGAGCCTCCAATAACCTCATTCGCTACGAACTGTCTAGGGCAAGGGGCAAGGGGACTTCAGCTTGAAAAGCAGGAGTAAGAACGGGGTCGTTTTTAGTCAGTAAGAGTCTGACACTCTTTTTCACCTCACCCAAGACAGAACAAGACTTTGGATGATTTTCTCATCTTAAAAAAAGTAACCACCCTCATACTTAAGACTAAACAAAACGTCAGCGTTGTTTTTACTTAGGTAGAGGTGACCAGTATTATTCTTTTTCGTGTTAGCGACACATGCTTGAACCATGTAAAGACGAGCTTATAAAACAAAATGACAATATTTGTTTAATAATTGTTTTGGACATTCGTCAAAATATATTTAACTCAGCAGTTGTGGACTGGAATTCATTGCTAAGTAGCATTAGTAATACGATACAAATTCGACTGTCCTTTAAGACTTGAGTGCATCACTTGACTTTGAAGGAGGGTCAATTTACATAGGATAACCATAATGAGGAGTGTCATGTCATGTCTCTTCTTATTCAACATTTTATATGCTTATGTCGATGTAGCCTGGAGGTTAAAGACGCACAAAGGTACAGTTCACAAGAACCGAAGAAACCATTGGATGTTTTTCTCCTATAAAAAAGCCGTGAAATATGATAGCTATACCTAGATCATCCGGAGCTTTACCAGAGCTCCGGCTCGAAAAGCAGGAGTAGGAACAGGGTGGTTTTTAGTCAGTAAGAGTCTGACACTCCCTCTCACGTCTTAAAAAAAAACACAACACCTAGATCAACAGAGCAGGACTGGTTCTAGTTTTAATAAGATTTTTGGTTGTAAAGAATGAACTAGTTAATATTTATGAGCAGCTCGCTTTTGCCTATTGCCTGTGGCTATAGCTTGTCCTACAAAACTGACCGTTTCAAAAGCTGTGGTCAGAATTTCAGGCGGACATTTTGGATTTTTTAATTTTGTCAGCTTCGACCTAGATTATGAACGGCAACGGTGAAAAATTGTATGGAAACATTATGAAGAACAGTTTGAAATGAATATTGTTTTCACCGTAATACTGAGATTACCTTCATCTCACCTATCAAAGGTCAATAATATGGCGACACGTGATACGTGACAGACGACAGACGTCGCACACCTACGATAGACAAGCAAATCAATGGATGACGTCATAAATTCAACATCCCACGTATGAAGTTTACAAGCGAATAAACATGGATAGAAAATCGCTATGAACAACAGTTGGCCAGCCACGGTAACATACTCTGGTCGGAGGATCCTCCTTTTCTTAGGGTAATTTAGTCATTGTTCTTTAAAATAACACACTTCTAATTCTTCTAGTGTTGTGGATGACCATGAGCAGCTTATGAACAAAGAGTTGACAAATTTTTCACAACAATAACAAGACATTTTAACTCCTATTCTACAAAAAATAAAGGACAAATTGCCTTAGTTTGCTTTGAAAATCCTCTTAAGTCCTACCGAAACTAAAGTCTAAGCTAAAAGCTGACTATCTAGACACACGGCAGTGTGTCCGCCAAGTTCGAGCAAAAAACCGACACACCGGCCGTGGGTTATATTACACGAACCATTTCGGGCCAAGTTCGACCCACCTATAACTCAAAATCTATTTTATCTACGCATATGAAATTACTAGTATCTATCGAGATCTACTTACTTATCTAAAATACAAAATTTCATTAATGTACCTATTGTAGGTCTTGAGATATTGACGTCAGAAAATCGCTATTTTTACTATACACTCACTGACTGACTCACTCACTCATCAAAAACCTAGACCACTTCCAATGGTCGTATTGACTTGAAATTTGGCATGGAGGTAGGTCTTTAGGTCAAAGTAAAGGAAAAAATCTGAAAATGGCCAAGTGTGAGTCGGTTTTAAAAATAATGAAGGTGTAAATTCATACCCCTAAGGAACTAAAACAAAAAAAATATCTATATCTTCCAATGGTCGTACCGACCTGAAATTCGTTACGAAAATTTGTATTTAGTCAAAGTAAAGTAAAATAAGAAGAAAAGAAAATAAACCTTACAAAAATAAATGAAATCCCACCCAAAACATAAATGTGAAAGGCTGCCAAGTTCGATAATATTGGAATGCTTCGCCTATAAAAGAAGTGAGATCTAAATAAGTACCAAGTTCCATACACAGACCTCAGTTAAAAATGATATAACTTGGCAAGTTTTAATAGAAAATTATATACTTGACTGCGTTTAGTAGGTTTATAACAAAGTGTGTGAAAACTTGCCAACTTGTTATATCATTTTTAACTGAGGTCTGTGTATGGAACTTGGTACTTATTTAGATCTCACTTCTTTTATAGGCGAAGCATTCCAATATTATCGAACTTGGCAGCCTTTCACATTTATGTTTTGGGTGGGATTTTACTTACCCAAAATAGACTGACCTTTTAAAGTCATTGAGGGTTTTCTCGCATCGAGGTATAAATCGGTTGAAAGATAGAACTTGACAAAATACCAAATGTTACTTAGTAAAGTAAAGTTACGTAGTTTACTTTGAGATGGTTAGGTCAAATGTCAATAACGGTCTATGTCTAATATTGCCTCATTTTATAATGGGATTAAATACTTAATAAATTACTTTAAAAGACTAAATTATTTCTTTGCATTAAATAGACTCCGAAACTAAAACGATTTTTTTATACAGCACAATAAAATATAGAACGCTTAGATGCTTAGTAATTATTACTTTGTTTAAAAAAAATGTAAAACTACTTTTTTCTTACGGCTTCGTCAATTATTATTAACTAGTTTCTGCCAGCGGTTTCGCCCGCGCTCTTGTAGGATAAAAAGTATCCTATCAAGTCAGCTTCCTGTGTGTATACCAAATTCCATCAAAATCCGTTCCGTAGTTTTTAACGTGATTGATAGACAAACATCCAAACAAACAAACTTTTACATCTTACTAATATTATAAATACGAAAGTTTGTGTTTTTGTGTATATGTTTGTTACGACAAAATGGCAGAAGGGAACGGGATGAATTCTTTGAAAAACCGAAAAATGCCTAGCAGTACTTTGTCCGACCCTGTGCCCGGCAATCCCCCATGCGACCACTCATTCAGGCAGTCATTAATAAAACTACATAATTATCATAACAAACAGACTTTAAAACATTATTTAATGTATAGATATATCAATTAATCTGCAATATATAAAGCACATAGTCATTACTAGCTTTTGCCCGCGACTTCGTTCGCGTGGAATAGTGACTTCCGGCAAATTTTTGGTTTTAACCACATAGTTCCCAATCTCGCGGAATCTCTTCAAAAATGAGACGTAGAAGATATTCCAGGGAACTCTTTAAAAATCAACATAATGAGCTCTGCGTTTGAATTTAATAGATGTATACTCACTTAGGGCATTGAAAAAATTGTTTAAAAACGGACTTAAACTAAAGAAATATTATAATCTTTCCGAACTTAAGATGAAAACTAACTTAAAACTAAAGAAAGCTACGAATTACGAATTTATAACATTTAAAAAAGAAATTATATTACAACCTATCCTCTATGCTATAATAACCAAGCTTAAACTAAATAATTTAAAAGAAACGACTTAAATCTAATCTATCTAATTAATTAATAAATTAGACTTACAATTTTATTAAAAAACTAACTACAGTAACTACTAATAATCGATATCAAACTAAACTTACGTTAAATAATTTAACCAGAAAACCAGAAAAACCCAACAAATAAACTTATTAATTGACAAATACAACGAAACCAATTTATTTAGAATATACGAAACAGCAGGACCACTACAGACAAATAATCATACGACTGATAATACACTTTTTCTATGATAGTACCGAAGCGCTCGGTCGATACCCAACCAAATGAATGTAACAAAACCATAGCGCGATCTATTTCTATTTTTATTTTTTGATTTTTGAAATAAAACTATCCTATGTCCTTTCTAAGGTTCTAAACTATATCTGTACCAAATTTCAACCAAATCCGTCAAATAGTGGCGGAGATTAATGGTATAAGCATAGAATAGTGTTCGACGTGTTTTTTTAATTTGACATAACTTTTTTATTTATGAACCGATTAACATGAAACAAACACTAAATGTAAATTGAAGCATACCACAATATATTCGTGAAAACCGCATCCAACTCGGATCAGCCGTTTCTGAGATTAGCGCGCATAGACACACAGACAAACAGACAAACAGACAAACAGACAAACAGACAAACAGACAAACAGACAAACAGACAAACAGACAAACAGACAAACAGACAAACAGACAAACAGACAAACAGACAAACAGACAAACAGACAAACAGACAAACAGACAAACAGACAAACAGACAAACAGACAAACAGACAAACAGACAAACAGACAAACAGACAAACAGACAAACAGACAAACAGACAAACAGACAAACAGACAAACAGACAAACAGACAAACAGACAAACAGACAAACAGACAAACAGACAAACAGACAAACAGACAAACAGACAAACAGACAAACAGACAAACAGACAAACAGACAAACAGACAAACAGACAAACAGACAAACAGACAAACAGACAAACAGACAAACAGACAAACAGACAAACAGACAAACAGACAAACAGACAAACAGACAAACAGACAAACAGACAAACAGACAAACAGACAAACAGACAAAAAAAAGTTAATTACATTTTTGGGTTCGACATCGACATAACAATAACCCCTGCTATTTTTTTTATTTTTATTTTCAACTAGCTTTTGCCCGCGACTTCGTTCGCGTGGAATAGTGACTTCCGCCAAATTTTTGGTTTTATCCACATAGTTCCCGATCTCGCGGAATCTCTTCAAAAATGAGATGAAGAAGATATTCCAGGGAACTCTTCAAAAATCAATATAATGAGCTCTGCGTTTGAATTTAATAGATGTATACTCACTTAGGGCATTGAAAAAATAGTTCAAAAACGGACTTAAACTAAAGAAATATTATAATCTTTCCGAACTTAAGATGAAAACTTAAAACTAAAGAAAACTACGAATTACGAATTTATAACAATTAAAAAAGAAATTATATTACAACCTATCCTCTATGCTATAATAACCAAGCTTAAACTAAATAATTTAAAAGAAACGACTTAAATCTAATCTATCTAATCTAATTAATTAATAAATTAGACTTACAATTTTATTAAAAAAACTAACTACAGTAACGACTAATAATCGATATCAAACTAAACCTACGTTAAATAATTTAACCAGAAAACCAGGAAAACCAAACAAATAAAATTATTAATTGACAAATAGTCTTGTGTAGTTCGCGAACGATGAATGATTAGGAAACGTATCTTCTAACTGTACGAAAAGAAATGTGTCCGACCACAGATTGCTAATCGGTCAGTCGGTCTATTAGTTCGCGTAGCGTTCCGCTCCGTACGCATACGAACGACCGGGAGCGAAAGAAAGAGACAAAGGGTACTATTTTATAACTGAAAGAAAGAGAGGGAATAGGAATCAGATCTGTTAGGGAGTAAGCAGTTCGTGAATGATAATGTTACCGACCGACGAATTCGTTATTGTAATGAATGTTATGCCAATGTCATAAGGCCTATTTTACCTTATTCTCTATAGCTTTTGCCCGCGACTTCGTTCGCGTGGAATAGTGACTTCCGGCAAATTTTTGGTTTTAACCACAAAGTTCCCGATCTCGCGGGATCTCTTCAAAAATGAGATGTGGAAGATATTCCAGGGAACTCTTCAAAAATCAACATAATGAGCTCTGCGTTTGAATTTAATAGATGTATACTCACTTAGGGCATTGAAAAAATAGTTTAAAAACGGACTTAAACTAACTTAAAACTAAAGAAAGCTACGAATTACGAATTTATAACAATTAAAAAAGAAACTATATTACAACCTATCCTCTATGCTATAATAACCAAGCTTAAACTAAATAATTTAAAAGAAACGACTTAAATCTAATCTAATTAAAAAAAATTAGACTTACAATTTTATTAAAAAAACTAACTACAGTAACTACTAATAATCGATATCAAACTAAACCTACGTTAAATAGTTTAACCAAAATACCAGGAAAACCCAACAAATAAACTTATTAATTGACAAATACAACGAAACCAATTTAGAATATACGAAACAGCAGGACCACTACAGACAAATAATCATACGACTGATAATACACTTTTTCTACGATAGTACCGAAGCGCTCGGCCGATACCCAACCAAATGAATGTAACGAAACCATAGCGCGATCTATTTCGATCCCAACGCCATCTATCGAGGATAAAGACAACTTGGATTATTTATTTATACTCCGTTCGGGCATTTTCTTTGTACTAAAAGTTTAATTATATTGATATTATTTTTTTCATACCTTTTTACTATTTACATATTTACTTTTTTTCGATGAATTAAAACAATAACATGAACCGAAGTCGTGTAACGATCGACATAGAATTATCTATACTCCGTTAGAGCATTTTCTTTGTACTAAATGTTTTATTATATTGATATTATTTTTTTCATACCTTTTTACTATTTATTTACTTTTTTCGATAAATTAAAACAATAACATGAACCGAAGTCGTGTAACGATCGACATAGAATTATTTATAAATAATTTATTTCTTATTTTTATTTTTTGATTTTTGAAATAAAAATATATCTATGTCTTTCTAAGGTTCTAAACTATATCTGTACCAAATTTCAACCAAATCCGTCAAATAGTTGCGGAGATTAATGGTATAAGCATAGAATGTTCGACGTGATTCTTTAATTTGACATAACTTTTTTATTTATGAACCGATTGACATGAAACAAACACTAAATGTAAATTTAAGCATCCCACAATATATTCGTGAAAACCGCATCCAACTCGGATCAGCCGTTTCTGAGATTAGCGCGCACAGACGAACAGACAAACAGACAAACAGACAAACAGACAAACAGACAAAAAAAAAGTTAATTACATTTTTGGGTTCGACATCGACATAACAATAACCCCTGCTATTTTTTTTATTTTTATTTCAATGTACAGACAGCACTTTTCTACGATTTTATTATATGTATAGATGAAAGATATATCAGTCTATCGAAATCTGAAAATTGGGAATTTTAAAAAGAATCTCAATATCTTTATAATGGCTTTCCAGTCGAGTGCTTTCGAAAGAATAATTAAGACTTACTCTTATCCACATTCCTTTGATAAATTCATACTTAAGTTTTTTATCTGAGATTATTTTTTATTCGTAAAGTCAATAGATTTTTAATATATAGGTATTTTTTAGATGCTATACTGATTTTAGTGAAAATTATTTTGATTAATTATTGAGATTATTTTAGGCTCTTATTCATAGGCTATAGGTAATGTATTTTAATTAAAATCTAAGGGTGATTTTACACCAGAGATGTAGCTAGCTTATAAAGCATAGCCTAGCTATGTAGCTATACTAGCTATTCTAGCACGTAGCATCTTAGCTAGCAAAATAGCAAGCTATGCTATATATGCTATAAAGCTGTGTAGCTATGCTACGAAGAAATATAGTTAAGCTATGAAACTATGTGACCGTTTCCTTTGATACTAAACTGTGAATCTATGCGAGGAAGATGCGCAGCACGCATCAATGGCACGCATTTTCCATATCAAAACATAGCTTAGCTGACTTTAAGACGTGGACAGAGTCCCTTAGTTTCGAGATTAACCCAAGAACGCTTCATCGCTCTACAATACATTATACATTTATAGTCTGTAAATCACACTTACCCAAAATGAAAAATTGACACCTTTTAGTGTAATATCCAAAATTGGGTTTCAAGTACGAAAATATTTCACTGAAAGAGTAGAGTTCAAATCTTGAAAGATCTACAAAAAATATAAAGGCTTCATTCAGACCAAACCTATTTTACGTAATAGCTCTTGGGTCCGTTGATGTATCACATAAGGCCTATGTACGTGAACCTATTCGTAAGTTTAAGTTCATGTGAAGTAATGTGTATCGTCTCGCCGTTTATCCCTGTGGGGGAAGGCAGAGGTACACATTACGGCACGTATTTCTACTGTATAATATACACACTTTTCACCATTTGTGTTATAAGTCCAATGTAATAGTAGGTGAGTCTATTGCCGTAAATATACTGGGCACAATTCCTAACTGAAAATTTTTCGAAAAACGGAAAAAAATGCTTAGTTTATCAAAAGTAAAGTTTCAATGTTTAACATACATACATAATTACTTACATTAATAATATTTTTTATTATTTACTGAAAGACTATGTTTCTTAGAGACAACATCGCTCAGTACCGTTAAAATTACAATCATTAATTATAAAATAAAAAAGGTAATTTTAAAATACTAAAATCCCGACTGCTTTCCTTTCCAATATGAAAATGAAAAAAATGTCCTACCACAAATTGGGAAAGCAAGAATGCTCTTCACAGTGCCAATATTATATCGCCAATTATATCCAAAAACGTGGACAGTAATATAATGTTACCATACACAAAGATACTACGCCTTTGGACCATCCTGCAATAAATGCACCGAGGGCAGTGGAAACTATCGTTATCTTTTTCCTCCTCTAATAACATCTTCTGCTTTACTTGGTTGCGGGATCCAAGACATTCATGTCTCTGTGACGCGCCGGACTTCAGTGCTCCGGTGTTTTCATGGTTGTATCTACTGTGCTCCTGGCTTATAGGAGTTACAGCGGTTTTAGTAGGTTGTAGCAGGCTTGTTCTATTTGCATCAAAAAGAACACTGGATATTTATTTCAGCGTACAAACATCTTCTACTTTACCTTGGTTGCGGGATCCAAGATTAATTGTAAGCGTACTCCATGGTTGTATCTAACCGCATCCTGGCTTATAGGAGTTCAGTGGTTTTAGTAGGTTGTGGCAACTTGTTCTATTTAAAAAAGAACACTGGATGTTTATTTCAGCGTAAAAAAAACCACTCACATAGGATCCGCCAATTCACTCCATTTTTCAAACAATTCATAACTATTGTATGTCGTATTCAGACAATTTTGAACCATAACATAATCAAAATAGTTCAACAAGCTAAATGGTTCAACAATTTGAACATCACAATATAATATTCAGATTTTTATTGGAATTTCAATCAAAAAGGGATTTGGAAAATCCATTGTGGTGGTATCAGTGAAAAATGAATGCTAAATTGTTTAGTTATTATTTAGGAATTTGAATAAAAATAGATGTGAATACTCGTATCTATGCAGAATATGTTTTTTTTGGCTTGAATTGAAATTTAATATTGTTTGTTGGGTATCAGAAAGCATTACTTAGTTATTTATTTATGTTTTTAATTAACATCATGCTTTTGTCCCTACAGGAGATGGGTAGACGTTTGTTGTAGTTAGACAGTAAATATTGATTACATTATTTTTAATGCATACACATAAAAGCTTATATTAAATCTTTTTACTGTCACTAGGAGTTTGTTTTTCTTCTCCTTTAATAATATCTTCTGATTTATTTCGTTGTGGGATCCAAGATAGTCATTCATGTCTCTGAGACGCGCCGGACTTCAGTGTTCCGGTGTTTTCATGGTTGTATCTGCTGTAAATCCTGTAAAGGAGCTACAACGGTTTAAGGAGGTTGTAGCGAACTTGTCCTACGACATATGTCACTAGGTGTTCGAAAATCAAGAAATCCAATAACCAACTGTCTGTGTGTAGAAAATTTAATCCGCATCGTCCCGCAATTTTTTAACACACTATCTAATATTATAAGTGTGAAAGTTTGTTAATTTAAATGTTTGTCCGTCAATCACACTGAAACTACTGAACAGATTTTGATGTGATATAGAGACAGGATAAGTGCTGATTTGGGTTATAAGATATTATTTATCCCACGGAAACGTGGGCGAAGAGGCTAACAGAAGTTAGTATTCTATAATTATGCAGTAACTACTTATTTACTTACTTAATTTAGCATTTTTAAAGTTTAAACATAATATTTTAAGCTTCTTCGTTTATTTGCTTCGCTAAAAGTAACTTTAAATTAAGACTAATAAGACATTTTCTACTTTAAAAATAAATCAGAAATATTATTTGCCCAAACATTTCAAAGTTACGATAGATGTTCGTGACATCCATCACACACTGGTGCCTCGTTAACGTGCAACGATATAACGTATGCAGTTGGAAATAACACTCTAAGAAAACAAAAATAAAGTCGTTTTTAGAGATTACTTGTATATTTCATAATTTTGTTAGCAAAAGTAATCCTTTGCAGTTAGGTATGATTTATTTGGGTATTTGTTTCTGAGACATTTTATATATTATGAATGTGATTGTGGAATAATGTGACTGCCATGCTATTCTAATGCTAAACCTGCAGTTTTAAATCTAGGCACGGTTTAAGCAACATTTGGCATAACATTTGTGCGTTATAATAAGTTATAGTTTGTACATGAAAGAGCCTCACAACGCACATGCAATTTCTCTTGTTTTACAGCTGTGTATGGGTGGCGCTGATAGCTTACTACAACTATTAGGTGATTGCCTCCTTATCTCATTAAGCATTTGAGCAAGGGTATCTCGCCGCCTGACCATAACCAGACCCGTGCGTACGGCGCATCGCGTTTCACGCAGGTATCAAATAGGACCACAAATGGGGCCCAGCAGGGCTGCGGACTGCCTAGTGGGCTACCGAGTCTCCGGCTCGAAAAGCAGTAATAGGAACGTGGTGCTTTTTAGTCAGAGTCTGACACTTACTCTCGCTTCGCCCAAGGAGAAGTCATTGGATGATATTCCCACCTTAAAAAAAAAAAACACTAAATAGTACTTTCCATTATAATTTTCAATTATAATAGTCTAGCACTGAGTTTAAATAAGAACCACGTACAAATAATTCTATCATTCTGAAAACGGCTAGACCCGTATTGTGGTAAACTGTCTCGACCCTGTCAAGGTAAATAGTGTATAAAGAGTATAAAATAGAGACCTTAAATAAAGGTACATAGGGTCTACTAGTTACCAGTAGAACAGGTGCCGATAATCTTAATGGTGATGGCTACTTTGCACCATTAGTCAGAAAATTTTACACAACGCTTTGACGATGAAGCTGTGAATTATTTAGCGGAGGATATTTTAAAGGTTTTTTTATGGGCTAGCTAGTGTTTTGTGTTGTATTATAAACTTGTACGTGGTTTTTATGTTGCCAAGCGGTAAGGAGAGGTATACTAACATAGTAATGTTTTTTTATGAAAATGACGCTTTAGATTACGAAAAAAAGATTATATATTGAGAAACTTGTTTACTCAACATAAGAGTCAGGATCACAGAAATTATATTTTCATCATATCAGCCACAAGCTATAGCCCCACAGATTGCATATACAATGCAATATTCACAATTCATCAGTTATTTTGTGAGTCGCTACTGCTTTTTACATCCCTCGCCATCAAACGTTATGTGGCGGAACACAACACTAGCGTTGTTTCACGTCGGTTGTGTGTGAACGGTTTTTTTTTTGATGAGGGAAAATCATCCTATGACTTCTCCCGCCTTGGGCGAGGCGAGAGAGAGTGTCAGACTCTTACTGACTAAAAACCACCCCGTTCTTACTCCTGCTTTTCGAGCCAGAGGAGCCTCGATAAACCCGCTAGGTAGTCCGCAGCTCCGGTTTTTGTGTGAACGGTGGTATCACTTCAAACTTGACATTAATTCTAGCAAAAAAAGTGTGTGTTAACACTTAATAATGCACATTGTGGCTTCCTCATCCCCTTAAAGTAATAAAAGGGAAGATCTCAAAAGACATATTTCGCTCAGAATATGACAGATCCACTTACATCAATTCTGATAGATTGCATTGCTTCCTGACGCCATATTTCAAGTTAAATAACATCTTGTATCGGATTGCTAATGCGTTATGCCGATGTTCGGCTTATAGTACCCCTCCATGCAGTTACAAGGGGCTCAAATAGAGGATTTATCGGTGCGTTTTGTTGCATTGTGATTTTGGGGAGTGATGACAGATTTTTTTCTTTTTGTAGTGGAATTCGGGTTTGGAATTTGCTGTTTCTTATTGCGATTGATGTTTTGTTTCGATTTTTAAGTTATGGATGAAGATGTTTCGTATTTTTCATCTAATATTTGTTTATTTTTTTATGAATTGAAGTAAAGTACAGTATCTACTTTTCTAAAGTTAAATTATGAGTTTGATTGGTGATGACTGGAGATGATTACACGTATTAATGTGCGAACCTGAATTTTATAGGTTGATCGAAGGAGGTTAGTAGTAGTCCTAAGTCAGAAAAATACTATGCTGAAAACTGCATCAAATTTGGTTCATCTAAATGAGAGATAATCGCGCACAAACATACATACATACAACCAGGTTAAACTGAGAACCTCCTTTGTTTTGAAGTCGGTTAAAATCAGGTTGTAACCTTAAAACACATAATTACTCAAATTAAGCAAAGTACCGTAGAAGCCGTAAATAGACTTCATATTTAAGACGAACAATAAATAATTTAACGAAAAATAATTTTCAGCCTCGTTACTCCACCTAATTAAAGTCTGTAAGCGATGAAATTTTAATATTCAGCTCATTATTTTAGTATTTTATTAATAACGACTAGCTTTGCTTTTCTTAAAATACGAAGATTTTTGTAATCTTTTTTACTAATTTCGGAACGATTAACACGTTAACGGTGACCAGCACGCGCCTCAAAGAGCTATCATACCACCACAGATGGGGCCCAGTAGGGCTGATGCCTGATCCGAAACTGCGGACTACCTAGCGGGTTTACCGGGGCTCCGGCTCGAAAAGCAGGAGAAGAAAAACCACCCCGTTCTTAAACGGGGTGGTTTTTAATCAGTAAGAGTCTGACACTCCCTCTCGCCTTGCCCAAGGCGAGAGAAGTCATTGGATGATTTTCCGCCCTCAAAAAAAAAAAAAAAAAACTGTGACCGACTCTTAACGGAAGATTTGGTTTAAACAGTTTTCTTTCGGCAGTTAATGCTTTAAATGTGTGCATTAGACATAAAATAAGTTGGACGATATATCATTGTGTGTCTGACATAATTTATATCTCATATACATATGTTTAAAAACATTAAAATCAATTTTAAGCGAAAAATATTTAGCTCTGCATGCATAATTTTCCAAAAAAGTTATTTATTATGTTTTACAAAATATATGATCATGACGGTCAAACCATAGTGACATCAACGTGAAACAATGTTGTGGTTCGTTATGTGAATGAGGTTTCTGGAGGCCCTTTTCCAATCTTCCTAATCACCGAATCCTCAAGAATCCTCAAATTCCTAACCTTCAAAATATTAGCAATGCATTGGTTACGCCTCTCTTGTTTCAGGAATCCATGGGCGACGCCGATTGCTTACCATCAGGTAATCCGTCGACTCGTATACCAGCTTAACACACATAACAATAATTTCTTCTAAAGGTCATTCACACTAACAACCAAATTTATCCACATCATCACAGAGATTCACAATAGAAACTATTTAGGAAAGAATATCAATAAAAAGTTTCACGTAAACCCACCCTTATATATCTCAGAGGGCAGAACTAATACAAAGCGACATCAAGAGAGGGTGAGTCGCTGATCTCCCTACAGGATTCCACTAGCACACATCGGTACTTCCATTGACAAACATAACATGACCTACCATCAGAGCTAGTAACACAGAGACAACGGGTCTAGTTAACTGGACATCTCCCGTATTTTATATGAAGTGAATATTATATTACTTATTGGAATAAATAAGAATCACGAATGTAGATTTTTGGTGAATACGTTTATTCTTTCAATATGGTTTAAGGGGATTCTACTGAATATCGTGTAGATAGTTTAGTTTCGAGGGATATCGTTGACGATATTTCTATATCAAGCGATGAAAGCCCTTAGGTAAGTATTTTATTTTGTAAATCGGTTTTGTAAAAGAATGGTAGTGAAAAGAATAAAGCATTTTGTTTCATTTCATTCTGATGTAAGATTTTTGTAGTGATACTTGAACGTAGTGGTTTGTTTTGGATAGGTGTTTTTGAAATAATATGAGATAATCTATTGTATACATGGAGACAGATTCGGTTTAAAGTCAAGCATACAATTGGATCAAACGAGTTTTCCAAGCAAAGAATTAAATCCAGTATTTTTGTCAACAGCTGCAAGTACTATTTCCAAGAAAAAATATTATTTCAAACATAAACCTTATTCTTTGAACCCCTATGAAATTGTCTGTTTGGTTTTTATCTTTAGTAAGAAATCATAATTAGCGCGAATATTCGACTACCTAGCGAGTTACCGGGAATCGAAAAGCAGGAGTAGGAACGGGGTGGCTTTAAGTCAGAAGACGAATTAGGAATCTGACACTCCCTCTCGTCTCGCTCAAAGCGGGAGAAGTCATTGGATGATATTCCCCCCCAAAAAAAAGACATATGCAAAAGTGTGAATACTTAAATAAATACTAAAACAAACGTTCAACCCAAAACGAGATATGCAACTCATGCAAACGTACACGGTCCAACCATCAAAACGCCAATCTAAAATCTTTTAGCTTGCTATCTAGATTTCACCATCAAAAAGGTCGGAAGCCAACTGCGGCATACAATCTACGTATAAAGCGAGCCGTCTCGTGTCATTCATCACTCAAATCGCAATATGACATGTATTCGGGCACAAAAACCTTGGCAACGCCAGTTCTGTCGTCTGACGTTAGTTCTTCTTTTCTTTTCACTATTATTGGTACTTTTGTACATTTGTAGGCGTTTTGGGGTTGTGTTTTAGTAGCGGTTTGTGAAAAGTTTTTAAAAGTAGATGAATATGGGATGATTGCAAAGTAAGTTTAGGATAGATAAAAATCTAGGTCACCTTTTTTACCGAATTCGAAAAACGAAAAACAGGAGGAACGTTTGATATGAGCTTATGGCACCGGCTTCTAGCCTACCAGTAGGTGGATAACCTATCAATACTAATAAAAGTTATATTTTACTTGTTAGTTACCCGACTGCGCCAGAAGGAGGGTTATTTTATGTTTTTTTTTTGAAGACGGTCTTATAAACAGTTTTTTGAAGTTTTGTTTAGTCAATATTTGAAACATACGCTGAATTTAATGCTGCAGGTAAAATAGAAGATACATACTTTTTCATAAGTTAACAAAAGCCAAATATTTACTGATTCTTAACTGAAATTTAGTAATAATACATTCGGATAATATCAGAATACCGACACTCGCTTTATAAAGTAATCAACATAAAAAAATTAAGGAACATCGAACCAAAAAATTTCATAATTTTTCCACGCAAACAGAATCGAAAGGGAAAAGCAAGAAGCGGAAATTATTCAAAGCTTACCCCACTTTATTCGTAAATAACTCGTTGAAGTTTTCCTTCCCATTCCTTCGCAAGCTATGAAAGGACCTCCCACAAAGACCTTAAATTTCACCAAAAAACGAATATCACGCGAAAACGAAACATTCCCTTTGGCGATAAGCAAAAAGCAGAAACGCAAGCGAATAAAAAAAATAAGTTCGAATCGAACTCGCGCACGAAGGGTTCGGTACCATTCATTCATTTAAGTGTGGGAGAGCCATGCTTCGGCACGAATGGGCCGGCTCGATCGGAGTGATACCACGGCCTCACCGAAAACCGACGTGAAACAACGCTTGCGATGTGTTTCATTGTGTTAGTGAGGTTACTGGAGGCCCAATTCCCCCTTTCCCAATCCCTGATTCCCCAACAACCCTTAAATTCCTAACCCCCAAAAGGCCGGCAACGCACTTGTAACGCCTCTGGTGTTTCAAGTGTCCATGGGCGGCTGCGATTGCTTACCATTGGGTGATACGTCTGCTCGTTTAAAAAGTCCTTTATTCATTTAACCAATCAATGGCAATAAAATCATGTTTTATTTGAGCCTATTCAGTATGTATATTATTTTGTTATTAGTAATTGTTGTATCAGAACACAGGAGAAAATCCTAGTGCGGCCAACGCAAAAACTAAACACCGTCTTTTTTGTCAACTAGACTAGCTATCTGGTGGCGGACAACAGACGCGACGAACAGCGAAGACTTAGTAATACTGCCGTTTTTACCCATGAGGTAGGGAACCCCAATAAAAAAAAAATGCGAAATGAATACGGAACCTTTCATTGCAGAACCCTCAAAGTGCGTACAATACTGGGTTCCGGTTGTTTCGTAATAAATCCCTTAGCACATGTTGCCTTGTATGATAGATCGACATAATATGATCACGGGAGGAATTCGTTCCTCGGTTTTCGGTTTTCCAAACTGACAGCATACATTTGGCCTTGTATCTTTCAAGGATCTTCTTTTTTTAAGATTTTGACGAATCCATGATCTGGTTAATATTTTTTCAAACGATACATGACAAGATAAAAATAAACAACTGTGTTTATAAGACCGAATGCAATAACAAAAACCTAAACTCGAACATAAAAACATAACCCTCCTTCTGGCGCAGTCGGGTAAATATAAACTAAAATGCAAAAAATAACTATTAAATAGTACTGATAGGTGACCCACCCACTGAAACGGTAATATAGTGGGTGCCACAAGCTCATAACAGAATAATGTAACTTTATTGACACAAATTGTAAACAGCTCAATAGCTATTAAAAATCGAAAGAATATTTTGGCCTTGAATTATCCTAAAGAGTAACCCAACCCTAACAAAAACAATTCAATACAAAGCTAAAATTAAACTAGGAAATGAGCGCAACACAATCGAAATCTATCTCAAACAATATCTCATGTAAATCAAAACAATTGTTTGATATAAATCTTGTTTAATGCCTCACAATTGTCTTAGATCAAGATGGATCGCTTTGTCTCCAAATCTAGATTAACTGTGTTGAGACAGTGAAGCAGTGGCTATGCCGTCATTTGCCAACAATCCATTGTTTTGCACAGAATTCCGCTTATAGCGATAATTTTTCTAAGTTAAAGGAAGCTGAATTTAATTTTGGGATGGGTGAATGTGTTTTGTTGTGACTTGTGAATGAATGAATGACTTGGGAAGTAATTTAAATTTTAAATAACTTGCAGTACGACGGTAATATCTGTAATGAGTACAGATTATTGTGTCATATTATATACTGATAGGTTAGCTGCGGACTGCCTGACGGGTTAAGAAAGAAAAATGTATTCAATATAATATTACGCAAATAAAAAACCTGACTCGTTGGTCGAGTGGCCGCAATTGCTACTGCCTTGCACGAGGTCTCCGGTTCGATTCCCGTGCCAGGCAAAGTATTACAGGGTATTTTTCGCTTTCCGAAAATTTTTCAGTAGTAGCACGGAGTCTGGAATTGTGCCAGTATATTATGGCAATATGCTCATCTGCTATTACTTGGGAATTATAACACAAAATAATGGTGAAAAGTGGGTGTACATTGTATAGCGGCATTACATGCCCTAATGTGCATCTCTGCCTACCCCTTAGGGGATAAAAAGCATGAAGTTGCAAATAAAAGAAGTTCGAAGTAAAATTTACCGATCTATTTGAGGGATAATGCAGGTAACTCAGTAAATTGTAGAATAATTGTAGACTTCTAGACATTTTAGAATTACTGAAGATTTTGAGTACGTTCTAATTTCAATACTTCAAAAATCATTTATTGACGGCGGAATGGGAAAAAATCTCTTTTCATTATTCTTATTTTATGAAAATAATCTGAAGCAAAAAAAATAAGGAATTTATATTCCAACGTTACCAAACGTTCTTGAACCGATAAATTTCAATGAAGACGTTTAGAATATAATTTTATTTCTCTCCATTCTCACCCATTTTTTATTGCAATAAATACTTATTTGTGAATGTGTAGGACGATATTACCTCAAAATAATTATGTTTGTGTCAGCGTGTGAAATGTGACTTTTTTGCCCCTTTTGATATTTCTTTCTTTGGTAGTGGAAGCAGAAAAAAATGTTGGTTTAAATAAATATTGGAATAGAATACGGGTTTAATTTACAAATTGCACATTGTTTAATTGTCACCGGTTGACTGGTTGAGTGGGCACACAATACATGCGGCTAGTAAACAAGGAGTTTCGATTACAAGGTGGTCAAATATTATATTAGGATATTTCGGTTATTAGATTCCTTTTTCATTTATACGTAAAGTTTAGAATCGTGTATGATATATGGAAATAGTACAATATCATAATTTGAGAAAAGACGGCGTTATATTGCCTAATTATGTGCACCGCTGCCTAACCCTCCTGTTATTAAAACGTGTGATACTATACTATATATATTTATATTTTAGGACCTTAAAAATAATTCAGTAATTAAAACAAAAGGCCTATTGACCTTTCAAAGTGTGCCTTCGTTTAGTACTGTTTATACAAAGGAAGCCAGTATTAATGGAGTCCACTATAAATAGACTTACGTGTCCCTAGGGAACGATAAAAGAATTCTTGAGGTTTATTAAAGAAGTCGGTTTTTTCAGGACCTCTGTTTAAAAACAGATCTAATTGCAAAGAAAATAAAGGTGACAATTGAAATGTTCGCTATGTTACATTGATACTTAGGAACTTAAACTTTTCCATTACTGGGTGATTGACTAAATGTATAGGCATAGGTTCGTAAGTTTCTTGGAGATGGTAAGAGCGTAGTATGAGAGTAATTTCCAACAAACATATATAACAGTAATCAAATACGGTCTTCTGTGTCTTAAGTCGTAACTTAAATCCTATTTTTTACCCCAAGATGGGAAATCCTCATGGAGCCTTCTCGCCTGGAGAGGACGAAAAAAACTATCAGACTCTTTCTAACTAAAACCTACCCCGGTGTCCCATCTTGAAACGAAATTCTTCCGCAGCCCCCGAACTCGTGGCGACCTGCCTTGCCAGGCTCCACCTCAAGATACACAAAGGAGTGAGGTGATGATCTCCTCCGTGCTACATCTTAGAGGTGCGCGTAGACACAGCATGTGCCACCATCACGAGTCATTGACTTTTGACTTCTTGCCTAATTAGTTTTATTCAGTTAATCAGACGATCAATGGGATAATTAGTTAAAAGTCCGAATGACTGAATTTCAACATAAAATTAGCTATATCATTATCATCATCATCATCATCATCAGCCATTTTTAGAAACTCCACGGGCCACAAATAGTTCAGAATAGAACGACACAAACCACACATTTCCAGTCACAAATTAAACCACAATAACACCACAACCGCTTTTAATGCGAAGCAATTATAGAAAATTTCTTGTCAATGAATAAATCATGGAAATTCGCCAATAATTGCTAGACACAAGTCATTATATGTTATTACAGGAATCCACCATCATTTGTAAACATTACGTCCCAAGGGAAAGTGTTAAATTGACGGCATGAACTGAACTCGTAATTTAGAGTCCCCTTCCTTGGAACCTTTTATAGAAGACGACTTTAGGGGATGCGTAAATGGTATGGGGATTGTAGGGGAGATAATATGAACGTGTCATGCTTATTATTCTGTGAAGAGATGCTGAGATGAACATCATATCATTACGGTACGGGATATTGAACGTTAGATTCTTCGATTCCAACATCATTCTTTATTCCCTCTAATTTATAAGAAAGATCTTAAGTACAATTGGCAAAAGCTCTTTTTAGAATGAAGATGAAAAGTTATTTCATGAAACGATGGTTTGATATACGAGTATTATACAGATTAGACGTTAGTTTGTTTTATGATTTTACTTACATATAGCGAAAATCTTTACACACAGAAATGCACCGTACTCTACAACAGTACCTTTAAAAGAAACTATGACCTCTGAGTTTGTTTCGGCTTTTCTTCTCAGAGTAGTCCGGTAGGAAATGCCGGCCTCATCTAGTTATTTACGATATTTGACATGTAAAAGAGTTACATTGTAACCTATTTGCACTTAAACCTCCAGACTCCAACACTAAATAAATTAATAAATACCATCACAAACACGATCTCGTTGTTGAAAAACGTCAACACTCTATCCGATCTCAGAACTTCTCAATCGACAAGGCAATTATGAAACCAAGGAGTTTCCATATCGCGCAGTGTAAACGTCTCCCCATCAAAATAGCCAGTAATTGGCCAGCTGTCGGCCATTCCGCCGTGGAATCGCAAGTCACGCCGCGTTTTACATTATTACGCTCACATATGCCGTGCTAGGGGCTGGCTTAATTAGAGGGCTCCTGTAAGGCGCAAATATGGTTAATTTTTAATATAACTAGCAGGGGTTGGGTGGTGGCGTCGTGTTTCGGTTGATGTTAAACTTTTATAAGATCTGATTATCGATTTTGTTTGTGGTAGATTTTATTATTTTAACGCCACTAAGTTTGAGACAATTTTAAGAAATATTTCCATCATTACGATAATTCATTTAAACTATTTCCTTTTTCTTATTTTTTAGTAATGTTCTGTTCTTGATGTGTGCGTGATCTAGACAGCTGCAGATTACCTAGCGGGTTTAGCCCGGGGCTCCGGCTCAAAAAGCAAGAGTAGAAACGGGGTGGTTTTTAGTCAGTAAACTCTGATACTCTCCCTCTTGCCTCATCTGAGGCGGGAGAAGTCATTGAATGTTTTTTCCACTTAAAAACTGACTATTAGTGTAGTAGCATAAAGTGATTTTAACTACTTTATTATACGTTTAAAATTGCTAAAATACGTTTCACTACACAAACAAGTTACATTTTAAAATCCAAATACTTACTCCGAAAAATATATCAATAAAAATAAAATCACACTACACGTCGTTTCCATCAATAATATTCTTCAATCTATATTTAAATTCTTTGACATTTAACGTAATATTCAACAAAGTCTGTTATCTGCATAAAATTTTAGTACTCAAAGTGTCGTAGGCCTTAAAGTCCTTTGTACTTCTATTTAGATGAGAACTCCACAAACTTGGAACGAACAAGTAAGATGACAGATGGCACTTTGAAGATAAAATATTCCATTTAATTGAATATTGTTTTTATGAGTTTTTTTCTATTTATTAAAGAGCTTATTGTTCTGGTTTAGATTTTAAACTCGTCTCTGTTTGAGATTAATTGGCAAATAACGAATTTAGTTATCAGACACTTTGTTCTCATCTTTTTTTAAATAAATACTATAACTAATTTTGCGTCTCGAAGCGACTGCCTCGTTAGTCGAGTGGTCGCAAGTGCGACTGTCGGACAAGGGATCTCGGGTTCGATTCCCGGGTCGGGCAAAGTAATGCTGGGGTTTTTTAAACAAAATCTAAGTATATGGCAATAGGCTCATCCCCTATGACATGAGACTTATAACAGATGGTGAAAAGTGGGTATTACTGCCGCAATGTGCATCTTTACCTACCTCTTCGGGGGTAAAAGGCGTGGCGTTACTATATAAATACTTGTGTTAACGAAATAAAAATATTAATAACTATAACTAAAAATGTCTTAAAATTGATAAAAATAAACTCAAAGTGTCGAAAAAATAATTCTCATCATAGACGTGAGGTAATGATAAGGTTCTCAAATGTCTTTTATCATCGGTCATTGATCAAGTTGAACAAAAATAAAATACTATACCTTCTTGTACTAATATTACTCCCACATTATAAATGAAAATATCTCTTAAAACATTTTTCCAATCAATCATCTATAAACACAACAGTAACTAATGAATGAACACATTTTACTTCTAAAAATACTTCATTCTATTCCAACCGTAGAGTATTTAGATACTAAAACAAAATCTTAAGTCCATACTAAAGCGTAGGCCACACCATCAGCTAGCGAGCGGGTGGACTAGGCGGGTGGGCGAAGCGAACGAAGGAAACTATACAAACTACGCGAAATATTGGCGAGCTAAACTATAGGGTTCACACTGAAAACTACGGACAGACGAGCGACGGGCGGAGCGGGCGAAGCGAGCTAAGCGGGCGAAGCGAACACTACACTGCTATTCGAAACACGAGCGTCGACTAGTCTACTCGAAACGGGGAGGACGGGCGAACGAACCGGGCGAGCGGGCTGGCGGGCGAGCTAAGCTAGCGAAGCCCGGGCGCGCCAACGAGGTGAACGAGTAGCTTCGCTGGAATCGTCGGATATTTCGTTAGCTTAGCTCATTAAGGGAGAGGCCTTTGTTTAGCAGTGGGCGTCTGATGATGATGATGATGATAGCTCGTTAAGTTAGTCGGTAGCTCGCGGTGTACCTATACTGAAGTATCTAAAGAAGTGAAGCGATGTTCGCCCGCCTAGCCCGCCCGCTCGCTAGCTGGCGGTGTGGCCTGCGCTTTATGCTATAAATGTAATAGTGTGTTTGTTTGTCTTTCTTTTGCGTCGTAATGGAGTAATTTAGTAGTAAAGACGGTGGAGAGTGATATAGATTACTTCTTGTCTCATGACCACACCGACAAAACAGTGGGTAATAGTACTAATAGCTAGTAATATTTTAAGGAAGAAAGATTTGTCTGTTTCCATTAATAAAATAGGCTCCAATATTAAAGGATCGATTTAAAATTTCTTTCACTATTGGGAAACTTACTTTTCAATAATTGTGTGAGAGCCATGCTTAAGCATGATTGGGCCGGCTCGACCAAAGTGATACTACGCCCTCACAGGAAACCGACGTGAAACAACGCTTACGTTGTGTGATTGATCGGAGACCCAATCTTCCAATCATCCCCGATTCCCTAACAACCCTTAAATTCCTGACCCCCAAAACGCCAAAGCATTTGTAACGCGTGTGGTGTTTCGTGTAATCACGGGTAGCGGCGATTGCTTACCTCAGGTGATCCGTTTGCTCGTTTACCGGCTTAAACCATAAAAATAACTTAACCTTCTTCTATTTTAATATTCTTAAACAAAACATATTCAAATTAAGTCTTCAATTCCACACGAGCGACGCCACAGGCGGAGATTAACTTTTTGATAAATTACAAAGAGCATAATTCATTTCGGCTTAAAATACTTACTAAGATTAATACATCACATGTTTCATTATTTTGTGATTAATATTAGCAAGTGCAACTGTTTATATTGAAGACAGAATTTAATGTAGCACTTTAAATGTTAGCTGTGGAATTTCTATAGTAAATCTTTTGAACGACATGATTTATTTGTGTGTAATGTTCTGTTTTGTTTTGATATTCAACGTCTTTAGTTCGTTTGTTATGATTTTGCACCGGTTTTGTTATTAGATAGAGTGAAATCAGAAACAGAAGAAGAATGAAACAGTGGACTGAGCTGTTATCGGCGGTATTTCCGAACCGATACGACCTTCAAACCTTCAAGAAAAGAGCATTCTCCTTTTTAAAAGGCCAGCAACGCACCTGTGACTCCTCTGGTGTTACGGGTACCCATGGGCGGCGCTGATCGCTTACCATCAGGTGACTCGTTTGCTCGTTTGCCACCCATTCCATAAAAAAAAGATTTTTCGAAATGTAAGGAAAGAAATGGTGTTACATAAGGAAGGATGTAAATTGAATTATTTTGTGATACCATTTTTTATATAGAATAGAATCAGGCGTTACTTTGCGGAAATCCATCCTACGCTAACAATATAATAAATTTTCAGTTTTTATGCTGCTTGTAGCTGTATTTTCGCAGATCGAAATTATTCGAATTCGAGCTGCAAGAGCCGCCGAGTCAACAACTCCTGAAGATACTCCATGGAGGAGTGAAACATAATTATATCGAGTGTTTTGTTGCGTGTCATGTGTGTGTTTTTGTGTTGCACCTCTGCTGTGTGAGCATTTAATTGCGGGCGGGAGGGTGGTGCTGCACACCGCATGCTGAAAATACATCTACAAGCGGAATAAAAACTAAAAAATGATTGTGTTATAGTATAGCATTTTTTGTACCTATTGAGCTAAAAACAGTGATTCAATTACAAAGTAAACACTAAAAAAGTACATAGAAATATTCATATTTTGCTTATCTTATACACAGACATTTTATATAAAATATGAAAATACAAAATTTCCACTTCTCATTTCCTTAACCAATTTTCCAGCAAAGATTTTCTTCTATATTAACTTAAGCTGATGACATTTGGAATGCGGCATGCGACACTACAGCGCTGCAGCGCTGCATATTTGAGGTCAGTGAAGCTACTAATTCCTTAGTGAAATCCTACACTAGTATAATGTCGCGGTTTCATGTATTGTGGTAACATAAGTAGTTGACAGACAGATCGGAATACCCCTAAACATTAGGCTTCAAGCTGGCATATGAAGCTAACCTGAACTGTCACAATTGTGTATCTGATTTTTAACTTTATTTCTAATTAGGGAGGGTTGAAAATCAATTGCAGCGGCTTGACAGTTTTGGCTAGGTTGATATGCTGTTTGCGTAGTTGTAGTGTTTGCTCATTCGCTGTGTATTGCGTTAAATATTGCATTTTGTGTTGTGTTTATGAATAGCGCGTTTCGGATTTGCGATTTGGAACAATATGAGTAAATGCGAATTTGGTTGAAGTACAATGCGCTTAACAAAACAATGCCTAAGCACGTTAAACGAAAAACTACTAATGGGTTTATTATAATTAAAGAAGCACAATGATATTATATGGGTATTGAAATAATATCATATAGTTTATCTATTATAAAGGCTTTTGTTCAGCAGTGAACGTCTTATGGCTGATATGATGATGATGCCGATGATGGGTATAGATTGTATTTAATTTTATTTCAGCTTAAACTCGAACTTAAAATATTTTTCCCTGAAATAATAAACCTTTCTCAAGGATAATTTGGTCCAATGGTAAAAATCACATCAATTTTATTTAGGACTTTTTGAGGTTAGCGCGAATAAAGAGACACTTATTGTCAAGTGTAAGTGCGTAATAATAATATTATCTAAGTAAGGAGTATACGTATCTAAGGATTTTGACCCAGTAAAACTGTAACCAATAAATTCATTGACTTGTCCACCATTGAAAACAATATCTGGTACACAAGTTATATTTCCGTAGTATTTTTTTTTCTTTTATCCTTAGAATTTTCTCATATTGTGTCGTAGGTGTGTTCACAAACATACAAGTTCACATACACATGACATCCAGACCCGAAACAAGAATTTATGGATTACACAAACTATTGCTCTTTGCGGGAACCAAACACGTTGTATGGCAGCCGATTGCCCAGCCACTGCACCAACCGTGCAGTCATTATCGTATCGCAAATCGTACATTGACCTCGCAAAAAGTTATGGATAAATTTATTAAACAACATAATAAATTCATAAACTATAAAACAGGGATTCAGTTTGTGCTCAAATATTGACAGTCCCAAATGAAAGTTAGTTGTTAACAGCTAACTCTATAGTTTGCTTAGGTTGCCAACTAATTGTGGGATCTCGTACACGTTGTATGAATGTGTCGGATGTGTTGTTGTGATTATAGATAAGTTATATTGTTGATTATTGATGTCTTGGGCTTAATTCCTTTAAGTCTTTAACTGACAACTGTTGAAGGTATAACCTCCGTTAGTGTCGTCAGCATTGACCGAGTCGGCAGCGAATGTGTTAGGGCTTTTATTATCATGCAGCGGGTTATACGATTTTTTTATATTTTTTTTAAGATTTCTCGGTAATAATAGAATGAAGTTTGCAATTGGGTAGTTTCATCCGTCAAAAAAGAATTATTTCGAAATTTTTATACGAAAATATTCACAATTTCATTCATAGATTTCATGAAGTACTTAATTTTTGAATATTTCTAGATAATTTTCTAGTAATAAGTCGGCTATTTCACGTAAAATCTGATGAGACCATAACGCATTATTTCATACAAAATTCATAGATTATATTTATCTTAATCTATGTTTATATTTGAGCTGGCAATCACACTCTATGCTGTCACTATACCAAGACACATTAAATATCAACTATAATAAACGAGAATATTTCAATGAAACAAAACACAATCTCTAATGTCCCTATACAAAACAATTCATACTAAGAACAAAACAAGAATCCAATACATTATACACTAAAGAATTCACTTTTCAAACTTAACGAGCCACGACCGGTCATCAATTTAAGAGAATGACGTTTAAAATGAAAATTGTATGAATATTCTCCGCGCTATGATTCACCGGGGTCATTGACATTGCGTCCTGTCATAAATCATAGACATTGTCATATGTATCCCGCTTGTCTTTAAACGGTGCAAGTATCTTCGGATATTGTGAGTTTCTTTTTATTTTATTTTATCACCTGATGGTAAGCAATCGCCGCCGTATATGAACATTTGAAACATAAGAGGTGTTACAAGTGCGTTGCCGGTTTTTTGGGGGTTAGGAATTTAAGGGTTGTTGGGGAATCGGAGATTGGGATAGTTGGGAAGGAAGGTGATTGTATTCTGTCCCTATTTCCCTTTGTATGCTTAAATCTTTAAAACTACGCAACGGATTTTGATGCGGTTTTTGTATGCATGTATCTTTGTATATTAAACCTTAAAAACTGCGCAACGTATTTTGATACGGTTTCTTTAATAGATAGAGTGATTCAAGAGGAAGATTTGTGAATGTATAATCCATGCATAATATATGATCATTGCACCCACGCGATACAAAATGAGGTCTCAAAAGCATCTATAAATAAATTCAATTAATTTTAAATATTTCCTCATAAGTAACTTTCATATTTTCAACCACACCGCAAACTTCTTAGTACCAAGTTACAGTGTGACTTGGCAGGGAGCCAAACTTACGCCACCCATACATTTTAAATGCTGTTTTGATAACGTGGTCAGACTTGGGTGATTTCGGTTGTAGTTGAGAAACTATGAACTTTAACTTAGTAAAGATAGAGTTTAAAATAAGATTAAGGAAGTTGGTTGTTATTTTTATGTTAAACTTTATTGTGTGTAATGTAATCTTGATAAACATGATACCAATGGTTTGTTGGTTGAGTGGTAACAGATTTGTTTTACAAGTAAGACTTTTTTGAGAGGGGAAAATCATCCAAATACTTCTCCCGCCTTGGGCGAGGCGAGAAGGAGTGTCAGACTCTTACTGAAAACCACCTCATTCCTACTCCTGCTTTTCGAGCCGGAGCATCGGTAAACCCGCTAGTACTCCGCAGCTCTGGACCAGTAAGAGGTCTAAGTTTGCAAATCCCACAAGCAAAGTATAGTGTAAAAATCAAAATTACATTTTTCATTGAAGTTTATTAACGCTACACGCAGTAACAACAAAAACTAAAACTAACAAAACCGCGTGACATTTGCAAGTTGCAATTGCTTTAAGAAACGACAAAGGTTAATAAAAATACCAAATTGAATAAAAAAACAAAAATATTTTACCTGGTCCAGAACTAATTACAAATTCACTTAACTAATTAAATAACACAGTCAAGTATTAAAGTGTTTTTCTAAACCACAAACAAACATAACACCTAGTACAACACTCTCGTTTAGCACCCTTTACAAAACACGCTCCTAAAATTGCAAATAATTATTAAAATCGCCATTACACGTACAAAACAGGCTTTCAAATGGAAATAATATCGCCACGTAGGTCGTAAACATTATGTGGCTAAACGAGGTCCAAACAGCCACAGCCTAAGCGTAGCTTAGTCCAAACAGTTAATTTTACACCAAATAACCCTTTATTTTATGCGAAAATCGGTTCGATTTGTTTAATACTAATGTTAAGTGTGGTTTTGTCTGTTTACTATAATTAATTAAATTTTTGTATGTATTTTTCTCCATTGTACCCATTATAAGAACAAATTGTGGTGTTTTCGTCACCAACTTCGATTGTGGCAACCGACTCGACTGCCGTGCGGTAGCGGGTTCGATTCCCGTACGAAGCAACTCTTTGTGTGATCCACAAATTGTTGTTTCAGGTTTGCGTGTTATGTGTATATCAACTTGTATGTTTATAAACACACCCACGACACAGGACAAAATGCGAGTGTGGAAAAAGTTTAAAAAAACAAGTATTTTTAAAATCACATATCTCTCTTTCACTTTGTTCAACAGTGATCTGTCTTTGGACGCATGGTTGTCGTATACGTATAGGGGTATGTAAGATTCGTGGCATTTGGCGTTCCAAAGTGTCTGTCTACGGCCATGGGAGACAGGCGTGAGGTTATTTATTATCATTTTTAAAATCACAGACAGCCAAACAAACATTTAATTTACAAGTACACACATACAGCTAATAGTTTTGTTCAACCAAAATCGCATTTAGTTAACGGCTCGCTGTTTAAAGTAAATAATATAAAACTTGATTGGTTTATACAATAAATGCAATTATTATGACAACTTATTGCTATTGTATTTGTTACTCGTTAAATATGATAATGACGGGAGTTAATTTACTGATACTGAGGCTAATAAAATAAAATATTAAATGCTTTTTGTTGATAGTAAAATGTTGTAATGTATGTGTGTAAATTGGTATTGGTTCCGGTGTTCAATCAGCCACTACCGTACTATGAGTCTCCCTATACAGGAGTTTACGGAACAGTGACTAAAGTGCCCTAAGATCGCAAAAATAGGATCTTCTGACCAAGCGAGGTCATAGTGTCTGGCAGGCACAGTCGCTCGTTGGGATTTTTTATCCATGTTTATTCGTATGTACTCGTAAACTTGATATGTGCGATGTAAGATTTATGACTTCATCCGTTAATGTGGTCGTTGATCGTCTATGTGCGACTTACGTTATCTGTAACTTGCCATGTGTATGCTATAAGATACCTTTGAAAAACTCAAGCTTTGCCGGACGATCATGACATTATATTTAAAACTACACTACAGAATAAAGTACGTGAGTGAAACTGGAAAAATGGTAGTTTCGTGGGTACTAAAAGGTCTTAAAAGTAGTGATGTTGAATAACTTTAAAAACGCAAAAAACGAGTCGACATAGATTTGATTCATTAGCAACCATTGCAGATAAACTTTTTATTATTAATACGAAATCTAAATACGAAGCGCAGCGGTCAAGACCACGCTCTACACCGAACTTTAACAAAACCCGAAACAAACACAAACAGCTTTTTACTTCAACAACAAAACCCAAAAACTAGAAGCAAAACAAAACACACTGTGCACTTTCTATTCAATTTTCCAATTAACTAAACCCAACAAAGAGACTTACTTTATTTAATTAAAATTTTCGTTCCAATACAGAAATCTGTTCAAAGCGTTAATCCTTAAAATGAATTACACATTAAAATCTTTTAACGAACAATGCACTATTTGTTCCAGTACATTGCAAGGGACTACAATTTAACATCCCTTCAGTGCGAGTAGGTTGGCCATGAATCAATGTCAGACGCAGGACGCGTTCCAACACAACTGTCAAATAAGTTATGCGTAATTTCACGTGGAATATAATTTTGGTTGTATAGATGCTATCTAGTGGTGTAGTATCGAGTTTATTTGTGTTATTATTATTTCTATCTACCTTCTTTTCTTTGTAGATAAAACATTGTATCCAATGGAGTCACTGAAAAATACTTTTTGGTCTGTAATGTTTATTAAAATGAAAAGATATTGCTACGACTTATTCGTAGATCAATATTACGTTGGGCATTGTAATTTATGTTACATTATATTTTAACTAGTTGTTCCCGCGGCTTCAGCGAATTTAATTCGAAATTATATATATTTAAACACCAGATGAACTCCCCTCTATTGTCACGTTAAAGGAGTGGGCGGAGAATTAGGAGAATTTTTGTATATCAGATATTCAGTTAAAAAGTAAAAAAGTACATCAGTGAAAACCGCATTCAAATCGGATCAGTAGTTTTCTTGTGAAGCGCACACATATTTACAGACAAACAGACAAAAAAATATATTTGTACTGTTTTAATACACATATGTATAGATGTTATATTTAAAAAAAACATGGGTGTTAAGCATTTTATCAATAAAATATGTACGGCACGAGTGAAAGAGTACACAGCTCAGCGCATATACAACGTGTAACAAAATACCCATATACATCAAAAAGCCCTGATGAATACAGGTTGAATAGAATCTCTAAACAAAGTTTCAGCTTAAAATACGTTTAAAAAAAAATTAGTACCAAAAACTTGGTATCGCATATTTCTTGATTTTAAATCATACAAACGTGTCACAACACTACAGGGATCACTCGCTAATATTACTAAACATTTCTTCTGTCAATCTGATCGCCTAGTACCTGTCTACATAATTTTTAATCGCGTGCCGGCACGATTTGAAAAATTCATAACTTGGTACCATGAAAACATGAGTTTAAAAAACCCTTCCCGTATCGTTTGTTATGTTATCTAGAAACCGTGCACTTGATATGTATACCCCCTTTTTGTTACACGTTGTATAGCAAAAATTAATGATATAAAAAAACTGTCAGACATTATATTTGCATTCCGTTTAAATATTAAAGTACAATGAAAAGATTTTCGCAATTCGCAATGCGAGATTATTTATGGCCTACGATATAAAATGAATGCATTTTATCATTGCTACTGTAATAATAATCTCCTCTTTTCAATTGTGATTATTTTAATTAAAAAATGCTTTAAATTGCAAGTTTCTTGGACAGATATAGTTAGTAGTTACACACCAAACGCAACATAACCTCCTATCTGCTCATTCTAGGAGAAGATGGTAAAGGCTCTACCCCACTGGACAAGACTACGCGACGCTAACAGCTTGATACTCGCGAGGCCTATACTGGCTTGAGTGCGGCTGTCAGCGGCGCAAAACCACCGATTACGATACCACATCAGGCCCTGCAAGAGACCTGTTTACGCTAATTCCTTGCCTGCAGTCGCAGTCAGCAATAAGATACCGGCGAGACAGGCATAGGCCTGGATCGCCCATCATAGGGGACGTGCCCACAGGTCAGGACATAGTAAAGTAAAAATTATAGAAATTTAACGTTCAAAAGTTTACCTTTAAAGGAATACTCACATAAAATAATTCTACATAGATTTATAGTTCAGACTTGCCTAGGGTACTAAAAATCCATTGTCTGCAAATTCTATAGCCTAAAACTCAACTAATAGTAATAAATTTCATAGGAACGTCCACCTAGACAATAGCCTTATGGCCACCCTACAAATTTAATACCCCGCTGTCCGTAACAGAATTGATTCAGTAATACAAGGGTGACAATAATCTAACGTACTCCGACATGGCCATTATAAATTGATCTGGCCATTTAATACCGGAATTTCATCCCAATGGATCACAGATAGGACACAAAAGGGGCGGGGGTCAATTTATACTGGTCTATGTTATGATTTTGATGTATGGCAAACCGCGAATTGTTAGCGCTAAATTTAATTATTTTACTGAAAGTTATTAGTCATTATTTCATTATTAATTGTTTTTGGTACTTCTATTGTGTTGAACAGTGTATTTTAATGTATGGTTGGAGTTTATATGGATGAATGTTTCACATTATTATGCTCTAAAGAGTGATTTTTCACTAAATAATTAAGTACTATCTAAAAAATCACAGTATATGCGCATGCTGCTCAAGATGAAGAGTCCCTTTGTGAAGCTCTGTGTCCCTCGAAACTAGTAGAGCTTTTCGCCATTAATGTACGTGAGTAAACCGTGATTTTTTAGTTAATCTAGTATGTCTCATGATAGTTATTATAAAAATACAAAAATGTTTTATCTACTAATTCTTGGGTGTTGCTTCAAGTTCAATGGTTTGCTATCAGTTCCTTATTAATAAAATTAAATACCAAACATTATTCTTGATTACCAAATAACTACCTATTACTGGCGATTTTGAAAACATTATTTCATACAATCTGAGCATTGCATTGATACCACACTCAATAGAAAAAATAAGAAAATAAAAAACAAATATTTTGTGCTTTTATATAATTCATTAAGTATTATTCGTAATTCCATTGACACAATGAAAAAAAATCATAATAACACATTATTTTTTTTTTATATGCAAAGAGAAAGTACAAAAAAACGCAAATCATTCGGATTAGAGACTTAGGAATCCATTTCTACATTATGATGCTAACATGACAAGCTATAAAAAGTAATCCTTGATAAATTATTAAACACCCTATAACACCTTGCACCCATACAATACAAACAATTTTCAACTACATGCCTTAGAAAATAAAGTTCCAAATAAAACTTATCTAGTTTGATATGTATAATGAGTATGTTGTACAGAACATATTTTAGGGATGTATACAGCGTTTTAACCTACACTAATCAATCGAATTTATTCAAATGAATTTCAACGTTATTATTTTTTATTTATAGTCGAAAATGCATTTCAGTTCGGAGGGTAGCTTAATGTGCTGTTTAGACATTAATATATTAGGGAGAATGTTACACTATTCTCCGTCTTGTTGCAAGGGGGAGACAGCTTATTTTAATTTTAAATCAGGTCTTAATTTATACGGTCGGTAAATGGTATTTTGTGGGGAATTGGATACAACTGGCACGTTCGGTCTCGTTCTATCGGAAATCTAATTTGTGTACTCTTAATTGTATTTGAGATTGTTTTTGTAATGTAAGTCTTGAGATTGGAGATTTAATTTGTATGAGAGTTTGGATGTTGTTTGTTATTTTTAAAGACAGTTAGACATTTTATATTGTTTTATCAAAAAAAAAAGGATAGGAAACCACGTGTCTCGGTCATTAAAAGACCGATTACCACGGTATTAGGATGATTTGCAACAGAGATGTGTTAGGTAGGTATGCTAGAAAGACGTAATAGCTAAGCTGTGAAACTATGTGATTGTTTTCACTAATACTAAGCTATGTAGCTGTGCGAGGAAGATGCGTCGCTCAAGGTCGATAGTACATATTCATAGCATTTTTTTCATATAAAAATATAGCTTAGCTGAATCCGTTTCCACCATTGCTAAGCTACGAAACCAAATGTGTACCAATGCATGTGATGGGTGGAAGCCAAACGTATTCATAATTCATATAGAACTAAATATTTTATTGCGGCAACCTTTTAAAAAACACCTATAACACAATTTGTTTTATTAAAAGAAAACCACACAATAACTCTAATACAATGCCCCCAAAACAACAGAACAGAATAAAAACATAACAGTCTAACTCTAAAACAACGTTGAACGAAAATGCACGAACAGACAACACGTACTAACAATTAGATAATCGAATTATTCGATAGTACTGTTATAATATTGAATCGTAAGCTTTCACAGTACGTGAACAGTTTGCAGTGGGAACAAAAGAACAACAGTTGCATGCTATAGGATTAGTTTTGGTGCAATATTTGTTGTTCTACGTTTGGTTTGGTTATTGGTAAAAGGTTTTAAATAGTAACGTGTTTCGGTGATTGTGTCTGAAATCACAATCAATACATTTTTCTTGTGGAAACATCGTGGCATGCCACGCGTGATCTTGGTCGAATGCGAAATGTGCTCATTACCCAAATGTGAACATTCCATAAGAAACAAATGGTAGTCAAGTCAAAGTCAAAATTATATATTTCAAATAGTCTAGAAAGGCAATTTTGAACGTCAAAGTAAATATAATGTTATAAAAAATTTCTGTATGCCGATCAATCCTCTAGTGAAGATATTTGCTCTTTCCAAAATAATATTAAAAAGGTCTGTCTATCGGTTAGTCCTCTAGTGAAGCTATTTGCTCTTTCCAAAGTGTTGTTCCACACTACTCGTATGTAAATATGCCAACAAAGATTATATTCTTTTTACTTCTCTATTTTATGGATTACTTATTTAATTTCAGAATATGCCTATTAATGTTCTTTAAAATTAGAACAGTATCTCGTGAAGAATTTTGATAATATTCCTCTAATACTACCAAGTAAAAACAGTACCTGGCTCAAAATAAAGCGCTATAAAACATAACAGTCTTAATATTACTTCAAATGTTATTACACAAAATCCTTCTTAGTAAACATACACAATCTCTCCAATGCATTAAAAGCCTTAAAACATTACACACACGGTTAAACAAAGATTGTGAAACTGCAACACAACTGTGCACTCCTAACAATGACGATTTGCAGCGGCTTGCAGCGATTTAAGCTGGATTTACATAAGACCTGGTGACAAGAACGCTTTCAATACGATGAAAAGCGCTGTTATTTAGTAAGAACGCGCTTTTGTGCTGTATTTAATGTAATAGCAAGTAATTAGGTAGATTAAGCGTTTATGTGAGTGGTGTTTTGGATGGTTCAATTGTTTTTCTTTTTTAAAGCACTTGTGTTTCGTTTTTCTAGTAGAAAGGTGGGTAAAGTATAATTGGATGTATATTTTAAGGCAGACATTTTTACGTTTCGCATAGTAACGTTAGCTTTAATTTGCATAATTTCAATTTCAATTTCAAGTTTTTCTCAGTTAGAAGGGACCTAGTATGCATGATTGTAATTGTACTTATATCTGAATTAACTAAACTTAAATGTATGTAGTTCGCCGGGTTAGAATTCTTTCAAGAGTTACAATCCTTTAACCTTTTAAACAAAAACAATAATTTTGATAATTGCGGAGTAATCGGTGAATAAATAAAAAATAAAAATACTAACATCCGAACATAGTTTCCCTTCCATTTCTTGAAGTCGGTAAAAATACTCTAGTTTTATTTTTTGTTGAAGAAACACATTGCCCCACACCAGTTTTTGCTCCTGTGTCATGGGTGCGTTTACAAACATACAATTTCACATACACATGACACCCAGACCAGGAACAACAATTTGTATATCTCAAAATGAGTTACTCCTTGCGGGATCGAAGTCGCTACTCGTTGCACGGCAGCCAGTTGCTCAGCCACCGCGCCAATCGTGCCGTCTACAGTCTAGTTACCAAACGATAATAATGAGAATGTTTCAAATGAGATTGAATGTGTCTTTACACAAGGAAATAGTGAGTAATGTGAGTATTTAAATGGTAGACAAATAGTGGTTCTGTGATCGTACGTTATACGTTTCTAGAACAAATGTTGTTCTAGGGAAATTGCTAGAGAATATTCGAGACTCCATAAATTGCATTTTTGAATCGCTATTATATGAGTTTCATGTAGGATCTAGGTACCTAGATTGTGGAATAATTTTGATGTAATTGTGTTTTCCACCAGAGATGTGCTATGTAGCTATGCTAAGCAGATGTAATAACTAAGTAATGAAACTATGACCATTTAGCTATGTGAGGAAGATGTGCAGATCAAGTACGCGATGTAACAATAGTAGGGAAGCCATCATGTAGGACCTACTATTCATAGGTACATTGTAGTAGTGAATATGATTTGTGGAAGCCAAACGCATCCACAGCAACATAGGACAGCTGAGCACATCTCTGGTGGAAAAGCACAATAATTGTGTTTTCTTATAATTAGAATATTATACTTTTATTATTCCTCGGTTTATTTTATGCACCTAATACTCAACATTATTTTTTATTAACTCTTAAGTTTAGTAATTATAACTACTAGGTATAAAACTTAAAATTAAGATGAAACTTGCAACCTTAAACTAACCAGATAACTAGATATTCCAATATTCTATCCACAACGGAACTACCAGCAAGACCCTATAGATGTAATTCTATATTTTACCACACACACGAAATAAATCCCCAATTTATTCCCATACACATACACAACGCCTATCATTAAACTAATACCCACAAAAAAACTACTATCGCAAACCCGTGCCAACCGCACTCTAAATAAAAAAAAATTGGGACACTTTTCGCCCTTCACAAACAATAGGACCCAACCCTCAAATGCGTTCTGCCAAAGTTGGCACGTGACGAAAGTGTGACGAAAAAGACCGTGACCAAAGATAGTTAGCAATATATTAGAATCGACTGCCGAATGCACATTGAGGGTAACCGATCACTGACGATGGTTGCCGAGGAAATCCGAAGTGACATTTTTAATAGTGAGAATTTGTGGGGTAATAAATGAGTTTGATTTTGGGGTTAGGGTAAGTTGAGTCTTGAATCTTACTAATATTACAAGGGCAAATGTTTATGTGTACAGAATGCCCAAAGAGATCGGGATAAAATTTGGAACAGAGGTAGATTATAGTCTGGACGTTAACAAGACGTTAAAATGTGTTCTATGTTAACACATAGGATACTTTTTATCCCACGGGACTGCAGGCGAAACCGCTGACAGAAGCTATTATTTTGTAATAAGGCATGGTTGGTTAATTAGGAATTGCAGTAGCAATTTTTCTAACACATGGTTTAGTAGGAATTGCTGATGCAGATGGGTGAATAGTGCTAAGGAGACTGAGAGGTGAAAAAAAAAACAGTTTAACTAAATGGTGCATATTTTCTAAACTGATGATCATAATAATGCTGATTGAATGTCGTTCGTCAATTTGTCACCAAAGTGTTACCTTTTTACTTGAGTTTGTCACCAGTTTGTTATTTGTACATATTTTTACTTTAGAATAGATAGGTAAGATAGATAAATAAGTAGGTCCCAGGTGTTAAGGTTACAATAATAAGCTCATAATAAAAATCATAAAGTCAGACATAGAATACAGAAAAATAAATATTCTATGAAAGTACAGAACCCTTCGTAGCACGTTTTATGTACGCATTGTAACATCGATAACTGCTGTGTCCGGATTCACAGGGTTGGTATCGCAGTAATAAATCATTCATAACTAGTATTTTTGAGGGGTTTATCAAATACGTTTATGGCATATTCACATTTTTTATAGATACCAAAGTATCAGATAACTTAAAATGTCCTATGTTTTTAACCGACTTCAAAAAATGGTTCTCAGTTTAACCTGTGTGTATATTTGGTTGTGCGCTATTAACTCGCGTTTCGCTGAATCGATTTTGAAGCGGTTTTCAGCATATTATTTTCAGATTTGGATGTTTTAAGGATACTATCTTAATAAAAAATGGAGGCGAAAGAGACAATTTAAATCAGTTCCCCTTGTTAAAAATATTAAGTTCTATTATCATATTAAACATTTTCTGTCAAATATTTTTGGTTCTGCTGAAAATTGGGCATTTTAGTGACAAGCCAAATATTACGTGTATTTGCCATAAATTCTATACAAAATTAAAATGTAGTCAAAAAATCATTACTTGCACACATTGGTTGCATTGAATGGCTATAGTAAGTAGCTCAAGAGTGCTTCAAAGACCATCAATATTTCTTTGGACCGCCCTAAAGTCATTATATTGCACACTACGTAGAACAACACAGATTTTTATGGTGAACAAAAATAAAAAATGCTGACTATTTGTGGTAAAAATATGATCTTGACTGCACGGTTGGTGCGGTGGCTGGGCAACTGCCTGCCGCGCAACGGGTAGCGGGTTCGATTCCCGCACGGAGCAACTCTTTGTGTGATCCACAAATTGTTGTTTCGGGTCTGGGTGTCATGTGTATGTGAACTTGTATGTTTGTAAACGCACCCACGACACAGGAGAAAATCCTAGTGTGGGGCAACGTTTTTTTTTTTTTTTTTTTAAATATGAGTTGTTATTTTGAGTAGTACATAAATCTGTAGAGGCAATGTTGGTTGGCACGGTTTCTGGGTGACCGGCTGCTATGCAACGTGTAGCGAGTTCGATTCGGAACACGGAATCCGAGTGTAACCACACTCGGATTTTTAACATCTTAAAAAATTACAAAATAAAAAAAAATAACATTTTGATCCATTCTATGTGTATAAAAGTCTTCGCGCTTCTGCGCGTCTTCGTAGCACAGCTACATAGCTCAGTAGCAGTGGAAACGGTCACATAGTTTCACAGCTTATCTATTACATTTTTGTAACATAGTTACATAGCACACACTATGGTGGAAAAGCACCCTTAATGAGGTGAGCGTTGAGATGCTCACCTCATTAAGGGTGCTCCTTAATCTTTCACCTCAAAAATCCCTGAGTCCCTTTTAGAGGTTCTCACCATGTATCACTACAAAGAAAAGTTAAAAATATCACCCAGAAACTAACAAGCTTTATACAAGAAACGAAGAAAGCTTACAAAATATAGCGATTGACTTGTTCCCAACATAAAAGCGTGGTTGCTCTAATCAGTCTTGCAATCTCTAGGCGGCGCCGTAAAAATCGATTTCCTAGGAGTTCTGCCTCGGTTTAGCAGGAACCGAGACAATCAAGATTGTTTGCTCTACATTTTATAAACACGTGTAGCTAACTTTTTACTTTGTATTAGTTTTTATTACATTACGTTTTTGGATTTTTTTTATGTCGATATATATGAAAAAGTCGTGGTGGCTGGGAGGTTTAAGGAGGCATTGGAAGCCTGCCAACGGCAAGTACCTGTGTGACTTTTTTTGAGTCATATGTACTTTCTAAGATTGTTTAGAAACCAACGGTGAAAGAAAACATCGTGAGGAAATCGGAGCTTCTAAATTTTAAATTATAAGTTTGAAATTGCCAACCCGCATTGAGCGAGCGTGGTGACTAATGCTCTAAATGGCTTCAATACTATCGATATGCGCATCTTCCTCGCAAAACTATATAGCTCGATCAGTATCAGTGGAAACAGTCACATAGTTTCACAGATAAGCTGTTACATCGGCGTAGCACATCTCTCGTAGAACCCTTAATCAGTAAAAAATTAAACCTATTTTCGAAACAGAAAATAGTATGACAAGCAATAACCTCTTAAAATATCAATTCACATAAAAATTAAAGAAAAACTAAGAATTTTCAAATTAAATCAAACTAAAAAAAACAAAAGACATCTCCGTTCCTTTTGTCCGTCACTCGCCCTCAAATATTCGTCCATAAATAAATTGTTTTGTTCTATGCAATCAATCAAACCTCGCTTACACAGTACATTGTACATTTGTACACGCTAAAATAGATTACGCGATTCATAAATTTAATCTAAACACGCACATTGCATCGTTTACAAAATATTTCGTTGAATAACTTTATACGAATGGTATTTTGTAGATTGAAATGAAACTAGATTTTTTGTTTTCATTGTTTTGCAATGTGGCTTGGAATAATATTACGCATAACTATTGCCACAATACATTTATATTTGTAGTATATGAACTTGGTAAATGAACAACGTTTATGATTTGTTCGACCACTAATTAATTGCAAAAATCATTTAACACAATTGTTTTTTTTAAGGGGGTAAGACATTTGATGACTTCTCTCGCCTTGGGCGAGGTGAGAGAGAGTGTCAGAATCTTACTGACTAAAAACCACCCCGTTCCTTTTCCTGTTTTCAAGCTGGAACCATGGTAAGGGTCCACAGGCCCGCAGTGTACGCATCACACGCATCTTACGCATTCCGTATGACATTCCTGATGATGCGGTCCGTACGATGCGGATCAGTGGACGCGGTTGTATGAGTTTCTATACAAGACAAACTAAAATCCGTTGTGTGCGGTGCGTGCGATGCGGATGATGCGGGCCTGTGGACTCGTACCTTTAATGTACTGTGTTATGCGCTGACGGTAGTGCATAAGATACTCGATGCGATAAGGACTCTAAGTTCAATAAACAGGTACTACGAAAGAGGTACCATTGTTATCATTGTAAAACTAACACCAAAATAGGACGAAAAGTAAGGGAAATCTTCATTTATTTGGCATCTATCATTATAGGAAACCGACATGACAATAAATACATCCAAAACGTCCACCCATCGGAATTGAAAACCTTTTTAAACTGAGTTAAAAGAGAAACGATCACACAAAAGCAAGTAGGAATAACATTCGAATAAATTATGCCAAAAGTCTTTTTCCCCTATGAGCAGTAATTCTCCAAGGGTCAACACTGAGTGTAGTACTCAACCGAGCGCTCAATCAAAATATTGTTAAATTTAATTCAATGAACATAATATTTTATTTGATATCGTTTATGAGGCTGTTGAAATATGTTCTCGTATTGTGGGTAAATATGGAGTTGTGGGTAAATATTAATATGGGCATATTGTATTGATTTAAAATTGATTTTTTTTTTTTTTGTGCAAATCGGTAGTTGTGAATTATTCCAGGATGGATTAAAAATGATTTATTAAAACTGAAACTGCTCCAAAACGCATTTACATTCAATATTTAAGTACATATAAGATTGTACATTTCATCTTAGTTTGATAGATTATTCTTTTTATTTATTTTCATTACTTTTACAACAAGTAGGTTAGGTAAGGTAGATAAGATTTTAAAATAATTAATTCTAAATAAAACATTTAAAAATATAAAAAAACCTAACCGGTCAGGGCTCAAGAGTGAGAAATTAAACAGTCGTGCGCATTTGGAGTCAAATAATTTTGTAATGATTACTTGCTACCTGGAATGAAAGACAGACTAAGTTTTCTGCTACAAGTTCTTCAAAATTTGAAGCATCTGAGTTGAAAGCGAGCGAAAACTTCATTTTAATCCGCACCCATTCATTTTGTTGCAGATAAAATCATCAACGTCACGCCTTTTATCCCCGAAAGGGTAGGCAGAGATGCATTTGCACATTACAGCACATAATACCACTGTACAATGTACACCCACTTTTCACCACTTGTGTTATAAGTCTCATGTAATAGAGGGTGAGCTTATTGCCATAATAATACAACAATTTCAGACTACTACCGATAAATTTTTGAAAAACCGAAAAAAACCCAGTAATAATACTTATATAACTAATAATAGTCCGGCAGTCGCACTTGCGACCACTGGACCAATAAGGCAGTTTGTTGTAGATAATTGTAGCTATTGCCTGATACATATTTTGTCCAATTGGAAGCAATAAATAATTGTTCAGAAATTCATAGTACACGTATACATACATATATGAATATCCACCATGGGACGCAGGTGGAACTCCAAAATACCACGGTCCTGGCATACCGCGTGCGCTTCATCCATATTCATCAATATCTACACGCATTTTCAGCGGTTATGGGTGTTCTTAATTTGGCTTGCGTAACAACTTCATACCTGCCTATTTTGTCTCATAAAAGGACACAGAAATCACGGTAAGCCAAAAGTTTTCTTTGCTTATTTCTTCTTTAAATTTCATGTTCATTCATTTAACTGTTTAACTACCGAACTCAAAGGCATTTTTAGAGGCAATTAATGATTACTACAACTATTCTTTCAAAAATAATTTATAAGGACTCAGTTTTATCACCATTAACACATTGAACGCCGTGGTGGTCACCGGTGACTGACGTTAGCGGAGGATTTGCCTTCAACAGTTTTCTATTGGCAGTCAAAGACTTAAAGGACTCTGAGTATGGTAGTAAGTCTTTAGGTTAGACTTTAAGACTCTTCTTATTTTTATTGAGATCTGAATTATTTTATCTTGAACGAATTCACCAGTGACTTTGTGTCTCCATCTTCATACATTTCTTCATACACATTTACATTTTTCAAAACCGCTCCAACGCTCAACATCAATAATATTTGAATATCATCCTCTTGGGCAGTCGATCCTTGCGTCCTATTCTACCAAAAATATTCCAAAGCCACATCTAGGGACCCTAATTCCATACATCGTATCACATTCCCGTAGGTATTGCCGGTTCATAAATTATGAATCTCGCGACACGATACAATCTCGTCCGATGGGAGTATTATGCTATGATCGTATCGGACAAACCCTCTCCCCAACGCGAATGTTTTTCAAATTTTCGCTTGCCACGTAGCGCTGCCATCTAGATTTTGATTCCTTTTTGTTTTGCTTTTTAATATTTTTATGATATGTGCTATTTTGATAGGCAATTTTAGTGGTTGTGAGTTATGGCGTGGTATCATCGTGGTTTTATGCTGTTAGTGTTTTATGGGTCATCGAAATTGGTACGAGTATTCTACCATTCAAAAATATACCTAAATATGGTTGTAAGTTGTTCAAAATTTTAATAGAATAATTAAGATCATTAATTATTATGGTTATCGGCTTACTCACGTAATTGTTTGAGAAGGAAGTCGAATAGTTTTAGACTAGTTTTAGTTTAGTTCGACTAGTTTTTACTCGTCAAACATTTGCGTGAATAAGGCGAATTAATTTAGTATGTCTCACGAAAGAAATAATTAAGTTTAGAATTTTAGTGGCCTACCAAAAGAAATGTCTTAATGACTAACCAAAGTATTTTTTTTTTTTTTATAGAACACGCCGGTAAACGCCTGTAAACGAGTAGACGGACGGATGACCTATGGTAAGCAGTCGCCACAGCCATAGACACCCAGAACACCAGAGGCGTTACAAGTTCATTGCTGGCTGGGATTGGGAAGGGGCTAATTGGGCCACCGGTAACCTCACTCACATAACGAAACACAACGGTCACGTCGATTTCCTCTGAGTCCATGGTATCATTTCAGACGAGCCGGCCCATTCGTGCCGAAGTATCTCCCACACTAAACAAATCTCCTACATAGTTAACTGGTCTGATGCAAACTGGCTATCATCACCAAATTGATCTGAAAACTATAATAACTCTTCTTTCACAAACTAAACTAAACCCAAACAATCAGTTTATTATACAAAAGCCATTATAGGTTCGTATATGAGCATAAACAAAATCGAGACCATTAGTAATATTGAGTAATGCAGTCATAAAATAAATGAGCCAAAGCATTAACTTGATGGAGGCTCATTGCAAAGCTAATGTTTTGATCTGCAATGTTATTTTCGGAAAATTTTGTGAACATTGCGGTTTTTATTCTGTGAAAGGGTTTTAAGTATGGGAGAGCCATGCTTCGGCACGAATGGGCCAGCTCGACCGGAGTGATACCACGGCCTCACCGAAAACCGAAGTGAAACCACGCTTGTGTTGTATTTCGTTTTGTGACTGCGGTTACCGTAGGCCCAATTATCCCAATCTCCCCTACCACATGTAACTCGGAAAAAGTTACATTGGTACTTGCCATTGGCACTCTCATGGATGAGAAGCGAGCGTCTTAAACCACAGAACCAACATTCGTAAGAATTAGCCAACTTTATCTTCCATATACCACCCAATACTTTAATCACATCAAAAATCAAAGCAAAGTCATCAGTGCCTACTAGAAGTGCTAGTGAAATGGAAATTGCATCGAGCTTGTGTCGTGTTTGCTTTTTTCGAAACAAAACTCGACTAGCATGCTCAAGGCCAGCTAGGTAATTAGCAATCAATTAGTGCATACAAAAGTTTTTGAACGCTAGCCTCGTGCATAGTAATTTTGTTGTTCAAACGACATGCAAATTCATGGTAATGCTTAGTTTGAAAAAGAGCAGTTTCAGATTGAAATACAAACTATTTCAATCTCTAATGAGGAAATAGATTTTGAACTAAAATATATAAAACTTTGTATGATCGAATTATTGTCGTAATAGACCCAAGTACTTACTTATATTTCGTGTTGAAGAAACTATTACACTTTATAATCAAATGTGTGATATTTCAATTTTGAAAAATGTGACAGAGGTATGTAAGATTCGTAGCAATTGGCGGCCCATTGACTGTGCCTACCTGGGAGACAGGCGCGAAGTTATGTATGCATGATAGTACGGTATCTAGAATTTAGCCCGCAATTTTGAGATACGTAGGTCTTTTGCAACAATAGGTCTAAATAATTAATAAATACATACACTTTTTAATTTGGAAGTATCTGTTTTCAAAAGTCTTTTATGTACTTAAAACCACAATGTTACATTAACGCGTTATATTTTTGTTTCCTAACACAGCTCGACAAGTTTCACTCTCAAATTAGAAACAACTGGAACCCCAACGAGTTCATGGTCGATCATACATTAAGCCATTTACTCCAGCAATAATTTTCCCCATCAAACCTTATCAACAGCATTTTGACCTCTACTCCTCACAACATAGAGTATAAATTCCAGTGTTCGGACGTAGCTTAGGGAATTATAATATTAATTCAGCTTAAAGCCCAAGAGATACATTACTGGGGTACACATTCAGGTATTCATTAAATGGTGATTATATGTGACTTAGCAACGATTATTCCAGCTGATAATATGGAAGAGACGATGGTGATTATGATATTGTAAGCTGGGCATTGGGAAAATTTTCGAAGTTTGCTTTGTAAAAGGAATTATTATAAACGTATGAATTTAATACAAGTGATTGCATAACAAAGTTCCTTGGGTTTAATTGAATCGAAAAATGTATTGTATTAGTACGGTAATTCTTTTTTGATTTAGGGAATTCTCAAGTTTGAAATGTAGTCTGTTGTGGTACTAATATTGGCTGAAAACTTGATGAAAATAGCTCTGTGATATACATAATATGTAAGGTCAATTAGCCTAGATGTGGGTGTTTTCATAATTAAATAGTAAGTATGTAACCAATGATATCAAATAGTAATTATTATAATTCAAGCATAATATTAAATTATACAAAGTAGTGAACTGAAATATAAGGTATTCACATTTTGACCGTCAAACCGAACACTTGTCTGGAAATAAACCATTGTAACGTTGCAATCTCCGTTTAATTTCTCGGATAAGAAGTGGATCCTTTAAATAAAAGATACAATGTCTATGTTTGTCTTGTGTGTATAATAAGCATAATGATTATCTGACGGTTTATAAAAAAAATGGCCAAGTGTGAGTCGAATTCGCACATGAAGAGTTCCGTAGCAGCAAAACGATGACATAATACAAAAGTTATAAAATAACTTAGTTTTAAATAGTATTTGTATGAACGACAAAGTTATATTTGCAGTTTTTGAAAATGTACTATTTCTTAAAAGCTAGCAATGATATCCCGTTCAAACCAATTTACGTTGACAGACATGACGAATCTATAAGGGTTCAGTTTTTTGCCATTTGGCAAAAGTGTTTGAAATTTATTGCCGTATCGCACTTGCGACTACACGACCAACAAACCCGGCTTCAAATCTATTCACCATTTATTACTTACCCAGATCTTACTATACAATAACATAAAAACAAACATACCTACTTACATCCTATTGTATAAGATTCCTCAGAAGCTCTATTAAGTCTGTCTCGACAGTCGGATCAGTTCTTAAGACTAAGTCTAGGACACAACTGTGGGGATTACCCGTTATAACGTCCGGCTCATTGTTTGATACCCAGCTTACCGTTTCTGCTACTTGTCAAACCGTGTTGAGTTACCGAGAGTGTAAACTTTGCTTTATAGTGAAATTCTTTGTTCATTTTAGTATTCATATTTGTACGAGTAATTGTTGTTGTGAGCAGTTGATGTGGTGATTAAAAGTGGAGTCAAAAAAGGATTTGTTAATTGTTTGTTTTGAAAAAAACATATAATTTCACTTACACATGACGCCCGAGTCCGGTGCAACAATTTGTAGAACACAGAAAGAGTTGCTCCGTGTAAGAAAGGAGTGCACTATTCATTAGACGCCAGCTGGTTGCCTAGCCAGCGCGTCAACAGTGCAGTAAATAATAACAATAATTGATGTTACCACTTGTTATACATTTGAGAGTAAACGCTTCCTGATCAACCTACACTAAATAACTTTTGATCTCCAAACAACCAAGTGGATATTATGGTGAACCATCTCATGACCAGCAGTGGACTATCACCGGCAGTTGATAACGATGATCGGCTGATATGTACACTTTAACGTAGTCCACATTTGATTTATTGTTTGAATTTTATTTTCAAAGGGCACATTTCGGTTTTATTCTCGTATCATTTAGAAAACAAGGTCGCCAAATTCAATTTTCACAAAATAGTGTTCACTTCACAACCGTTTTTATATGACACCAAACCTACAAAATACTGGTTCCCAGGTAACATAACAAAATGCCAAAGCATTTAGGGAACTGTCGTAAAAATCTACATTTGTTCCTCATTTCTATAAAACACTGTTTACGGAGACATTTCAGTACTTTTTTATGTTGTTTCCACTTTTTTGTGACCACTTTCCGACCACTTCTTACCTAGTATACGGCCATTTGTTCTCAATGGAAACTAGAGTACTAGCCTTTCCAGTTTTATGTAGCATACCAAACGTGAATGAAGATAAAATATTATTATGAATATAGAATTTAGTTTTGATAAGAAGTCATGTTCCTCAAGTTTTATTTTTGATGAGATTCCTGTTTGGTTGGTTGAGATTTCAAGGGTGAAATTTTCGACATTCTTAGTTTCGCTTGAAGATAAGTAAACTCGCTGTATCGAATAATTACTTAGCTAGCGAAAGACTATTCAAAGTCAAAGTCAAATCATTTATTCCAATTAAACCTAAAAGTAATAAATACTTACTTACGTATTTTTGAAACGCCAACAAAGAAAGAAATAAATAATAGTCTGCAAGTCTGTCCGTTAACTCCGCCATAGACGGTCCCAAGCCCGGTTGAGAAAGGAGGAGGGTTGGTTGTGAACGGCGTGAGTCCATACCACCCAGGACAATGACAACCGTAAAACACGCCAACGCCGAATAGTAGGCGGCGGTTAATTAACCTACTCAATATCAAAGGCCACGGAAACCTTGGGGACTAAATACCCCCTAAAAAGACCGACGTAGAAGGTAATGGGAACCCACTACGGTTAATCTCCCAAGAGAACTCCATGATAAAAGTCGATGATAGAAATGCTGTTTTGTCGGACGATCCGGCTGACCCCCGGCGCTCACCAATATCCGGGTTGGTGGGTGAGAAATATGCCACCGAAGACTCCTCCATAGTATGTCATCAGGCTAAGGAGGCAGTAAATGCTACTGAAGACAACAAGAGACCAGCGATGCGGTCTAAACATCGGATTGGGACTTGGAATGTGAGAGGACTGCTAAAACCGGGGAAAACATCAACGGAGTAGGACTAATAATACTACGCAAGATATCGCAATTCGTAACTGGCTACAACACCGTCAGCGACAGAATAATGACTATCCGTATAAATTGCACTCCACTTCCTCTAAACATAGTACAGGTCTATGCACGGACATCCCTGTCATCACAAGAAGACATTGACGTTTTCTATGACGCTCTGCAGACTACGCTAGACGGAATCTCCAAACGCGAAATCACCATCATTCAGGGTGACTGGAATGCGAAGATAGGCAACACGGAACTTGATGACCACATTCGCCAGACAGTTGGGAAATATGGACTCGGCGCCAGAAATGAAAGGGGCGAAATGTTCCTTGATTTTTGTCTAAATAACAACTTGACAATAACTAACACCTACTTCAAGCACCACAAACGAAGACTCTACACTTGGAAATCCCCTGGCGACCGATACCGGAACCAAATAGACTACATCACAGTCGCAAACCGATGGAAGTCCTCAATAACGAACGCAAGGACGTTTCCGGGAGCAGACTGCGGTTCTGACCACCAACTGCTGGTTGCAGACCTCCAGGTACGCCTAAAATCATGTCGCCAAAGAGTGAAAGTTGCAAACCGACTAGTACCACAAGAGCACGATTACTTTCAGAAGAAGACGGAACCTCAACTGCAAAAACTACTTGCAGAGATCACTGACCTAGATCCAGGTGAACAATGGCGCCATCTTAAATCTGAGGTCCTCTCCACCCTCGACTCCATGGTTAAAAAACCTGAACAAAAGAAGGACTGGATGTCGGATGAGGTTTGGTCAAACATAAGAACCCGTAAAGAACTAAAAAACGGCATAAGAACGGATAACTTTGAAGAAGAATACTCTAGACTCTCTGAAGAAATTCAAAGACAATGCAGAAGAGACAAAAACCAACACCTGGAGAATATCTGCATTGAAATCGAACGTCATGCAGAGAAATACCAAACTGCTGATCTCTTCAGAAAAGTTAAACAAATAACACATAAGTTCAAACCGTCATCATGGGTGATTGACGACAAGAATGGAAAGCCCATACATGAAGTAGCAGAAGTAGCCGAAAGATGGCGAGAATATTGTGAAGAGCTCTACCAGGCACAACCAGCTCAGACAGCCGCGCCCGCTGAAGTCGTATCAGAGAAGGAACCAGACATACTCCGCTCAGAAGTGGAAGATGCAATTCGGAAGCTAAAAAACAACAAAGCACCTGGACCTGACCTGATCACGGCAGAAGCTTTGAAAGGACTAGGGCCAAACGGAGTATCGTGTTTCACAAAAAAGGCTCGGTGCGCGACTGCAACAACTATAGGACTATAGCTTTAATATCGCACGCGAGCAAGATTCTCCTCCACATCATCAATGCCAGACTGCGATCTTTCCTCGATTGGCAAATACCTCAAGAGCAAGCAGGTTTTGTTAAAGGACGAGGAACTCGAGAGCAAATTTTAAACATCCGGCTCATCATAGAAAAATGCTACGAGTTTAACATCCCGATCTTCATGTGCTTTGTGGACTACAGAAAGGCATTCGACTGTGTCGACTGGGAAGAACTTTGGAAGGTGCTAGCGGAAACCGGCGTACCCATCCACCTCGTTACGCTGATCCGCAACCTGTATGAGACCGGTTATGGCACGATCACGATAGGGAATACGAGGTCGAGCTGCTTCAAATTCCACAAGGGCGTTCGCCAAGGCTGCGTAATCTCTCCAATCCTCTTCAACATCTACGGGGAATACATCATGCGCAAAACCTTAGAGGATTGGGAAGGTGGCGTTAAAATAAACGGTGTTAAAATATCCAACCTACGGTACGCAGATGACACCACCTTGTTCGCGTCGTCTGAAGCAGAAATGGCGGATCTGCTAAATCGCCTGGAAACCACCAGTTTGGAAATGGGTCTTGACATAAACAAATCAAAGACCAAACTCATGGTGATAGACCGTTTTGCATCCATCCAGCGCACGAACATCCTGCAAGAATACGAGTCCGTGAACCAATTCCAGTACCTGGGCTCCATGATAACGAATAAGGGAAACAGCGAGCCGGAGATAAGAAGACGCATTGGCATGGCCAAATCAGCAATGACAGAACTGAACAAAGTCTGGAGAGACAGAAACATCACAAATCGAACCAAAGTACACCTCGTTCGCACTCTTGTCTTTCCCATTGCCCTCTACGGTGTCGAGACGTGGACAATCAAGGCGGCTGACAGAAAGAGAATCGACGCCTTTGAAATGTGGTGTTGGCGCCGCATGCTGAGAATACCATGGACAGCCCACCGTACAAACGTCTCGATACTGAAACAGCTGAAGCTGGAGAAGACACAGCGTCTGTCTACGACCTGCCTGCGACGCATAATGCAATACTTTGGCCACGTTGCACGCAGGGATGGTAACAATCTAGAGCGTCTGATAGTGACAGGGAAGGTGGAGGGAAAAAGGCCTAGAGGAAGAAGCCCCAATCGGTGGTCAGACCAAATCTCCAAACAGCTTGAGATGCCTATCAGCGCTGCTCTTCACCAAGCAACGGAACGCAACCGATGGAGGCAGCTGGTCGAAGAAATCAAACGGAGTCACGATCCTCAGCAGTGAGGGAATCGACTAGAGAGAGAGAGAGTCTGTCCGTCAGTGAAGCTAGGTACTCGTTCTAAAGTGTAGCTTCGAATGGAGAAGAACTAGCAAGAAACTCCATTCGTTACTCTTTTAATGTGATTCGATTGTGATGATTGTTACAATGATAAATAAAACTTTGATTTAAAATCAAATACTTTACGATACAACTTTATAAATAGTTTTAGATAAGTATTTCCAAATATTAAAAAAAATAGCTACATACAAAATATATCTCCGTTTATACTCGTACCAACAAAAAATTAGCTCTAAATTCGTCGTGGGACGTACGGCACGGGAAAACTAATCAATCATTACATGGCGGCCGCAGAGCGTGAAGTTTCGATTAATTATGATTTATAGACATACCAACACGTCACTACTGCGGTCGTTGTATTAACATGTGTGTGTGTACATACGTCATCGTGGTATATTCTTGGGAAATTACAAGTTGAAATCTAATGACTTTCTTTACAAGTATTACAGCTTTCTGTAATACTATGTTGTACGTTAAAGTAAACTTTACATTGCAATTTACTTTTTATTCTTAACTTGACTTGGTCAAGCGTGGAAGAACCATTCTTCGACACAAATGGACCGGTTCGACCGGAGTGATACCTAGTTTTTTCACAGAAAAGCCGACGTGAAATAACGCTTGCGTTGTCTTTCATTGTGCGAGTGAAGTTACCAGAGGCCCAATTTTACCAACCTTCCCAATCTTCCCAAACCCAATTCCTCAACAAACCTTAAATTCTTTACCCCCAAAAAGCCGGCAACGTAATGTAACGCCTCTGGTGTTCTGGCCTCGGGTATCCATGGACGGCAGCGATTGCTTACTATTAGGTGATCCGTGTTCGTTTTTCTTTTAATAAAAATACAAACGGCATGGACAAAAAAATAATAATTGCCAAAACTGATCTTGCTCTTTCAGAGTTTTACATAGCAACACCATTTTTCACATATTATTTTTATCAATAAAGCTGCGGGTCTATTTTTAGATAAACTCCTGTAACCTAAAAGACAGGGCAGTAATTGGATTTCATAAAAATTGTTGCCATGAACGTGCTCGTAGGAAGAAAAATGTTTAAGGAGGGAAAGAAAAAAATAGACTTGGCTTCCTCCCTCTAAAGTGTGGTAAGGTAAAGACTATGTTGACTCATAATCTATGTGACATTAGGTAGGTATAATGCCGTTGATATTTTGTATCTTGTAGTAGTGATGTGATAATTAATATGGGAATAGTCTCTTTCATTTATTCTGAGAAAGAAGCTAGCTAAACTAGCTAAATAAAGGCCAAGCGTGTTGGATTTGTTTCAAGATTATGAACATTAATTAAATCAAAGTCATCTTTTTTGGAGGGGGACAATCATCCAATGTCTGCTCCCACATTGGGCGAGCCGAGAGGGAGTGTCAGAGTGTTTTACTGACTAAAAAACACCCCGTTCCTACTCCTGCTTATCGAGTCGGAGCTCCGGTAACCCGCTAGGTACTCCGCAGCTCCGGTTCAGACATCAGCCCTGCTGGGTCCCGTCTGCGGTGGTCTGATGGCTCTTTGACTCTCTTATCTTCCCACAGGCCTGTGTTAAAGTAGGCCGGAGTGGTCGGTCAAGCCACTCATCAACGAGGGCAGCTGCAATGACAGCGACCCCAAAATCAACATTATCTTACGCATTTTTAAAGATGTTGTAAGAAACCAGTTTCTATTTTTATAATGTTCTGGTAAAATTCAAACTGTATAAGGAATACCTACTGAATAATATAATGCTGGCGAGCTGCAAAGTTCCTCCCAGCACAATTTTAGTCTCCATACCATCACTGAAAACTTCCTTAATCCTAATACTTTTCCCGATCCAGAAGTCGAATTTAGACGACCCGATCAACGGACCGGTTCAAAAACATCTAAAACCTAACAATTTCAAACAAACTGAAGAATCAAAGCAAACTATATTTGCCAACTGACTACAAATTCAAAGAAACACAAACGGATATAGATGATATATGCAAACATTCCTTCGCGACACATAAAACATATATGACAAATAGCAGAAATATTCATAACATCAGTTAACATACCATGAGCAGACTACAAAATGTTCTCAAGAACTCAGCATGCAAATAAATTAATAAATAAAGGGACATCAAAGTAAGGAACATCAAAAAACACTTTCATGTTTTGTAAAACGTCCAAAAAGTAGCCATAAACATTCACCGCTAATGGTTTCAAATAATACTTTAAATAGCTTAAGTGCCAAACGATTTTTCAAGTCGTAAATTCGTTTTCTAATTCGTTCAGTCAATGATTCGTTTCATTTAGCCCTGTTGATGAAATTTCAGCTTTGTTCTTTTAAAGTTTGAGTGGATATTTGAGTGCGATGTATATTTTTATTTATAATGTTTCAAAGATGTTGACATTAAACGGTATAGTTTATAACACATGGGGTGCCAATTAGAAACTTGTTTTAGTACACACATCGAGCTGCTAATAACCAGTTTATCGTGGTCTCGCTTTATAAGATCTTTCTACACTTTTGACGGTCAGTTTATATTGGTTTTGCATAGCTTGATGTGAGTCTAAACATGCAGTGAGCGGTATTTCATCCTGAGTTGCATGTTTTAATGTAATATATTGTGTTAGCACTTTAAACTATGTTTGAACACTCAGTGCTAAAATATTCATGCATAAACTGTTTGAACCAAAAAAATCGGTGCAAAATATTTGAGCTTGATTCGTTGTGATTGTTATGGAATTAAATATTTTTTAGTAAATTATTACAACCATGATCAAATATTTTTTAATGTTAATGGTTTTATCAATAATGTTCTGTAATTATAGATGGACCATTGTGTATGGATCAACGTTTTTGACATACACGTATTAAAACTCCATTGTAATTGTGCGTAACCCTAGTGTAACAAACAGATCAATTTATCTATCTTGAGTCTCAACCCTTGACAGTAGAGCTTGCAACTACTCACCCAGCGGCTAGAGCCGTCGTACTCGGGCTACGGCATTTTAACTGAACACTGGCCTTTTTGCGTCTTGTTGCCAATGTATTTACTTTTTAAATTACTTTCTTGTTTTTTCTGCAATATTTTATAACGATGCAAATAAACTGTTTTTCTTTCTTTCTTTTCCAGTCTTAACATACATAAATATCTACTGACAAAGATGAATCGATCTATTTCTTTTTAACAATTTATTTATTTTTTATTTTCAAATTAAGTATACCACAAACTGTCCACAATATAAAACAGGAAAGGCGATAAATAAGAAAATGTTTACATTTTATATTGACCAAAGTATCCCAAGAGTTTCCGGAAGTTTATTAATAACAAAATATCTTCAACGAAATGTATAAGAGAAGTTAGTAATTTGTTCTACAATCTCGGATCTCGGGCCTCGGAATTCATTGAACTATTCACAATTTCAAATTATTGAGTTATTTCGTTGTTTTTGTGAGCAATCATGTTGAGTTGAGACAAATTGTAGCACAACAACCAATCTTCAATTAATATTCTTTGTTACATTCGATTACACATCACTTATCTACAGTTTGAGTTTCAAAAGGTACACAAAGCGTTTCACCAGCTGATATGTTATGAATGTTTTATAAAACAAATAAATGTAGGATTTTAGACTCCTTTTTTTTAAGGGGGAAAATCTTCTAATGACTTATCCTGGCTTGGATGAGGCGAGAGGGAGTGTTAGACTCTTACTTACTAATAAAAACGACCCCGTTCCTACTCCTGCCTTTCGAGCCGCAGCCCCGGTAAACCCGCTAGATAGTCGGCAGCTCCGGATCATTCTAGGCTCCTGCGTACCCATTTCCAAATTAACAAAAATTCTAATCAACTCAGCAATCAGATCTTCAGTATTATTATAACTTTCGTGAGACATACTAAATTAATTATCATTTTATCGGCTTACTCACGTAACTGTTTGACCAGGTTCTCGATGAGTAGTAGCGCGACAATCGCCGTGTCGCATGTCGCGGAATACTGCTCATGAATATGAGCCTCTAGTATGACGATGATCTTCAGATTCGGATTGTTTTAATGATTGGCATTTGCGGCATTTCATCAACGACACTTTAGAATAAGTATAAAATTTTATGGAGCATCGTCATTTGCATTATTATTGATAAAACTATTTCCATCTACTTATTACTTTACTAGGCCTGTCCACATCGAGTTCGATCTTCAGCTTCGTCTTCTTAAATGATGCGGAATGTCAATTAATTAGTTCCAACATTTATCTCGGTTTTATAGCAAAAGGAAATCCTGTTCATTCTCCTTGTTTTCTTTTTTGGAGTGATGCCATTATTAAATATGTTTCCTGATCTCGTTTGTTGGTTGTGAATGATCCTTTAATAGTTATTTTGCCTTAAGATATATGATACTAAATGGTATAAAATTTCGACACTGCGTCATCTAATCGTAATACAGAACCTTAAGATAGTTGACTATCTTGTTGTAGTTACACTATAGGTATAGATCCTATTTTAAAGCAATATATCTAAATGACTGTCTCATCAGTCCAGTGATCGCAAATCGGGTTCGATTCTCGGGTCGGGCAAAATAATACTGAGCTTTTTTCGATATTTCGACTTTTTTCAGTAATAGCACTGAGTCTAGAATTGTGCCATGTAATATTATACAATTGGCACTATTATATAGGACTTATATAACAGAAATGTATGTGTACATTGTATGTATAGCGTGCCGTTATGTGCACCTCTGCCTACCTCTTCGGGGATAAAAGGCCTGACTACTGTAAAATAGAATTTCACTTGACATTAAAATTCTCATACAATTTTCTCAAGCAATATAATAAAACAAAAGACAAAACGTCTTGCAACACGTTCAAGCTAATGTTGCCGACCATTTCAGTTTCAATCGTCCAAGTTAGTAGCTGCACATCAAAAAGAAAGACCTCCAAACTGAATTACACCTTGTCTTAAGGAAAGAGGGTGTATTTTCAGTTGCAGTAAGACAGACGATGAAACTTCCAGCGAAGTGCAGGAAGCAACTAAACTTATTTAATTTTGAATATTGACATAGACATTCTTAGTTGCTTTGTTATATTTCTGAGAACAGATGTAGTCTCGTTTTGACTTGCAATTATATTTGCAGACATAAAAACTGTAGAACAGTTTGTTTGTAGATTTTCTTATTTGAGAGTATCGGTACATTAAACATGCATTTTTTTTAATGGTGGTAAATCATCTAATGACTTCTCCCGCCTTGGGCAAGGCAAGAGAGAGTGTCAGACTCTAACTGACTAAAAATCACCACATTCCTACTCCTGTTTTTCGAACCGGAGCCCTGGTAAGCCCGCTAGGTAGTCCGCAGCTCCGGATCAGGCATCAGCCCTACTGGGCCCCATCTGTGGTGGTCTGATGGCTCTTTGAAGCGCGCGCGGAAAGTGATGTGCATGCATGATGAACATGCATTCTTGATTAGATACCCTACTCACAAGAGCAAGCATCATTTAGTTGATGACAGTTACAACCCAACTATAACATTCCATAATTCTCAGAATCACTTCACTGCAAATAATATCAACAATTTTACAACAATTCTCCGTACGACGCTTTGAGCTACAAACCGAGATTTTAATACCAAAATATATATTACTATCTGCTCAACTGTCATAATAAATTAATGTGCGCAGATGTCTGCGACGGCTATTTAAGGGAAACTTAGCACAAGTTCTTAGTTCACAGTAAAAAGTGTACCCAATGCAGTTTTTATGGGGCAACCGTCCTGCCATATGTTCAGGTGGGGAACCTTACCCATAAATTTCTCTGGACAAGAAAACCGCTCAGATTCCGGCCGTTAAAACGTGGTTTTATCTGCAGTGAGAACGGAGCCAAACAGATGAATGTTTACACAGAAATTGTTGTACATTCAGGTGGATGTTTAGTACCGAAAAATGTTTTTATTTTATTTTTTAAACTTTTCAACGTGGTTCTCATGTTGGTTTTTAAAAAGGTTGCTTGAAATGGAAATTGGATATGGTATGGTTGTTTAATCTATAATACACTAATAATGAGATAAATTTTTAGTTTTAATTCTGCTGTGGAAGTAAATTTAAAATAGGATAGGATTTTCCCCGTATCGTGGGTGCATTTACAAACTACAAGTTTACATATAGATGACACCCAGACCCGAAACAACACTTTGTGGATTGTACAAAGGATTGCTCCGTGCGTGAATCGAATCCACTATACGTTGCGCGACAGCGGGTTGCCCAGCCACCACGCCAACCGTGCACTCAATAGTCATTGTTAGTGTAGCATGGATTTCCACAAAGTAACGCCTGATTCTATTCTGTACAGTAACTCTATAATGTTAGTATGAGTTCAAGATATTAGTAAAATTTTATTTAAAGTGTACAGTTTAGTATAAAAGCATCTACAACCTACGTAGGTCCTAACTTAAAACTTGTAATCAATTTTAAGATATAAGTTTTTAAAAATGCATGCTACTATAACCGATACTTAGGAACAGCTTGTATTTTTAGGAATAGTTAAGTTGTTGTATGTCGATATCATTATAATGCCTGAATTTCTAGTAAAATATTTACAGCAAAATATCTACAAATACATATTCGAAAACATATTTCCACCACATCAGTTCCAAGAACTTAATATTCCGAACGCAAAATCAACCAATAAATGACCAATATTTGTTTTTGAGCGTTTTTACATCCAATTTATGGTAGCCAATCACCTGTCCCTACCCGTGTTACATCAAATCCCCCTTATTTCCTTTGGGATTACACCATTGTTTACCATAGCAGCCAATGTTTGTTCCAACCTGACAGACTAACTTCGTCTCACACAAAATTATGGACACGCTGCAGCATATGTGATGAATTTTCAAGGAACTGCGTCAGACTGTGGTCTTAATTAAATTGGTGTGTGTATCAAAGTAATTAATGATAATATAACACTACACAATTTGTAGATTGATGTTTATTTGTTGTGTAAATTGACTTAGATGAAGATAGTGACGTAGGGATTGCTAAATACGAGAGATTGGTTTTGGATAAAGGGAAACTATTTGATTTCTACTATACATACATTAAATATGTCTAATTAAAAAGTATACGTAAGTATTTTGATTAAAAAACAAACACGCGCAAATCTCATATACACACCCATTACAACCCAATCATAAGAACAGCTTGCTTGCCATTTATTCATAGTTTAGTCTATGTTGTTAAACATAGACTTACAGTCAACACATTGGAAAGGGGGAATCGGGCCTCCGTTAACCTTACTCACACAACGCAAGCGTTGTTTCACGTCGGTTTTCTGCGAGGCCGTCGTATCACTCGGGCCGAGCCAGTCCACTCGTGCCGAAGCATGGCTCTCCCATACTTATTCGTATCAACTATGTGAAAAATCATACAGACAATACAACCCTATTCCCAATATTACGTGTGTAGGTACAACAAATAGCATGTTCCAATCACTACATCGTTCTGCAGAAGTAACAATCGATTTCCGACGGAGCCACCGACTCAGATGCGCGTAGTTTGATTCCCTTACGTTGCTTATTTCCGTCACTTTATGAATTCGTTGAAAACGCGGTTATAGCAAACTTGTTTGCAGTGTTTTGAATTTTGCTATTGGTCGTTGCAATTTTACGAATAATGTCAAGATACATACATACATAACCTCACGCCTGTCTCCCATGGCGGTAGGCAGAGACAATGGAACGCCAATTGCCACGATTCTTACTGAAACACTTCTTTCGCTTCATCAATAGTCATCAGTCTTTTCATGCATGCTCATCGGTCAAGATCTCGAACGGTTTTGTCGAAAAATGTTGTTGCAGATTCTAATTTGATCGCTTTGACTGGATCGTTGGTCAAGTGATTACAAGGCGAAATGAAATCTTGGGTGTGATTCTCGTATCAGTGAAAGTATTATGACGTTTTTGTTCCCAATAAGGTACATTATAAAACTAATAATATGATTAAACCCTGGGCAACGTTGATAAAAATCATGACGCTATGATAATAATCATCAAGATATGCACTAGATAAAGTCATGATTGCCATGCATGGTTTGGACCAACCAGTTTTAATGATAAACAAATCTACGAATCATCATCATCATATCAGTCAAAAGACGTCCACTGCTGAACATAGACCTAACCCAATGACTTCCAGATAGGCCGGTTGGAAGCAACCTTTATCCAGCGGCTCCCACAAATAAAATTCTATAGTTGACACCAAACGGTATATAACTTAATTCAAACGTTTTCGTTTCTACCATGCTTTCAGTTACAGTTAGTTAACCATACACATAACCCCCACAACACCACAACAACTACAACTAGCATATTTTTAAATCGTTAACATCATTGTGCGGGGAACGACACCGTATAACATCGTTCGGGAACTGTTCTCGTAAATTGGATACATATCCATTAATTGACTGTCATGTTTTGCTGACGATGAGTGACGTACAATGATGGGCCGCCATTTTTAGTGTTCCACCGAAATATTTTGTCGCGATACATTGACATTGGCTTCGTAGGTACAGCTATTATAATTATGTTGGAAGGTAATGAAGTTTTTTTATAGTGTGAGCCGGTAAAGTAGCACGTGGATTCCCTGATTACGATTACCCCTGATACGCTGATTCCCCAATGGTTGGAAATATTGGGAAGGGGGTGATTGGGCCTTCAATAACCTCACTGACACAACGAAATACAATGCAAGCATTGTTTACTCCGGTTAAGCAGGCCTATTCGTGCCAAAGTATAGTTCTTCCACACTTAAATAGTATGTAAGAATGTTAAGTTACTCAGTGTAGTTTCTGAGAGCCCCAATGGAACAAAAACGTACCCAAGTTTGGTGGTGTAAGTATTCTTATAACTTTTTGTTAGTTATATCACTAGCCTAACCCTATTATTATAAAGCTACTAGCGGACCCGACAGACGTTGTCCTGTCTACACGTTAATTTGAAAATTTTATTCTTTTTTTAATAAGCTAAAACATTCTGGACCTTTTTGATGAAAATTATTATTCAAATGTTATGACAATATCTAACGTCATTAATATTTGACACTGCGATGGTAGCGCCGTCCGTCGGATCTGATGTAAAACATTCCAAAATCAACAACTACTAATAAATTAAAAATTAATTAAAAAAACATTGTCCAGCGGACAAAATTGTGAATCTAAACCATTCTCAGATCCTCTTGAACACACACAAAAAGTTTCATCAAAATCCGTCTAGTCGTTTAAGAGGAGTTCAGTGACATACACACGTACAGAAGAATTATATATATAAAGATTTGTATGAAAACAGAGGCAAAAAATGTCTGGTAGCAGCCATGATCTCCGTTTACTACCAAAAACAAAATCTCATAATACGTTATCCGATCTGTGGATTAATGCGTTATCTGAAACATTATGGGAATAGTTAAAATTAGTCATAAAAATACTAAATGTCACATAATGCGGATGAAATCATGAACAGAAGTTAGTTCTAAATAAAAACACAAGTAGGTATGCAAAAACAAACATAGACGCGGCTATAAGAAATAAGAAATTGAAAACACTTAAAGAATATAAGAAACAGGAAGAGCCAATGTAATGAATCCTGAAGATATTGGATTCTTCCAAGCGGAATGCTATGCTGCAAATACATATAGCTATAGACGTAACTTATTCTGATTGCCGCTTCTATACGTTTTATATCCGTAGTATATTTTGCTAATGTCTTATTGGGCGAATGGTTTGTATGAAGCTTATCATTACTAGAAAGTTCTGGAAAACCGATAGTGGACTCTATCTAATTTTAAAGTAGGTTAAAAATTCAACACACATTTTAGACGGGAATTTAATTGAGACACCTCATCATCTTAACACTTGATGACACTGGTAGTGTCATCGTATGTGTGTGGTGGTTTAAGACGCCCGCTTGACTTTTTCCGAGTTATATGTACCTTCTAAGATTATTTAGATACCACTGACAAACAGTGAAGGAAAACATCGTGAGGAAACCTGGACTTAAAATTTCTAATTATAAGTTTGAAATCGCCAACCTGCATAGAGTGAGCGTGGTGATTACTACGCAAACAGTGGCCGCTTATAGGCTAATGAAGATGTGAAACAGCTAGTATAATAAAAATATACTATGTCCCAGTTTCGAAGGAAGATATTAAATTGATATAACACATAATATTATGGGTAAGGTGTGAAATCGCGTGAAAGAAAGAAATAAAAACTCAACACACCATATCTACTTAATAGCCGCAAATAAAGCAATTAAATAAAATGAAATAGGCGAACAATAAATAATAAATAACAGAAATCATAACACAAAAACAAAGATAAAACCGTTTAAAACAACATTCATTAAGCGGGGAATACTTTAAACAACGAATAAAACTCATTAACAACAATAAAAATAAATTAATAGCAACAAAATTATGGGAAAAACGCTTTCGAGCGATACAGGGACCGCTTATAAGCGTCAACATTAATTGTTGCTAACAAAACAAAAGCATAAACATTGATACAAGCGGTTTGATATGAGTAAATCACGCAACGTTTATTAATTTGAATGTCTTTTATTTATTAGGTGTTTCATGAAATAAGTCGTCACTGCTGGCAATTTTGAATTGGTATTGTATAGACCTTATGTTCACTCACTCAAAAGTAAGTTGAACAACATACAGATGGGACCCAGTAGGGCTGATGCCTGATCCGGAGCTGCAGACTACCTAGCTAGTTCACCGGGGCTCCGACTCGAAAAGCAGGAGAAAGAACTTGGCGGTTTATAGTCAGTAAGAGTCTGACACTCCCTTTCGCCTTGCCCAAGATGGGAGAAGTTATTGGATGATTTTCCTCCCTCAAAAATATAATTGAATCATCGTTATCATAATTATGTCAATAACACGACCACTGCTGAACATGACCCTCAAAGACTGTTCAATCCAATTCCGATCGATTGCTGGCTGAATTTGCAAGAAGCCAGAAGACATTCTGACATTTTAAACGTCAAATCCATACTTCATTGGTGTTCATCTCCACACTAAATCCAATTAAACCATCAGCAACGAACCAAAACACCAAAAAATTCAAAACCTTAACCAATTATTTTCACAAAGATCAAACAAAAACCGTCTCTGTGACTACCAAAACTTGTAACTTCGATAACTCAATATACATAAAAGCTAAACTAGAACGCCTTCTCATCACTCAATCACTGACATCGCCGGAAAAATTGACCTCCCCAAGGTTACGGGTCACAAATTTCGACCTTGAACTCGGAAATTCTAATCCAATTTTACGTTGGATAATAAACATGAATATTTTACCACCGTTTCTTTTATATTTAGACGCTTTAACTTAGTCTAACCATTAATTATTGTAGTCGTTCGTTTTTAACCGACTTCCCAAAAAGGAGGAGGTTCACAATTCGATTCGTGCTTTTATTGTAAATTAGTTTTTGTAGAGTTTTGTTTTTAAATTGTAAGTATATAAGGTTTGTTTTTCCTTGTAACGAGGGGTTCAACGGTGTAGAATTGACTTTGAACCTTATTTTTCAGTCCCAAGTATCTAATCTTTCTTTATATATATAATTCTTCTGTAAGTGTGTATGTCACTGAACTTCTCTTAAACGACTGAACCGATTTCGATGAAATTTTTTGTGTGTGTTCAAGGGAATCTGAGAATGGTTTAGATTCACAATTTTGTCCGCTGGACAAGGTTTTTTTAATTAATTTTTAATTTATTAGTAGTTGTTGATTTTGGAATGTTTTACATTGGATCTGACAGACGGCGCTACCATCGCAGTGTCAAATATTAATGACGTTAGATATTGTCATAACATTTGAATAATAATTTTCACCAAAGAGGTCCAGAATGTTTTAGCTTATTAAAAAAAAGATTAAAATTTTCAAATTAAAGACGTGTAGACAGGACAACGTTTGTCGGGTCCGCTAGTTATCTCTATAAGAAGCAAGTCTATTGACTTATGTATTGATTTATTATACTGGGTGCAACCATGCTTAGTTTACGAATCTAGATGTCTAAGATATCAAGCAATGGAAATTAACTTACCTATAACAATGAAATAGTAAGTAATAGATTGCAATCTGTATCCTATAAAGGCAAAACAGTACATATGTATGTAAAAACTCTCTTTTTGGCGCAAAATCCGAGGAACATACTGAAACACTAAAAAAGCACATCACAATTTTGAAAAAACTTTCCCATCCTAGCAATCTTGTGCAAATAAAACAAACAAGAAAGCACCATAAACCTCGTTCTCCACATTTCGCATTGAACATAAACGTTTTGGTAAAAGAGGAAAATAATGTTGCCTCTATGTAGGTCAAGTGCGATGTCACGCTTAAGTCCGCTTTGAGTTCTGGAAAAAGAATAAAAAATACAGTAATTGCGAAGGTATGTGTCTAAATAGAGAGAAAGGAACACACGTACAGTCTGTTCAATTATTTGATGAGAACGAAAATAATGATTGATTTATTACAGAGATAGTATTGACCCGACCAATAGTTACGAAACATATGCCATAGTTTCATCATCATCATCATATCAGCCATAAGACGTCTACTGCTGAACATAAGCCTCCCCCAATGACTTCCAGATAGGCCGGTTAGAAACGTCCTGCATCTAGCGGCTCCCTATGATCTTAATCAGATCGTCTGTCCACTTTGTGGGTGGTCGTCCTACGCTGCGATTGTTGGTAACTCCACTCGAAAACCTTTCTACCCCAGCGACTGCAATTATCCAATTATTTCTCCTGCATTGGTTGAAGCTAGTGTCTCTTACTGACTAAATACCACCCCGTTTCTATATTCGCTCATCCGCAGCTCCGGAATGTAATACTAGCTACTTTCTGTACTGAAGTCTACATACAACTCTATTTGCATGAAGTGCTAACTGGCTGTGTTTAGATAAATCTTTAATTTGGCTTTATTTGTTAAATGTCGCGGCAAATTATATGAGACTGGACGTTAGAAGTAATTGTTTTGTTTCTTTTCTTTTTAAACGTTGCTCCACACTAGAATTTTCTCCTGTGTCGAGGGTGCGTGTTTACTGAAAATCTTCGTTATGTGAGACTAAGTATCGTGTACATATTTTTTATTTATGCAATACTTTATTGATCTTTTAAAATATTTACAGATACACTAAGTACTAGAAGTCGTAAAAATGGTACAGCATCATTAAAATCCATTGTTGCTTCAAAATAATAATCATTAATTAATTATTCAAATGTCGAACTGATTGGCTATTCATAAAATGTCCCTTAATTCTGTTTAACCCAAAATATTTTGACATTTGACCGACAATCGTCTCATCAGAGACCCTTGTTTCGAAGTTCAACTTAATTGTACTATAGGAACTGATTTATGAATTCACAACTTTATGGTAGAATTTGGCAGGCTGATGTCGCTATTGTATGTTGTGTAATTTTGCAGGCCAAAAATAGTATTAGTCATTCTCATACAAGATTTTCGTACATTTTTTTATGGAATGCGTTTACGAGCGTAAACGAGCAGACGTATCACCTGATAGTAAGCAATCACTGCCGCCCATGGACATTTGAAACACCAGAAGCGTTACAAGTGCGTTGCCGGTCTTTTGGGGGTTAGGAATTTAAGGTTGTTGGCGCACGGGGATCGACACAAAAATTCAATTCGACATACTTTCTTGACATCATCTTGACCCAATAAAGGTACATTTCCTTACCTTAAAACATCCATTACCATCCACAATAAACTTATATATTTTTACAATAATATTTCAATCTCCAAGTACTTCGAGATATTATGGACAGCGGGCATCCCCTGGAGGGTAACTGATGAATACTGTAATCAGTAGGTACCTACCACCAGGGAATACCTGTATAAATGCTATTGAATAATTCATTTTAACATCGGCCTATTTGTTTTATATTTTAATCTTTGTTTTTTTTTTTGGATATTGGTTGGCTATTAGTTTGATTTGAGATTTATAATGATTAGGCATGATGTGACTAGTTTGTTAAGTAGGTGGTTGGACGAATGCCTAACAAAAGGGCCTTTTTTTTCAAAACAGTGTATTTCAGTTTTTTAAAAGAATTTGCAACGCTTTGGAGACACCTTCTAATAGCATAAGATTAATAATGTATCACTCACACAGCTCACTCAGCACAGTGAAGCACACTCATTAACAGCCTATAATTGGCCACTACTGGCCAAAGGTCTCTTCTCACACATAGAAGAAGTGAGCATTAATCACCACGATACATACCGTTGGTAGGTTTCGAAAATCGGGACCTCTTGCTCAATAGTCGTGCATCTAAGTATTCAACCAACGAGGCAGTCGTAAGTACGTAGCAAATAAAAATATATCTAATATGTCACATTATGTAATACAATTCCGTCTAATTTAAGTAATTGGACCTCTTCAAAAGGGAAAATATTAGGTATATCAAAGGCAAAGCCCCTTTATCACCGACTTCCATAACTTCCCATTTAATGTGGCGAGGTTATCAAATAATATTAGTTTGATTACTATTTCATTACTACGGGCCATTGTGATTATTTGCTCGACCTAATAGGTCACGAAGTTAGGATTTAAGGGCACTTCAGGATTGGTCCAAGTGAGAAGAGTTATGTGATTGGATTTATTTCTTACTAAGAGCTGGAATGTCTGGATCGATCTAAGTTTCTGACAAAAAAATAATAGACATTATGTAAAAACACGATCTTAATCAAAGATTTTGGAGGAAAATCGGTTATTAATTTTGTTTGCATATTAATGACTGATTAGAGCAAATTCGTGTTCGACTAGAGCGTGGTTACTAGCAAGCTCTGCGTAGGATAGGATATCCACCTAAAAGTATTAGAGACCTGATAAATTCATCGCACCTGTGACTCCTCTGGCGTTGCGGGTGTTTAAGGACGACGCTGATCGCTTACCATCAGGTAATCCGTCTGTTTGTTTGCCCCCTATGTAAAAAAAGGTCACAAGGATTTTAATCGGCTGATCTGGAAGTCACTGGGCATATAGCTAGCAGTATACATTCTGTTAACTGTGGTTGCTATGTTGATACCAAAAAAGATATATCTAGCTTAAGGCTCAAAACCCTTTAATTTTCTTCCCTACAAAGTCGCATCTCTCTCATCCCTTACACACCAAAGCTAACAAATCACTAGAACTGCTATTGTATCCCTTAATCTAATTGAGTAAGAGTACCGCGCTCAACTACGCACAGGTAGCGGATGATTAAGACCCTTCTAGTCTAAGTATACCATTGAAGTCCCTGATTTTATAGCTGGCCATTTACTATCAGTACTTGAAGGTGTTTTAAACTTTATTCGTTTTGTGTTAAAGTCGAAATTGGAGTGGGCATTATTGATAGTTTAGTGTAGGTTGATTTGCTGGTGTCCTGTTTTTATGGTTAGAGTAATTGTATAGGTTTTGTGGGATTGTTGTTTAGATTGCCTCGTTAGTGGAGTGGTCGATAGCACTAATGTCTAGCAAGAGTTCTAAACTTCATAATATTTAGAAGAAAATTTAGAAATAAATTCCTATCTAACTGTTTGACCTTTTTTTAAAGGGTGAAATCATTCAATGACTTCTCCCGCCTTGGACTAGGTTAGAGGGAGTGTCGGAATCTTACTGACTAAAAACCACCCCGTTCCTCCTCCTGTTTTTCTAGCCGGGGTCCCGGTAAACCCGCTAGGTAGTCCGCAGCTCCGGATCAGGTATTAGCCCTACTGACGGTAGGGGGGGGGGCAGTAGGGCTGATGCCTGATCCGGAGCTGATGGGGATCTGTGGTAGTCTGATGGTCTTCGTCGTTGTAAATCGATACACAAACAACAAAATAATGTGTATCCCTATAAGTGTATAATACAATTTTCTATCCAATACCAACATAAATGATAAACAATAAAATCCCCGAACAATAATAATCATTTTAACAAAAACTTCCACGTAATTGTAGACGAGGCACCGACGCGTCAGATTTAGCTGGCAAACAGAACAAAACTCGAAACAAATTGAATACTTCTACAAAGTCTGGCTTGAAAATAAACTTAATACAAAATAATCTAACTATCTATCCGTTTGTAGTGAGTTCACGAACTGAATCCGTAACAATCTGGACGAAACAATAGCTATGGATCTATAGATAGGTAGCTACGTTGGTACCTAGATTTCTATTCTCTCAAACTGTGCGGAAATGCTATTCATTTACGTGCAGTTTTTAGGGATCCTTTGCGGTGTAACAAATACGATATTTGTTGCAGTAAATTTGTGTCAATTTATAATAACATCAACAGCTTAATATGCATTGCACACAGAATTACCATTTCACCGCACACTTGTAAAATACGTATAAAATCCATGCAAAACCTAATTATTATTATCAAATCTTTACATAAACTGTGTCCTACTTAACATGTGTTTTTTTGCGTGTGAAAAAATTTTTTCTTTCTTTTATTGGAGTTTTCTGATGAGGCATAGTAAAAAACCACAGTAAGAATCCATAGATCATCGGTAGGAACACAGTGATTTTAGATTTACGTTACTGAGATAGATATATTTGACTAGCAGTGGTTTATTTAACATTTTTTTTACGAAAACAAAACGAAATTAGAATACCAGTCAGTACGCAACTTACATTATACATATACCTATTTTCTATTTTCAAAAAGCATATCAAAGAGCGAGGATTCTACCTACTCTATTCAAATTTTATAAATGGCAACTTTGATTTTGAATGTTGGCAACATTCCAGCCTGCTCTTTTCCTTTTTCCGGTATCGCGTCCAGATAAAAGTTGAAAGGTACCGCGTTTGCAATTTACTCTTGACGTTCATTTAAAAATGGAATTGACGTTAATGACAATGTGTGATTGACGTTTTGGACCACAGAGTATAATAATGTAACTTATAAATTATAGGCTGTCAGCTGGGACACAAAATAAAGTCACACCAACAGCCTATAAGTAACTGCTGCTGACTAAAGCCTTTTCTCGCACGGAAAAGGTTTGAGCATTAATCACCACGTTTGCTCAATGCGATACATATATTGTATTGCTAAAAGCGTGTTAGTTTATACTTGATTTAGTTCAGAGAAGGTAGGGTAACGTCCTCAATTTTATTTTACTAGAGTTGTAGGCAAGATTAGCATTTAAAACCTAATAAAAATTCACACAATCGAATATTTCTTTCTGTGACAGTTTCAACTTGTCTCAAATAATTCAATCTGTCTTATATAAACATAAACACATACATACAGAACCCCCATAACCGACCACAGAACGCACACTCAACATTTTTCCAACAATTTAGGGAAACAATTCCCATTTCGTATTTAAATTTACGTAACGACGCGTCCGTAACAGTTGTACGGAATTTCGTACGAAACGTTACAACTTTTCAGTTAATTGGTCAGTTTTTACAATCATTACATTGTATTGTATATACCGTACATTTTTCGTACAATACAGACGAAGGTATTCCTCTCAGGAGGTGATAATAGCTCAGGGTTAATTTTGTAGGAAATTAGTTGTATTATCACCTCCCGAGAGGAATACGTCGAATCACAAGTCACCATGTATACCTAAAAGCATTGTCGAAATAGATACTAGATACACATTTTTGTAATGACTAAACAATCGTCAAGTATGGGAGAGCCATGCTTCGGCACGAATGCACCGGCTCGACCGGAGTGATAGCACGGCCTCACAGAAAACCGACGTGAAACAACGCTTGCGTTGTCTTTCGTTGTGTGGGTGAAGTTACCAGAAGCCCAATTACCCCTCTTCCCAATCTTCTTAATCCCCGATTCCCCAACAACCCTTAAATTCCTAACCCAAAAATGCCGAAAACGCACTAGTAATTTCTCTAGTGTTTCGGGTGACCATAGGTGGCGGCGATTGCTTACCATCAGGTGATCCGATTGCTCGTTTACCGGCTTATACCATAAAACCCATCTTGCGTTTAGGAGACCTATACTCTAGCAACGAATTGTTGAAGCCAAATTCAATACCATTTAGTACATACATTTATTACCCACGCAATACGTATGCAATGGACGCTAGTAATGCAACTCAAGAGTACGAAATCTCACAATATTAATGTCGATCAATCGGAATTGGATTCAAGAGTAAGCTCCCTGGAACGTGTAGGTATTTACCTAAAAGTTTGTTATCTGTTATTATAGTTACAAATTCGGTAACAAAAGCAAAGATTGTAATAACAATCCTAGCCTACCTACATCACGAAATTTCTAGTTATCTAGGCACAAAATCTATACAAAACTTAGCTAACCTAATATCCTGAACTCATTAATCAGACACGTTTACAAAGTAGGTACACAAAGCTATACATAACCAGTTTATCTTGGTCTTTCTATGTATGACCTTTCCACGTATATAACGGTCAGTTTATACTGGAATTGTACAGCTTGATGTGTTAACTTTTGTACTAAGAAATAGACAGAAGTTCAGCAAAACTCAATCAGTCGTAATCTTTTAGAAGTACTGTACCTACGTAGAACAGTGTTTGTTACGAAATGAATGGAGATGTGCACTGAGGTAATACAGTTAGGCGAACAAGTTTTGGCCATCAATAGTTAGCGGGAGTGTGGTATTATTAGGGGAAGGTGCGAATTTGGGGTAAAGCTTGTTGTAGGTAGGTAAGTAGAAGTCAAGTTTAGTCTCTTTGCAATATTTATGATCTTATAACAAAATAGTTCATCATAATCATATTATTATCTATACTTATTAGCAATCTATTGTAAGAATATGCTTAATTAATAGGGATGATGACGGGGTATGAAAATTAAAAATCTATTTAGTCCGTCAGTTAGGTAATGAAAAAATTAAGACACTTATTTTTTATTTTGTTACATAATAATATAACAATACTTAGATAAAACGCACCAAAGTTTAGGAGTGAGAGCTAATACGTCATTTTTACTTAGAAAACGTACCTAGAAGTGACGTCACGTGGTATTTAAAATCGATATATGTTCGAAATTATTTGTTTCCGTAAGAAAATAAAAAATACGTGTCTAATATTTTAAAATAATCTACAAGACAAACATTAAAATAAAAATTAGTCATCTATTATACGGAATACTTCGCGTGAATAAAACCAGGATTTAGAGATACAAAGTAATTTATTTATTTGCCAATCACATGGACACTTCTCTCAACAATAATTTCAATTCAACACTTTCATAAACTTAATCAACAATTTAAGCAAACAAAATTCGGTTCTCATTATAAAAGTAAAAAAAAAATTAACATAACTATCAACAACACAATTTCTAAGTCTCTGTCAAGTTTCCAGCTGATTTCGGTACCCATTCCATAAGAGAGTGCGGCTCATATTTAAAAAATAACTTAAAAGGAACGCCATTCACTTTATACTTAGGATCTAGTCGTGTCAAGTCTTTCTTCTCAGTATTCATTTTGTATTGGACCATGTGGCAGTATTGGTCCCAATGCAAGCCGTTCTCCATCGTCGCCCAATCCTCGATTTCATTCAAAACCTCAGTTTTGTCCGCTTCAAATATTTCTTTCTTACTTGATTGTAATATCTCCGGCATCTTTGGCCCCGGATTTATAGCACGTACTAATACCATCAGTTGCTTGTAAGTTTGCAAATTATCAGCCACAACGATCTTTTTCGGATAATTGAATTCGACAAAGATTTTCATCAGTTCAAATGCTACTTCTTGTAAAGAGGGGTATAATGATCTTAGTATAATAAAGTTAGTGGCTTCTTCCTTCATAATTAGTAAGTAGCTTGCTTTGTTATATGTAGAAGTTGGTAAACGTGGATTAACTTTGACTATGTTCATTCGCCAAACTCCTCTTCTCTGTTCATCGGCAGACTTGGCACAAGAAGAACACGAGTCGATTACTGCATTCACACAAAACATTAATACAGAGTGCGTGTTCGACATAGCTTTATAAGTAGTGTCAGCGTCGCCGTGGGAACTTTGTATGTGTGCACTCAATATAGTATCAAATGCATCTTCCACAGTAAGAATCTCCATTATCATATTGGGGCTTACCTTCTTATACAGCCTCAATTTACCATCCTTTAACCCCGCTACCAAATTTTCGTTGCTCTGCGGATTCAGAATCAATTCTTTGATTCTCGTTTTAATTTGCTCTGCCGTACAAACATAATCATTATGAAGCCACTCCTTATTCTCTGCTATGATTTGCAAGTATTTTCTTTTAGATTCTTGGTATTCGATGCTATTTTTATCTATCATGGAATCCATTTTGTTGTCACTGCACGAAGTAAAATAATAATTACGTAACACGTTCGTATTCAACGCGCGCCCGCGTGGTACTAAACGGAGGGAGCGCGGGGCGCGCCGAACGAAACTCGTTGCAGTCGTCGCGCGTGCGTGAAAGAGATAGCACGATAGTTTTATGAGACGGGTAGAGTGGAAGGGACGCAAACGCTACGCGATCGCATTATCAGCTGCTATGTTTATATTGTATCGAGTACGAAGCAAAATCAATGCTTTATTTCGATAATCGATTACTGATTTTTATTGTACTTTTCTTATTATTATAAAATAATGGGTAATAGTAATGTACCTATTTTAGAAACAAATTGATTTACAAACAAGTTGATTTGATAAATGGTGCTTACCTCACTCGGAAAATAATGCGAGATCTTATGATATGTTAGTTACGGTCAGTGGGTCATCTTAAGGGACCATTAAATTAATGTAAATTTATGCATTAATAAGTTACGACTGGATATAATTAATGTTAACATTGTAATTATTGTAAACATTGAAATAAAAGTTAATGTTGCGCCTACAAAAAATGTAATAGCAATGTTGTGACGCAACCAATGTTGGGTTTTCGTAATTTCTTCAGGCGTTATGTAATTTATTTTAAATTGTTTAAAAACGAAAATGGTTTAGTTAATTACCAACTATTTAAGGATCTAATATTCGGTTATCTGTTATGTGAGCCTAAAAAAATTGTATTGCTTTTAAAAAGCTTTCATTAATTACTTATCTCCTGTTAACTATTCCTAACTCCGGAACGAACTTAGTTTTATAGGCAGTTAACGAACAGCTCAAAACAAATAAACATCACTACACAGTATAAAACAAAGTCGCTCTGTCCCTATGTCCCTTTGTATGCTTAAATCTTTAAAACTGCGCAACGGATTTTGATACAGTTTTGTTTATAGTGTGATTCAAGAGGAAGGTTTATATGCATAATAATAAATGCATAATATATCACCATTGCACCCATGCGAAGCTGGGGCGGGTTGCTAGTATTATTATAATACACAAAGTATAGTATAGAAACATAAGGACATTCCATTTATCATTTCGCAGAAGAATAACTGTGTGACATCGGTATTATCTTGGTCGATTCCTTCGGGAATATTGTTGCGAAGTATAGTCCACTACTAGATATTGTCTTGACCACGCACACTACGCTATGTACAATACATACGTGTTAAGCTAAAATTATCACTTAGCTACGTACGATGTAAGATAGATTAGGCGATCAATCTATGATTTGATAAACGTTATAAGGTTTTTGATTTTATTACAAAGTATTAAAGTTAAAAATCCAAAAATATGTTTTAGTTTTAGTGCTATGGTTCATTGCTTCGTTGGTCGATTGGGCGCAAGTGCGGCCAAGGGGTTTCTCGGGTTCGATTCCTGGTTTGGGCAAAGTATTACTGGTTCTTTTTTGGTTTTTAGAATTAGTATTGTTCTCAGTAGTAGCACGGAGTCTGGAATTGTGCTGAGCATAACATGCCAATAGACTCACCCCCTATTACATGGGACTTATAGCACAGATGGTGAAAAGTGGGTGTACGCTGTACAGTAGCATTTCGTACCGTAATGTGCACCTCGGCTTAACCCTCCGGGGCTAAAAGTGCGTGACGAATACGTACGTTACTGTGGTGCAGTGGTCGCAAGTGTGACTGCCGAGTAAGGAGATTTGGGTTCTAGTACTTCACAAAGAATCATCTCAGTCTAGTGAAAAATGTTTTTTTAATGTTTTTTTAAATGTTCGGGCAGTGAGCTACCCTTGCTCGCCGTCCGCAGGCCCGTACTTACGGTGGCCGGAGATCGTCGCGCGATCCCCGTCGCCTAGAGTATCTCTCGCGACGGCTGGGGCGTGAGGAGGTTTGTTCTCTCACGCGCCCCGCCTCCTCCTTAGCTAGCATGACTGCTTCGCAGAAGGAGGAGACGGCATCCCAGTCCCTCTCGCTGCGCACCATGGCCTGAACCAGTGCCGGGCGCGAGAGGTCGCCGTCGCCGACCACATCCCTGAGGATAATACCTAACCTGGAATTGTGCAACTCGATAGGTTTCATATTACATAGTAATTAAAACATAGGTAACGAGCGAGTAGACATCGTACCTAAATAATGTAAAAAATGTCTACAAGCAAAAATCACCTGTATTTGTATATTTCCAATAAGCTTACCTTTACCTTCAAATCTGACGATGCAGCAGTAGAATGAATATGGGTCAAATTTGAATAAAACATGGGGCACACGAGCCGACTTTATGGTTTTGTATTGGGAGCGAGCCTTACGTCATTCTGCGTAAATATCTTATGTATGTTTGTGTGTATGTACATGTACATGGGTATGTAGGTATTATGCGTACATACTTCTATGTAGTATGTATAATATGTATGCGTCCTTGGCAGAGTGGTTGCAAGTGTGATTGCCGGGCTAGGGGTCTCGGTTTCGATTTCCGAGTCGGGCGAAGTATTATTGGCATATTTCTCTCATTTTGCAGATGCACCTCTGCCTACCCCTTTGGGGATAAAAGGCGTGACGTTGTTTTTTTTTGTAAACATCGTTCACATGCTATGGAATAACATAATTTTATTACCTGATGTACTAAGTTAGCATACGTCAAATAGCTTAAGTTTAAGCTACATACTTTTATTTTGGAAAAATATTGAAATTTGAAACTCCGTCAGACGTCATTATTTTACGCGGACCAAGTCGCGGGCAACAGTTAGTTTAATAATATTAAAATTGAAAATCCCTACCACCATTAAGATTGGTAAGCGTAAGGAAAGCAATAATAATTTAACCAGTAAAGGTTTACAATTTAACATATCAGTAACGTTTAAACTTTGATTGTAACATTATATTTTACGGCCGAGGAATTTTGAATGGTCGGAAAAGGGTGTAATAATAATTAGATGTTATTTTACGATGTTTATAGGTTTTGGTTTTGGTTGGGGTTGAAGCCAAAATATTTATGGATAAAATTCTATGGTGTTTTGTTTACTAATGCCTTCCTTATTAGTCGAGTGGCCATCGATTTGGAAATATGACTTTCGAGAGGAGCCACAAACTTGGAGATACGACTTCTGATTAAAAGTCGAAGGTTTTAATGTCTAGATAAAAGACTCAAGTCTTTTTCGGTTTTTAGAAAATGATTGATATACTGTGAGTATCACAGCGTAGGTACCTATAATGTACAACTTCGGGACTAAAAGACGTGACAATAATACTATTTTATTTTTTTACATTTGATGGGTCGACGTTTGACCGCTATCTCGCCTGATGGTAAGTGATGATGCGGCCTACGATGGAGCACGTCTGCCCATAAGCAACCTATTCACTCGGGCTTTGAAGACACCCAGGTTATACCCATCAAGAAACACAGACCGGCAAAGAATTCCACTCCCTAGCAGTTCGCACAAGAAAACTTGAGGTTCGTGCGAGTATCTACCATGAAGCTAAATAATAATAAAAATGCGTAATATTTCGCTATCATGACTTTTATTAAGAGTTAACATAAAATACTTAACTTAAATAGAAACTGATATAAGTAAAGTATTACGTGCCGTAATGTGCACCTCTGCCGACCCCTTCGGGGATAAAAGGCGTGACGTTGCACATATATATGTAAGTAACAAACACAAAGCACCAAAGTTAGTAGCTTGTAAGTAACAATCACAAAGTACCAGAAGTTAGCGCGCGTCACCGAATCAATATGGCAGGCAGTCGTTTGACGGCTGCCTGAAGACTCAGTTCTAATTGGAAAGCCTCTTGAAAATACAGTCTCCAATCTCCTTAGATATTCTTCTAATATGTGAGTTAAAATCTATCGCGAAGGCTCACCGTTTATAACATGGAAGCTGAAATTGATGGAGGGAAAATACTTAATAAGGTCGACTGGAGTAATTATTATTAGCACTTTTGCATAGTCGTTCTTCATTGGCATATAAATTGAACGTTTTTTTTATTTGTATTAAAACTCACAGTACTATTTTCTCCTGTGTCGGGGGTGATACAAGTTCACATAAACATGACATTCAGACCCGAAATAACAATTTGTGAATTACTGTCACACAAAGCGTTGCTTCGTGCGGAAACTAAAACCGCTACACGTTGCGCGGCAGCTGGTTGCCGAGCCACCACACCAACCGTGCAGTCAGACCTCACATGTCATAACGTAATGCCTTTTATCCCTTTCATAAAGAGTTTGTTTATTTAAACGCGCTAATCTCTGAAACGGCTGGACCGATTTTGGCGAGACTTCTATTGGCAGGTAGCTAATGTGATAAAGAGTAACTTATGTATTTTTATTTGTCACAAAATCCGTAATCCACGCCATCAAAACCGCGGGCATGAGCTAGTATAATAATACTATTATTAGAACTTATGACGGCATATTTACCATGTTTATTCATTTTGGTGAGTTTCAGTTAATCCTGCAACAGTGCCGAAATATCGGAAACTCACCAAAATGATTAAACATGGTAAATATCCCGTCATAAGTTCTAATAATAGTGTTAGTGACCATGTCAGTTTAAAAAAAATAGTATAATAATAAATCTATTACCTAACTACTTTCCAACACTAAAAATTCCAAGCAAACTAATAAAAAAGATACCAATCTCAATTTTACAACCACGCACATACACAATGGTACTCTAGAACGTCCACGGCTTCCCTTCTACCAGTTCTACCCGTCGATTCTGTTACCAGAAGCAATTAAGATCTGACACTTGAAATATGCCACTCATAGTGCCTAGGAATAGTGCCCCTACGTTTGTGATTGCAAAACCTGCAGTGTCGAGTGCGCAGTTTCAATATTTGAGTGAAGAATGTGATTCAGTGATGAATTTTTGAGGTTCAGATTTTATTTGAGTAAAGTTGGGATGTATGTGTTTTAAGAATTGACTGATTGGTTGTAAGCGCAACTGTAGAAACCGGATTGTTGTGTTCTATTCCTTTTTAATTAAAGGCAACAACAACATTTAAGACAGATTCCATAGCACGGTTCTAAAACTTAGTGGTTTTTTGGTTGCTATTTGTTATTTATTGTATTATTGTTTTGTGTAAATAATAAATAAAGTAAAAAAAATAAATGGTATAAGCCGGTAAACGAGCAGACGAATTATTTGATGATAAGCAATAGCCACTACCCATGGATACCAGAGGCGTTACAAGTGCGATGCAGGCCTTGGCCGGGTTAGGAATTTAAGGGTTGTTGGAGGATTGGGGATTCGTAAGATTGGGGAGGGGTGTAATTGGTCCTTCAGTAATCTCACTCACACACTCCAAAGTCGACTAATGTATTAATTTTTTTAACCGGTGTTCAATATTTTTGTTTCACCCTTTACAGAGGAATTTAGGGAAACCAAAAATTCTCAATGCAGTTTTAAGGAGTTTGGCATAATGACGTCATGCCTCATGCCCAGTTTAAAAATTGCCTACAAAACAAACATTTTGTATGTAAAACCTACATACTACAAGAACTCTTTCAAACATCGTCTTTCATTTATTCTCGCCTATTTAGCTCAGAGTATGAAAGTTCGCGCGTAACCACGATTTAAGGCTCGCTCCAAATGAGAGATGCTTGTATCAAAAGAATATTTAGTAGTGCACAAGCCTTAGGCCTCGTTTGTAGGAGGTTTAAAAAGCAGCTTTTTGTAATTATTTTAATGTTTCTTTTGTTGAAATGTGAGTGGCTAGGCGAATACGTTTTTGGTTTTCTCTTTTAGGCTTTGTTATCTAAGAATGGTAGCCTAGGTTTTTTATGTGCATGTGTTGTTTTTATATTCACGTTTCTGTGTGGCCGTGGTATTACTGCGGTCGAGCCAGCCCATTTGTATCAAAGCATGGCTCTCCCATACTTAATTATACACAGAAATATTATGGTACGAAAGTTATGTTTAATGTCTTTTACCTAAATAATAACGTTTTTAAAAAAAAATTTTAAACGTTGTCCCACACTAGGATTTTATCCTGTGTCGTGGGTGCGTTTACAGACATACAAATTCACATGCACATGACACCCAGACCCGAAACAACAATTTGTGGATCACACAAAGAGTTGCTCCGTGCGGGAATCGAACTCGCTACACGTTGCGCCAACCGTGCAGTCAATTACTACACAGGTCAGCTAAAAGAAGCTCTTATACGTCTGCAAAATAAACTACAAGCCATTTGTGTACCAAAACATAAAAATATCAACTCACAATTTTACTAAAATAAAAGAATGATAAAAAACAAAACGTATTACCTGTCTCTCGCATTTTATAAGACGAGGAAAGCCAACAGCAGCCAAGTTGTAAGATGAAATGTACGTCTGAGATCAAGATGCGAAGATTTCCACTTTATTTACATATTATCTCGGCTTCAAACTAAATGCTACGTCACATTTCACGTTTAATCTTGAAAGTCCAACATTCTTTGTCAGTTACAAACAAAATGGAATGTCGGTATGAAATACACGACTGTTTTATAAAGTTATATTTTTTATTTTGTCGTTTAGGGAACAGAGAGTAAAGTGCTCTAAGATCGGAAAAGGAGAATCCTGCGACCAGGTGAGGTGATCGTCCGATCCGGAGCTGTGGACAACGTAACAGGTTACCGGGGCTCCGGCTTAAAGTAGGAGAAGGAACGGGGTGGTTTTTAGTCAGTAAGAGTCTGACACTCCCTCTCGCTGAGGCGAGAGGGAGAATCATCTGTGTATTCTGCCGCCTTGTTTGAGAACAAGGCGGCAGAATACACAGATGATTTTCCTTTCTCAAAAAAAGGTGAGGTGATCGTGCTTGGCCGGTTTTCTACCCAACTGTTCTTCGTTGGGATTTTCTATCCATGTTTATTTGCATGTAAACGTCATATGTGTACTGAAAAAATCAATACATGTATGCAAATCTTACTTTCAAGGAAGTAATACAAATTATTTGTTATTCTAATTCTCGTGTGAAATTGGAATCTGCTTAATAGGAATCTAAGGATGGAAAGCTGGTAAATAAGTGGCTTTGCCTCGGGAATATAATCATGATCATAGTTCGAATACATTACATATAATATAATTTCAGAGAAATAATAGTAAAGACCATCTTTTCTCATCACAACTAAACCTCTTTTATCAGAATCGAGAATCGGAACGCCAAACGTAAGATTACCAGACAAAGTCCTTGTAATTTTCTCGGATACGCCAATTATTGACGTTCCGTATCGCACATCAAAGGCTTCAAAAGATAATGGAACATCGAAAACTTTGTACTTAGTCCTTTGTATTGATAATATTTTTAAGAGAAAGGTTTTGTTTATAATGTAATTATAATAATATGTACATATTGTTGATGATGTCTTTGAAGTAGGTAACTGGGTGGGACTTTCTTAGAAACACAACATTTCTTTAATTTTTAAAACAGTTCAAACAATTTCTCAAGAAGTGGAACAAGGTTGTCTAGAATACTGTCAATTTTCATTTGCAGCTATTTTGTAGCCTCATCTAGAGCTGCGGACTACCTAGCGGGTTTACCGGGGCTCCGGCTCGAAAAATGGAGTGGTTTTTAGTCAGTAAGAGTTTGATACTACCTGTCGCCTCCCCAGTCATTTCTTCGCCGCCGGAAGTCATCGAATGATTCCCCTCCCACCAAAAGAAAAAGTTTTGTTTCAGGCGGGTTGGATATTGTAGTTAGTTTCTATCATATATTATCGTCGTCATCATCATCATATCTTTTTGTTGGCTCTTAGGACACTCACAAGAAGATTGGAGGTGACTAAATGTGTTCTACTTGGATATCACTACATCATCATTAGCCTATGAGTAGTTACTGCTGACCAAAGGGCTCTTCTCACACGGAGAATGTTTGAGCATTAATCATCACGCTTGCTCAATGCGGGTTGGCGATTTCAAACTTATAATAAAAGTAGAACCTCCATTCGTCAATGGTGTCTTAATAATCTTAGAAAGTACCTACATGTAATTCTGAAAAAGTCACATTGGTACTTATCATCGGTAGTTTTGGAACTCGCACTCTCATGCATAAGAAGCGGGCGACTTAAACCTGCGGACCATGACGACACAAGGCTTGAACTTATCTTTAATCACCAACAATAATGGTTTAAACTAAACCGCCTTTGCTAACAACCACACTCACGACCAACTCGACGAACGAGACATAAGGACACAACTACACGAGGTACAATAAAATAAAATTTAAAGACGAACGAAGACAGAAAATAAAACTCCTTTCGAACGTAGAAAATATCGCACAGTTTATCAGAGAACAGAAGAAATATCACGTCCATCTGTGGAGATGGAGCAAAAAATATGTACACTGACGTACAAAAAGGTTTGCAATGAATTTTTGTGGTTATGTTTTTGTTGAGACGATTCGTTATTGATTTTGAGAGAGATGTTACGTGGTGGTTCTCATTGTATTTTAGTTGATGAAGAATCTTTGTAGTGAAATCATAATTTAAACATGCGTCTTTAATTGGTATTTCAAATGCAATTAAAAAGGAAAGGGACACCACTTTTTTCGTTCACTGTTCGAAACTCAGGCTAGATAAAGTGTGCGGGTCTGCGGACGGCAAGCCAGGGTAGCTTGTAGACCCAGGAGTGCACGTCAGAGAGCCATCAGACCACCACAGATGCGGCCCAGTAGGATTGATGCTGACTCGGAGCTGCGCACTACCCAACGGGTTTTCTAGACGAGCCTAGTCTAGAAAAGCCGTCTGACACGCCCTCTCACCTCACCCAAGGCGATAGAAGTCATTGGGTGATTCCCCTCCCCTCCTGTCCTCAAAAAAGGCTATATAAAGTGAAATAGAGTAGAATGTTCAGTATAAAAAAAATGTATAACATATAACTAGTAACCTAAGCAAAATTGAATATGCCTACTTGTACTACTCTTTATCTACCCCTACACGAAATAACCTATTATCTTCAACTAGTTTACCAAAAAAAGGAATCCAGTACCGCTCCTCTTACCTAACCTTGTTCATACAAAATTAATTCCACACGTGTGTCGTGGGAACAATTTCTGCTATCGACTGTACAAGGAAAGATCGCCTGCCTAACACAGAAGACAGGCCCTGTTTTTGTTCCCTCGTGTGTTCGCAACTCATTGCTAACTTACAAATTCATTATTTTCCTTTGAAAAAAGTCTTCGTCGTTCATCTTTCATGACCTTTGTGGTAACATAATTCAATATTGACGTCAGGGGATGGATTGATCTCATATTATTACTGTCAGTCTTATTATAAGTGTGTGTTTTATTTGAAATTGTCTTATCCTCCTAAGTTATAATTGCGAATTGTGTACTTTGGTACTATTGAGTTAGGGTTTAGTTTAGTCTGTTTTGAAAAAAAAATGTCTAGGTGTATATTTTGTAATACAGGCTTGATGTGGTAATTGGTTGTTGTGAATGATTTTAATAAGAACGATGAATGTCTGTCAGTTAGGTAATGAAAAAATACTTAGATAAAACGAATCGAAGTTTAGAAATGGGAGTAAATACGTCATTTCTACGTGTATTAAAACGTACCTAAAAGTGAGGTGACGCTGTATTTCAAATCAATATAAAGTTTCCGTAAGAAAATAATAAATACATGTATTAGACATGTATTGATATATGATTTAAAAATAATCTATAAGACGGACATTAAAATAGAAATTAGTTATCTTCCCTATTACGTATATGTCACCCAAAAGAGCAAACAAAATTATAACTGAATGGTAGCCAAGCCTGAAATCAATGATGGACTTATTTCTATGTATGTACCTATGTATGCTTAACTTAAACATCAGAATACATATCTTTTCAATTGTTCTCTGACAAGAGCATTCTTCTTCAAGCCGAGAAATTACAGAACAGAACAAAACGACACCATGTCAAGTCGTTGTATGCACTATAAAATATTTTATGACAAGACCGTTATTTCTTACGTAGGAATTCTCGTTCGTTCATGCGAATGATTATGACATTTCTCAGAAGTCTACTTTTTATTTACCTTTTTAACAATTTTTTTTTTGCACATAATATTATTGTACTCCTTACTACTATGAAAATGTTGGTTTAATAAATACATCCTGGCGAAAGTGTTGTAGATGACTTCCAGGCTTCAATGCTTTTAAGTGTGGAAGAGCCATGCTTCGGCACGAATGGGCCGTCTCGACCGGAGTGATACCACGGCCTTACAGAAAACCGACGTGAAACCGTGCTTATGTTGTGTTTCTGTATATGAGTGAGGTTACCGGAGGCCTAATTACCCACCTCCCCATTGATCCCAATCCCCGATTCCCCAACAACCCTTAAATTCCTAACCACAGAAAGGCCGACAACGCACTTGTAACGCTTTTGGTGTTATAGGCGGTGGCGATTGCTTACCATCAGATTATCCGTTTGTTATACGCCGGTTTTCTATGAGGTGGCATCACTTCGGTCGAGCTCGCCCATTTGTGCTGAAGCAAGGCTCTCCCACACTTGTATCCTTGAACTAAGATAAAGCAGGTACTACTCGTATACTTTGTTAATAATACTATTTATCTTAAGTTTTTCTACAAAGGGATATGTCTAATCTGAAACTAACCCCGCCCACAGTTTCAATTTATTTATTTTTCTTGTTTCAATAATCTTGTCACGTACTATTTCGTAGAATAGAGAATACCTATATTGGCAAGGTTTTACAAAACAAATTCAACTTGTTTTTACTTTTTTTTCGTTTATAAATATTAATGAGTTCGTTCTAAGTATTATTATTGTCCTATAATCGATTTGTTTTGGTATATGATATCTTTGTCGCATTAGATCTACGGTCTGTAACAGCAAATGTAATGTGAAATAAATAAATGTAATATGTGGTGTAATATGCTCGGAACTGTACTCTTTTATTAACAACCAAATGTATATTAACCTAGCAAATAAATGATTTGAATTTGAAATATATATTTTGTGTTCGATTACCTAGTAGGTTTGTGTAGATTTGTAGCTAGTCCCTGCGTCATAAATACATAAATAAACCTTAAGTGTTAATTTTTTATGTTCTTATGGATCACCTGATGATAAGCAATTGGCGTCACATATAGACACCAGAGGCATTACAAGTGCGTTACTAACCTTTGAATGGGGAGGGGTTAGGAATTAGAGGATTGTAGGGGATTAGGTAGTTTGGGGAGAGGGGGTATTTAAACCACCAAAAACCTCAGTCACGTGGAAGAAAGACACATAAACTTTATTTGTAGATTCGTATGTAAAATTTCCTAGAAATAAAGGTAATAACAAGCTAAGTCCTCACACGAGTCTTTTAACGTTACTAGGCCACGTCAAGGTCGTATTTCTATAATATTATCTCGGGTGGTCTTGTTTTTTCGTAGAAAGATTGAGAGTGGTATAAATATCTGCTTCGTTTTTTAAGTCTTTGACTGCCAATAGAAAACTGTTGAAGGCAAATCATCCGCTAACGTCGCGTTTAATTTGGCTGAACCAATGTGATGCAGTTTTTAGCATAGTATTTTTCAGATTCAGGAGAATGTTTTAAGTATCCCTAAAACATACTTCGACGTCGCGCAGCCTTCTAATCGTTGTACTTCTACGTGAGTAACTTACTTTAGTATATGTATATCACGATAGTTACTTTGACCAACAATCGAAAGAAGAATCTCAGTAGAAAAGCAATTGAGACGGTTAAACAATTCTGCTTGCCCTTTTAACAGAATAGAGTGAACTTTATAAGACAGAACAGTTTGTAAACGAAACTACAGTTTGAGTCGGCGCACTCCTTGTAAAATGGTCCGTTTAATATTCATAATTAAAATCAATTAATAGTAAGAAAGGAAATTTTCAAGCAAACTCAAGTAGTTTAAACAAGTATTTAATCAAAAACTTCTTGGTTGTCCACTTTTGTGTGTACGGAACTAAATTGTTTCTTATAGTTCATTTGTTCGAATACTTTGTTTTACTTTTGATTTTATAAGTAAGAACATGTTGGTTGTAATACATAATTATTATTAGTCTTTATAAAACGACCCCATGTCAATTCTTTGAATCCTAACGACATTAAAAACCCGTGACAATCCATAGAATTATGAACCACTTCTACATTCTTCTACAAGTGGGTTCACCATTCATAATCTGCCCCCTTGACAGGCGGATTGGACATTTTAGTGTAATGGGCTGAATGTTCATCAGTTTGCACGTTATTACAATAGTACCTACTATGGGCACAACTGGTCATAAAATAGAATCACAGTAACCTATATATGTATAGATTTGAAAGAAGTGTTGCAACAGATATCGGAAATCGCACATAGACGATCGATGACGTCATAAATTCTACATCGCACATGGGAAGTTTACATGTGAATAAACGTTGATAGAAAATCCCAAAGAATTTGTACAGAAAGTCCTTCAGACACGATCACCTCGCCTGGTCGGAAGGTCCTTATTTACCGATCTTCGGACACTATACTTGTTACCTATAGAAGTATTAGGAAAGGTAGAGCACGTAGTTGTAACTTCTCTCGCTTTTGTGCCCATCCCATAACAAAATAATGTACTAGGCACACTTATGTGTACTTATGTGTTGCATAAGATCAAAATTAAACCAAAACTCTTGACTCCTCTTTTCAAAACTGCAGTGAAAATATTATCACACACCATTCTTGTAACTATATGAACAAAGTTTCCGTGCAACGTGCAACGTGTTCCCACATTTAGAGATAGTTCGCTTGTCAACGCCCGCCATGTTTGTTCCACCAGAACTTCAAACTCACATTAGTTGCTTTTGAGAATGTTATCCAGTGTCCTAGGAGATAAGAGTACACCTACTATTCCTTGGGAGAGTTAGAAAAGGTTCTTTTGACATACAGACAAGAACCTTGTTGAGTCTAGAACAAATTTCCGTGTGTTTAGGCGTTTTTGCCATACCTATTATTGAAAGCAAGTATAACAGCTCACGCATAGGACCCATTTAGTTGACTGGGCTTCTCCCAGTTGTGCAGTCATTTTTGTACTTTAAGACTTAAGTCAGTCTGTCTCCTGAATTAAATTCATTGAGGGAAGTGAAAACTATCGTTTTCTTTTTCTTTTCTTCTAATAATATCTTCTGATTTATTTAGTTGCGAGATTCATGTTCCTATGACCTGCCGGACTTCAGTGTTCCGATGTTTTCATAGTTGTATCTAGTGTAGATCCTGGTTTACATAAATTGCAGCGGTTTTGCGGCTTATCCCATTAAAAATACTGACTACAGATACAGTCCTACAAACAGGGTTAAGCTACGTTATTTATATTAAGACTACGAGTTTGCTTTACGTTTAAAGTAATCGGAAAGAGAGCGCGTTGGGCTGGCTACGAAATATAACCAACTAAGTTAATGAGCAAGGTTTTAAAGCTAAAAAGTAAAGTATCAGCTCTCTTTAATTGTAGAACAAGCTTAATACCACAACATAATGCACCTCGTATACTAAAATTTGGACCACAGAGTCTAACTGTCTCTAGGATAATGTCCACTGTGTTAATGTGACTCGTATTTGGCATACTAATAATCCTACTATTAAAATGGGTTAGTTAATCACTTTACTTCTCAGTAAATAAATAATAAATAAATAAATAAATAAATTGTTTATTATTACTCCATTTGTACAAAAATTTTACAATAATTTGCTTACTTCTAAATAAAATGCTAATGTGTAAATTGCCTGAACTAGGTAAAACCTGTGCTTCAGGCATAAAAATGCTTATTAATATATAGTAATGGTCAGCAACAAATTGACAACTACATAATAACTATCAAAAAACTAAAAACTAGTTTCAGTGTTTTGTTTATGTTTTTAAAGAAACATTGCCTTACCCTAGGAGTTTCTCCTATGTCGTGGATACGTTTACAAGAAACAAGTTCACATACACATAACACCCAGACCCGAAACAACAATTTGTGGATCATACAAAGAGTTGCTCCGTGCGAAAATCGAACCCGCTACGGCTCGGCAGCCGTGCAGTCAAGTTTTGTGATGTGACTTTGATAACTTCATTAATTTTACTGGTTCTTCTTCTCTCTCAAGCTATCGGCGAACTCCGTTTCGCCACCAGATTCGTTTATTTTAAAAAGAGGAGTTCAGATATTTGTTTTTCTTTTTTTGTTTACCGAATAATAATTTGCAAACCGATTTAAATATTCTCCTTTTAATTGAGAGTTTATACTCCCGTCTCTCGTCTCTAGGGTATATTATTACCCAGTCAGTTAGTCTGATGATAGAATCCTAGGAAAACTAAGGAGAACTTTCGAAAATTGTATGGGCGAGTAACGCGTTTATGATGTTTTTGAGGTTAGGTTCTAACCTACGACTACGTTCTAACGTAACCCAAACCTAACCCAAACCTAACCCATACCTAACCCAAACCTAACCCAAACCTAACCCAAACCTAACCCAAACCTAACCCAAACCTAACCCAAACCTAACCCAAACCTAACCCAAACCTAACCCAAACCTAACCCAAACCTAACCCAAACCTAACCCAAACCTAACCCAAACCTAACCCAAACCTAACCCAAACCTAACCCAAACCTAACCCAAACCTAACCCAAACCTAACCCAAACCTAACCCAAACCTAACCCAAACCTAACCCAAACCTAACCCAAACCTAACCCAAACCTAACCCAAACCTAACCCAAACCTAACCTAAACCAAACCTAACCTAACTTAACCTAAACCTTTTTTTTCGTAGGGTGGAAATTCTCATGGACTTCCTCCGCCCAGGGAAAGACGGAGCGGTATGCCGTATGACTCTAACCGGCTAAAACCCCCGGTGTCCTATGAGCACGTGATCGTGGGTCAGACGATAGGTACTATTCACATACGTAGCATAAATAATGACTACACATAACACATAACACTTCAAATAATTCAACACAAACCCGCAACAGATTTGCTTAGCGATTTACTAACAAGATTAAAGCAAGGAGCGAAGTAAATCCCAATTAAATATATTGGTTTCCGCGTTACAATTATAATTATGTATGTAATACAATCTGTAGGAACATAGAATATTTGCTTGAGGCGAACGAAGATACCGCACTAAAATTTGTGGTTGTTGATATTTCTATATTATTGCAATAGCGAAAATTTTAGTTGAATTAAGGAATGTGTTGCTTATCTACATCAAAACGTCTGAACGATTCTGAATGAAAGAAAAAAAGAAAGAAATAAACATTTATTCCACACGTTAAATATACCAGTGTCATGTATACTTTAGACATTGTTTTTGTAAATACATGTGATTTTTTAAAAAAAAAACTAGCAATCCAGGCGAACTCCGTTTCGCCACCAATGATTTTCCCTGTTTTCCTGCTTTTCACTTAATTTTTCTGAATTTTCTTTGCTATAAACCTCACAGAGCTCAAGACCTTTCCAACGAATGCAAAACAGAACGCATGAAATCGGTTCGTGCGTTCTGGAGTTATAGCGTCAGGAAAGGAAACGCGACTTATTTTTATATTATAGATGTCCCAAGTTTGCAGGTGAAATGGGACCAGTTCAGCATGTGCAAGATAGGGTCTTGCCCTGGTATTTTACTGGCCCCTTAAGTGACTCACGGATATTTTTTTTTTGCAACGTCATGCCTTTTATCTTGAAGAAATAGGCAGAGGTGCACATTACGGCATGCCGCTATACAATTGTTCACCCACTTTTCACTATTTGTGTTATAAGTCCGATGTAATAGTTGCTCCGTGCTCGCTACGCGTTACGCAGTTTTCAGCTGCTTAGCCATCGCACCAACCTTGCATTCAAAGCTACTTTGGTCATTTATGTGTATGTGAAATTGTATGTTTGTAAACGCACCCACGACACAGGAGAAAATCCTAGTGTGGGGCAACGTTTTTTAAAATAAAAATAATTTGTGTCTTTTGGTATAATATTTTCATGAGATCCTTTCAAATTACAGGTCATCTTATTTTTACAAAGCACTAATAATCAATTCAGGTAAAGTCCCGAGCAATGACTAGTATAAAATATAAATTTTATTCCCCTTGTCAAAACTAAATTAAATGCCTCTATATTCTAAGCGTGTTGCGTTGGAATTGTAATTAAACTTAACATCATTGTGTATTCCCCCAAGGAGTTGCAGGATAGACCATACACACATACATACGTGTGCCCATGTATATACAAGCATGGGTTTTAGTTTGAAAACTATTGTTATCTATACGAGAGTGCGATATGGTTTGTTACGCTGTTACGTCTGAGTTACTGAACCGATTTTGGTCAATCTAGTACTCTGGATTTTTTTCGTAATTACTAATAGCTTCTGTCAACGGCTTCGCCCGCGATTCCGTCAGATGAAAAGTAGTCTATATGTTATTGCAGATCTTAACTACCCCTTTTCCAAATTTCATACCGATCCTTGCTGGAGTTTTGACGTGATTGAGTAGTTGAGAACATACACACAGATACACAAACTCACAAAATTTGGTATTTATAATATTAGTATGATTGTTTGAGATCGGGTTATCTGTAGAAAAATTAATCATCATCATATTAAGTAGTCACAAGACGTCCACCTATTTAACAAAGGCCTCTTTTAATGTCTTTTAGATCAGCCGATTTGGTTAAAAGCGACTTGTATTCAGCATCTTTTTGGAAAAAGAGGAAAATCATTTAATGTCTTCTCCCGCCTTAGACAAGCCGAGAGGGAGTGTCAGACTCTTACTGACTAAAAACCACCTCGTTCCTACTCTTGCTTTTCGAGCCGGAGCTCTGGTAACCCGCTAGACATTCCGTAGACATCCAGCAGCTGATTTAAATAAGATCGAATTTACAACAAAAATCTTCTTTCAAGTATTTTGGACATAATTTAAAAAAGCTTTTTAAAACAACGAAACAATTTCAGATACTTTCATACGCTCTCATGGGATTGGAACATTTTGCGAACATTCAACGATATCGTAGTTACCTACCGATTTCTAGAAAGTTCCTTTATTCGCCCATTCTCTTAATAGACTAGTTCTATTAGTATTCAATTTAGACAATTGGTTTTTATACTAAGCGATTAGAGACATTGGAATTGTTTTAAAAGTTTTTATTAATACTATGATAATAAATGGGTTCAAATATTACATGAGACATTGGATCTTAACAAACAATAATATTACTTTGTAACATTTTAGTTTTACGAATGATTTGTTAAAAAAATACTATTACTACTACTTGTATGTTTATAAGATAAGCCGGTAAAGGAGCAGAGAGATCATCTGATGGTAAGCAATCGGCGTCGCCTATGGACACTCGAAACACCAGACACGTTACAAGTGCGTTGCCGGTCTTTTGAGGGTTAGTGATTTGAGGATTGTAGGGAATACGGGGATTGGGGAGATTTAGGGGTGGGGAAGGGGTAATTGGTTCTTCAGTAGAGTTACTCACACGACGAAATACAACGCAAGCGTTGTTTCACGTCGGTTTTGTGTGAGGCCGTGGTATCACTCTGGTCGAGCCGACCCATTTGAGCCAAAGTATGGTTCTCCCACACTAAAATTCATTCCAACAGTATAAATTAGAATAAAAACAAACACTGATATCACAGAACAAAAACCTCTATTACAAATTACACTCACCATTCATAACACTGCAAGCGACTCTAAAACATGACACTAGGTAATAAAAGGATGAAGCTACCACCCACAAAAGTCCGCCACAATTAAAATTTGTTCTCTCACTAAAATATACCTTAGATTTTTTATATGAAAAATCTTTTGTTCTTAAACAAAGACGCTTTAATAAACATTAACAAGACCATTCATTAGAAAAAAATTGGAGAGAACATTATTAATTTGTTGAACAAAAATGTATTTTAAAGGTTTTACTTTCTGTGGTACTTTTGAATGTATTCGGAATTACAATTATGGTTGAATTTTGGATAACTAAAGGGTTTGCTGTATTAGAATTTTAATTGAACGTAATTAGCTTGTTTTTATTTTTGTAATGGATGGTCATAAAACTGCTCTGTTGTTCGTTAATGCGAATGACCTTAACAAAGTTTTACTCCATAGGTCGGGGTTTTTGTTTTCGAAAGATTTGTATTGTAATGTATCAGAAAATAATGACAATCTTAGACATTACGTTAGAAGATACAATACGATAAATAATTTAGAAATATGAGTACCACTAGATACTAAAGGAACTCAAGTTTCAAGGCTATTTGAATTCTTTGTTACTCCAAAAAGGGAAAGTAAAGCGTAGAAAATGAAATAAGCGTGTATTTTCCTGCGTATAATTCAAAAGCACCTTGGACATAGCATTACTCTAAAGGAATGCTCCTTAATCCCGGCTTCGGTACGATAAGGAAAGAAGTGTCGACAGTTTACGCGAGGTACAAGTTAATAACTTTTGTATTTTTGGCTTTTTGTGGCACAAAATATGTACTAGAAACTTAAAGATCATTTTCGAAAATTAGAAAGAAATACCATTTATTCTTCACGCTAAATAAACAAATTACATGTATACTTTACACATTTTTTTGTAAATACAATGAGATTTTATAAAAAAAAAATATTACGTGCAGGACAGGGCCTCGCGTTGATATTCTACTGGCCCCTTAATTACTCTTATCATTTTAATATGTATTATAAAATTAGGTCCTAAAAGGTAAACGTGCAAACTTTCGCCTTCAAAATCTGCTCGAAACATCGACTAAATGCACAAAACGAAACAAAATGGCAACCGATTCATTCCTTCACGTCCACATCGCGACAACAACGTTCAAAAAAACACAACACACTCATGCTTCCCTGGTATTGAGACTGACAAATTACAAGAAAGAACACAACCCTTTTTCCTTTAGAAATCTCAAAGAGAATAAATCAACCGCTGTCAGCTCCAACCTTGTACAATCGTATCACAAAGAAATAAACAAGCGAAACGATTAGAACGCCTGAATGGTGTGAAAGTAATATATTGCAAAACTTGCAATCGCCCTTTTTTTCCTGCATCCGATCCATTTGAAGTATTAGGCCGTTGGCTCGCGGATCGAGAATTCTCGTTCTCAGTTTTTTGGGTGAACTGGATGAAAGAGAGAGATAAAGCTAGATTGATGCATTATTTTCGATTGAAAATGTGTTCTATTGTAGTCTTTTTTCGCGTTATATGTACTTTTTAAGATTATTTAGACATCGCATCGTTCGAAATCGCCAAGTAGCATTGAGCAAGCGTAGTGATTAATACTCAAACCTTCTCCGTATGCGAAGAAGCCTTTGATCAACAGTAGCCACTTAGAGGCTGTTCATGATTTTCAGTGATAATGAAAGTAGCATAGATGGTCGAGTGCAACCAGTTTTTGCTCTAGTGTGATGAGTTTGATTTTGCAGCGCAATTGTTTGGAATAGATTGTGTGATCTGAACTGGATGGAAGCCATTTTTTCAGAGCCGTGCGTTGTGATTGCATTTTTATTTCGTTTGCTTTTTCGATTTTTCACGCTCGCTTTGATTCGAGAGGTAAGCAGTTTTGACCAGTGTTAAATTACTACACGGCCTAGCGCCGAAGCCCAATTCGTGGTCGGATGATTTTATCGATACACGGTCTGCGCTTCAAAATTGTTCTGTTACCTATGTATGCAAAGAGAGATAGGGACTCATATCATAACTGCTGATTTTTTTGTTCTTCTATTGCATAGCTAACAGAATGAGGAAGTCTCTCATTCCTAAATACCTCTTACGTATTAAAAAATTAAATTCCTCGTAATGGTACTTCTATACAGCTGTGCTACGAAGATATAATATCTAGACTGTGAAACCATGTGACTGTTTCCACTGATACTAAACGATGAAGCTGTGCGAGGAAGATGTGCCTGATACGTGGGAGATGCGATGGTAACCCATTCATAGCACACATCCATAGCACGCATTCATGACACGCATCTTTTTACATAAAAACATAGCTTAGCTAAGTCCGTTTCAACATATCTTAGCACTGGTGGACCAACTAATATGATTGATAGAAGCCAAACGCATCCATAGCAACGTAGCATAACACATCTCCGGTGGCAAAAGCACTCTTAATCTCAAAATTTTGCGAGCAGATTATCTGGTGCAGGCGTCATACGTTCACGGTTTAGCTGGCTAATGGTACCTTTGTAATAACTGCCTGATTTACGGTAACTACCACTACACGGCAGTACATTTCCATGCATCATGATTAGGGTACTTAACTCTCCAGGGTTAATAGTCATGATGTTAATGGTCACAATGACCAATTACTTATAGGTGAATACTGGTTCAGGTTATTCTAAATAATCCAGTATGTTTCACTTTGGCTTCTGCCAATAGTAATGTTGATATTTCTTTATAGAAATTCTTATGTTGCAGTTTTACCCGCTTTGCTTGGCTCCTTTTAATTGTAGCGTGATGTTATATAGCCTAAAAACTTTCTTGATAAATGCACTTTTTAAGAAATGTTGCAATCGCACCAGTTATTTTAGTGACTAGCGCGCTTATACAAACAAACTCTTCATCAGCTTTATATAATAAATAATTATAAGAGTTAGCTCAAACTATACAATCAAAATCCAAGGACCTACTTAGCTTACAAGGGCCGTAAACACGGGCCTGCAGACGGTGAGCACGGGTAGCTCGCTGCTCGACCGGAGCTAGATCCGTGCGTGCGGCGCGTCACGTTCCGCGCTAGGGCTGATGCTGATCCAGAACTGCGAACTGCCTGGCGGGTTATCGGGGCTCCGGCTCGAAAAGCAGGAGTAGGAACAGGGTGGTTTTTAGTCGACGACTTTCACCCTCAAACATAAAGTGCTTACATACTTACTTACAAACCTTTAGTAGGCAATACAAACAAATCCAGCACATCCTGCAACATTGAAATATAATTCCTAGAACGCTTTAGACGTAAGTCTGTGGTAATGCAAACCATGTCACATACAGGTGAAAACATAGGATTCGTCGAAAATCAATTCTGGCCAATAGCTCTGGGAATGTGGACGTTGATTAACGATTACCGACAAATGCACGTTGAGAATCGAAAGAAAAACGCCTATCATTAATTTTGGAAATACTTCTTCACTTAGTCCCTTTTATAAATATGTGGTCAGTTTTTTTTTGTGTTTTAATTATGTAGTAGGTTTGTAAGCAGACGCAATGTCCTCCTTAAAACTGTTAAAGTTGCTTAATAAAAAACTAGCTTCTGCCCGTGACCTCACCGGCTTTCCCGTGGGATAAAAAGTATCCTATCACCCAAGTCAGCTTATACCCTGTCTATATACCAAATTTCATCAAAATACTTTCAGTAGTTTCAACGTGAATGACGGACATACATCCAAACAAACAATCGTTCACATTTATAATATTAAATGTGATGTAAAGCCAATTCACCAGTTATGGTGTGAGTCCTATGCAGTATAGCAGCAGGATGACCTATTGCAATTTAATTGGCACGGCTGCGGTCAACCGAAGAAAAAGATTTTAACAAATCCTATTTCATCAGCTGCCATCATCCATCAACTTATAAGGCGTTCACGCGTCAGTGATATCCTGTTACTTATGCCCTAGAATATAATGTGTGGTTGTATTGCTTACTTATGACTCAACGGGGCTGGCATGTTCTAAGAATAAAAGCTCCTAAAATGAAAGATTAAAAAGAGTGGTTTAAGTGTGGGAGAGCCATGCTTCGGCACGAATGGGCCGGCTCGAATCTTCCCCATCCCCGATTCCCGAACAACAACCCTTAAATTCCTAACTCCCAAAAAGCCGGCAACGCACTTGTAACGCCTCTGGTGTTTTAAGTGTCCATGGGCGGCGGCGATTACTTACCATCAGGTAATACGTCTGCTCGATTACCGGCTTGTTTCATAAAAAAAGAATAACCTGGGACGTATCTAAATACTTGATCAGCAAGGTGAGAACTATACAATAATGGACCTATTCATAATAGTAGTGCAGAGATAGGACCAAGTTAAGATACAGCGTTTAGGTCTTAGTGTTAATTACCGGCACTTATCAGCCAGTGCAGGCAACTTGAATGTGTAATGGCTAGAGTTACGTAACACTGTTCACCGTAATAACTACTGTATCAAGTTTGAATCTTAGTTGTTGTGTTGTTTCACTTCTTTAACGGTTATTTTTTAATGGTATAAGCTGGTAAATGAGCTCATGGATCAACTGATGATAAGCAATCGACGCCGCCCATGGAATCCTGAAACACTAGACAGCACAAGTGCGTTGCGTTACTTGAATTTGTAACGACTGGAGTTACGTAACACTGTTCACCAGCTAATAATCTTACTGCCGCACTCACAGTTTGACATCTTAGTTGTTGCGTGTAAAAGTGTTCATTTCTATAACGGTTCTATTTACATGAAATAAGCTGGTCATTTATCATTATGGATTATCGGATGGTAAGCAATCGCCGCCGCCCATGGACACCCAGAACACTAGAGGCCTACTCCCTTGCTTGTTGGTAAGCTCACACGTTTGTAATGACCCAACCAATTCTTACTGCCGCACTCACAGACATTTAAAGACTAATAAACTATTGTTCCGTAATTATTTTTTTCCTGCTGCTGAATTGCTGAATTAAGTAATCAATAAATGACTCTGAGTATGGCGATAAGATCTCTACGTACTGCATGATAACTATAGTAAGGCAAGGCTTTTGTTTTTTGTTGTTTTTTTAGGGGGAAAATCATCCAATGACTTATCCCGCCTTGCGCGAGGCAAGAGAGAGTGTCAGACTCTGACTAAAAACCACGCCGTTCCTACTGCTGACGTTTACTGAATAACAACCACTTCGTTCCTTCTCCTAGAACCGGAGCCCCGGAAACTTACTAGTACAGTGTTATTCACAAACTAAATATTCAGAAACAATACAATATACCATACAACTGTTGAGCTTCATACCTACGACTACAATATAAGGGAAAATCTTGTAACACTAATTATGTACATTTATTACAAACACCAAATTATTTTGGATAGGAAACTGCTACGAATTTGAATTAATTAATTCAGTTTTAGATTACACTGCGTGAATAATATGGTAATACAGACTGTTTGGGTATAGCAAAATGTAGTTTATGTCGTGAGGCCCCCCTCAAGGGGGGGGGTGTCCTTGAGTTATATAACCGTCTGAAAACATTTCAGTACAAATTAATAATGCTGTTTATAGTTTAAATGAAGCTTGTTTTCCTGTCTTTGTTGGTGATTCCTTAATTATAAATAGGACAGACAGCCTTAAGTGTTCGATAAATAACTGTTGATGCTGTAGTGTTTTTTTTATTTATTTGTATATTTATATTGTTGTAAAACAATTATAGTTTGAATGGCTTAAAGATGTTATAAGAAAAGTAAAAATTATATACCTTTATAAGACAGAGTGTATGGCTCTTGATGTTTATTTTCTATTAAAGAATTTCATTTTTAATCTATTAAAGAACGACCAAATTAAAAGTACCCTTAACCGACTAAATGTTGATTAGCTTCTATTTAATTGCAAATATCTATTATTGCGTTATAATACCGAATAAGCATAACAGTAAGATTAGTAGCAATTAGCGTTCCATTGTCTCTGCCTATCCCCATGGGAAACAGGCGCGAGGTTATGTATAATATAATTGTGTATGCGTTTTTCTAGAGAGTTAGGACATAATAATATAATGACCTTTTAAGTGATTTCAAAAAATACCCTATCTCCATCTCAAGAAAGTGATTTATTTGACTTTTAACTGCCAAAATTGTTTTATTCACAACACAAATTGCTCAAAATCAAGTCTTCCATTAATTAAAAACGATTTCTGTAATCAGCCCTCGAGCTAAGTAAAAACGGACCATAAGAAAAATAATCTTTGGTTCCTTCCTTTTAAAAAGTATTTTATTGTAACAGTGGGGTTCCTTATAAGTGGGCAAACTGATTCTTAATTAAATAACTCTTCAAATTGCCGTTGCTCAGAGCAATTTCCCTGTTGAGAAATTGGTTTTAAATAAATATAAATACTGCCTTCTGTAGAAATGGTTTGAAGAATAATTCTGTGGTACCGCACATAGAAGATTCGATACGATGAAATCTGCTGATGACGTCACATGAATCTTACATCGTGCATGGAAAGAGATATATAACATTCATGGAAAATCCTATGTCTCAACTGGGTCGTTGGTCGAGTGATTGCAAGTGCGACTGCCGGACAAGGGGTAGCGATTTCCATTCCCGAAAATTGAGCTCTGTACCCTTAGTACGAGTTTGTTTTACGTTTAACGAAAAAATTGAAATGAGAACGAACGCGGCCTCGTTTCAATTTTGGAGCTCTGATTGGTTTGTTCATTCGCAACGGTCAATCAGAGCGCGCTTCGATTATTTTAAAAGTAAAGCAAACGCGTACTAAGGTTACTGAATTCTTTTTAAAATATTTTAAACATTAAATTGACATTGTAAGGGAACCAAATAATGAAATATAATAAATCAAATTAGTACTTCATTCCTATCACACACAGAAATAACAAACATGACTAATTCGAATAAATATTTAAATTATACCACACGAAAAGTATTGAAGAAATTAATTAATTTGGGACACGGGAAAATGACACGTTCCACGTAGTATATAAAGGCTAGTTTTCTACTCGTCTTTCGGATTTAAATTTCATATGAAATCAACGCAGACACAGTGAAATGCTAATACGAAACGCTATCAAATTGAGACACAGAAAATTTGGAATTCATTTTGCGTTGTTAGAGGTTGGTTTTACTAGGACGCTTGTTGTGATTTTTTGGTAGTATCTACAGAATGTGTTTGCTTGTTTCCCCGACACAAGAGCATCCATTATATGAATACATAATATCCATTTATAAAATTTAAAATCGCGGCGTGGTGCAAAGTGCAAGTGCGATTTGGACAGGGAGTTTCGGGTTCGATTCCCAGACCAGGTTAACCTAGGTTGGGCTTTTTTTAGTTTTTCGAAAAAAAATCTCACTAGTAACATGGTTTTGGAATTGTACCCAGTATATGTTAATAGGATAGGAATAAAATATAAAATATGGGGGAAATTTGGTCGTACATAGTACAGTGTCATTAAGGACCGTAATGTGCAATAGCACCTCTGCCTACCTCGTCAGGAATGTGTAAATGTAAATGTTAATAAAATTAATAACGTTGCGAAAATTTAAAGTCTCCAGAATAACATTACACAACCACTTATTCTGTTTTTTATTTTCAAAACACGTACCACCAGACATTCAGAATTACCTTTCCTTTCAGCAAAAATTTTGCAAAAGCACCGACAATAAGCGATAAATCAAAACGAACGCTCAGTTATTGTTTTTAAACATCTTGAGGTCATAAAGGTGAGACGTGCGGATTTAAACGTTGCGACAAAAATCCTTCTAAGCCGGCGCACTCGATAAATAACGCAAAGTCGCTGCAGTGGAACCGTACTTTAAATCTCTCGACCCAAGGATGAGTCTTAAGTTACTCATGTATTGAACATCCGCAAATCAAGTACCCAGGTACCTACTCGTGAGTAAAGAATGAAATATTCAAATAAGGTTACCACAAAGAAGCTAATTTTAATGAGAAATATTACAACGAACCGATTGGAATTTCAAATTTTTTATATTAGGTTCAGTTTCTTTTTTTTCTTGAGAATTTCTTTTTGATTGATTGTAAATGTATTCTGTGATACTGTGGCTTTGAAATTTTGGTACTACTTAATGTTTTTTAATGAAATTTATTAAATATAAGATGGTGATACATAATAAATAGAACTTCACTCCTGACATCGTCTATATTCGGCTTAACTTAGTAAGATAAAATAATTTTCTTAGCACTACATAGTATATAACAAAGTCGCTTCGACTGTATGCTATGAGAAAAATAAAACAAATGCAGTGCAGTAGGTTATAGAATAATAAAACAAATTAGTAACTATGGTTTGATTTATTTATAGACAAATACATCATTATAATATCTCAAAGCATTATTAAAGTTCTCAAATATTTAATGCATATTTAGCAAAACTATATGTATGTTGCATTAATATTCAACAAATTATACATAAAACATAAACGGTTTTAATGAGCTCTTCTTAGATTCTTAGCACCCTCTTCAGCTCTGCTTAGGTAGCCAGGAACGGTGGGACTGTTAGAGATTGGGGGCCCAGTTTTACCTGAACAATCCATTGGGGAGATTTGCCAATACTCGACACGCTTGGCAGGCAGTTGGCGAGCGCAGTTAGATCACCGACAATAGGGATGATGACGGGGTATAAAAATTAAAAATCTAATTAGTCCGTCAGTTAGGTAATGAAAAAATATTAGACACGTATTGTTTTATTTTGTCATATAAGATAACAATACTTAGATAAAACGAATCAAAGTTTAGGAGTGGGAGCTAACTACGACACTTTTCAGTATAAAACGTACTCTAAAGTGACGTCACGCGATATTTCAAATCGATATATCCTCGGAAGTATTTGTTTCCGTAAAAAAAATAAAAAATACGTGTCTAATATTTTAAAATAATCTACAAGACGGACATTAAAATAAAAATTAGTCATCTACCCTATTTTACGACATACTACTGCCCATTTCTCGGCGTTTGATCGCTGTTTTGGGACATACCATGGGCCAAATTACCTCATAATTACATTGTTAAGTACAATTTAATAATAATAATGATTGCCACGTCTTCTGTTAATACGGTTGTACCTGTTATAAGTTTTGATACGATTAGGAACACGGTATACTGGTTGTCTGTGTGACCAAGTATCATGATGATGTATCGGTCTTCTATATCTCCAATCCACTGGTCCTGTTGGTAATCTCGGCCTCGGTGTCATATGGTCTATTGATCCTGTATGCCTGTATAAGTATCTTGGTCTTTCATACAATGGCTTTCTATGTCTTATTCTTTTACCCTTAGCATTGGTATTAGTTGAGTCTGGTGAAGCAGAAGTAGCCGGTGTAGTAGTTGTAGGTTCTATATTACTAACATTTAGAGGCTTGCTTACATCGTCCACAGGTGGTATTAAAAGTAAATTGGTCGTATCTGTAACAAGAAAAATTGTATGTGGTTATAAAAATCGTAAAGCAAAGCAGATCATTAAAAGATTGAAAAATAAATTGTGATTTTGTCTAATTCGGAAAACGTGTTCAATGTCTGACAATAAAGTCACATTCGACGGGCCCTAGTTGCTTCAGAATTTAAAGCAACTAGAAAAATGAGAAAATCCTTCTTTTTGCATCAATTATACTATTTTAGTGACGGTATTTAAGTGAAATTGACAAGGTACTCCTAATACATATTTTGTTGCCTTTGAAATGTTTTTTTTTTATGGAATAGGGAACACGAGCAAACGAATCACCTGATGGTAAGCGATCAGCGCCGCCCATGGACACCCGTAATACCAGAAGATACACCGGTACTTTGCCGGCCTTTTAAAAAAGAATACGTTCTTTTCTTGAAGGTTTAAAGGTCGTATCGGTTCGGAAATACCGCGGACGACTGCTTTTCACACTTTTGCTGTGCGAGGCCGAAAGTTTCGTGAGAAAAGCACAATCATGTGGTAATTTCAGAAAAGAAAATCAGTAGAGAACCTAGTTTCGCTTAAAAATGTTGATAATCTGGTGTCACGGATGTCCATGGACGACACTAATTACCGTTAAAGTGATACATGCATATGCTAATTTGCTTCAAAAACACAAAAATAAACTTACTGTCATCCTTTTTGGCGACATTATTTTCAGTAGGCACCTCCAACTCCTGACTCGCAGAAGCAAACACAACGTACAAAGAAATAAAGATTAATATCTTCATTTTAAAACTAATACCCGGTACTCGTCCCACTAGAGTATATTATACTACGGACAATCGCCCATAGTTTAATCCCAACAGCTATGGTTCGATCATTATATAGCTACAGACCACTACACGTATAGCTAGACAACCAGTATAAATTGACGTTGAGTACACGGTGAGGTCATATAAAGCAAGACCAGGATAAACTGGTTGTGTATAGCTTGATGCTGCCATACAGATAATGGTGTCACAGTTATTTTAATAAAACATTGGCGTCAATACATTATACACATCATATTTTGCACTGAACTAAGTTTTGTCGTGGCTTTGTCTGTGTATAATAATTTTGAATTTTGAGGGTGGAAAATCATCCAATGACTTTTCTCACCTTGGGCGAGAGGGAGTGTCAGACTCTTACTGACTAAAAACCACCGTTCCTTCTCCTGCTTTTCGAGCCGGAGCCCCGGTAAACCCGCTAGGTAGTCCGCAGCTCCGGATCAGGCATCAGCCCTACTGGGCCCCATCTGTGGTGGTCTGATGGCTCTTTGAGGCGCGCGCGGAACGCGACGCGCCGCACGCACGGGTCTGGTTTTGTTCGGGCGGTGAGCTACCCTTGCTCACCGTCCGCAGGTTCGCACTTACGGTGGCCGAAGATTGTCACGCGATCCCCGACGCCCGGAGTGTCTCTCGCGACGGCTGGAGCGTGAGGAGGTTTGTTCCCTCACGTGCCCCGCCTGCTCCTTAGCTAGCATGACTGCTTCGCAGAAGGAGGAGACGGCATCCCAGTCCCTCTCGCTCCGCACCATGGCCTGAACCAGTGCTGGGCGCGAGAGGTAGCCGTCGCCGACCACATCTCTGAGGACTTGGCGGTGCTCAGCCCACGCAGTGCACACCGCCACCGTATGCTCCACCGTGTCCTCCGGGCGGTCCTCGCAGTGATGACATCCGGGCGTTTCCTCCCGCCCGATAAGGAACAGGAACCTACCGAAACCCCCATGTCCGGTAAGCACCTGCGTCAGGCGGTAGGTGAGGACGCCGTGGCGCCTCTCTAGCCACTCCTCAAAGAGGGAATAATTGGTAATTTAAGTAATTAATGTCATATCTATAGGTATACCACCAGCCTGTAACAGTCCAATGCTGGATTACGGGCCTTTTAAATGTTGTACTATCACCTGATGGTAAGCAATCTGAGATGGGGAATTAAGGAGATAGGGGTTAATTGGAGTAACACAAAGAAACAAAACACCTGCTATTTATTTTTTCAATATTTTTAATGTACAGAATTGACCCTTCTACAGATTTATTATATGTATAGATATATCCTCATTTATTACTAGGTATGTATTTTGAGAAATCAACTAATGAGTCAATTAATGATCACAAATTATAAAATTAAACTTGTTGTTTCCGCGTGATTCGTAAGCTAATTACGTCTGTAAATATACGCATGCAACAGGGAAATATCCTAGTATGTGGTCAACATTTAAGAAATATACTTTAATAAAAACCCATGCATACATAATTATAATTAGGTATGTCAACGAGGCGAGACATTTTTTTTAAAAGAGTAACGATGTAGTTTTTTCCTCGTTCTTCTCCATTCGAAGCTACACTTTGGAATGAGCACCTAGCTTCACTGACAGATAGACTGACGGACAATTCAATTTGATGATTCCAAATTGCCTAATTTAGGATTAATTTAAATAAATGTTTTGATTTTAACTTTGATTTTGAGGCCGAATGGCGAGTGCATTTTATTCAGTTGGTGACTTGGAATAGGTCATTTACATGGATGCTTGACTTCAGGGAGCATCATAATAAATACTCTGTAGCGTTAATCAAACTGCCATTTAATTACATAGACTTATAAATACTGATCCGCTGGTCGAGTTCTCGCAAGTGTGACTGCCCATTCCCGGGTCGGGCAAAGTATTTCTGGGCTTTTTTCGGTTTTTCGAATTTTTTTCAGTAGTAGCACGGAGTCTGGAATTGTGCCCAGTATAGGCTCACCCCCTATTACATGGGACGTATAACACAAATGGTAAAAAGGTAATTTAAAAAACTAAAAAAACCCGACTGCGTTTCTTTATAATACGAAAATGAAAAAACCCTAAAACAAGAAAGTCATCGTACCCAATTGAAGCAGTCGGGACCCACTCTGAATATGAAGACTTAGTGAAGGTTCATACGGCTGGCTTTCTAGAATGTATATACATAAATAGAACTTCACTCGTGGCATCGTCTAACATTATTTTTACGTACAGCATAACTTCGACTGTAGCTAGAGAAAAATAAAACAAATCAGTGCAGTAGGTTATTTAATTTATTAAAGGTATATTTATAGACAAATAATATTTCAATCTATAATTAAAGTTCTTAACTATTTAATGCATATTTAGCAAAACTATATGTATTGATACACAACAAGTAATACATAAAAAATACATGTTAAACGGTTTTAATGAACTCTTCTCGGGTTCTTAGCACCCCTTATCTTGCCGCTATCCTGATCGCTACGGTAGCCAGGTCTGACGGAGACTGGGAGCCTGGTTTTATCTGAATAACCCATTGGGAGGATTTGCCAATACTCGGGTTGGCGAGCGCAGTTAGTTCACCGACAGTTGTACGAAATGCTGCTGCCCATTTCTCGGTGTCTAGTCGCAGTTTTGGGACATACCCGGGTCCAAATTACCTCATAATTACATTATTAAGTACAATTTAATAATAATAATCATTGTCCCGTCTTCTGTTAATACGTTTGTGTCTGTTATAAGGTTTGATCTCTTTAGGAACACGGTATACTGGTTTTCTGTGTTGCCTAGTATAATGATGATATTTCGGTCTTCTATGTCTCAAATCCACTGGTCCTTTTGTTAACCTAGGCTTCGGCCTCATGTGATCTTTTGATCCTTTATGCCTGTATCTTGGTCTTTTATGCGATGGCTTTCTATGTCTTATTGTTTTACCCTTAGCTTTGGCAGTAGTTGAGGCTGGTGAAGTAGAAGTAACTGGTATAGTAGAAGATGTAAGAGTTTTTGCAGTTGTAGGTTCTACACTAACATTTGGAGGCTTGCTTACATCGTCCACAGGTGGTGTTAAAAGTAAATTGGTCGTTTCTGTAACAAACAAACATTTATGTGGTTAAAAAATAATCAACGAAGCAAAACAGGTCGTTAAAACATTGGTAAATTGTTTTTGTCTTGGAAAACATGCTCAGTGTCAGACAATAATGTGACATTCAACGGATCCTACGTGTACTAAAGCAACTTGAAAAATGACAAATGCCTTCTTTTTGAATCAATTGTACTATTTTAGGGCCGCTATATAAGTGCAATTGATAGGGTACCTCTAGTAACATATTTTGTTGCCTTTGAAATGTTTTTTTTTTTCTATGGAACACTAGCAGACGGATCGCCTAATAATAAGTGATCAGCGCCGCCCATGGACACCCGCAATACCAGAGAAGACGTGCGTAGCTGGCCTTTTAAAAAGGAATACGCAAATTTTTTAAAGGTTTAAAGGTCGTATCGGTTCGGAAATACCGCGGACGACAGCGTTTCACACATTTGCTGTGCGAGGCCGAAAGTTTCGTGAGCATAATCACGTAGTAATTTCAGTAAAGAAAATCAGTAGAGAACCTAGTTTCCATTATTTAACCATTTAAAAATGTTGATAATCTGGTGTCACGGATGTCCATGGACGACACTAATTACCGTTAAAGTGATACATGCATAAATTATAATGATTTGATTCAAAAATAAACAAAGTAAACTTACTGTCATCCTTTTTGGCGACATTATTTTCAGTAGGCACCTCCAACTCCTGACTCGCAGAAGCAAACACAACGTACAAAGAAATAAAGATTAATATCTTCATTTTTAAACTAATACCCGGTACTCGTCACACTAGAGTATATATACTACGGACAATCGCCCATAGTTTAATCCCAACAGCTATGGTTCGATCATTATATAGCTACAGACAACTACACATAGAGCTATACAACCAGTATAAACTGACCGTTGAGTACACGGTGAGGTCAAATAAAGCAAGACCATGATAAACTGGTTGTGTATAGCTTGATGCTGCCTTGTGTACATACAGATAATGGTGTCACAGTTATTTTAATAAAACATTGGCGTCAATACATTATACACATCATATTTTGTACTGAACTAAGTTTTGTCGTGACTTTGTCTGTGTATAATAATTGTTATTTTATTTTTTTTGAGGGTGGAAAATCGTCCAATGACTTCTCTCACCTTGGGCGAGGCGAGAGGGAGTGACAGACTCTTACTGACTAAAAACCACCCCGTTCCTACTCCTGCCCTTCGAGCCGGAGCCCCGGTAAACCCGCTAGGTAGTCCGCAGCTCCGGATTAGGCATCAGCCCTACTGGGCCCCATCTGTGGTGGTCTGATGGCTCTTTGAGGCGCGCGCGGAACGCGACGCGCCGCACGCACGGGTCTGGTTCTGTTCGGGCGGTGAGCTACCCTTGCTCACCGTCAGCAGCTTCGCACTTACGGTGGCCGAAGATCGTCCCGCGATCCCCGACGCCCGGAGTGTCTCTCGCGACGGCTGGGGCGTGAGGAGGTTTGTTCTCTCACGCGCCCCGCCTCCTCCTTAGCTAGCATGATTGCTTCGCAGAAGGAGGACACGGCATCCCAGTCCCTCTCGCTCCGCACCATGGCCTGAACCAGTGCTGGGCGCGAGAGGTAGCCGTCGCCGACCACATCTCTGAGGACTTGGCGGTGCTCAGCCCACGCAGTGCACAGTGGTAATTTAAGTAATTAATGTCATATCTATAGGTATACCACCAGCCTGTAACAGTCCAATGCTGGACTACGGGCCTTTAAATGTTGTACTATCACCTGATGGTAAGCAATTTGAGATGGTTAGGAATTTGAAGATTGTTGGGGATTCGGGAATTAAGGAGATTGGGGGTAATTGGATCTCCGGTAACCTCACTAACACAAAGAAACACAACGCAAACGTTGTTTTACGTCGGTTTTCTGTGAGGCCTTGGTATCACTTCGGTTAAGCCGACTGATTCGTGCTAAAGCATGGCTCTCTAACACTTAAAATAATATGTAAGAGGTTCGGCAATAAAACAATAATATTGGTGGGTTCAGTTTTATCAGGAAACTTGGTATTTGATAAATAAGTTATCCCTTAATAGATTTTTACAGCATTACAACAGCTTAAAAGATTTTTACATCAGCAGTTATACACAGTATGTTTTAACTTGGTCTAATACTTTTCATAGAAAACGAAAACTATGTTTAAATAATTGTAAGCAATTTGTAACAGACACACAAGAACATTTTCTTTTATTATGTTAATCTAAATATATAAAACTTTAACTGACTGACTGACATAGTGATTATCAACGCACAGCTGAAAACTGGACGGATCGGTCTATTTGGCATGCATAGATGTTACGACGTAGGCATCCGCTAAGAAACGATTTTGATCAATTCTACCCCCAAGGGGTTAAAATAGGGACTGAAAGTTTGTATGAAACTTTGTCAATTTTAAACCAATCGGACACTTTGCATGCATAAAGCTACTAAGGCGTAGCGCCTAATGACAGATTAGTAAAGAATATTGTGTACAAAAAGTTTATGTAGGCCCTTCTATTTATATAAAACTCAAAGGTGACTAACTGACTGATTGACATAGTGATCTATCAAGGCACAGCTGAAACCATGGACGGATCGGGCTGAAATTTGGCATGCAGGAGTTTACGATGTAGGCATCCGCTAAGAAAGGATTTTGATCAATTTCAAGGGGATAAAATAATGAAAGTTTGTATGAAACTTTGTCACATTTTAAACCAATCGGACTGAGACTTTGCATGCATAAAGCTACTAAGGCCTAATGACAGATTAGTAAAGAATATTGTGTACAAAGAAGTTTTGTAGGCCCTTCTATCTAAATATATAAAACTCAAAGGTGACTGACTGACTGACTGACATAGTGATCTATCAACGCACAGCTGAAACCACTGGACGGATCGGGCTGAAATTTGGCATGCAGGTAGATGTTACGACGTAGGCATCCGCTAAGAAAGGATTTTGATCAATTCTACCCCCAAGGGGATAAAATAGGGGATGAAAGTTTGTATGAAACTTTGTCAATTTTAAACCAATCGGACTGAGACTTTGCATGCATAAAGCTACTAAAGCGTAACGCCTAATGACAGATTAGTAAAGAATATTGTGTACAAAGAAGTTTTGTAGGCCATAATTTTTTACACACGCTAAACAAAATAAAACTTCTTAACGCGAGCGAAGCCGCGGGCAAAAGCTAGTAGTTAGATAAATATAGGGAAAACTGAAATAATTAATTATATATAATGACTAGTTATTTGGAACATAGAATTATTGTCGACCAGCTTCCGCCCGCGACTCCGTCCGCGCGGATGTCGGTCTCGCGTGGACGTGCTACGTATTTTTCAAGGATAAAAAGTATCCTATTTTATGCCCAGAATAGTAAGGTATAATTATAACAAATTTCATTGAAATCGAACCGTTAGTTTTCACGTGATGCCTGAACATACAGACAGACAGACAGACAGACAGGCCAAAAAAATTTTAATCACATATTTGGGTTTGGTATTATATAGATCCAATAACACCTGCTATTTATTTTTTCAATATTTTCAATGTACAGAATTGACCCTTCTACAGATTTATTATATGTAAGTATAGATATATCCTCATTTATTACAAGGTATGTATTTTGAGATATCAACTAATGAGTCAATTAATGATGACAAATTATAAAATTAAACTTGTTGTTTCCACGTGATTCGTAAGCTATTTACGTCTGTAAATATACGCAGGCAACAGGGAAATGTCCTTGTATGTGGTCAACATTTAAGAAATATACTTTAATAAAAACCCATGCATACATAATTATAATTAGGTATGTCGGCGAAGCGAGACATTTTTTTTAAAAGAGTAACGATGGAGTTTCTTCCTCGTTCTTCACCATTCGAAGCTACACTTTGGAATGAGCACCTAGCTTCACTGACAGATAGATTGACGGACAATTCAATTTGATGATTCCAAAATGCCTAATTTAGGATTAATTGAAATAAATGTTTTGACTTTGACTTTGATTTTAAGACAGATGGCGAGTGCATTTTATTCAGTTGGTGACTTGGAATAGGTCATTCCCATGGATGCTTGACTTCAGGGAGCATCATAATAAATACTCTGTAGCGTTAATCAAACTGCCATTTAATCACATAGACTTATAAATACTGATCCGCTGGTCGAGTTCTCGCAAGTGTGACTGCCCATTCCCGGGTCGAACAAAGTATTTCTGGGCTTTTTTCGGTTATTCGATTTTTTTTCAGTAGTAGCACGGAGTCTGGAATTGTGCCCAGTATATGGCTATAGGTTCACCCCCTATTACATGGGACGTATAACACAAATGGTAAAAAGGTAATTTAAAAAACTAAAAAACCCGACTGCGTTTCTTTATAATGTGAAAATGAAAAAAAAAAACTTGGTTTTAAAGTCATCGTACCCAATTGAAGCAGTCGGGACCCATTCTGAATATGAAGACTTAGTGAAGGTTCATACGGCTGGCTTTCTAGAATGTTTTTTAATGAAATTTATTAAATAGTGGCACCGTCTTACATTGATTTTATGTTCAGGTTAACTTGGCTTGTAAAGACAAAATCATTTTATTTTAAAATAATAAAACAAATCAGTACACTATGTAGTTTGATTTATTAAAGGTATAGTCACAGACACATCCCTATAATATCTCTAAGTATTATTAATGATCTTAAATTTTATATTATACATAGATATATTTATTCAAAATTCTCTAAAATTACATTTTTAAATACTACTTATAAAATACAAAATAAAATAATATTTAAAAATATAAAAATAGGAGCCGACCAGTAGCGGGAGCATGGTCCAATATTATACATATTTATTAAAACTGTATGTATGTTCCATTAATACACAACAAATAAAACATAAACGGTTTTAATGAGGTCTTCTTAGATTCTTAGCACCCTCTTCAGCTCTTCTTAGGGAGCCAAGAACGGTGGGCCTGTCAGAGACTGGGGGCCCAGTTTTACCTGAACACGCTTGGCAGGCAATTGGCGAGCGCAGTTAGATCACCGACAATAGGGATGATGACTGGGTCAAAAATTATTTATTATAACTTTTCAATACAATAAAATATTTAATAAAAATAATCAACACTCTGATTCAATTTTATGAACTACTTAGATTTTCGATTTTTTCTAGCTAAATTTCTAGTAATAAGTCTGCTATATGACGTCAAAAACTTATGACGTCATAATAGAGTATTTCATACAAAGTATATAGAAACTATCGTTTTTGACGTTTCGAAAAAAGTATTGAATTTGACTAGTAGGAAACATGCCTATTGTACGAAATGCTGCTGCCCATTTCTCGGGGTCTGGTCGCAGTTTTGGGACATAACCGGGTCCAAATTACCTCATAATTACATTATTAAGTACAATTTAATAATAATAATCATTGTCCCGTCTTCTGTTAATACGTTTGTGTCTGTTATAAGGTTTGATCTCTTTAGGAACACGGTATACTGGTTTTCTGTGTTGCCTAGTATAATGATGATATTTCGGTCTTCTATGTCTCAAATCCACTGGTCCTTTTGGTAACCTAGGCTTCGGTCTCATGTGGTCTTTTGATCCTTTATGCCTGTATCTTGGTCTTTTATGCGATGGTTTTCTATGTCTTATTGTTTTACCCTTAGCTTTGGTAGTAGTTGAGGCTGGTGAAGTAGAAGTAACTGGTATAATAGTAGAAGATGTAAGAGGTTTTGCAGTTGTAGTTTCTACACTAACATTTGGAGGCTTGCTTACATCGTCCACAGGTGGTGTTAAAAGTAAATTGGTCGTTTCTGTAACAAACAATAGTATATGGTTTAAAATATATTATTGCAAAACAAATAATGAAAAGATTAAATTAAATGTCTAATCTGAAAACCTCCTCAATGTTTGAAATAAAGTCGCATTCGAGGAAAAATTACAAATGCCTTTTTTGCATCAAAAACTATTTTAGTGACGGTATCTATATTATATAGATTTATTATAGGTATAATACATGCAAAAACTTTGGACCGTTTCGAAAATTGCGCGGACGTAGGAGCATAAAATTTGTACACTTATATTTATGTGTAGGAGTAGTGCCTACGCTAATATTTTTCAAAAATACTTATAAAGTACATCAAATCAATAAATAAAACATTACACACAATGCATGTATCTGATCGTATTTGACAATACGTCAAATTCGATAGAATGCGATGATATTCTCACGTCTCTATGAATAGAGTTTTATAAAAGAGTTTGTTTGAGTTTGAGTTAAATAAAAATTATCCTTGAACGTATGTTAAGTGGTATTTTAAATCGTATATGGTTGAATTTCGACCACTAGGGACCACTAGTCATAATAAATACTTTTTTTAAAGGCGGAATATATCCTTTACATCTTTCGCCTTGAGTGAGGCGAGAAGAAATGTCAGATTCTCACTGACTAAAAATTATCTTTAGATCTAAAAATAAGAATAGGGAACACGAGCAGACGAATCACTTGATGGTAAGCGATCAGCGCCACCCATGGACACCCGCAATACCAGAAGATACATCGGTACTTTGCCGGCCTTTTAAAAAAGAATACGCTCTTTTCTTGAAGGCTTAAAGGTCGTATCGGTTCGGAAATACCGCGGGCGACTGCTTTTCACACTTTTGCTGTGCGAGGCCGAAAGTTTTGTGAGAAAAGCACAATCATGTGGTAATTTCAGTAAAGAAAATACCCTAGCCTCGTTTAATGTTGCTGCTAATTTGGTGTCACGGGTGTTCATGGACGACACTACTTACCGTTAAGTGATTCATATCATGGTGATGGTGATTATAAGTAGGATCAAAATTAACAAAAAACAAACTTACTGTCATCCTTTTTGGCGACATTATTTTCAGTAGGCACCTCCAACTCCTGGCTCGCAGAAGCAAACACAACGTACAAAGAAATAAAGATTAATATCTTCATTTTTAAACTAGAGTACACTATATTATACTACGGACAATCGCCCATAGTTTAATCCCAACAGCTATGGTTCGATCATTATATAGCTACAGACCACTACACACAGAGCTATACAACCAGTATAAACTGACCGTTGAGTACACGGTGAGGTCATATAAAGCGAGACCAGAATAAACTGGTTGTGTATAGCTTGATGCTGCCTTGTGTTACAAATAATGGTGTCACAGTTATTTTAATAAAACATTGGCGTCAACACATTATACACATCATATTTTGTACTGAACTAAGTTTTGTTGTGGCTTTGTCTGTGTATAATAATTGGTACTTTGGGTTTAATTGAATAATGTAATATCTATACCACCTTCTCGTAACAATCCAATGAAAATCCCGTAAAAACTCCTCTTGTATATTTTTTTATAAGCTGGTAAACCGCTCGAAACACCAAATCGTAAAAAGTGTGTTGCCAGCCTTTTGTGAGTTAGGAATTTGACCTAGACCCGAAACAATAATTTGTGGATTTCACAAAGAGTTGCTCCACGCTAACCGTGCAGTCGTTTAAATTATACATACGCAATTTGTAACAGACATACAGACAAGAACATTTTCTTTTATTATGTTAGTAGTTAGATAAATATAGGGAAAACTGAAATAATTAATTATATATAATGACTAGTTATTTGGAACATAGAATTATTGTCGATATATCCTCATTTATTACTAGGTATGTATTTTGAGATATCAACACAAATATGTCCTTAATTGGTGTTTAATATAAAGTCAATTATAATGATGACAAATTATAAAATTAAACTTGTTGTTTCCGCGTGATTCGTAAGCTATTTACGTCTGTAAATATACGCAGGCAACAGGGAAATATCCTAGTATGTGGTCAACATTTAAGAATTTAATAAAAACCCATGCATAATTTTAATTAGGTATGTACGCGAGGCCGAATGGCAAGTGTATTTTATTCAGCTGGTGACTTGGAATAGGCAAATGGACGTTAGACTTCAGGGAGCATCATAATAAATACGCTTTTTTATAGGCGGAATATAATCCTATTACATCTCCCCACCTTGAGTGAGGCGAAAAGAAGTGTCAGATTCTCACTGACTAAAAACCACCCCGTTACTCCTGCTTGTCAAGCCGGAGCCCCAGTAAACCCGCTAGGTAATCCGCAACTATGGATCAGGCATCTACTGGGCTCTATCTGTGGTGGTCTGATGGCTCTTTGAGGTGCGTACCGTACGCTCGTGCGTACGTACGTTGAGATCCGTACGCACATAATAAATATGTTGTAGCATTAATCATACTGCTAATTAATTAGAAAGACTTATAAATAGCAGAAATAATATTAGATTACAATAATAATTTACAATTTTCAAGTGTTAAACAGTTTTACAATTACTCGACGCGGCGACCGTCCTTTTTTTATTTGTGTCCCTCTCCTCTTTTACCGACGTCAATCGATCTTTCTTCATATTTTCAGCCATAAACACAAACATTGCACCAACCGTGTACTCAACGTACTCTATACATAAGTATACAGTGTATAGCGCCTCGAAGCAAGGATATGACCAAGTTTCGGAGGCCCGTCGGAGTTTGTAAGTAATTTGACAAGTTCTAAGAAAGGTCAATCTTACCGCCTCACCTTACATTAGCATTTATATGAGCCATCATTAAACGATCCCCTGAAATTAGGTAAATGTACCTCCGGGGTAGGAAATAAAATTACAAAAATTGTACTGGTTTAAATGTGGGAAAGCCATGCTTCGGCACAAATTGTTGGTTTGACGAGAGTGATACCACGGCCTCACAGAAAACTGTCGTGAAACAACGCTTGCGTTGTGTTTCTTCGTTAGAAATTTAAGAGTCGTTTAATCAGGGATTGGGAAGATTGGAAAGGGGGAATTGGGCCTCCGAACCCCTAAAAGGCGGCAACGCACTTGTAACGCCCGAGTTTCGGGCACCCATGTGCGATTGCTTACAATCAGGTGATCCGTCAGCTCGTTTACTGGCTTATAACATAGAAAAAAGGAAAATTAAATATTAAATTGTGGAAATAAATGTGTTCTGACTATTTGTATGTATCAATAATATGTAACTGAAAATATTAGATTTCTTTGTAAATTAATTTTAATAAACAAACCACATGAAACATTGAACTGCAATATTATATTTGCTTTTATAAAGTAAACAAAAATAAATATTCTAAAATATTTATTTAGCGATTGAATAAAATAAATATAGAAAACAATGATTTGAAGATTCACAGACATAAAAATAAAATTTAGTATCGTCAAAGTCTTTAAGATTTTTTTTTTCTATAAAAATAACGTTGCTCCACGCTAGGATTTTCTCCTGTGTCGTGTTTACAAATATACAAGTTCACATACACATGACACTCAGACCCGAAAAAACTATTTGTGGATCACACAAAGAGTTGCTCCGTGCGGGAATCGAACCCGCTACAGGTTGCGCGGCAGCCGGTTACCCAACCACCGCGCCAGTCAAAAATACTTTTTACAAAAAAATAAACCGACTTCACTAAAAAAGTTAAAAATAACTTTAATTTCGGAAGTCGGTGTTACAAACAAATAATACCGAGAAACATCGACTTCCGAAATTAACGTTATTTTTAACTTTAACTTTCTAAAAAGTATTTTATTTCACACTTTTTAAAAGTCGGTTAAAATTCTCTATCTCAATAACTATTTATTTATTGTATAAATATTGTATAATTTATTTGTATTGTTACAGTCACTTAATTAACTTTATTGTGATTTCTATGTGAGTATGAAGTTCCATTGGCCATTTCTGGTCTTCTTCATCAGTTCCACCTCTTCAAAGGTTACTTTTTGACTGTAAATGCTTCAATTCTAGATGAATATACCGAAATCACTATATAGTTCCCTATAATATTTGAGGAGTTCCCTCGATTTCTCTAAGATCCCATCATCAGATCCTAACTTGGTGACAATGGGACCACCTCAGAACTATCTACTTTCGAACAAAAAAAGAATTTTGAAAATCCGTCGACAATTGACGGAGTATTTGATGAACAAACATACAAAAAAAAAAAAAACATACAAACAGCCGAACATAGTACCTCCTCCTTTTTGTGAAGTCGGTAATTAAATTTATGTCTATTTCGTTAGTAGGTACTTACTCTAGTTTACCTATTTTGTTCGGGTTTAATGTTTCATCAATGCGTATAACATTGATTAGTTTTGAGTGTATGCAATGACGAGTAAAAAAATAAGAAAAACTACAAGCAAGCAAGCTACCCACCACTCGCCGTCTGCAGACCCGCACTTACGGTGGCCCGAGATTGTCTCGCGATCCAGCACCCTCTTGCGAAGCAGGTCGTCTATCCACCTTGTGGGTGGACATTCTCCACTCGAGATCCGGTCTGTCCCACTCTAGCTTGCGAATCCGCTGAGCTAATCTATACTTAATAATATTATAAAGCTGAAGAGTTTGTTTGTTTGTTTGTTTGTTTGAACGCGCTAATCTCCGGAACTACTGGTCCGAATTGAATAATTATTTTTGTATTGGATAGTGCATTTATCGAGGAAGGTTATAGGCTATAAAACATCACGCTATGACCAATAGGAGCCGAGCAGAAGTAGCTAGTATTTTATAACTCCACTAAACAACCAAGAATGTAGCCCACCGTTGTAAGTAGAGTAGTACTAGTCGCTTCACGTCAAACACCAACAGCTAAATCTTGTTAAAACTCAATGCTAATCTCCATTAAGAAGAGAAAAGGTTAGGAAACAGACAAATTTTATCCACGAAAAGTGATGTCAAAAGTACATTCAAAATGGTTGTTCAAAGAAAATTCTTTAGTCTATTATTATATCGTGAGGTTTGTACCGCTTTGTACTAAATCCACTTTTAGCTTAAACTTAAATTAGCTTAGTTGGGAACGTTAACGAGAAAACTAGGGATTCATTGCGTATTGTTTGAAGTTAGTATTCTTATTGGAGTCAGGAATTTAATTTTGTATATTTTATTAAAGAGAGAGATGTAAAGCAAGTTTTATGGGAGCACTCGGGTTTTGTGACTGTCGCGAGATTTAAATTAAGTACTGCGAATTAAATTAATTCTCGATCTCAACCCAAAATAGGTGGATTATGGTGCTTTTCCACTAGAGATGTGCTATGCGACATTATTGTGATATGCGTTTGGCTTCCACCAATCATATTCATTGGTATACATAGCATAGAACTGGACGGTGGAAACGAATTTAGCTAAGCTATGTTTTTATATGGAAAGATGCGTGCTATGGATGCGTACTATGGATATGTGCTATGGATGGTTTCCCTGATGGATACATCGCATACTAGAGCTGCGCATTTTACGCGACTTAGGCCGGGACTCCACCAAAGCAGAGATGTGTGCGGTGTGCTGTGTGCTGTGCGAGAAGAGATGTTTTTCAGCTCGTGGGACTCCACCAAAGCGGAGATGTGTGCGGTGTGCTGTGTGCTGTGCGAGAAGAGATGTTTTTTACAAACTGCTCGCGCGCACGGTACTAGCAAGATGGCCGGCCGGCGCGCGCGCGGGGTTCTGCGGGTTGCTAGCGGGCGAGAGGGGGGAGGGTGACATCGCTCACTGCACGCCGCTCACATCTCTCGTCTCCACTGCGCGTCGTCCGCGCACAGCTCACATCTCCGCTTCCATCGCGACATACAAATATTACACATCTCCGCACAGCGATCTCCACTGAAGCTGAGCGGAGAGGAGACGTGTCAATAACTCAATTCTATTGGTTGTTTAAAAAACATCTCCTCTCCGCTCGTCTCGTCTCCGCTTTGGTGGAGTCCCGGCCTTAACGGCGGCAAATCTTACTCGCACCGCTACAGCTACAGCTAGCTTAGTACTCGTATCAGTGGAAACGGTCACATAGACTTACAGCTTAACTATTAAATCCTCACAGCATAGCTACATAGCACACCTCTGGTGAAAAGCACCTGTGGATCGATTTCTGAAATTAGTTCCATTTAATTTCTGTCAGATGATAATTCAAATATCGACACCAGCAATTTATACTGCGCTAACTCGAAATTTCGAAAAATCTTTTTTTATGCCAAGTTGCTTAAAATGTGTGTTTACATACGTCATAAAAAAATTGAGAAGAAATATGCAAAAATAAGAAAGTTACAAATCTTATAAAACGCTAAGTAAAGGTACTTTTTGAAATCACTCGATTTATATTACGCCAACTATTATTAGCGGAGTGTGTGCGCGGATCACTTTGGCCAAAGTCCGTGCAACACTGCACTAACTCATAGTTAGCGTAGTTTAGTGCGTTCGTGTGTATACTTGTTCGTTTGTAAAATGAACGACTTAGCGACTTTTACATAGTAAATACTTATGTGTTAACGTATTAATTAGTTTATTAATGGTACGTTGACTATTCTTTTTGTAAGTAAGTACATGTTCATTATAAAATAATGAAATATGCATCAGATGATTGATCATGCACTACGACGTCCCGTACTACACTACGCTAACGTAAGTTAGACGTGTATAAGATGTATATTTTTTTTGATGAATTACGTTTAACTTGCGCTAAATCATATATACATATAAAATAATATATACGGCTAACTTGCGCTAAATCAAAAAATAGAAATAATTAAGGAAATATAAATATGAGATATTACAATGAATAAATTAAATATTAAGCATACCAAATTTCAAAAAAGTATCTTAATTAATGTAAAAGTTATCACGTTTTTCCCTTTAAACGCCTCTACTGTAAAGTACGCTTTTTGAGTTAGCGCAGTATAAATTGCTGGTGTCGATATGTATTGAATGTCCAATGATGACTCTAGCTAATTCCTTATTGGACGAAGAACGAGAGACTCACACTGGCAACACCTGGTAAGTAAATATACAGTAGCCCCCATTGTACAGTCAACGCTTCAGATAAAAAAAGAATAATTTGACTTTTATTCAACAACAACGTTCCACTCCAAATCGTTTAGTTAAAACAGTTTGCTCATTACACATGTAATTAACTTGTTACACAGTATGCGACACTTGTTTATTTTCATGTACACACGGTTCCACATCATGCTTCACACACCACCATAAGTTGACCGTGGAATGTACGGAAAGGTCTTATAAAGTGAGACCAAGATAAGCTGGTATTGTATAGGTCGATGTGTAACCATGTTACAGGATGTTCTTAATGATTATTGCCATGTATGGGTCCCTGTATTTACATTTTTACGCCCATTTCCAGTGTAATTGTATGTAGGTAACTGTTTTTTTGGGATTTTTTTTAAATATCAACTGTGCGTGGCATTCCTCTACTTGTCCTTGGCCCTTCTCTACTTAAGGGTTTAGACGGAGAAGTGGACGCTGTATAAAAGATCTACATTTATCAAAAGATTGAGGGAGTGTCAAACTCTTACTGACTAAAAACTACTCCGTTATTACTCCTCCTTTTTGAATCGGAACCCCAGTAACACGCTAAGCAGTCCACTCCCAGCTCCGGATCAAATACCTTAACTAAAGGAGGAATAAGAAGGGTGATGTTATTTACTCTGCCGGCACGATAATATGACATAGCTTATAAAAAGTAATACATAAAAATATTTTTATGTTTTTAATGAGCTTATATTTTATGGTCATCAAGATTAGGAGCATGTACCAAATATCAGATCGATCGTACGTTAGAAAAGAGCTCCAATACCAATTACAAAATTTGACTCAAACAAACAAACATGTCAAGCTAAATAAAACCATTTAGTAAAAAAAATCGAGCAAACAATTTTATTTAAAAAGTAACTTACAAAATGTTACACAATATTGAAGCTCCCATCTTCCTGCAAGAATGCAAAACATACTTGCATATAATTAACCGACTTGGCTTCAATGGCGGTGTAATGAGTTCATCCCGACTAATGAACTACCAACGTATTTACTCGCTCGCCTCACTTACATACGAATTTACTTGTATGAATATTAGATTCTGGTTTCATTTATTTTAGCTCATTTTATTTTAAAAGGATGTTTTTTTGGTTTTTAGTAACGGCATGCCTTTTATCCTGGAAGGTAGGCAGAGGTGCACATTACAGCACGTAATGTCACTGTACAATGTACACCCACTTTTCAACATTTGTGTTTTAAGTCCCATGTAATAGGAGGTGAGCTTATTGCCATATACTGGGCACAATTCCAGGCTCCGTGCTACTATTGAAAAATTTTCTATAAACAGAAAAAAAGCTCAGTAATACTTTGCCCGAACCGAAAATCGAACCCGAGACCCGTTGTGAGGCAGTTTAATAATATATTTTTACTGCTTATGATATAACATTTGTTTTAAAGATAATAAACTATGACCTTAATTTCTTTCAGTGTCAAAATAAATTCAGATCTATTCAGCCATTTCACATAAACAAGACTAAATTTCTAGTATTCGTCTCTTCAGTTCATATTTTATCTCGAGAAAAATCTCCCAAATTCGCTGCTAACAGAACACTAGTATCGACTTTTTTGGCCCAAAACAGAGCTAAAACACTGACAGATAAGATTGAAGAACACCATATAACAAAGACACGTCCCCCATATACGTATTCTGATAAAACAAGCCCCCTAAAGAGAACGTCACTAGATCTTAGGGGGATAACGGTGGAAAGGAAACCCCCTGCTTGAAGATAGAATCGCATACCAAGGGGCTCTACTAGCTAAGGGCTCTAAATAAGCATCTACGTATTCAATGCAAATATTTTGGAGAAAATGTTAATGGAGAAATTAAATAATAGACAAGTAAACAGGGTCTTATTTTTTCATGGGTGATTTGTGTGGATGTAAGAAAATAAATGTCATCGTTATCGATCGGTCTTTCCAATATAATAGAGACAATGTAAAGAAAAAAATGTTGGCTGTCGAATCAGCTGCCGACGAGATAATTATTTTAGGCTGGATTTCTATGTGTGCATCGTATCTGTAGATTTTTTTGAGAGGGGTATATCATCCTGTCACTTCACCCGCCTTGAGTGAGGCGAGAGGGATTGTCAAACTCTATTGACTGACAAATCCCGTTCCTACTCCTGCTTTTCGAGCTGGAGCCCCGGTTACCCGCTAGGCAGTCCACAGCTCCGGGTCCAGCCCTACTTGGTCCTATCTGTGGTGGGCTGATGGCTATTCAAAGCGCGCGCGGAACGCGACATGCCTTACGAACGGGTATCGTATCTGTAGATACACTCAATATTTATTTTAACTAGTGGTCGCCTAGTGGTCGAAATTCAACCATATACGATTTAATTTACAATACCACTTAACATACGTTCAAGGATATTTTTTTATTTCACTCAAACTCAAACAAACTCTTTTATAAAACTCTATTCATATGAGACGTGAAAATATCATCGCAATGTCTATCGATTTTGACGTTTTGTCAAATACGATCAGATACTATGCATGTGTGTGTAATGTTTTATTTATTGATTTAATGTACTTTATAAGCATTATTTTTGAAAAATATTAGCGTTCATCACTTCTCCTACACATAAACTATAAGTGTACCAAATTTTATGCTCCTACGTCCGCGCAATTTTCGTAAAAAGCGGTCCAAAGTTTTTGCATCACGTATTAATATATAGATGTAACAAAAAAGTGATTTGTGATTATAAAGATTATGATAGTTTAAAAACTACAAAATATATTAAGACTAAATTCTATACAAGTGACGTCATCATGATAGCTAGTATAAAACTAAGGCTCTATTTCACGCAAATTAATTGCAAAGTTGACGCCTCTCCGGGGATTTTTAGGGATGGTCTGGAAAACACGAAACTGGCCCAGGACTTTAGTTTCGAGTTTGAATTAAGTTGCTATATAATAATTATGAATTTTGCGCATATTTTACCCGCAATATCTCTTTACATTTGTTACAATGATTATTTTTAATCTAGTTTTATTCGAACCAAGAACAGGGTGGTTTTTGGTCAGTAAAAGTCTGCCACATCATTAGATGATTTCCCTTTGAAAAAAAGTACATGCTTTCGTCAATAACTTCCCCTTTTTCCAATTTCTTCTCTTCAACTGGAAATATTGCATTTTTTTAGCTAATCTAAGCATTGAACTCAGGCAAACTAACAACTTAATTATTCATTCTGGGTCGCATAAGTCATGTTACACTTGATTTTAATCTTTGTAACAAATAAATAAAGTTGAAAACCTGACTTTTGAACATTGGATTTGCCAAATAAAGCCAAAAATAATTATAGAACTATATTTTTGGCTTCAGGTGTAGGTGGTCGCCCACGACGAAAGACAATCCTTGTTTGGGACAACAGACATAGTCAAAAAGATTTTTTTTTAGAAGCCAAGTGCTTTTGTGTACTTTGAGATCCTATGTCATAAATAACTTATGATACACTAGTTCATCACTTAGTCCGGGGGACAAACATATCTTTTTCACATTCATATTACTTTTTAACTACTATTAGTATTCTAGTCGAACAATTAAGTGTGGAGAGCCATGCTTCGCCACGAATGGGCCAGTTCGATCGGAGTGATACCACGGCCTAACTGAAAACCGAAGTGACACAACGCTTGTGTTGTGTGAATGATAGGTTACCGAAGTTCCTTTCCCTATCTTCACAACCCTTAAATTACTAACCCCCAAAATACCGGCAACGCTCGCATAATGCCTCTGGTGTTTCAGGTGTCCTTGGGTGGCTGCGATTGCTATTATACCATAAAAAACTCCCATTGCCTTTTTAGAAATGGAAAACCTAACTCTTATACTTATCTCTGCATTAATGTGTTTCTTTGAAACGACATTCTCCGAAGTGGCCAATCTCATTACAATTTTAATGAATTTCAACAGAATATGTCATTTGAACACAAATATTAGGTCATTGCTTCTGAAGATCTTCTATTAAATAAACACCATTAAAATTGATGAGCATTTTTTTGCTCTTTGAAATACTTTGGTGATTCGACGAAATATCGGTTACTTATTTATGTATGTTTGTTACTCAATCATGTCAAAACAGTTGAAGGGATCGGGATGAAATTTGGAACAAGATTAGATTATGATCTGGAATAACACATAGGTTACTTTTCATCCACGAAAACACGAGCGGAGCCATTCGCAGAAGCTATTGTAATCTATCTTTGAGGAACACTCCAACTTTAGCATCAAGAAACTTTCACTACGAGCTAAAATTGAACATTTTCTCAGTTAATTAAAATAGCTTAGGCAAGCGATGTGAGCTCAATAGCCTAAGACGCTAACGAGGTTAGCTCGTATAGGCTTATTATCATGCAACGGTAGAGCAATTACAAGCTCTTGAAGTGCACGAAATTAGCTTCGACACGCGATACATACTGCTGATTAGTTCTGTACGCGTCACTCACTTAAATAGATATTTTAGTAGGTAACCAAGTTATTTGGCATGCTGTAAGAAAAAACAAAAGAGTGATACCACGCCATCACAGAAAACCGACGTGAAACAACGCATGCGTTGTATTTCATTGTTAGTGTTAGTGAAGTTACCGGAGGCCCAATTCCCTCTCTTCCCAATCCCTAATTTCCCAACAAGTCTTGAACCCTGAATTACCCCAAAAGGCCGGCAACGCACTTGTAACGCCCCTGGTGTTTCGGGTCTCTATGGGCTGGGGCGATTGTTTATCCATCGGGTGTTCCATTTTGTCTTTATAATGCCGTTTAAATGACTACACGTGGATGGGCAACTGGCTACGGTTCAACGTGCAGCAGGTTCGCTTCCGTATGAAACAACTCTTTGTGTGATCCACAAATTGTTGTTTCAGGTCTGGGTGTCATTTGCATGTGAAATTGTATATTTATAAACGCACTCACGACATAGAAGAAAATTCTAATGCGGGACAACGTTAATTTAAAAATAAAAAGGCTGCTACATTTTGACCTTTTGTACAAGAAAAATCTTTTCAATTTAAGGTTAATAACCCCGATAAATTTATTCATACTACTACTAGAGATATTTCAATGAATTTCTTCTATTGCGGTTCACCCCTTAATTTTAAAGCATACCAAAATTAAACAGTTTGCTATCCTGCGTGTTAAAACAAAAGAGTCGTTATAGCTATACTATAATAGTGTTCAAATTACATTGCAACCACTTTTGAGAAACTCTTTTGTTTTTGTTTTTATGTTCTACGTATTCGTTTAAGTGATATTTGATTACATTTGCGGGTTTTTCTCTTTACTTCGTGAGGTTAAAGTTTAAGCTATTTTGAGAAATAAAGATTTTATTCTTACTAAGATTGTAAAGTAGTTAATAGCCCGCGATTTTGTTTGCATATTTTTCTACAATAAGAATTGAACTATTAATTTCTGTGTCAAGTTTCATCCAAATTGATGAAACCATTGCGTAGGTGTTGGGTTCGATTCTCGGGTCGACGCAAAAACGGTGTTACATACGTCACGTCATGTCACGTAATTTCGAAGTACACTAGGCACTGCGCGACATTCGTCATGTCGTATATCGCGCAAAACTGATAATAGTTGCAAAATGGCCTTATCAAACATTAGCAAGTAAGTCGTAAAACACTAATTGTATAAATGACACATTTTAAAAAATCGACAACAAATTCCTTCTTTTTTGAAGCCGGTAAAATATACAAAAACCTAATCTTACGTCTAACAATCCCATTTTTGATAACCGTGGACAAACATACATACAGATCCAATTTAGAAGCTCTTTTACTAAAGACAATTAATTTAAAACCGTTTATATATCTCACGAGAGTTAAAATAACACAAAACTATTTAATCTCCTCAAATAAAGTTACTGTACAAATGTGTTCCACATTTTTCCGAATTACTAACGCTCATTCTCATTGCGAAGTTTTGAAATGAGCACGGAAATGCTCCTAGCTCTACGTCAACATTAAAAATATAATACAACCGTAGTATACTTAGCGTAAATCGAATCGCATGAGGTCGTATGAAGTAGCATCCAGGAGTATTATTTAAACACACCACGTTACTATGAATTTGAAACCTTATTTTGTAAAGTACTGAGTTTCATTTTGATTGCCTTGAGTGCCAGCTACATTATGCTTTACTTTTTCTGTGCACGAAGTTTGTTGGTAACGTGTGTTAAATTGAAATATTTGATTTATTTATACGTTAAAGAGATTTTTGTTGTTTCTTTTATTATAGAAACAGTGTAAGTAGTTTTTATTTAAGTTTGCTACCGAAAAAGCGGAATTGGGCTGAGCTAATTGAGCTCAATTTTGTGAAATATTGTTTAGTTCAGCTAAGCTAAAATAGCAAACTGATTTTCTTGGGGTCACAATCGTGAAAGCCTTGCAAGAAGTCAATTTCACAATCAACCAGACAACATTTTAGTTTTTTTTATACTTCTGGAGTTATAAAAATGACTTTCAACGTTTTAAAAAGAAACATGACGCGAGCGGAACTCGACACGCTATATCTACTATAGCGTGTCGAGTTCCGCGCGTGCCTTAAAGAGCTTTCAGACCACCACAGATAGGGCGCAGTAGGGCTGATGCCCGATACAGAGCCGCAAAAGACCCGACGGGTTGCCCCGGCGGTAGCTCTGGCTCGAGGTGCAGTAGTAGGAAACGGGGTAGTTTTTAGTCAGTAAGAGTCTGACACTCCCTCTCGCCTCACCCAAGGCAGGAAAATTCATTGGATGATATTCCCCCTTAAAAAAAAACGTATGAATAAAATCAGAATCAAAAATATTACTCAAAATTGGGTCACACTCATAAAACACGACTATCCCTTTGAGATATAAAATGAGTGATTATTTAATTTAGTACTCGTGTTTGAAACAAGGCACTAACTTTAGCCACAGTCTAAACTAGTTTCACCTAAAACACCTAAGTTTTACTAAGCCACAACTTTCATAAATTCACAAGAGAATTATTACACCACACGTGCGAAATTGCATTTTAAATCTTCCTACATAGCAGTTATTTTTTTTAGCCGCACTTTTAGAAGCCTTTGGGTACCTGTGAAAATGTAGATAGTGTGCCCGTACAAAATATTTTCGCTATAAAATGTATACGGTACTTTTTGGGAGGATAGAATTTGAGAACGGAGTATCGGTTAGTTTTATGGAAGGAATTTTATTGTATTTGTTTGTGTTTGGTTTGGTTGGTAAAATCAAGCGTAAATTTCTCAAAAAAGGTAGCTTGAAATGATAGTTTTTTATGGTATTAGCCGGTAAAACGAGTAGACGGATCACCTGATGGTAAGTAATCCGGGCCGCCCATAGACACCCGAAAAGTTAAAAGTGCGTTGTAGGCCTTTTGGGAATTAGGAATTTAAGGGTTGTTGGGAAATCGGGGATTGAGAAGGGGGGTAGTTGGGCCTCCGGTAACCTCACTCACACAACAAAACACAACGTTGTTTTACGTCAGTTTACTGTCAGTTGTAGTATTTCCAATTTAATAATCCAACTTAATAAATTAAATGTGTTTGTGCATGTTTATGTGGTATCATAGCTCTTGAATGGCGCATTCAAGTTTTATCTTTATTTTTAATCCTCTCTCAATCTTTTTCTTCTTCTGTTTTCATTTTTTTTTAATCTTTATCATTTCATTTTCAATAACTCATATCATTATACAACCTTTTCTTAACTCATCGGTCCTCCACACCAGTCAAGCCTTTAACATTATCCTTTAAAACACCCATATCTTTAAACCAAGTCATCAACTCAGCAGTAACACAGACCCTTGCCACATTCTGGCCGGTATTGCGGCGTCCGGGATTACGGATGGGATGCCGCGACGTGCCTTGAGTCGGCCGAGGTAACCACGCGACCGCAGTGCTGAATGACGGTCAACCGAGACATAGCTCAGATCTTGAGGGCTGTTTGTGATTCTGCTGACTCACTGCCGTTGTGGTGCGGGCGTTATATTGCTGTGTTGATGATTGTATTACTATATCGTATAGTGATAGCAGAGTAAAATGTTTATTTGACACTAGCTGACCCGGCAAATTTTTAATTTTAAACTTTCGCTGGACTTCCACAAATAATTCAAGGCTAAAATTTTGCCAAATCGGTCTAACCGTTCTCAAATTTTGACGAAACTAACAAATAACAATTAATTTTTACTTTATTTTTATGTCCGTCTGGTAGTTTCAAAACATTAGATACGTATTTATTTTTATTTTTTAGTGAAAATAAATACTTTTGGCGATGTATTGATTTAAAAAATCACTTCGCGGTACATTTTATACTGAGAAATTACGCTAGTTACCACTTTTAAAGTTTGGTACGTTTTATTTAAGTATTGTTTCCTATACGACTCTCCAATACTTTTTCATTACCTAACTGACTAAATTAAATAAGTTGTAAATTTTCATAGCCCGTCACCATCCCTGTTCTATACCATATCAAGCTTACTTAAAACTATGAAACACTACGAAGGTAGAAACTGAAATACACAGTTTTCAATAAAAGCTGAAGTTGGCGTGAACTTTGATTGTAGTGTGCTATTTTTTGAACAGGAAAAACCGGCTGGCATTCGTTACGAGATGCCAGTTGACTCAGCTAACAGTTTTAGTTTTACAAATTCAACTTGAAACTTCAGCGACTATTGATTTGACGCGAAACAGGACGCTTACTTGGTAGTTTTAAAATATTTTTGTTGAAAGAATGAAGAAAGAAAAAACATTTATTCAACATCAGACATGATGCAGCATAAATATCAATAATTGGCGTAAACAAACAACATGCTTACGCTAAATGGGTTACCTACTCAGTATTAGCTTTTTTTTTAAAGGGGGGAAAATCATACAATGACTTCTCCCGCCTTGGGCGAGGCGAGAGGGAATGTCAGACTCTTACTGACTAAAAACTATCCCGTTCCTACTCCTGCCCTTCGAGACGGAGCCCCGGTATATCCGCTAGGTAGTCCGCAACTCCGGATAAAGCCTCAGTTAATGGAAGTAATATTCTGCCATCTTGCTATTACTAACAATTCGGAGAATATTAATTACTCTGATAATAGTTTATTCACAGAAAATTAAACTATTTAGCAAGGAACCACTAAACTTGATCCATTAAGTAGTAGACACTAATAACCACCCACAATAATGAACTTTAACTATAAGTAAATAAGAACTAAAAAAGGAAATTCACACGCACCGTTATTGTTACGATGTCGAACCCAAAAATGTAATTAACTTTTTTTTGTTGCATGCTATACTGTTTGTCTGTTTGTCTGTTTGTCTGTTTGTCTGTTTGTCTGTTCGTCTGTGCGCGCTAATCTCAGAAACGGCTGATCCGAGTTGGATGCGGTTTTCACGAATATATTGTGGGATGCTTAAATTTACATTTAGTGTTTGTTTCATGTCAATCGGACACAAATTAAAGAATCACGTCGAACATTCTACTTATACCATTAATCTCCGCAACTATTTGACGGATTTGGTTGAAATTTGGTCAGATATAGTTTAGAACCCATAGATATATTTTTATTTCAAATTCAAAAAATAAAACCCGAAATAAATTATTTATAAGTAATTCTATGTCGATCCACACGACTTCAATGTTATTGTTTTAATTTATCAAAAAAGTAAATAAATAGTAAAAAGTATGAAAAAAATAATATCAATATAATAAAACATTTAGTACAAAGAAAATGCTCTAACGGAGTATAGATATTCTATGTCGACGTTACACGACTTCGGTTCATGTTATTGAACTTTTAACTCTCATACCAAACAAAAGTAAATAAATAGTAAAAAGGTATGAAAAAAATAATATCAATATAATTAAACTTTTAGTACAAAGAAAATGCCCGAACGGAGTATAAATAAATAATCCAAGTGTCTTTATCCTATGGCGTTGGGATCGAAATAGATCGCGCTATGGTTTCGTTACATTCATTTGGTTGGGTATCCGCTTGTACTATCGTAGAAAAAGTGTATTACCTGTAGTGGTCCTGCTGTTTCGTATATCTCTGAAATTGGATTTCGTTGTATTTGTCAATTAAAAGTTATATTCAGTTGGGTTTTCGTTTTTTGTTAAACTATTTAAAAGTTTGATACCTGTAGTTAGTTTTTTTAATAAAATTGTAAGTCTAATTTATAAATTAATTAGATTAGATTTAAGTCGTTTCTTTTAGGGTTATTTACTTTAAGCTTGGTTATTATAAATCCTAGAGGATTAGGTTGTAATATAGTATCTTTTTTAATTGTTATAAATTCGATTGCGTTGCCGGTTTTAAAATTTAAGTCCTGTTTTTAAACTATTTTTTCAATGCCCTGGGTGAGTTTACAAACATATTAAATTCATCACGCATAGCACATTATGTTGATTTTTGTTCACCTGGAATATCTTCCAGACTCCGAAGAGATCCCGCGAGATCGGGAACTTTGTGGTTAAAACCAAAAAATTGCCGGAAGTCACTATTCCACGCGAACGAAGTCGCGGGCAAAAGCTATTAGTAAATAAGAACTAAAGATGGAAATTGACACACACAACATCACGCTCAGTGCACCGCACCTTACGGCACGTAATGCAGCTAAAAGTACACCCACTTTTCACCATCTGTGTTCACCATTTATAAGTCCTTATGGGGAAGCGTAATATACTGGACACAATTCAGACTCCGTGTACGAAGAGATTTTTCAAAATCCACAAGTAATAAATAATTGAACCCGAGACCCCTTATTTGGCAGTCTACAACACAGAAAAGGAAATTCACTTAAAAATAATGTCATGGTACTCACGTAAAGTTGTTATTGAACTTTCAACTCTATAGCCAAACAAAATATTATGAAATTCAGTTGTAAAAGCTTTTAGTGTTAGATAAGTATCGCTTGTTTATTATAATCCTGAACCTTTATTCTCTGAACTGGGATTTAAAAAGTTATATTCAGTTCGTTCGTAATCTGTTAAACACCTACTATCTTTTAGGGTTCCTTAGAATAAGGTAAATCCTAGGGATTAGTTGTTTTTACCCACACTATGATTTTCTCCTGTGTCGTGGGTGCATTTACAAACTTACAAATACACATACACATAACACCCAGACCAGAAACAACAATTTGTGGAACACACAAAGAGTTGTTCCGGGTGGGAATTGAGTCGTTGCACGGCAGCCGATTGCTCAGCCACCGCACCAACCGTGCAGTCAAACAGTGCGTGTGCCGTGTCTGGTTGCCTTTTGTTTTGAGAGAAAAAATCAGCAAAATTACTCCTCCGCCATGGGTGAGGCGAGAGAGAGTGTCAAATTCCTAGTGATTAAAAACTATTCATTCTAATCCCAGTTTTGAGCCGGAGACCCAACAGCGTTTGCGGTTGTCCATACCCCCGGTTTAATTGTCTGGTTCATTTGATTTAGCCTGCATGAGGTTGTATCTCGTGAACTGACACTGTTACGCAGTTTTCATAGAACACCTTTTGTTATTTTTGGCGTATTTCATACACACTTAAATGTCGGAACCCTTTGCAGGTGAGTGCGATTTACCCTTGGTCGGTATTTTCATTTCTTTTTTTTTTGTTTTTTTATTAGTTAGGCTCAAAAGGTTACTAGCACAAGGTCAAGCTTAAGGACTTATGACGGATTTTTAGAAAAAACTGTGATAATAACGGTGCCTACAATTGTACCTAAGCCTTATCATCTTTTAAAGGCATCATCGAACACGAGACTATAATTAATAACAGCATTGGCGAATATATTAACTGATTTTAATTAATCAATTAGACAATATAAATTATAACAGCCTATTAGTGACTACTGCTGTATAAAGGTTTCTTCTCGGACAGAAAAGGTTTAAAAAATCTGGACTTACATACTTTCCATCACCGTTTGTCAGTGGTGTCAAAATAATCTTAGAAAGTACATATAACTTGGAAAAAGCCACATTGGTACTTACCGTTAGTGGGTTTCGAAACTGCGCCCCTGATGCTTTAGAAGTCACGTCAACGACCCAACGAATGTAAAAAGAAATCTTAAACCTCCGGGCCACCACGGCTGTTTTTATCCAATTCTTATTTCACGCCAAATATCAACAGCTTTACGTAAAAAAACAGCCATTCACCCGTTCATCAGAGAAATAGTCTAACCCACCATTCTTTAGCACTGATAACACTATCGCAATCCAAGCAAAAACCAACTTTATCCTACCTGAATTAGAGTTAAAATCAGAATAAACGATACCAATAACGATTGGTTACATACGGCCCAAGTGTTGGGCAATTTAAAATCACACTGGAGGATAGTACCCTCAATATTTTTCAATTTGTACCAAAACAAGGCGTTTCTGAGGCGATACCGCGTGACAAAGGAGGTTTTCTACGAATTTATAGTACCTGATAGCGATTTTGTTTTATATAGGGTTCTTCTAGTAGCCAAGTGGTCGGAAACTGAACTGCTATGCATACATTCTTGTCTTTCGATGGTTCAGGAATGTATTTGTGAGTTTTATCTAACGCTAGTCTTAAATAAAATTGCAGCATGTTGTCTGTATTTATGACCATATATAATGCAGTGAGTAGTTGGATGTGGAATGGAACCTGAATATACGGTTGACTGACAATTTCTGTTTTTTAATAATATAGGAATCACACTAATATTATAAGTGTGAAAGTTTGTTTGGATGTTTGTCCGTCAATCACGCTGAAACTACTAAACGGATTTTGATGAAATTTTGTATACAGATAAGGTATGAGCTGACTTGGGTGATAGGATACGGTTTATCCTACGAAAACACGCCGCTAGCAAAAGCTAACTTGTTATAGTTTATTATAAAGTAGAATGAATGAAATATATAATGGATACTATATGCTACTGTAAGTAAAGATTAATGTCATGATAGTAAGAAATAAACATCTCATTCATTTAAGATTAAGTATTATAGTAGTATAATAGCAGATCCTTATATTTTTACAGCAAATAAAATCCGAAACCTTACGTCCAATTGTCGACTAACCTCTAAGCTTATGAAGTTATCTGTCGGATTTACTTTGCATAAATACGTTCCTATAATGTTAGGATAGCGGAATATTTGTTATGCGTAACGTCTGTCCTTAGCTTATGGATAAAAATGGGAAATCCTAACCAATGTGTGAATGAATATTATTTGGATATGTTGCCAAAATAGTTTTCCATTCAATTGTTATCCTGACAGCTGTGGGGATGAAAGGAACTCTGATTTCTTGGGGGATAATGCAAGTTGGGTTACGTGAAGGTGAGTTTAATAATGAAGAAGCTCTCGCTAATAGTTCAGAATGAACTGCCATTTTAGATTTACCTGTGTTTTTTTGAAGTGGGGAAAATCATTCAATGATTTCTCCTGTCTTGAGCGAGGCGAGAGGGATTGTCAAACTCTTCCTGCCAAAAATCACCCTGTTTTTATTTATGCTTTTCGAGGCGGAGCCCTGGTAAACCCATCTGTGGTAGTCTGCAGCTTCTGATCGAGCATCAGTCCATCTGCTGTGATTTGAAGGATCTTAAAGGCGGGTTCTAGTCGAGCAGCGAACTACCCTTACTCGTCGTCCGTAGCCGCTTACGGTAGCCGGGGATCGTCCTGTGAGGTTTATCTGTATGCCTGTTGTTTTCTGTGAAGTGAGTTCAATCTGCCCACCATAATCCTTTGAGATTATACTACATTCTCGATAAAACTCATTAAATTGTAATATTTTTTTTATATAATCTGAAATTAGTTTATTCGTCGAAAGCTTTTTAATTTTAGATTCTTTTAAATTTAAATTCAACCATGTTAAAATTACATTTTCCATTTCAGTATTCCTGGTAACAATCAGAGTTTCCATTTGTAGTCGATTTACAAATGAACCTAAAAAAAAAACACAATAGCCAAAAATATCTAATAACACGGCAAAATTTATAAATAAGGCCTCGTTCACACGAAACAAAACAAATGATATAACAATTAATCATTATTAGTTAGGGCTGTCACTCATTATTGTTATAAATTGTTCGTAAGGCAAGGTAACACGGAGCGACAAATTGAATTAGTGCGGCGACTTTTGTTCGGTAAGCGATACAAGTATTAGAAATATTAACGGTACATTCCACTTTATTGGGGGAATTGGTTGAGCGATGCTGATAATTGTGTTATTTTCAGATGGAGTGTGGGTGATAAGTAAATTGATAATAATATATATGGTGTTACTTTTCTTGGTTTTTTTTATAATAAACGAGCAGACGGATCACCTGATGGTAAACAATCGCCGATGCCTGTGGACACTTAAAACACCAGAGGCGTTGCAAGTGCGTTGCCGGCAATCGGGGATTGGGACGATTGGGAAGGAGGGTAATTGGGCCTCCAGTAACCTAACTCACACAATGAAACCCAACCCAATTGTGTCACGTCGGTTTTCTGTGAGGCGTGGTACACTCCAGTCGAGCCATCCCATTCGTACCGAAGCATGGATTTCCACACTTCATTGTTATTATGAGTTTTAAATAATATTTTCCTTATGATGTAGTGATTGTTTTTGTGTACATTTCCGTATCCATTGCCAACTTCTCCATACTTCAGAAAGAACAACAAAAGAAACTAAATTAATTTAAATCACGGTTCTATAAAAAGTAAAACATTCCCATGTCTGTTTTGGACTCTCGCCAGAAAACATTGCAGCTCTCGAAACACTTAGTAAGGTAATCAATAACAAAAGTGCACATAAAATAAAACTACGTACATTTTTACGACCGCCACTTACGTTAGTGCAGTGTCGTCAGTTGTTGTGACAACCCTGGAAGACTACGCGAGTGCTGGCGACATAATAATAAATATTTATTTTTATTTTTATTTTCTGCCATATTTCTTGTTATTAGTGTTCTCTTGTTCAAATGGACGCAAAAGGAAGTCGCGTTGTCCATCTGAACTAGACTTTATATCGTACATTAATTGAGTAATTGGATATCTAAATATTATTTTTAAAAGTTGAAACATTATTTTTAGAAATAAAAGCATCGTGATAGAGGTTAATGACGCCTGTGCGGGTTCGAAACCTACCAAAAGCCAATGTGACTTTTTCCGAGTTATATGTACTTTCTAAGATTATTTAGACGCCACTGACAAACGGTGAAGGAAAACATCGTGAGGAAACCTGGGCTTAAAATTTCTAATTATAAGTTTCAAATCGCCAACCCGCATTGAGCGAGCTAATTAATGCCCAAACCTTCTCCGTGTGAGAAGAGGCCTATGTCCAACAGTGGCCACTTGATAGGCTGTTGATGTGATTTTTCAAAGTTTTTATTATGCCATTGTAGGAGTGGTCCAATACGCGACTACTAAACAAAAGGTTAGGATTCCCAATGTACATAAAGTACAATTGGGCTATCCAATTACTGCATTTTTGATTAAAAGCATTAAAAGCTAGTTGGTTCTTAATTAAAAACTAGCAGAGCAGAGCATTATTTTGTGTTTTAATTACCTGATTGGATAAATGGCCAAATATATTATATGTGGCAACTAATTAATTGACTGGGACAATGTAATTATTTAACTTTCACTGTAATAAATATAGCTTATTGACCCAGTGATAGAGCCATTGCGAGTTCAAAACATAGAGATCAAATGTCAGAACAGCTATAAAAGAAAAAAATCTGCTACATTTATCAAGTTTTTTTTTATAAAGAATCAATCCATGTTCGACAAATCGTATTTTCGACGAATCAGCTAACAATGAGTTTCAAACTTATTTTCAAGCAAATTCACAAAGAGATAGACATCGTAATAAAACACCAATTTCTGAGAATCATCTCATTCAAAAGGTGATACAATAATTTTAATGTCTACAGTAAATGTTTTAATCATCGTAAAATAAGTTTAATTGCTGATCTTAGCAGTAAAGATTACGAATTTATATTCACAGAAATTATCTGTTTTATTTGTTGAGAATCGTTAAAACATTTTATTGGTTTATTAAAGTAATCTTTGTTCGAGATTACTCAGGTTTCGTGGGCAAATTATTAGTTTATAACCAAGTAACCAACTTGCTGATTGGGCAGACAGTCTTTCATTTTATGTGTGCTAGGCGCACATTTAAATAGTATTAGCATTTACAATTCGTTAATAATATAATAGTTGCAAGCAAGACTGCCGTTAAAGGACGATGAGTTTGCTTCGGCATTTCTTCTTAGGAAATCTAATCTCATCTAGTTATTTTAGAAATAGACGTGTAAAAGTGTTATCTTGTAACCCACTTGCAAAAATAAATAACATTTATCGTTTAAGGACAATAAATGATCGTTTTTCAGGTTTTCGAAAATCTCTCAATAGTAGCACGGAGTCTGGAAACCAGGCTCACCACCTACTAGGACAATATAAATTGTGAAAAGTGGGTGTACATTGTACAGTATCATTACGTGCCATAATGTGCACCACTCCCTTCGGGGATAAAAGGCGTGACGACATAGAACGATTTCTCAGATTAGGAAAAGTACTAACAAGGTCAAAGGAAACCAATAAACACACTGGCCCTAAAACAGTCCCTTGCGGAACACCTTCACTGACAATAAATACCAGATGATTTCTCATCTCTCCGGCAACAGTAAAAATAAAACAAATTGGGAGCAGGTCGCTAAAATATTTTTTATTAACAGCATAAACACGACTACCATGTCAGGGTGCCATGTCAACGAAAACGAACCCGTATGTTGGTACGATCTCGTAAAAGTTTACGTGGAAGAATTATTATGAACATAAAATTGGGACCGGCCCGTTCTTTACAATTTTCTTTGTATTATATCGCTTTTACTTGAAGATTACGCGTTATTTTTATTTAGTGAAGTGGTATTGTAGTAAATATTAGGATTTGTGTTTTATATTCTGTGTGAGAACGTTGATTTATAATATAAAAGTACGCAATATCAGCTTAACACACTACAGTAAACATTCGTTTTGAATTAAAGCGTATGGTAGCTTGATGGTTATTTAACCAAACGTTAAAGACAGAATAAACATAACATTAGGTAGCATTTCTAGTTAAAATGTTCATCAATACTACACACTCAAAAGCTTTCCACGAAACCAAAATCACAACAAGATTTGTCACTAATACAGAAAATCTGCATGTTTTACATTTCCTCCATTATACAACGTACCAAGTAAAAATACTTGGATTACTGCCCAAACTACAAGAAAGCAACATTCTATAAGACTCAACATTTACTGTTCACCACAAACTTGGGGAGCACATTTTATATTAATATCTAGAATCTCGTATAAGCGGAGTAATGCTGAGCCAAAAATCGGTGGTAAATCTAAGGTTTAACGTTGTGAATGATTCTAAGTCAGTAGAGCGAAAGAAATGTTTTAGTAAGGTTTGTTTTAGTGCTCCCATAAGTTAGGCCGCGTTTCATAGTCTGGGTTGGATTGTTTATTTCAATTATATGGCTCTAGTATGAGTAGCTTCCTGATTCATGTGGGCGTTTACTTTTACAACGATGTTACATTTTTTATTAAAAGAAAGAAATATTTTTCATTTTCTTCAACCAATTCAGTCCAGTATCAGGTATAATCTAGTGTTATAGAGAATTGTTAGATTAGCTTATAGATAAGAATTTGTCTCACCTTCCGCGTTACAGAAGCGTTTGTAATCGGGTTCGTACATATGCCCACTCTTTTTTTTTTGAGTAGGGAAAATCATTCAATCATTCAATGTCTCCCGCCTTGGACGAGGCGAAAGGGAGTGACAGACCCTTACCAACTAAATATCACACCGTTCCTACTTCTGTTTTTGGAGCGGCTAGGTAGTCCGCAGGTCCAGATCAGGCATAAGCTCTACTGAGCCCCATTTGTGGTGGTCTAATCGGAACACGACGCGCCGTGCGCACAGTACGATATGTGTGGACTTCTGCCCTTCTTTGGGAAAGAAGTACTAACGTTAATTTCATGCTTATTTTAATATTTTTGTCTTCACATTAAACTGTCATCAACACTCCCCAAAAAATAATTCAACTTCATTTTATCTAACGCACAAAAGAATCTCTCAACATTATAATAATTTTACTACCATCTTAAAATTTTCCTCTAAAGTACGGCCAAATCGTCTGGCAATAAATTTTACTGTCCAAACGGCCATGAGAATTACAAGAAAAAAAAGTATACCAATAATGCACATCTTCATTAATAAATACGACTTGGAGAAAATTCTACATTTTATAACTTAAAAGGTTCATAAACGCATACCGCAGTAATAAAGATTTTTGATGTCACCATAAAAGACATGAAAAGTATTATGATGTTCAGTAAAAATATATTTTTTATTCGTTTCTGAAGTAGGCCAGTCATAATGTGAGATATAGATTATTATTGAAGCACTTGAGGTCAGCATTTGTAAGTCTTATAACTGTGGCATAAGGAACACGGAATGGCTTATCGAAAATCCTAGTTTATTCATTGTGAAAATAATCGGAATTGGATTTTTCTTGTACAGCCAGTAGTTCAACTATTGTTTCTTTATTTTCTTGAACTATTTCTTGTTTCAGTTTGTTTAGTGTTATTTTTACGAATGGGTCAGTTCGACTTGAGTGATACCAAGGCTTCACAGAGAACCGACGAGAAACGTGTGTGAGTGAGGTTACAAGAAGCCCAATCGCCCCCATCCGTCCCATTTCCCGACTCCCCAAAAACCTTTAAATTCCTAACCTCCAAAAGGCCAGCAATGCATTTGTAACGCCTCTGGTATTTAGTGTGTTTTTAGGCGGCGCCGATTGCTTACCATCAGGTGGTCCGTCTACTCGTTTACCGGCTTATACCATAAAACATTATCCGAGTGCAGTGTTAATGGACCATGAGAATCTCTCTTAATTTTTATACACTCTTAAAAAGATATTACTTTGAAAAATCATCTACTTTAATATTATAAAAGAAATAATTACCATTTCAGGGAAGTAGGAAGTTTGTCCAGTTAAAAACTTTTGATAAGACACTAATGCATATGCATTAAGAATTATTCGCGGAGCTTCTTACTTTGGTTTAAAACGAGTTCATATTTCAACACGCTAGTTTTAAGGCAAAGTTTTATTTCCACCTAATGTTTGAGTACTCTTTTTAAAACCTATGTCAAAGCGTCGTTGTACCAAATTTTGTGTATATTTGGTAATATGGTAGTTACCTCTTTTGAATACATTAATTTTGGCCCTTCGTAAGCAAATCATATTACTGATTGAATATAACATTTAACAATCACATCTGTGACCACATAAGAAACGACATGATTCTGATAATTGCAACGTCACGCCTTTTATCCCTGAAGAGGTAGGCAGATGTGCACATTACGACACGTAATGCCGCTATACAATGTACACCCACTTTTCATCATTTGTGTTATAAGTCCTATGTAATATGGGGTAAGCCTATTGCCATATGGGGGCAATTTCAGACTCTTGCTACCACTGAGGAATTTTCGAAAAACTGAAAAAGGCCCAGTAACACTTTGCTCGACCCAGTAACGCGAATTCGAGACCACTTGTCTGACAGTCTATGTTTATTTAAAATAGGCAATATCTACAGTTCCCTTTTTTATATATTTCTCTTGGGAAACAAACTTTTTGTTGTACAAAAAGTCACTACATTTTAAGAGATAGTTAAAATAGGATACATTATCTTTTGTGTGTTAGTTCGATCCACACTTCATCAGTTTTTGGTATTCCTCACACTGGCATTGTCACAATTTATCACGATGTGTCTCCTGGGAATCAAACTCAATATTGGCTTGGAAATAATGTTATTGTTCGCGGTCCCTTTTATTGATAAATTGTTACCATGGCGGTATTTCTGATGTTAAAGCTAGTTTGTTTATGTTTGTGGTTAAATTGGATAGATGTTTCCTAAAAAAATCCTATTTTAACACGGCTATAGTATCAACAGCTGTTACATGGGACTCATAACGTACCTCTAACTGGCGGAAAATTTGTGTTGCGTTTTATATGTACTTTTCGAGCTTTACAGCATAAGAAAGCTCTATCTCATGTTTATAATTTACATCAACCTGATTAGGAAAATCGAAAGAAATGTTTGATATTGATGTAAAATTGTCTCAGGCAAAAAAAGACACGTAACTGAACATCATATGTCATGCAGCCTAATAGGATAATATGAAGTAAATAAATCATACTAAACTGTAAACTATCATGATCAAAAGCAAATTAGTTAAAAACTCTCTAAATACTCTCCCAATAATACAAATCTTAACACGTGCAACAAACACAAGACCATGAAACAAACAAAATCTTATTTACTCTACAAAGAAAGCGAAATATCTATTCTATTTAAACAGTAGCATCTCAGTTTACAAGGAACAACTTACAACGCTACAACACAACCACAATGTAAGGCAAGTTAAGTAAGAGCGGAGTGCGACTTGAAGTGTGAACATTGATAAGAGTCGAGCTGCAGAAATTCTATTTTAGGCTCTATACACACATAACGTTGTATTGTATCGCTAGAGTAATATTTGAGACGATGCAGAGATTCGTTAAGGGTGAATATGGCGTGGCACTTGTTAGGAAGGTTCGTTAGTAACATTGTTGTGTATATGAGGGTTGGAAAAAGTGATTGGGAAATGTATGGAAATAAGTTGAGTAGCTACTAGTAAAAGATGTTTCTAATACGGTCAAAAACATTTGATGGATAATAGTCTTTTTGGTTCCTGTATAGGACAAAACTACTTCAAACTTTACCATCACAGATAATCATTTAGCCATAGTGCGATGTTTGTTTTTTCTTCGAACCTAATATCCGTTCCAGGCTCTCCCTTTCGGAGCTGCGGACTGCCTAGTGGTTTACCTGAGCTCCGGTTCGAAAACCAGCAGTAGGAACAGGGTGATTTTTACTCAGTAAGAGTTTGACACCCCCACTCGCCCCACCCAAGGTCGCGCTGAAGTAATTGGATGACTTACATCGTGAATAAAAACGGCACACTCTTTAGTCTAAAAATTCTGTACTTTTATACACTCTTTCGGGGATAAAGTGAGATGTTATATTGTCACGCTGACAAAACTTAACACTACAATCATTTTGTATTCATAAGTGTATACATTGTTCCTAATGAAACGCAAGTAAATTTCACGAAACCCAACGTTGCTGAGCTAAATACCGCAACACAACGAGCTAATTGTGGCGGTTTGTAAACTAGTGTACCCATTCGTTATAATACTACTACAATTATGAAAGCTAAACTTCGTGTAGATGTCTCTTTTGTTACTCTGCAAGTAAAAACTGCTGAATGGATTTTGATGACGTTTTGTAAGGCAATGTTATACACCGTTTTTGCAGGTGTATAAATACTTTTATAACTGTTTAATAACAGTGAAAATGGTGGGTTAGGTCTTCTTATAATAAAGCTATTTGGTATGTAAAATATGTATACGTTGTTACATGACAATAATGACTTACTTGACTTAAGGTTCTCTGTCCTCTAGATTAAACAGAGGACATCCACAGAGTTCCTCTTTCTCGATCGGTCTTGCGCTTCCCACTTCACCTCACCCCACGTTATACCGCTTCCGCCACTGTAGTTTTCTTAACTGTAGTTTACCAGATTTGCTGAGTACAGTCACATTTCTTTTTTCCGTGGGAATTCCACTTCAAGGCTTGTTTTAGAATGTGGTCCGGACCTCTTCTGAGAGTGTGGTCAATCTATCTTCACTTTTTGCATTTGATTTGACACGACGTTCCCGAAGTATGATGGTAGACACACTCCACTGTCTCTGCTCCAATCAGAACCAGACTCTTTTTATTATTTGCAAATCAAGTATTTACTACTAAAGTCAAAAAACTCTAAAACTCTTTACCTATTCATAGAATTCACAATCTTAACTCAAAAACTCACCTACCTTTTTTAAACAAACAAGACAGTTCATAAAAATAAACTGCACCAATTTACCAAGTTTTCCACGTTGAGAAAGAGTAATCGCCACTCGGGCTTGGAGCGACATTTTTCACAATGTTCTAACTGTAGATGCCGAAGTGAAATGCACTGTTGGACATCGGTACCCGTCCGTTGATAAATGAAATGACTTTAAAACGGAATTCCGTGATTAAGTTTGGCTTATGTTCGTTGAACAAGTACGGAAGATAGATATGGGTTTGGATGGTATTCAATTTTAAGGAAGGATTTTCGTACTTTGCTGTTTTTGTGATGATATTTTGAACTGAATGTAATGTATGATACGAAATCTAACTCTTGGACCACGAATTAAATTTAACGATGTACCATCCACACTAGTTATACCTGTATGAGGATTTTAGAAAGGTAAAATCATCTAATGACTCCGTCCAGCTTGGGCGAGACGAGAAGGAGTATCAGACTCTAACTGACCAAAAACCACCCCTGTTGCTTATCTTACTTTTCGAGCCGGAGCCCCGGTAGCACGTTCGTCAGTCCGTATATATGAGTAGAGATAGATTGACGTAGTGTTGGGTAGCTGGCTGCTGCACAACGTGTCGTGGGGTCGATTCCCGCATAGAAGATCTCTTTGTGATCCACAAATTGATTTTCCTGGTCTCGTAATGGTTCATAGATGTGTATGGATGTGTATTTTTACTTCCAAACCATTACAGTACAATTTTAACTATTATTTTCTACCTCTACTACATTTCTCCCAAAAACACAAGGTACAAACGCTTCCATTCAATGCAAACAGAACCGCCACAATCATAATTCACACGTGAATTTAATTTCGTCCACACATCTATTTCCTGAACGCGTCTAAGTAGCAATATAACCGCGCCACTAAGCATTATTTTCTTTGCCACAAGGAACCGCACGCACGAAGGTTAGTACCGAGACCCCCTATTAATAAACCCAAGCCAGATTTACTCAGAATAACGACCGCATCTGTCGCCCCCTCGCATTTGAATCACAAATTACAAACTACAGCTAATGTTGTGTGTAATTGTAGGATTCTTTCCATTTAGAGTGCACGGATTACTGACAGGATTAACTGTTACGGGAGGGGAGAAGTGAAATTAAAAGGAGGGAGTGTTTTGTTGGTGAACGTTGTTAGTTTAATTGAATTCGATGTTGGGTTGATGAATTTGGAGATCGTCATGCTTGCTAATTTTGCTTAACCGACGAGCATGCATGAAAAGACTGATGACTGTTGATGGAATGAAAGAGATATGTAAGATTCGTAGCAATTGGCGTTCCATTGTCTCTGCCTATCCCCACGGGAGATAAGCGTTAGGTTATGAATGTATGTGTATATACAGAATTATGGAATTACATCTAGGGTAAATTCCTTTCAGTATGTTAAAGTATATTCCCATTCCTTAATTTTGGAATAGCCACAATACAATTGTGTATCAGTCAATCAGTCTGCGAAACTGAATGTTCTACAGCACTAATTCCCTTGGAGAACGAAAATGACAAACTCCACGTAGATATAGACATTGTCAATCATTTATTTTTGATTCACAGAACTGAATATTATTTAACTAGCCTTAAAACCATCAGGCTTTTGGATGTGGTAGACTCATGCTTCGGCGAAAATGAGCCGGCTCAACCGGAATGATATCACGGCACAGAAAACCAGCGTGAAACAACGCTTGCGTTGTGTGGGGTGGGGTTATTGGATGCCAACAAATTCTTTCCAATCCCTGATTCCTCACCAATCCTTAAATTCCTAAACCCTAAAGACCGCCTTCACACTTGTATCGCCTCTGGTGATCACGTGTCCATGGGCGGCGGCGATTGCTTACCATCAGTTCATCCGTCAATTGTAAAAAAGACCTAATCAAAATTCATATTGCAAGTTCATAAAGAAAACGATGAAGGGAAATTCGCACACTAAAAACATTAGTATGATCACCTTAACACTGTCAATCAAGACATTTTTGTTGAGAAACCCGAAAGTAACTTCGTTCGTCACGTAGCCCGCACAATTGACTCTATCCGAAACTTTTATTTGAATAATGATGCCTTTGAGTCGAGTTAGTCTCGGCAAAAGTTTTTGGTTGCCAACCTATCAATGGGTAAAATATGTTTTTTTCCTTCATCTTCATCTGGTTTTTTTATTTGATTCCATTAGGAATTTTCTTTCGTCCCTGAAATTTGTAGTGAAATGTTGTTTTTGGTACCGTAACTTTACTATAAAATGTTCTTTAAAATATAATGATTATTATCACAATCAGGCCAACGATTTGTAAAAACAAGGGCATGAAATTATTTAAATATTTTATATTATAATAGTCAAACGTTTATTTAATTTTATGTTGAACTAAATAATAATAAGAACTATGATTAAAATATTTACAACGAAAAAATACCTAACAATAAAAGCTTACTCTTACTGCCGCACTCAGAGACATTTAATGATTAAGTACTTAAATTATTCCTTAGTAACGATTTTGTATCGAAAACAATTGCTAAGGATTGGGTTAAGTAACCATTAAATGACTCTGAGTACGGCGGTTTGAGCGTCGAAAAAATAAATAATCCTCATCGGAGTCTTGAGGTAGGCTGCTCAAAAGACTGGCCACATTGCCAGTAAAACCTAACCTTTAAATATTAAAAATACTTAATAACGGGATAAAAAATATGTTGTAGGTGGTAAGCAATTAAAATACTTTCTAGTCTTAACAAAAAATACCGTCTACACAATATAAAATTGTAAGACAAGAAGTATTTTTTGCCCACTTTGAAATACCGTTGCCCAAAATTGATTAAGCTCTCGATCCCTTTTCTAGAAGCCCCTGACCAAATTCTTTCGAAAAACGCGAAAGTATGTAGTGGATATTTTTATAAATAAACTTCTATTATAGTATTAATTTTTTGCTAAAGGTTTAAGGTTCTTGAATGTCGAGCCCGCAACTTGCCCGAGGCTCTTTGAAAATATCAAACGACATCAAATACTTATCGGAGTTGTAAATAAATCTTTATTGGAATTTTGATTTGTAACATTATTAGGTCTTGGTATTCTTCTTAGACTTGTATTTATAACAACAAGTTTGCCAAAACTAATTTCTATTTGGAAAGAAAATTGAATACAAAGCTGTATTTCATTAATCGAATTTTTTGTTATTGTTCTGACTGTATTGAGTTGTTTAATGGAATCGTACAGAATTTATTGACAGTAATTACCAAAAAATCATTTTTATATTAGAAATGTTCTGTGGGCTTAATACGAGTTAGTTTTACGTTTAACGAGATCGAAATGAGAGCGCGTTCGGCGCTTTGATTGGTTGGTTCATTCGCACCGGCCAATCAGGACGCTGAACGCACTCTCGTTTCATTTTCGTTCAACGTAAAGAAAACTCGTTCAACGTATAGTAAAGGGTACTGATAATACCCAAGAGCAATAGTTCCGTTTTCTATCCTGAGAATCATATGACCGGAATGCCGAAAAGAAAAATGTTTTAAACATTCAATTCCAACTTCGAAATAAAATATTTATTAAACCAAACTTCAAAACCAATTTAAGGCAGGTACCAGGCTCTCAGAAACGTATAGAAGTTCATAGAATAGCATTTGACTAGTCCAAAGAGGTCCTAATTAAGTTGTGGGAGAACTGTTTAACTTGTATTAAATACCTATGTACCGTATTACGTAACACAAGTTTGACTCATAAGTAAGTTTTAAGTACTGTCAAAGTAGTTTGCTTTGAGTTAATGTAAGTTAGCTGAAGTAAATACTTGGGATTTGACTTAGAGAGGAACTTGGTGTAAATGGTTCTACTTAATAGTTTGTATTAAGGCTGCTAGTTGCGTAGTCATATTTTTGATGGTGGCTTATGAATTTTTAATAGCGGTATTATTGCTATGTTGGTTAAATGAAACTGGGGCCTGTCGTCTACAATTTTCTATAGCATTATGAAATTCAAGATTATACATAGTTATTTTAAGGTCGTTCCATTGTTTAGCTATCGGAAAGTGGATTTATTGGACCTTTTAGTCTTCCCACATTGGAATCCGATCTCTAGTCACAGTCTAGTATTTCAGAGATGCCTAGAATAGTAAGCTCTTATTGAAATTCAACAATACCTACTAAAGTCAAATCGACAGGCACACGAACGTCTACTACAAATTCAGTACCATGTCTAAATGTGTGGGTTGCGTCCACAAGCCTAATGAGCCGCTAACATCCACAGTACTAGGCGCCCATAAACATAAGCAGATGTATCCAGCCAGCAACCAGCTTTTCGATACACTGTCGAAAAGGTGGGTATGATAACCATGTCTAGTCATCTCTCAAATTAGTAATTTACTAACTTAGCCTTAATCAGAACTCATTTTACTGATCTTAAAGACGAAAGTCTTTAAGATCAGTAAAATTACTCTTTCGATTCACTGTCAAAATCTGAGTACGATACCATGTACCTAGTCATCTCTCAGGTTAATAATTTACCAACTTAGCCCAACTAACCAGAACAAATTTTACTGATCTTAAAGACCTCCTGACTATTTTTACACGTTGTCTTGTTCAGCTGCCAAACGTGTTCCATAATTCTATAGAAAAGTAAGCTCTGATTGAAATTCAATAATGTCTCATACTAGATCGACAGAAACACAAGCTTCCACTACAAATTCATTAGCATTCACATGTCTAAAACGCAACCCACAAGCTTAATGAGCCGCTAACATCCACAGTACTAGGCGCCCATAAACATAAGCAGATGTATCGAATACACCAGCTTTCCGACACGCTGTCGAAGCGCATAACACGGTCGAAGGCACAAGAACACACCCGCACCTGATGTGAGCACGTCACTATCAATAGATGTCGCTGTCCATATGTTATCAGCTCGCCGAACTAGAATTTGATTAGTTTGTGGAGATATGTTTTTGTATCTATTTTTGTGCGGTGGTTGTTTTGTTTCCATTTTAGTAGTAACTGAAGAATATTATTAATTAACTATCGAAGCGAAGATATCCAAACCCGCTTTCAACTTAGACACCGTTCCAGGCTAAACTTACCGAATTCACGTTTAAAAATGCACTCTACAGGTCCCTACGTAATGTCCATTAAATTGTACAATAAACTACCCACAGTCATTAAAAGTGAAGAGAAATTTAGTATATTTATGGGAAAGTTAAAGAAATTCTTGATTGACAAAATCTACTACTCGGTGGACGAATACCTTGATGATAAATTGGTAGGCCAATAGTTTTAGTAGAAACTATTGGTGGGTAATTTATTTTAATTATAATATCCTAGTCGATTTAATTTGGACTTCAGTGTTAGTTTTATGCTTACATTTGTTTTTATAATTTGACTGTTCTTTGTATTTATTTTGACTGATTCTAATTTTATTTTTGTTTACGATTATAATTTATGTTGACTGTTATTAAGATAGTGACTTTGTATTTAATTTTAATTTTGATTATTTATAATTTCAACAATGATTATAACACCTAATTACTTTGATTAATTTGATAATTTGATTAATTTAATAACTGTAATTATTCATCTGATGTACTTAATTTTTTAGTGTCATATAAAAGTGTGTTCCTCCTAAACTTATATTGTTGTGCCCGACAGGGTCCACATTGTGTCATAGTTAAGTTTACCACCTAAGTCTTACATGTGGAAAGCAATAAAGTATTGAGTTTGAGTTTGAGTTTGAACTTCTAATGGAATGAGATTAATTGCTTTTTATCACATTGTCATCATCATGATCATCGTATCAGCGACGAGATACATCCATTGCTGAAGACCTCCTCAATGAATTTCTGATAAAATTGGAGGCGACCTGGACCAAGCGATCTCCAGATGAAAAGTAAAATATTTACTTCTAATGCTTCAGTAGATGACACAACAATTATTTATGACTATTGCCCATTAGTATTAAAGAAAAGCATCTTGGTCTTATGAAAACCTCTGTTTGTCATACTTTTTATTTAGATTAAAAAAATATATTAAGTAGTAAGGATGGACTTAATCAAAAATTTTGTATTTTTTTTAATTCACCTTTTTCTAATCAAACAACAAACAAAAGCCTTAATGAAACCGAACATATCCCTGTATTACTAAAAGCAGTTTAAAGCAAAACAAACTAAATTCTCATATGGCTTGCTTTAATAAAGCTGGTGCCACACTATTGCCCAGGGGACAGGCAAACATGTGACTGTCGCGCGGTCAAATGAAAGGATTCAATAGTGCAGTCTACGTAGAGGACGGCAAATGGAATGGGGAGGACCTCAATGATGTATTACGGAATGCTGAATTATGGTGACGCAATTTTCGTTGGAGTTTTGGTTAGAATGGATGTTTTTACTGATGTTTTTTGGATGGTAGAGGTTTTAGATTGTATTGAAGGATTTTGGTGATGTGGAAAGTTATTTTAAGAAATTTTAATAAGAGTTTTGGTTAAGAGCATAGATTTTGGAAATAAGTGAGATCATCTCCTGTTACACTAAAACTTAAGTGGAGAAAAGTAACAATAAAACATTTCTCTTCAAAAAAATATGGAAAGTGATCGTTAACATCAGCTTTAGAAAAATTGATTTAAAGTCCACAAGAATATGGCACAAGATCACACTATGAATGGCTAAACCAATTAATCAATGCAACTAATAAATATTGAAGGCATCCAATAGGTTGAGAACTATAACACTTGAGCATCGGACAATAGACTTGGAGCCTCTTGAACGAGCTAACAAATGCCATGCTCTTTAGGCATAGGCCTATCGCAAATTTCTTGAAGTTATTTGAAGTGAATGAAATGTCTCAAGTTTCTCTGATTACAATGATACTATAAGTGGCCTGCGCTCATAATAATTGGTTTAAAATTGCGCTCTTTGTTAAATGAAATTAAATCCAAAATCACACCTACTACTTTTTTCCTTTGCATTCCATTTGCATTTTAGAAAAAAGTTAAGACATGATTATGTATTAGGTAAAATGAGAAATTATTGGACATTTATTTCTAAACTTTTTAGAATTAAGATACTTAAACTAGAATTTAACTTAGAACAATAACTCATAGACATTAAGTATTTGAATTCATAAATTAGATTCACTTATCACACTTCACTGAGTCTTAAATTTTTCAAAATCTATTTCTACGAATAATGTTTTAAAACTATGTTCAAAGTTAGTCATCTTTCTTCGAAGTGAAACAAACTTGGTTGTCACTATAATCTTCTTAGAGGGCATTTGCACTTATAAAACATGTAACACCCACTTAGTTTTTTAGTTTCTACTTTAAATAAGGTCTTTCACCATGCAGTACAATGGTGGTCACATGCGCCTGACCACCACTAAGTTAATGTTTGCTTGCACCTGATGAGATCTGCTTTCTAGCCCCGCCCCATGACCTTGAAATGACAAATGTAGAACTGGCGCCGGTGCAGCCTAACTACGTTAAACGTACCACTGACTAAGAGATAACTAAGCTGCAACGTTATCGCTTTTCTATCAAATGAGACATTCTGGAATATGGCTTAATGTTTTGTTGGGTTTAAGTAATATAAAATATTAAAGTGATCAGGCGGATCTGTCCTCCACTGTACATACATTATGTAACGTAAATAATTCTTTACCCAGCCTAGGAAACTTTGATCTCCAATCCATCTGCAAAGCGAAAAATATAGTACATATAAGTAGTGAACTATCAGGACCTATCGATGATGATTAATAAGTTAATAAAAGTTAATCTGCTATTGATGTTACCATCAAAATGCTACCAACATATCTCCAAAATAAGTACCCTAAAATTGAACCGAAAATCCAATAAACCAACAATCGTAGTTTGAAACGATATTTCACAGTTAACGTTGAATGTAACCGAGAATTAATTTCAAACAGCGAATCGCACACAAACTGACCGAGTAAAGTACTGAGGATGCCAAGAAAATATTTCATCCAAATAGATGGGAGTGTGGCAAAGACTAATGATAGGATTGCAGAAGGTGAACACTATTCGTAGAGACATGCTTTCTTGAGTTTATTGACTAGTTTGAAGTATTATATTATGCAAAGAGTTTATGTTTCGCCGGGTGGTTTTTTAATCGACTTCAAAGAAGGAGGTTCACAGTTTAACCTGTACTTGTATGTGTTTGTGCCCGATTATCTCGCGTTTCACTAAACCGATTTTGATGATGCAGTTTATGGAATAGTATTTTTTAAACTTAGGACAAGGCTTTAAAATGGGATTTGGGATGTCACTTAAAAAAATGAGGCGGAAAAAAAGTAGAAGGATGTGGCTTCTTAATTAAGAAAAAAATACTTTTTGTATAGTATAAGCCGGTACACGAGCAGACAGATCACCTGGTGGTAAGCAATCGCTGCTCGAAGATACCCCAATTATTATGTTATCGGCTTACTCACTCGTCAAACAGTTACGTGTGTAAGCTGATAACATTATGACTATTTTATTATTTTAGGGCTGATACCTGATCCGGAGCTGTGGACTACCTAGCGGGTTTACCGGGGCTCCGGCTCGACAAGCAGGAGTAAGAACGGGGTGGTTTTTAGTCAGTAAGAGTCTGACACTCCCTCTCGTCTCGCCTTGGCGAGAGAAGTCATTGGATGATTTTCTCCCCTCAAAAAAAGTATGTCTCACTCAAGTTATAATAAAACCATCTGCATTATCAAATATTAGTCTTTGCGAACAAAATTCACTAAACGCCGACCTTGGGGAAGCGACTCGCATTCAGTTTCCTCTGACAGGAAATGAGCTGAGCTTTGACGGCCAGACGGTAACCGAAGTATGGAGGCACACTATGTATTACAGAGTTTGTCGTATATTCGATGCGATGTACGAGTATGTGTGTACCAAATATATTATGATGATAGCGGTATAGAAGTTCGGATGCGGTTCTTGATAATTTATTTTTGGGATGATTTTGGGATGTTATTGGAATGGTTTTGGTAAAATCGTCCTTACAACCTCTTTCTTGTTTTCCCAATCCTGACCCTAATCAATGACAAAATTGTAGATAATGTAAATTTTTTGTGTATTTTCAGCCAGACAAGGGGCCTCGGGTTCGATTCCCGGGTCGGGCAAAGTAGCACTAGGCTATTTTCGGTTTTTCAAAAATTTCTCAGTAGTAGTACTGAGTCTACTCCACACTCTACAGGCTCACCCCCTATTACATGGGACTTGATACACAAATTGTGAAAAGTGGGTGTGTAAATTGTGTAAAGTGGGCGTAAATTGTATTGTTCAGTGGCATTACGTGCCGTAATATGCATCTTCGCCTACTCCTTCGGGGATAAAAGGCGTGACGTTGAGTGTATATATGTTTAGATTGAACCTTGAGTCGAGTGATAATTATGTAGGTAGAGATGGGTTTTATTTTAAGTGTTTGAATTTTTTAAAGTTATAATACGTAGTTTTTCTAATACTAGGTACTTACGTTTCAGACGACGACCAAAGTAAATTTTAGTTACCAAAATAACTGTGCAAGTATTGTAAGTTCTAGATACAATACATTCAACCAAGTGTACCACCCACCTAACACAAGAACGTTCAACTCATAAATAACTAAAGATTTAACGTATGAATTGTTTTATATTAAATTTTCAACAACTAATAACTATTCGTATCACTGCTAAACAGTTTTGGTCGGTTACTTCCAGTTGTGAGTTATAGCTGACATCGGATGAAATATAAGTTTGTGTTTCGTATTTCTGTTTGGTTGTGGTATAATTTAATATTTGTATGGAGTTGTTTATTGGTCTGTGAAGATTATTTTCTTCGTTATATTTTATGCTTATTAAACAAATAAACACAACCCGAACGTTGTTTCACATCAGTTTCCTTTGAGGCCGTGGTATCACTCCGGTCGAGCCGGCCCATTCGTGCCAAATCATGGTTCTCCCATACCCTTTTTTATGGAACAAGTCGGTAAACGAGCAGACGGATCACCTGATGGTAAGCATTTGCCGCCGCCCTTCGAACACCAGAGGTGTCCTAAGTGCGTTACCGGCCTCTTGAGTGTTAGGATTTTTAAAGGTTGTCGGGGAATAGTGAAATTACGAAGATTGAGAATTGGGCCTCCGATAACCTCACTCACATAACACAAGCGTTGTTTCACGTCGGTTTTCTGTGAGGCCGTGGTATCACTCCTGTCGAACCGGCACATTCGTGCCGAAGCATGATAAAATGATAATGATAAATGATATTTATTTCGCAAATAGGTTATAAAATAACACTTTTACACGTCAATCTCTTAAATAACTAGATGGCCCTGGCTCTCCCACACCTTATTCCAACTTAGTCTAAGCCGCTACACCATGTAAAGAAACAATGTAACAGTCACACACGCGACCCCGGCAATGCACGCATACCATGAAAGATAAATTATAATGTTCTAATCACACCCCCACTATCTTCACAATCAAGTTAACACATGAATACTTAAGCATCTTGAATCATGCTCTTGTTCTATCCTAGTAACATATGTGTAGGTAAGTGCATGCAATACATTCGATCATGTCTGAATATTGCTCCAGAATTGAATTCTCTTGTAATAGTTTCGTCGTGGTCTGGTACAGTTCGAGCTTATAATATATGGGTATGTGTTATAGGAATGTAATAGGTTATAGTGATGGTATCGCTGTTGGGATAAATGGTATACAAATTTCTTGTTAGTCTAGTATATATTGCAGAGTCGAGAATGTATTTTTAGTATTCCGATGTAAGCAGTGCAAGTAAGTAGAGGAAAACAGTGATATTTTTTTGAGGAAAATCATCTTTTAACTTCTCCTGCTTTGGGCGAGGCGAGAGGGAGTGTCAGACTCTTACTGACTTGAAACCACCATGTTTCTACTCCTATTTGTAAAACCGGAGCCCTGGTTACCCGCTAGGCATTCCACAGCTCCAGGTCGGCATCAGTTCTACTGGGCTCTATCTGTGGTAGTCCGATGGCTGATTGAGGCGCGCGTGAACCGCGACGCGCCGTGCACACGGGTTTGGTTCTGGTCGGGCGACTAGCTATACTTGCTCCCCGTGTGTAAACTCTGTGCTAAAGAAACAGTATCAACTAAATATTATGATCTATCCTTGAAAATATCGAACTTGAATATCATAAATAACGTTTTACTCTAGATCATAAACAAAGTTCAAAACTAGAGCAAAATTAAATATTTATTAATAAACAAATATTCATTCCATTCACAGTCAGAATGACGTCACATATCTAATGCAAGTGCAACATTGCAGTATTCTAGAATAGAGGTCCCTAGTAATCATAGTGTGTGGTTTGTTTGTACATTGTTGAGAATGAGTACATCATAATACTGTGACTGATTGCTGGATTTAATAGTTGTAAAGGAACACTTGAAGTAGTGTACGTTGACTAAGCTTATATTCACAAGGCAAGCGTTAACGCGCCTTTGCTACATTGCTGTGTATGCGTTTAGCTTCCACCGATCATATTAATTGGTACACATAGGTTAGCACTGGTGGAATAGGACTCAGATAAGTTATGTATTTTATACGGAAAGATGCGTGCTATGAATGGTTTTCCTGCTATCGATACATCGCACACTTGAGCTGCGCATCTTCCTCGCACAACTACTTAGTATTGGTGGAAACGATTACATAGTTTTACAGCTTAGCTATTACATTTTCGTAGCATAGCTACATAGCACATCTCTGATGGAAAAGTACCCTAAAGCCTAGGCATGTCAGCGGTTAGAATAAAATGCATGTCGTTGAAAACGCACGCTCGACGCTTGCCATGTCAACATAGGCTTAGACTTTCATTGCAGTTGATGCGACTGTTAAGACGTAGGATGATGACTATTATTGCTTTGTTAGATTAAGTTCTGAAGTTATTTGGTTGTGCAATTCACAGGTAATTCGCCAAGAATGTGCCGGCTCGGTCAGAGTGATAGCACGGCCTCACAGAAAACTGAAGTGAAACATCGCTTGCCTTGTGAGGTTACCGAAGGCTTATACCCCTTCCCAATTCTTGATTCCGCAACAACCATTAAATTCCTAACCCCCAAAAGGCCGGCAACACACTAGTAACGCCTCTGGTGTTCTGCGTGTTCATGGGCGGCGGCGATTACTTACCATCAGGTGATCCATCTAGTCGTTTACAAGCTTAATCAATAAAAAAGAAAATCTAGGTAATTATTTGTTAAGAATTACTTTCGTAGATCTAATATTGCACAAAATCTATATTAATAACGAAGTAATCTAGACTTGTAGTACGACATCCAAATATAAGTACTTCAGTTTATTCTTAGAACACTCAACTCAGCCACAAAAGCAATAAAATGAAAACTAAAAAACCCTCAACCTATTTACAAACATCTTTAACAAAGCCTTATCAAAAGGGCTGCGAAAATAAACTTAAATAACATTAACGGCGATATTACTTTCAGAATACATGCACCCAAATCGGTTCGCGCCTTGATTGACCAATAAACACTCCCGAATCCTCATCAATAAGTTTTAAGTAGGCCCTTTACCTTATCTCGTAATCCACATAATTTGGTATTTGGGATTAAATCGTAAAACATGGGATACACTGCTATTGGGAATGCGCAACTCTTTCGTGAGTATTTTTGCTTATTTGAGGGTTAACTTTATGCATTACTAGCTTCTTTCTGCCAGTGACTTTTTATGGTATAAGCCGGTAAACGAGCAAACAGATAACCTGATAGTAAGCAATCGCCGTACATACATCGCCGCATGTGCATATACTCGAAGCCCCAGAGGCGTTACGAGTACGTTACCAACCTTTTTTGGTTTAGAAATTTAAGGGTTATTGGGGAATCGAGGATTACGAAGATTGATTGGGGGTTAATTGGGCCTCCGGTAACCTCACTCACACAACGAAGCACAACGCAAGCGTTGTTTCAAGTCGATTGTCTGTGAGGACGTGGTTGATATCACTACGGTCGAGCAGGCCCATTCGTGCCGAAGCAAGACTCTCCCACACTTATTACCAGAATCCCACATCAATATTAATAATTCGATATCGTTACCCAACCTAGTTATCTAATAACCAACAAAACAATTAATTAAAACACCACCAACAAATGAATCAATTATCAAACGTTTGTCAAACGCCATTCCCATGTGTGAGTGACATCAAGCACAACATTTACCCACACACAATACATTGTGCAGCAAATTGATTGATCAATCGAATTGCTTCAATGGACTGACGGCAGCGGATCAATTCAACAGTTCTTTAATCGTACGATAATTGTGGATCGTTAAGGGAAATGGATGGACTGTGAACAGCATGTTTGTTGATCGGCGTTTTTATTGAATGATGCGGAAAATGTTGTGTGATGGATTTTGTGGTGGTTTGTATTGGAAAGGTGAGTACTAACTTGCTTACTAATAAGGTAGATGACTAATTTTTATTTAATCGTCCGTCTTGTAGATTATTTTAAAATATTAGATACGTATTTTTTATTTTCTTACGGAAATAAATACTTTTGAAGATATATTGATTTGAAATATCGCGTGTCGTCACTTCTAGGTATTTGCTCCCACTCATAAAGTTTAATTCGTTTTATCTAGGTATTGTTATTTTATAAATGACAAAATACATGTCTAATATTTTTCATTATCTAACTGACGGATAGCTTTTTCAATTTGTATATCCTATCATCATCACATGAATACGATTGGTGGAAGCCAAACGCATCCACAGCAACGTAGCATAGCAAATCTCTGATAGAAAAACACCATTAACAAAACGTTTCATCTCCAAACAAAACTTCATCAAGTACTAGAAAACTTCACAGATGAAGTTTCGGTAAATATTTTTCTTATTTCACACGATCGGTGTTTAATAAAAGATTCAATAATAATGCAAGTATTTGTGCTGCACTCCGAGGTGTCGATGAGAGCCGCTTGATGTTCAAGAGCACTTGGTACGAAGTTTTCTTTGAAACTTTTCCCAGTTAACGCGTTCAATCTCGATAAATATTTACGTACTATGAGTGAGTAATTTTCAGTATTTTGATTGGAATGTTTAATGAGAAAGATGTGGCTTGAAAGACGATATAGTGACAAGGATTGAAAAGGGAATGTTGCTATGGTTTGGACATGTGGTTCGGCCTACTTACGTAATTATTTGATGATGAACTTCACTAGTTTTAAGTCATACTAGAAGCTCATATTCATGAGCAGTATTCCGCGACGCACGACCGTGGCGACCAACGCGCCCTCTGTCTGGAATCGTCGATCGATAAATTATCGAAAAAAACATTGTTTTTATCTAAATATTTTGTAAATAATTTACACAAAATTAACAAAATGATATCTCCAAACTTATACTTTCCTATTATTCGATTGCATTAGAAGTTGGTTGTTTTAATGATGTCTAATATTTTCACAATAAAACACACACAGGTACACCAAACATTGTTAAACCGAACAACGAACTCATAACAAGCATCAACTATAACATAAAACTTGTAGACGAACAAACATACACGTAACTACTCGAACTACGGCAAACACAACCATATTTTTAAAGAAATAAACTCTAAAATGAAATATAAAATTCTTAACTCAGTTACAACATTACTTGTCGAGACTTGTTTACATACCTAAAGTAAATGTTTACATTTTATTTTACTTTTAAAGTGTAAGATATATATAGGTACAGATATCATCTAGTGCAGGGATGGCAAACCATTCAATATTTTGGGCATTTCATTGATCACAAAATTTGTCCTATACCTGTCGCTATTTTCAAATATAAATAACATTAAAGATTCAGAGGTACACAAATTACTCCAGTTCAGCTATAAATTTTGCTTAACGAACCAGCAAAAATAAAAATATATTGATATGTAGTGCTTAAAAAAATCTTTAAAAAATGGCACGCGTTGTTACGAAAATGTTCGCCATCTCTGTCCTAGTGCTTGTCTACTTACTTGAAGTAGAAAACAAGTAGAAATGATATGTTTACTGCAGTTTTCAAAGCTTGAGTTTTTTATCAGATGATCTGACTTATTTTTGTGGCTGCAACTTACAACTTTACTGGAAGTTCTATTACAGAATCTATAAGGGTGCTTTTCTACCAGAGATGTGCTATGCTATGTTGCTATGGATTCGTTTGGATTCCATCAATCATCTTCATTGGTACACATAGAACGAATTTTGATGCGGTTTTCAGAAAAATGTACTGAAAATTATACATATTATCTATAAAAGTCATTAAATAGTAAGTATAATTGTACAATTAAGTATTCTACGACTTACACATTAAAACAGAAATTTAAATAGCAAATTCATTACCAAAATAATTTAAGTCGTAATTATATGAAAACTTTACCGTAATCTATCTCAAAATTCTTGCATATGTTTACATGTGAATTCCAAACTTTAGTTTGTAAACTTACTTAAATTAAACTGTTTGGTTTAAAGCCTCTTTAGTTTAATGCTGCGTTAAATTAGTATTCATTTGAATAATTAAGATATCAATTACGGACTTTTGTTTATAAATAAACTTAATATTTAAGACCACAGGTCGGTTTTGACCGTATGATTTGGAAATAATAGAGGTGTGAAAATTCAGTTAAGTAATGAAAAATATTACACACGTATTTTTTTATTTTGTCAAAGTAACATAACAATATACTTAGATAAAACAAATCAAAGTTTTGGAGTGGGAGCAAATATATCATTTCTACGTGCAGAATGTACCCAGAAGTGACATCAAGCGATATTTTAAATCGATATAATTATTTTCGAAGGAATTTATTTCTGTAAGAAAATAAAAAATACTTGTCTAATGTTTACATAAAAAATAATTACTCATCTACCCTATTATACAGGTTGACTTTGAATTCGACGTATTCCTCTCGCCTCGCCTCGCCTCTGGCCTATAACAAGCTGTTGATTATGAACATAGTTTAACTTAACTACGAATTTCTTTGCATATAAATAACTATATCTACATATCTTTCACCATAAGACTCCCACAACTGAAATACAACCTTAATTCATTACCCACTTATACTAAAATTGTTCAGCAAACATTTTTCAAACTGAATCCTCTTTAAATCCTTACCGTAAACTTTTCATCCTGCGTATATCTTTGGAGTTTATTTTTTTCATCGTGAACATTTTTTTAGTCAAGCCTCTTCTAAATATTGCTTGAGGACGACACGACAAAGTTTCCTTCGAAATTCCGGAATTAGTTGGTCGAAGAGTTGCATGTTTTCTACTCAATTTTGTCCCGGTTTTTTAAAAAAAAAAATCAATTCACATTTTTAGAATGATATTAATGATGCGTGAGATGGGATGTAAGATTTGTAGCAATTGGCGTTTCATAGTTTCTGTCTGCCACCATGGAAGACTGGCTGGTTATGTATGTACATACATATTATGTACATTTTCAAAATAATTACTTAGATACTCTACTATATTTTACTGTAACCATAGCAACAAAATAATGAAAGCTTTTCTAATAATTGAAGATGAAAACAGATAAAAAAAACATAGGTAACTATAATTTTGTCTACAATTTTTAGTGTCCAGAAAAACATAACAAACAAATCTCTCTAATCAACCTAAATAAGGCAAAAAACCACCATTTTATGTACTATCAGCCACCAAATATTTTCATTTCTAGGATAAATAGAATCATCGCCTACTCTTCGCAATAAATCACTAGAGCTGAGCACTGTCGGTGTAATTTCTCGGCGTTATATTTCCGACGGGACGGACGCCGGGAAAAAATGTCCGCCAACCGGGATTGCGGGCGCGTACATTTATCAACACGTATCCGTGCATTTTATATATTATGTATATAAAATATACTGTAACGGCCATGAAGATGTACATACTTCATTCTCTTGACCTTTTTTCTTCGTCATCAGCGATATTTTGATTATGGCGGGGTTCTTTCGAAGGATGAGAGAATTTATTGTGTAGTAATTAATACCTACCTACATAATTAAATATACATCACTGATCGTGTAATGACTGAAATTATCAGTTAGCCTTTCTTTTAAGGGGGGAGACAATCATCCAATGACTCTTGCGATGACGAGATAGGGTGTCAGACTCTTCCTGACTAAAAACCACCCCATTCTGAACCTGCTGCAAGCCAAAGTCTTTAGCCCTACTGAGCTCCATGGGGGTTATCATTAATTTTTTATATTTGATGGGTCGAAGTTTTGCCGCTATTTCTCCTGATGGTAAGTAATGATGCGGCCTACGATGAAGCACATCTGCCTAAAAGCAACCTATTCACTCGGACACTTGAAGAAGCCAGGTTATACCCATTGGGCACATTTTCAGTCGTGATACTATCACTATAATATTGCCTGATCAAAAAATTTAACTCTAAAAATCTTGCCACGTCACAGTCGGTTACAACCAATCAACGCCAACAGTTTTGTTTCTGAACCCAACTGTACCTAAAATATAACTGACGAAAGCAAATCCAGCGATGCCGGAACCGTCGAGATTGATCGAATGGGCCGATCCGACGTGTGATAACACAGCGAACAAAATTGCTACGACGTTTGTGTATTACATTTTTTATTCAATTAAAAATGCCAATTTGGCCTATCTGTAATTCTAAACTCAGCTAAGCTATGCTATGCTAGCTATGCGAGGAAGATGCGCAGCTCGAGTATGCGATGTATCAATAGTAGAGTGGCCATCCATTGCATCTTTCCATATAAAAACATAGCCTAGCTGAGTCCGTTCCACCAGTGCCAAGCTATGTGTACCAATGAATATGATTGGTGGAAGTTAAACGCTGTCTGGTGTAAAATCATCCTAATGTCCATTACGTTTTACCATTTGCAGCGCTGGTGGCAAACATGCATCTTGCATGTCCAAGAACCGTTATTAGAAACGGCAACGTTTCGACTTTCTCATACAAATCCACCTATCGTTATTTGTAGGTTGCATGTATTCGTGAAATGACGCGTCATGGACACGAAGTCCAACCTTTGAGTACCTTTCACAAATTGGATGGGGATTTATATGGGACATTCAGTTTCGGATTTAATTGAAGGCAAAACGTTGAATAATTAGAGGAAATTCAGGTCAAGTGTATATTTATTACTTGTTTCCGTATCGAGGGTTCTCCTTATACATGTTTAATTTGGATTTTTATTTTATTCGTTTGTGACATGAGGGTTTGTTTATTGTGGTAAACAAAACAAACACAGATGTTGTGTATACCAGTATAATATCATAATAGATCCACCTAATACTAAATGGGCCTCATAACGTAACCGGTAAATAGTGGATGTTACATTAAAGTGTGGGAGAGCCATGCTTCGGCACGAATGGACAGACTCGATGGGAGTGATACCATGGCCTCAAAGAAAACCGATGTGAAACCACGCGTTGTGTTTAACAACTCTTAAATTCCTAACCCCAAAAGGCCGGTAATGCACTTGTAACGCCTCTGGTGTTTCGGGTGTCCATGGGTGGAAGCGACTGTTTATGACCCGTCTTGCTCGTTTATTAACTTCAAGAATACTGAAAGAGAATAATCAACGTCACTCTGGTATGAGTACGAATAACGCAATCTAACTAACTTATTCCTAGATCAAATCGAACAACCTTACAATGCACTTGAAATCAAATGCCATTATAATTTCCTTCTATTTCAAATGACCTGTGAATTGACAGATTATTTTCCTCAAACTCTTATCCAATATTATTGTACAGTTGTCGCCAGCAGAACAACCTACACTTTTTTTCAATTATTTTTAAAAGATTTTCGACTTTATATCAAAACAAAGGAGTTGAAAATCTAATAAAGACTGAATAGATATGAGGTTATCCTTGTGGCATCTGTTCTCTCAGATTTGCAAGCGTTAATACACAGGGTGTCACAACGAATACCGTGTCGATATGTACAGCGGGATACTGTTTGACATCTGCACACACGCGCTTATTATTCTATGCATATGCAATGGATTTATTTTGGGAATACCTGGGTGGATTTATGGAGCATATTTGAGAAATCTTTTCTGTGACTATCGATAGATTGAGTTGTTGATCTGATCAGTGTACTTTGGTATTTGGTGGTTCTAGATGTGTAAGGTTTCGTATTAAAAACATTAAATAAAACTATAAAATTTTCATATTTTTTGTAACTAAATGAAATTACCTACATTTTAACCACAGCATTTGAAAATAAATGTTCAATATTGTTTAAAACAGAAAATTACAGGAATGACTATTATGTTAATTTAATGATTGCATTTTTTTACTGTTATAAAATTATGATGAAAATCCACATACAATGGACAACCAAAATCCAATCCACAAGAAACAACCTCACTCATACAATCCAATCCAACTTTAATTTGACAAATCCAACAATAACTTCGCCAAAATTAAACCATCTCCTCCAAGGCAATATCCTTCACAATCACGTTTACAATACTTTAATAACAAATTACGAAATACGAGAAAACGTCACTCAAACGAGAATGATATATGAAATGTCATGAAATGCAATCTGGGGAAATATAGGGAACGAACAACCGCATTGGGATCCAGTCGAGTTGCGAGCGTCGTATTCAACTCTTAGAGGCGAAGTGGTGAACGTTGTAACTTTAATCTGGGAACCGTTGCCTAGTCGGTGCTGATGTATTAATGCTTTTGTGTTTGGTGATGTGTTTCTTTTCTGGGTTTTTGTCTATTTTGGTGTAATATGAAATTTAAACGTGTATTAAATCTTGTTTTATATAATATGTTAGTGACCACGAATCAGAAAAAACTTTGTTTTGTAATAGTCACATTGTCCCTTGATTCCTAATCGGTGGTATTTTATCTTCAGTTTTGTACATGTTTCTATTTTCAAGAGGGGAAAATCATTCAGTGGATTCTCCGACCTGAGCAAGGCAGACTCTTACTGACTAAAAACCACCCTGTTCCTACTCCTGCTTTTTGAGCTGGAGCCCCGGTAAACCCGCTAGATATTCCGCAGCTCTGGAGGTAGTGTACTTGGTAGGTTTTCTTGTCGAAATTCTTAATAATCTCTAAACATAACTCTTAATATTCTTAATAATCGAGGATAGCTCGAATTAAAATAAGTCTAATAACATAGCGAGATCGGATGTACTGTAGACATGTCTCCATCCACGACTCCATAAGAATATCCAACGAGTTACTTAAAACACGCCTATTAATAGAAACCTTTTTTTAAAACCTGTTACGTCATCGTTTGACCATTGTAATCGATGTAACCGATAATAGCACGCCTACCTATTAATAGAAACCTTTCCAATTCATTTATAATTAGAACACGCCCACATCACACTACCACTTACTGAAAAACATTCATTCAAACAACAATAAATCCAATTACAATAGAAATAAAACACAGTCTCAATTGCGTTCACCTCAACAGCAGTGACGTCACAGTGATGCGAGGTGCAAGAGATATATCGCGTGCCGTTATTGCCGAACGAACAATGGCACGCGAGTACCAGATGCACAATTACAGTGTAACCTGCCACCCCTACCGGTAGCGTGAATATTGTGACCATACTACTGTTGCTACTGGCCTTTGTTTTAAAGTAAATCATACATGTTTTTGGTTTGACGTTCAAAAGTGCCTTCCCTTTTCCTTTTTCATTGATTCGTCATGACAAAGGATCATCGTGAAGGCATGCCTTCAGACTTCGACTTTGACTTTGACCTTATGTCTTCTACGAATGAATCAGTAGTCAGAAACTGTAGTTTTATCAGAGGGCTTCTTTTTTTTAAGGGGGGAAAATCATCCAATGGCTTCTCTTGGCCAAACAGAAAACCGACGTGAAATAACGCCCTTCCCAATCTCCTCAATCCCCGATTCCTCAACAAGCCTTAAATTCCTAACCTCCAAAATTCCGGCAATGCACTTGTAACGCCTCTGGTGGTCCAGGTGTCCATGGGCGACGGCGATTGCTATTGCTATAAGGTAAGGTGCTTGTTTGTTGTCTTATACCATAAAAAAACTTAATGGGATCTAATTTAAATATTAGAGATCATTCATAATTTATTAAAGTACAAACTCCCAAAGATTGTGTAATGTAAATGACAAGAAAATGAACCTTATTGTCATCAGAAACCGTAGCTCCGTTGTTTGACATACCGGGCCTATTAAACAACCCAGTTTACGTTTCTTGCTAAACTTAAGCAATTTTGAGCCATGCGCCCTGTATGCTTTTATACCTCTTTGAAACAATGTATGTTTCAAACTTTTCATTGCTTTCTTGTTAGGAATAATCGTTTAGCGGTTTGGAATCATTTTAATAATTCAAACTCTAATGGGATTGGGAAAGGTTGAGTTTTAAAGGTCAGGTAAGGGTGTTTGGCAGAAATAAATTTTGGTTCTAATCCAGCTAATTCTGTTTTCGAAAGGGATATGCAAGTCCCACTCTTTTTCTGGTACATTAGATCGAAAAATCCTAATAGACGGGAACGTTTGATGCAAAATATCAGAACGATTTTAAACTTCGTTTTTAATTACTGTGATTTTTTTATTGAAAAACGTTGCCTTACTTTAGTATTTTCTCCTAGGTCGTGGGTGCGTTTACAACCATACAAGTTTACATGCACATGACACTTATGTAGACCCGAAACAATCATTTGTAGACACAAAGAGTTGCTCCGTGCGGGAATCGGAACCGCTACATCTTGCAAGGCAGACAGTTTCGCAGCTACCGCGCCAACCGTGCAGTCTAGATACAAGTAACGCAGAAATGCCATGTATAAAATCCATAGAAGACTAAATAACATCAGAGTTAATCGTTCCACTTTAGGCTCCCGTCTCTCAATAATAACCTGGAATTAGGTAACGTCTTCGAACGGCCCACTGAGCTTGAATTAGGTCACATCCGAACATAGAGTAAAAACAGTGGAGATAATTGTTTGAGTAAATTAAGTAGAAAAATGTGTCTAGTGTAATTTATTTTGTATATTGAAAGTAGTATATATTGAAAGTAAAATAAATTAATGAAATAAAATCGTAACACATGAGTGGAAAACAAACATTTCATCCATTTGTGAAGTTTCAAGCTCCATTTAATCCAACAAAGATGTATTAATCCAAGAAGATATAAGCTCAAAGGAAGATGAAAACACTACAACTACTGGCAACTTTCCTACGTACCCAAAATATTATGGTAATGAATTTACGTGCTTTATAGATTATCTTAGTGATATTAACACATTGCCACTGCAGATTGTATTCAAAGATGAAGCTGTCTCAGAACTGTATGATGATATTATGATGGTGATGATGATGCATTCCCTTAAACAGAAGTTTAAGGGAATGCCTTAAAAAGCAAGGTATATTAATGCATAAGGCTCCTGTTGACCTTTCTGTCTAATACTCTATGCCCCGGTAATTGTAAGACTAAAACTACACAGCATAAGCTTATGTAAACTAGTTAAATAATCTCATTAAAACGCGCCTCGGGCAGCAAGCCGACGTGTTTCGCTTTTAAATGTCATCCATTTCTTCTGTTTAACAAAATTTTCAGCTCATTATTGTACTATAGGAATTTTGCGAGGAAATTATGTTAAGTAGCATTACCTAGTATAAACATTTATTTTTGTTCGTTGAAATTCTTTGATTAAATACGTAATTGGTGTAATACAAATAAACGATAATATCAAAGTCCTTCTACAATCATTATCATCATATCGTATCGTTTCATCACGCCTTTTTATCCCTGAAGAAGTAGGCAGAGGTACTCGTATACATTTATAGCACGTAATGTCATTACCATCATATTATGAGCCGTAAAAGTTCCACTGCTATACAGGCCTACCCCAATAGTTTCCAAATAAGCCGGTTGGAAGTGACCTGCATTCAGCAGCTCCCTGCGGCTTTTAACCAGGTCGCCTGTCCACCTTGTTGACGTCCTACGCTGCGCTTGCCGGTATGCGGCCTCCACTCGAGAACCTTTCTGCCCCAGCGGCCATCGGTTCTCCGCGCTATGTACATTGCCCACTGCCAACTTGCTAATCCACTTTGCTATGTCTGCGACTTTTGTTTGTTTGCGGATCTCTTAATATTTTTTTCGCTCACGCAGAGAAATCCATATTCATTCCATATTTCTTCCTTGTTATGAGCATCCAACATCCAAGTGAATTTTTGTATATGTGTGTCTATCCTATACTTCGATAGTGTAAATACATAAGTAGATAGTATTCTAATTAATGTTTAAGATACATAGTTTTCTTGATACCAACCACCCTTGCTAATCGTAGCAGGGACATTCACAGTTGCCAATTGTGTATCTGACAGCTCCACCATATACATATAGCAGTGTGTAGTGATACATTATACGATTGTATGCAGTACGTGTAATTGACGGACAAACATACAAACAATATTTCATATTTATAATGTTATAATTATAGTATGAGAGTGTGATTGGTAGGATAGAAAATTCTTTCAAAATTATACTAACATATGAATCGAGAATCATACTCTGTGATGTTATTAGGTCGATCTGATTATACAAATATACTAAAAATGTATGTGGCCCAATTTCATTTCTTTGTATTAAACCACATCACTTGTTTTACAAATTATGAAATAAAATATCTATCTACGTATAATAAAACTGACTTCAAAAACCATATAAACTAAAAACCATTTTTTTTATAATACTATCAGATATGAGAAACTCCTCATTTTTGGAAAGTCGATTAAAAAGTAATAAATAAACTCCCAACAATACACTACGCGTAAAAAATATCACATTTCGTAAAAGAGAAAAGGACAAAGTTTATTACAGTAATTAATGTAAATTTAATCGACCGTAAAAGTTAATTAACGAGGCATTAATAAAATGAACATACACAATTTCTTTTCCCATTCGGAAATACACGACGAAAATGCTTAAAATTGGTAAGTAATTGTTTGGGGTTTCCTTTGTAAATTTTAATGTAACGAGCATTAAATAATACGATTTAATTTTAAATTAATTACCAAATTCGAGCGGTCGCGACAGAGAGGGCAAAGTATAATTAGATTTTTTCTTTTGATATTCTCTCTAGTATTTAGTATAAAGTTTAGAATTTATACATAACTTAATTTTCTGCTTTTATGGATTTTTTTTTTATTAATGTTTCTTTCTGATGAGCATACGTATCACCTGATGGTAAGCAATCGCCGCCGCCCATGGTGACTCGAACCACCAGAGGCGTCACAAGTACGTTGCCGGCCTTTTGGGGATTAGGAATTTAAAAGTTGTTGGAAATCTGGGATTGGGAAGATTGAGATGCACGTTTATAAATACGAAAATTTATAGCAATTGTTTCAATTTTGTACTCCTCCGTGCTAATATGGTACCATCCCAGTCAGGGTTACCATTTGTGGCGAAGTATAAAGTCTACTGTCCATTACGTGTATATTTGACTAATGCGTGCAGCCTATGTATAACGAAAGGCGGATTTGATTGAGAAGCGACGAACATTGCCGCTCTGTTTCTACGCAAGAAGCAAGCATTCGTCTTGCAATCGTAAATTCACGATTGCGTGCGTATTACGTGCCGTTACGTTGACAATGGGCCTCACTGATGATACAATGTTTATTAATGTCTATTTCATATTAATTTTCAGTCACAATAATCTTCTTAGTCACTCATTATGCACACCCAAAAACATTTAAGTTCTTGAAAGACTACAAACTGAACGAATCTCATATAAACAAAAGCATACAATGTGATCATTGTATCCGGTTATATTTCCCTGTGTGTGCTGATGATAACTTGACATATACAAATGAATGTAGATTCAAATGCATCATGGCTAAACGGAAATTTGATGACAGAGCAACAATTATGAGGTAATTTTAACATACTAATCTCCTAAACGCACTATCGGCTGGCCGCTTAGGGCCGGCGTCCACTGCCGGCTGTGCTGCTGCTGCGTAGCATCCCACGGCGTGCCATGAAACCCACGGCGTGCCTTGGCATCCCGCGGCGTTCTACGGCATCCCGCGGCATCCCGTGGTGTGTCGCGTCATGCCGCGGCATCATGGTATCAAAATAAAGTAACATAAATTCTAAATTCATTGAAATAAGATTCAAAATAACTTAATTTGTATTAAAATCCTTGGCCGTGCCATGCTGTGCCGTGCCGGCAGTGGGCGCCGGCCCTTAGGCGGTTAGTATTGGCTGACGCGGTAACTATAATGGTTGTATCACAGTAGCGAAATTAAGGATAACCGGCCGACCACGAGGAGTGGATAACCGCACGGTTAGCCCCTAGTACGCAAGCATGTTGTCACGTCTCCTAACCCTGAGCCACGGCAGGAGTGAGGCACTTCACTAGAGTATTTTTTTTAGTCATCCAAAGAGCAGACGAATCACCTGTATTGGTATGAGTGCTTTACCAAAGTAATCGAAATGACCGTAACAACCGATGACGTAACCGAAACAGTACCGGTTCAAAAAGGCAACTTTGATTGGTTGCCATTCTTTGAGCCGGCCAATAACTGAGCGCAGAAGCATTTTGTGAGTCGCGCGGGACAAACTATAGCCTTTAGGTTTAAGTAATTCTGTCGACCATTAAATTCACCGAATGCTACACCAGAAGACTTGCATTTTCTTTTTAGAGTTATCTTTGAGAGTCGAGTATTCGGTTGCGGGATCCAAGACAGATATTATTTCCATGGGACGCGCTGTGACTTCATAGTTGCAGCGGTAACTTCGGTGTGGAGAGCTTGTCTCATCTAAAAAAAAAAAATATAGCCATGCATTAGGTAAAATTCTAGACTCCATTCTACATACTGATATTTTAACCGATAAATCCAAACGAAAACACTACGTCTGAGATTAATCAGAACTCTTACTCGTTTGTAGATCTTATTCCCACTGATACAATGAGATTTAAATGCGTGGCGCTAAGCTAATTTACGTTTATTGATTTTTTTGTATAATTTTGTATCTTTGTAGGTACGGTCCATGCATTTTGGGTTCAAGAAGAAAACGAGCACTGAACATTGGTTTATTACCTGATATCTATGCTTGAAAGGGCACCAGTAACTTAGCCAGGAAGAAATAAAAGAAATAGACCGAGAGCTAGAGATATATTTTTTTATTGATTATACACATTGTACATTAAAAATATTGCAATAAAATTAAATTATAAAGAAATTACTATTTAGCATGTTTACAATGCAATACCAATGCAGTATATATTATTTTAACCACCTTTTTCAACAACCAACCTCTTACATTATTTCCAAAATTAATTCGCTTGAATGCAAACATCGTCGCAATGGTATGGTGATATTTCCAAAATTCATGACCAATAAAATAATCCGTCGATCAACAGAAAACAACAAAAATAACATCCAGCGTAATGGCTTGCTCCTATTACCTTCTTTTGAGTGGGAAAAAAGATCCAATGACTTTTCCCTCCTTGGGTAACGCGAGAGAGAGTATCTCTTACTGACTAAAAAATCCACCTCGTCTTAACTGCTGCTTTGAGCAGAGCCCCGGTAACTCGCTAGGTCATCCGTAGCTTGTAGCTAAGACGCATAAATTACTAGAAAAAAGTAAGTGTTACATCACACCATATTATACAAAAAAAAATATCAAAAAATACAACTAACTACGCATAATCATATAAGATTACCAGCGCCGTTATGTATTACACATAAATTATCGTCAGAAAGAAAATATCCAGAATAATTTTCTTTCTACACGCTACACGAAGACATTATACACAATAAAAATTACCTACAAATTTTAACGGAGCTTTCATCATTGTAATTTCAGGGCGAAATTACTTTTAACACTATTAGTCACTGGAGCCAAGGTTACGACCTCTCGCGTCTAGGTTATGACTCGGCAAACGACTTTCGTAGGTAGTTTAGGGAATCGCGGTTTTGAAAAAATCGGAGTATTTATAAAATCTAGCAGCTTAATGTTCTTTTTCCTATTTTCGCTGAAAGACCTTTAAAACTTTGGCGTAGCAATCTGAAATGTTTAAACATCTCGATTTTTTTAACATTACAAAGGTAAGTAATCGAAGTATGGCCATGCCTTTTTATCCCCGAAAGATAGGCAGAGGTGCACATTACGGCTGATTACGGTAGGTAATGCTACTGTATAATGACACCCACTTGTCACCATTTCTGACATAAGTCCCATGTAATAGCGAGTGAGCCTATTGCCATGTACTGGGCACAATTTTATTTGAGGCTCCGTGCTACTATTGAGATTTTTTTTTAAACCGAGAAAAGCCCAGTACCTATTTATTCCAAAATATAATCGTAGTCTGATGTATCGTATCGTAATATTATCATGCGTTACTTGATCCTAAAATGGGGTAGACAGGTAGGGGCTACGAATTGACCGGCTCGAATAAGAGTAACTAATCAGAGTGCTGAACGCGCTGTCAGTTTTGATTACTTTAAGCGTTAAAGCAAACTCATACTAAAAGTACATATGCGATATAGAAACCGTGCATCCACGTATCCTAACAGATTTATACATTTACAATGTAAGTAGGATAGAATGGAAATTAAACAAAAAATAAAAAAAAACTATTTCTGTACATCGAAACATGTTCTACAAAAACTTTCTTCGTGTGGAAATTGAATAACTGACGTCAACTCCCGGACTAACTTTTAGCATGCGCGCGTTTCCATTGAACTAACAATGTTGCATACGAGTCGACGAAAAAAGGACTCTTTATCCACATTTCGTTTGTTAATGCGAATTGAATTCTATGAACTACGACTTAATGTCTGTTTTTAATTGTAGGTTCGTTTTGAATGAATGTTCGCTTAGGTTTATTAGTCACACGTAGTAATTTAGCGTGCTGCTGACAAATTGGAAAACCCATTTGTTACTTTTCTGATGAGAGTGTTGTTACTGTAAAGTATTATAATTGGAATCTCAATGTAATTGCAAAATGACAGAGAAAACAAATTTTGTTAAAATACTTTTCTTTAATTGCATAAGCTTTCTGCCCACGTGGTATTGTGTAAGATCGGTGGGAGATAAAAAAATTGCACAAATTTGCAAAAAAATAAGAAAAATATTATTATATATTAATTATACTACTATAGATTTTTAGGAGAAATTACTAGTTAGGTACTATAATTTATAGCAACAAATCTTAGGGGCTACCTGTACCCTTAGTACGAATTTGCTTTACGTTTAAAGTAATCAAAACGAGAAGGACTTCGGCGCACTGATCGGCCGGGTCGAATAAACCAACCAATTACAGCACCGAACGCGCTCTCGTTTCGATTACTTTAAACGTAAAGCAAACTCGTACTAAGGATACTGATAGGAAACCGTCGCTAGTCTATTGAACATCAGCTAAATTAGATGCATTATGAGTGCATTGTTGACCACGTATGAAATTAATTGAACAATAATTTACTAATAAACTGCTCCTAAGAAATGACGATGAAATTAATCGATGTTCTTATCAGACTTACAGGACCGTTGGAAGTTAAAAAAAAAACTTTTACTTCCAAACAACTGAGAGGTAATTCAAGAGGACTAGGTACTTCAAACTTTCGAACCGTTAATCAAGCTGCAAAGCGAAATCCCGAAGTCTAGAAAAACGAATGATCTAGATTTCTAGAATCTAGGCAAAAATGGTGTTCATTAAAACCGTGACCTATATAAAAATTGCAGAGCTGGAAATCGTACTTCAAACTTTAGTTGTCCGCGGTCTAAACTTGTGCGGTTTTTGTTAAATGAACGCAAACTTGGTCAGCGAGTTTCCAGCAAAAACACCTCGCTCGTACCAATTTTATTAGGTTACAGATAGACTCTAGAAAATAGGACTTTGTTTGGTATCGATACGTCATTAGCCTATAAGTGGCCTCTGCTGACCAAAGGCCTCTTTTCACACGGAGAAGGTTTGAGCATTAATCACCACGCTTGCTCAATGCGGGTTGATGATTTCAAACTTATAATTTGAAATTATAAGCTCAGGTTTCCTCACAATGTTTTCCTTAACCTATTGTCAGTGACGGATCACATGATGGTAAGCAATACCGCCGGCCATGGACACCCGAAAAACCAGAGGTGTTACAAGTGCGTTGCCGGCCTTTTGTGGGTTAGGAATTTAAGGATTGTTGGGGAATCGGGTATTGGGAAAATTGGGAAGGGGGTAATTTGGCCTCCGGTAACCTCACTCACACAACGAAATAAAACGCAAACGTTGTTTCACGTCGATCTTCTGTTAGGTCATCTGTTGAGCTGGCCCTTTCGTGCCGAAGCATGCCTTTTCCACAATTAAAGTAGTGTCAGTAGTCAACTTCACCACGTACATCATCAAGATGACAATTACTGAATTAAAGCCTTCTCCAGAGACTGATTGTAACTCGCTTCTAACCAGCCAATCTGGAAGTCATAGAAGAAAGCCTACGTTCAGAAACCATGTTTACAATCTCCAAACCAACACACAGACACAGACAAAACTTCTCTAAAACCCGTTGAAAAAGAAATACAATTTGAAACACTGAACGAGACTATTTTTTAATTAAAAACTTATTTCGCTCCTCGAACACGCCAGTATTACATTTTTGAACCCAATTCGTATGCCACACACTTGTTTGGTTGAAGTTTCAACGCGGCCAATTTTCCCGCAAAGATTTTCACTGTAAGAAGCAAAAGTTCGAGACTTTTCTAATACACGCCGGGACACCCTGTAGTTTGTTTTTGAAGTAGCCATAAGTATGTTAATAGTGTGTAGGTTAAGATGTTTTACAAAAAGATTGTGATTGTTTGGGTATTTGAAGTAGCTAGCTACAGTGAAAGAGAGACTGAGCGATTATTATTTATTTCTTTATTCGTGGACATTTTAAAAGTACCTATTTATGGTTTATTTGGAATAAATAATTAGACTTGATTTTGACTTTCACATTATACTAAAAACAAACATAGACTACAGTTTTATTTACAAAGTCAGAGTCAAAGTCAAAATTATTTATTGCAAATAGACCGGGAAGGTACTTTTTAACGTCAAATCAATTATTATAATATTAAAAAAAAACATATATGCCAGTCTTCTAGTGAAGCTATTTAATACAAGTAATAGAAAATTTTTATAAAAATATTAGAAAGTCACTGGATAAACCGCAACACACATCAAATTTTCAACTCATTACTACACAATAATAAGATTGAAAATACCTAATAGGCTACTATAACAAAGCTCAAACACAATTGACACAATGTTTTTGCTACACCTGCAAATAGTCAGCGATTAAAGGCAATTTAATATATAGAGATAGTCTAGTAAATTGGCAATCCATTACATAGAATAATTCTCACTTTGAAAACGCCTACGTAAGGTTTCACGCGAAACCAATACGTTGCTAAGGGCACATACAAATTAACCCGACTACCCTTCATCCATAATAATAGCTTTTACAATGAATACAAACATCAAATGAATAAAAATCTTAAAGAAATTGATAGGCTATAATAAAACGAATCGTGGTTGAATTACTTGAGCAGTTACATTTGTTTTTATATTACGTTTTCAGTACATGTAAAATCTAATTTGAGTTTCTATGTACATATTATCTTCATGATATATTTTCAGATTTATTTTTGGAAAGATTCATATTATGTAATCGGCTTACTCACGTAACCTGTTTAACGAGATTCGACTGGTGATGATGATAATAATTGTTGGTCAAGATGACAAAATACGTTAATTTTATTATGAGTTTCGTGAAACATTCTAAATTAATTATTATTTTATCGGCTTACTCACGTAACTGTTCGAGGAGAAACTCGACTCAACAAACCTTTGTCTTTTTTAAGGGAAAATCATCAAATGCCTTCTCCCGCCGAGGACGAGGATGAGACGAGAGGGAGTGTCAGACTCTTACTGACTAAAAACCACAACCGTTCTTAGTCCTGCCCTTCAAGCCGGAACCCCGGTAAACCAGCTAAATAGTCCGTAGCAACCCTTGTCTACGATTAATTAACTAACTGCTTCCTAATCAATTTGATAATAAGCTCTCTTCCCTGCTTAGTAATAATTTTGATAGAAAAAAATAAAAACCTAAGAATCTAAATGATAAAGCGAAATAGTTTTAATACACCGACGACCAAAAAATACCGTTCCCTCAGACGAACCATAATGCGCTCGCCTTGTTAAACAACAAAGGAACATTTTTGCTACCAAATGCTATTCATTAGGTAGCCTTGTTATCTTCATTTGGATCATTTATTTTAATTATTGTACATTTTTCTTTATAGTTTTATTTATACAATACTGACGCTCGCAGAAATAGGTCTATACTCTTATACAATGTTAGAAATGATCGTTGTTATTCAGACTAGTTAAATCTTTTCTAGAATAGTTGTACACAAAACTCCTCCAAAACAACTTTAGACGCGAAAAATATTAAAACCCGATTACATCATTACCTAAGTGATGTAATCGGGTTGTAGGATTTTAACTAGTTTAATGACTGTTCTTTAAATTTAATGACTACTAATACTAATACTCTAAACTCTAATCAAAATAAAATATATTGTTTAAAATAAAACGTATGTGGGATTTGTAGCAATTGACGTTTCATAGTCTCTGCCTACTCCATGAGAGACAAGCGTGGAATGTACATATGTATGTAGTTCTATAAGAATTATGTACCTTTCCCCTTGGAAAAGTGGCCTTATAATCTTTCACTATGCCTCTTTATGTTCCTAAACGAATGGGGTTATGTTTGGAATTCTATGGACTAACGGAGCGACCTTTGTACAATAGTAATCATACAATGATGTCTCCTCGTCTTAGGTGAGACGAGTGTCAGATTTTTACTGACTAAACGTAACCTCATTCCTACTCCCGCTTTGAGCCAGAGCCTCAATATCCTGCTAGGTTGCCTAGTCTGATAACCTTTTGAGGCACGCGTGGAACGCCGTCTGCCCGCACTTACGGTAGCCGGAGATCGTAGTGCGAACTGTGTGCGAACCTCCGTCTTCTGGTTTATAATGATGTTTATTTTGATAATTATAATAAAAACAATTAGTACAACAAAAACACAGCCATTACTTACCCATCGTTAAAAAGCACTAACCGTTAGAACAAGTTAATAACATTGTCCAGTAATCTAAGCGATCTCCGCTCGATTAGACAAAGGGTGCAAAGGTTAGGATAAATAATTTCCCCTGTAACGTTGCCTTAATTGCCTTTTAATTATGATTTAAAGTTAACCGGCGATTAACTTGGTCTAAAACTCTAAAATCATGGGCCCAACTCGTTTGCAGGTAAACAGTGATTAATCAAAGGTCTGGTTTGTTTTAAGCCAACGTTTTTTTCGCTAATTGCTCGTTTAATTAACCTTCGTTTGACGATTGTTGTGTGGTGAAACTCACTTGTAATGAGAATAGGTTTTTTGACGTTGTTTAGGGACATTGTAATTTTAATATGTCTCTATCTACATAGGTAGTCTATGTATGGCGCTTAGAATAAGCTATGTAAGTTTTTTGTTGTTTTTTTTTAAGGGGGAAAGAAAAATTATCCAATGACTTCTCTCACCTTGGGCGAGACGAGAGAGAGTGTCAGACTGTTACTGACTAAAAACCACCGCGGTTCTACTCCTGCTTTTCGAGCCGGAGCCCCGGTAAACCCGCTGGGTAATCCGCAGCTCCGGATCAGGCATCAGCCCTACTGGGCCCCATGTTGTTATAGCCAAGATTTCTCGTAATTAACAGAATTCTCATGCTTTTTAACAGACTTAACAAAAAGGAGTACATGTTTAATAGATATTAATTACCTTTACTAGATACACATACCTAAATTAATTTCATAAATAATTTTGTTTAGGATTTGAGGCACCAGTTTCTTAACTTTCAGTAGGTGTCGTGGGTAGGTGCTGAGTAAAATGAATAATAATATTATCATTTGGTTTTTACCTCTAGGGTTTTTTTAAATGTAGCTTTATTTTATTCAATTCCTTTACCCATAGAAAGGCAGTCGTGGTTTATCCTTTGTTTCATTAAGTAGCTTGTGCACATCAACCTATTCTTTCTCGCTTTTAATATTTTAAACTTTCAAAGATTCTGAACTAAATATTTATTCGACCTCAAAATAACACGTTTCTTTAATGAAACTTTTAAACGAAATAAGATAGTTCTGAAGAAAAGTAAATTGAAAAATAATTTGAGAAACATAAAACTTACATTATTTTGTTTTTGTGTTACGAGAGAAAAACTAGTTCATAAAACTATTCGATAAAAACTTTTCAGTCGGTCAAATAAAACAAAGAAATAATGATAAAATAAATATCTTCACGCCTATTATCCCCGAAGGGGTTGGCAGAGGTGCACGTTATGGCACGTAATTGTACACCCACTTTTTACTGTTTATGTTATACATCTTATGTAATAGGGGGTGAGCTTATTACCATTGCCATATACCGTCCCCTTTCCAGACTCCGTGAGGCTACTGAGTTATTTTTTCGAATCGAAAAAAGCCCCGCTATACTTTGCCCGAACCTGGTTCTGGCAAAGTATAAGTCGAACCTGAGACCCGAGCTATTTATTATAATACTAGCTTCTACCAGCGGCTTTGCCCGCGTTCCCGAGAATTCAAAAGTAACCTATCACCCAAGTCTGTCTGTATCACCCTGTCTGTATACCAATTTTATCAAAATCCGTTCGATAGTTTCAGCGTGATTGACGGTCGAACACCAAAACAAAAAAAGTTAACTTTTACATTTATAATATTAGTTAGATAGTGTGATTGCAACAAATCTCTAACATTTTGCAGTAGAACAACTACAATAACATTAGCATCTTTAACTATCCTAAAATTTTCTAAAACTTTCGATATAAAATCAACTTTAAAACGTTCCAAGTTAACTCAGCCTTCTACTACCACAGACAGCTGGGAGAGAGGACATTTTCCAAAATGACTACCTTGTAAAAATCATGATAAGTTCCTCGTGCCCTGCTTTTACTCGGAAGCTTCAGAAAATTGAACTGTCACCGACAGCTACCCTGGAGTGGTGCCAACTGGTCAGTGCTGATTAGATGCCCTCTTTTCATACATTATGTATAGAATTTTATATTTTAGAAAAATTTTTGTTTGGTTAGGTTAGGACTTTTTTGTTTTTAAAATCTTGCAGTTTTTACTTTGCACTCTGATACAAAGATAATTTGAAACTATGTATGATTATAAATGGATTGCTCATAAAATGAACGGTAAAGCATGTCTGTGACAGCAAAAAAATATATTTAACTAGCTTCTGCCAGTGTAGGGGTCTGCGGACGGCGAGCAAAGGTAGCTCGCCGCCCGACCAGAACCGGACCCGTGGTGCGGCGCGTTGCGTTCCACGCGCGCCTTGAAGAGCTCACAGACCACCACAGATGGGGCCCAGTAGGGCTGATGCCTAATCCGGAGCTGCGGACTACCTAGCGGGTTTACCGAGGCTCCGGCTCGACGGGCAGGAGTAGGAACGGGGTGGTTTTTAGTCAGTAAGAGTCTGATACTCCCTCTCGCCTCGCCCAAGGCGGGAGAAGTCATTGGATGATTTTCCACTGACTTCTCCCGCCCTTACACACATTTTAACCCAGTCCTTTGCAAAGTTTTCGGAATAAAATCGTAACTAAGGATTAGTTTAAGTAATCATTAAATGTTTCTGAGTACGGTACACGTGTATCTGAATAATTTGTTCCAATATTAGAGTTTCATTCAATATTCACATATGAAACTGTTTAACTGAAATTAATTCTGGTAAAAATTGACGTACGACTCGACTTGTTCCTATATGGTAGGACTTGAAACTGTATCCGACGTCGCGTCGGTTCGTACCAACCGCGCTCTCGAGACAGCTCTAGTGGCAACACTTCAGCCGTCTTTTAATTTCAAACTGCTTTTGTAAAACTGATGAACACTTTACAATGCACTTTTTTGAAACATTAAGACGTTTTTTTACAATAAGTGAGGCTTTTTGACTGTTTCTGTTTGATGTAAATAGGGGTGATGACGGGGTTAGGTAATGAAAAAATAATAGACACATATTTTTTTTTTATTTTGTCGTCTAAGAAAACAAAACTTACATAAAATGAATCTAAGTTTAAGAGTGAGAGCTAATTATGTCACTTTTGAGTATTATATTAGTTTCTGCCAAACAATTAAAAAACCTTGCCAACGTTTTAAAATATTCTTCAAGGCGGAAATTAAAATAAATAAATAGTCTACTAGGGTTATCGTAACGAAAGTTTCGTTTCAAATGTAAGTTATATAGTCAAAAGCGTCAATGTATACATTTTTGTAGTCAAATGTACCCTTTATAAAAATTCACGTTCATCGTGTGTTATAGAAACATTTTGTACAACATGATATTAATATACTTTTTAACATTGTGAAGGTTAAAAATAATTCCTGCAGAGGTGTAAATGCCTATAAACATATTTCCACAATTTCGCTACTACCTACATACATTATAATTATCAGACATTAATCTCTTGTAATGTAGGTACACCTACACGCCACGTGCCACGCCAAATGTCACTCTACCGTAATCATTTTAGGACTTAAAATGATTAAATTATTATATTCTTAGCGTGCTATATTTGTTACAATTTAATCTAAATCGTAAACCAACGAGAGAGATGTGGTACTGGTATTATATTTTGGATTTACTTTTTCTGTAACATTTACACTAGGATTTCTTCCTTTGTAGTGGGTTACTATACAAACACTCAGATCTGAAACAACTACTTGTAGATCGAACAAATATTAGTTTGTTTCATAACATACCGAAATCTACAAAAGTTTGCAGTCGTCAAAAACATGGCTCCTGCACCAGCTAGGTTTTTTTTGAGGGAAAATCATTCAATAACTTCTTCCGCCTTGGACGATGCGAGAGAGAGTGTCAAACTCTTACTTCTTAAAAACCACCCCGTTCCTACTCCTGCTTTTTGAGCCGGAGCCCCGGTAAACCCCCTAGGTAGTCCGCAGCACCAAAGTAGTCCGCAGCTCAGCTAGGCTATTCTGTAATTGTCAATTTGGTACCTTAGAAGAGAGCTCGATCGTATTCTAGTCCGTCATTGGTCAAGTTATTTTCACAACCAATGACATGGCGGACCGCGATAGAAGTCGACTTACTAACTACTTAATTACAGAATAGCCTAGAACTAGATACTGCATTGATTAACTAAACTCTATTCAACCACATTCAAAATTAGAATTTTAAAGAATCATACTTGACGTCGAAAATGTTCACGTCATAATTACATAGCTTTTATCTCATAAATCAAAAACCGTAATCTTTAAAAGGGCCTAATAAATAAGATGACATTTGACGATATTGTCGTAAAACTTCAACGTTGCCAAATCCCTAATAATACTTTACTCAAAATTAAATGTTTTCGAAGGGAATTTTAAAGGAACAAGCGTATTATAATGTCGAAATCATTGATTATGTCAAAACTGTCAAATTTATCGAGAGCCTAGTCTGTCTAATGATGAGAAAATCGAATTTAGTCTTCATTTTATTAAAATCTTCGTTGGCGAATGTAAATTGATGAGGTTGGTTGAATTTTGTAAAATTAAATTTAATACTCGGTAGTACTTTTTGAGGCGATAATCATCTAATCACTTCTCCCACCTTGGGCGAATTGAGAAGGAGTATCAGACTCTTAGTGACTAAAAACCACCGCGTTCCTACTTCTGTTTTTCGAGTCTAAACCCCGGTATACCCGCTAGGTAGTCCGCAGCTCCGGTATCAGCCCTACTGGGCCCCATCTGTGATGGTCTGATGGCTCTTTGAGAAGCGCAAATTTTATACTTCACAGTGGTGAATTTTATGAGCAATGAAAAAATACGGGACACGCTTTTTTTTTATTTCGTCGTATAACAAACAATATTTACATAAAATTAATATTATGGGAGCTAACTACGTCACTATTGAGTATCATAAAACGTACTCATAAGTGACGTCACGCGATATTTCAAATCAATATATCGCCGAAAGTACTTGTTTCCGTAAGATGTCATGAAATTTTCAAAATACATTCACCAGACGGACATTAAAATAAAAATTAGTCATCTATCCTATTACATTAAACGTTACTTCCAGGAAACTATCTTTATTCATTGAACATCTACACCGCTCTCTATTTCCTCCCTACATTATGTACATACAACGCCGAGAGGTCGACCGGCCAACCATTATCATAGAGGTCGTCCTTTTTAAATTAAAAACTAAATTGGTTACCTAAATAATGTTACGAACGGAGAAATAATTCGGTTACCTTTATAAATTGCCCTTCTAGACGATACCTAATATTTCCTGCCAAGTGGGCAATTTATTTAAATAGGCCGATTTAAATTAAGATTTTTGTTTTAACCATTTCGTGTGAAATCTGTTTTGGGATCATTTATTTTCTTATTAAATGGCATTTGCTCATTAGGCTTAAAAACGTAAAGAGAAATCTTAAATTTAAAAAGTAGCCTTTTTTATTTTTTGCATAAACCTGTTGTGTTTGCTATTTGGATTATTAATACGACAGGGAAATAGTACATGTAAATACGCTTTGCAAACTTTAAAACTCGTGGATACCCAATCGATATTTTTGTAATGGCTGACAGTAAGTTTGTTCATGACTACAGTAGTCCCCGTAAAAAAAACCTAGGTATCTAAGTGATACCCGTGCGTACGGCGCGTCGTCGCGTTCCGTGCGCCTCATAGAACCATCAAACCACCTCAGATAGGGCTGATGCCTGATCCGGAGTTGCGGACTAACTAGCGGGTTTAGCGAAGTTCCGGCTCAAAAAGCAGGAGGATAAACGGGGTAGTTTCTAGTCAGTAAAGTCTGACACTTCTTCCGCCTCACCCAAGGCGGGAGAAGTCATTGGATGATTTTATCACCTCAAAAAAAGGTATCTAAGTAATACATCTAGGTGTCCTTGATCTCTTAAAAAAAACAAAAATGGTACCTATCAATCCACACTTCCACATCCCCCATCATAGAGAAATTGCCTTAGGTCACTAAAATTTAGTACTACAATCTTTCACCACATAGGCTCAGCTCACTAAAGATAAGTACTACAATCTAAGTAAATTGAATTAATCAAGGAACTAAAATCTTATCCGTTGATTGGTATCCCTAGACCCCGGACATCGGTGGATCGTTAAGCTTAGCAAGCATTCTAAGACCGACGATTGTCTAAATCGGATTACAGTGAGAAAATCTTCGATAAATTTCGTAAAAGAAACGTTTACCTTTTAGAAAATGTTACCTTAATCTTAAAGAGCTCGTAGATTCATTATTATTGGAATCGATTTCGATTTTAACGTGCTTAAGTTGATCGTGATTTTGTTTGTAATTGGAATCTGGTTGAGGCAGCGGTTTGTTTGGTTTTGTTATATAACCTTGTTATTTTTCAATGTATAACCTCACAGAACAGAAACATACCATCTTTGTTGTGTCGTATTTTTCTATTTTTGGTATACCTACTTATTAGAAATCATAATGATTTACACATCGCTGATTGATTCACGAAGATTGGAATCCAAAAGAGTTCGTGTTCGTAAGAGAGAGATCGTAATTTCACAACTTGTACCTGCCTTTTCAGATCGATTCATGATAAAAAAACCAAACACTATTTCGTAACACAACATAGGAGTAGTATAACATAACAAAACTATTACAGAATATAATTCATATTTATAAATGTACCACTAAACCTAAGAAGATACTCACTCAACGCGAACAAAACCTCAATTCAAGAAAATTACAGAATGACGCAACTTTATCTCCAAACATTTTCATTCACTAAGACCCTAAAGATAGTCCGCACAAAAAGCCTAAATTAAGACTAGTCGACATCACTGTTTATCTCCGGGTTTGCCCCAACTCATTAACATCTTATCACGCCTTAACCGATCCTTACAAAACATAAAACAAGCTTAAACAACCCGTCCAAGGGCACAAAAGGTTGGCTCAAATAAATCCGTAGACCAAAAAAATGTTGCTTAAGCTTGAATGATAACTTCATAAGGCTATATCCCTTACAAATACTAATACAACTGGCTTAGTATGATGTGGTTCAAGTTATGAACTTATTTCTGATTGTTTAAATGCTCTTTTGTTGTATCTCAAAAAGTTAATTAAGCAATAAAACTTTTGTCTTCCCAAATAATGAACAGGATCTTCTCCATTTCAAGGAGTAAGCATTTTTTTACTTATTATGAATATTTGTACCTGAATAAGATCTAAAAACGTTGTAAAGGTCGTGGTATTACTCGTATATGATTTTTGCACGGTCAGGGCTGCGGACGACTATACGGGTTTCCGAGATATCCGGGTGGGAAAGTAGGAGTAGAAACAGGGTGGTTTTTAGTCAGTAAGAGTCTGACACTCCCTCTCGCCTCACCCAAGGCGGAAGGAGTCATTGGATGATTTTCTCCCCTCAAAAATAGTGATCTCTACATTACCCTACTAGATGAAGACTCGTAAAACCGCATCATGCAAATAAAACTATGTATTATCTTTATATATATAATTCTTCTGTAAGTGTGTATGTCACTGAACTTCTCTTAAACGACTGAACTGATTTTGATGAATTTTTTTGTGTGTCTGGGGATCTGAGAATGGTTTAGATTCACAATTTTGTCCGCTGGACAATGTTTTTTTAATTAATTTTTAATTTGTTAGTAGTTGTTGATTTTGGAATGTTTTACATCGGATCCGACGGACAGCGCTACCATCGCAGTGTCAAATATTAATGACGTTAGATATTGTCATAACATTTGAATAATAATTTTCATCAAAAAGGTCCAGAATGTTTTAGCTTATTAAAAAAGTTTAAAATTTTCAAATTAACGTGTAGACAGGACAACGTCTGTCGGGTCCGCTAGTAAATATATTAAAATTAAAACCAGTTTCATATCTTCAGATTCTACCACACCACATAGGTTTCAGTCGAATTTGACATTCCCGTCACGTATTTAAGTCATACTAGGGTACTGCGTAAACGTAACTGTTTTTTTTAAAGTGATATTCAAGTCTGAGACTGTTATTTGGAGACTGGAGACGTTATTCAGTTCAAGGTTTTCTCTACACGCGTGTAGTATAAGGCTACACGAAGTAACTTGATTTTTTATTGCCTGAGGTTAAAAACGAAATTTGATTCGAAAAGATTTTTTCAACCAAACCAAACAAGCTGCCTCTAGATGTGAAGGACTCTTTTTGTGAGGGAAGAGAATCATTACCATGACTTAGCTCCCGTCTATGGTGAGGCGAAGGAGGTGAGTATCAGACTCAGTACTGACTAGAACACTCACCCCGTTACCATACTCCTGTTTCGAGCCTGATTTCCAGTAAACCGTATAGTCGTCCGCAGTACTCCTACTTTCGAGCTGGAGCCATGGTAAGCGGGAGAAGTCATTAGATGATTTTACCCCCTTTAAAAAAGGTGGTCTGTAAACTTGGCTACCTTTAATAGTACTTATTATAAAAAATATTTTACCTTTTATATTATTTTTATTTTCCAAGCGCCTTTTTCCGCTTCCATCCCTACGTAAGCCACGGCCTCCTGCTTCAGGTTTCCCATCACGTACCTACCCCCATACTAATGATAGTACGCATTAGTGAACCTCTATTTTTGTTGTCATCTCATTACGCTACGTGATACGTCTTCCAGTAATTAATTTTATGTGTTTGTCTTTAGTTATATTTTTTCGGTTTTATGATATTTTTTGCATAAGTCTTTATTTCATAGTAGTTTTGTTAACACTAGGGTTGAATGCACAGCTTTAGGCACGGTTTTGTTTTACGGTATAAGCCGGTAAACGAGCAGACGGATCACCTGATGGTAAGCAATCGCCGCTGACTATGGCCGTACATTTTTATTAAATTTTATTATGTAGCGACTGCGTCGATGGGCGAGTGGTCGCAATTACGACTGCCGGGCTTCGGTCTCGGGTTCGATTTCCGTGTCGGGCAAAGTATTACTAGGCGTTTTTTCGGTTTTTTGAAGTAGGTGTACATTGTACAGTGGCATTACGTGCCGTAATGTGCACCTCTGCCTACCCTTCGAGGATAAAAGACGTAACGTTGCATTTTACTAACGAACTAATTCGATTTTTCATTATCATAAATTGTCTACTACCATATTATTGAGACCTTGGACGCAAAATATTAATCAGGCCCCGAAATATTTTCATGTGAGCCGAACATCTGATCAATATCGTAAATCTTTTCCCAAACTTATTGGAACAGGCTGTGTTATTGCATTTAAAATGAGGCCTATATACTGTTTACATAAGATTCTTGTTTGCTAAAATTAGAATTGCCTTAAAAAGTAAAGTCGAACTTCGGAAATTACTTGTAAAGAATATAATAAATGTCGTTGTAAAGTTGAAAGTTTCGTTATTAGAAATCTTCGGTGAAGTTATTTTTTTTATTTTGTTGTATCGTTATTTTTTTATTACGCTGGTGTAGTTGTTATTTACAGGGTACAACTTTGTTACTTTACTTCTTGGAGGGACCAAAAATAAATTTCTTAAGAAAACAATATTTATAGAAAACATTTTTGTTCTTTAGTCATATATATTAATCACTGCCTTGTGAGGCGCGTGGTCGTAAGTGTGATAGCCGGGCAAGGAGTTTCGGTTTCAATTCTTGGGTCGGGCAAAGTATCACTGGGCTCTTTTCGGTTTTTAGACAATTTTCTTTTACGCACGGAATTTGGAATTGTACCCAGTATATGGCAATAGGATCATCCCCTTATACATGGAAGTTATAACACTAATGGTAAAAAGTGGGTGTATATTATACAGTGGCATTAGTGCCGTACCTACCCTTACCGTTCGAGATTTTCGTGTTACAGATAAATGCACACCGAATGTAAAAAATACATCTACAAGCGGAATGAAAACTAAAAATCTATTATATTATTAATGTATCATGGATTTCCACAAAGTAACGCCTGAATCTATTCAATACGGAAATAGCACACATAACCTACATAGTCCGTATCACAATACCAACTAATTAATTAATTTACCCTCAACACATCTAAGACAACAAAACACCGAAATGCTTATTCAAAACTACGAACCACACAATCCAATCCGAAGTGTGTAATCATACCAAAATTGCCCATTTCCTGGTTGAATATTAAATGCGTCTAAAGTTGGTACGATTTAGTTTAACTTCAGACCGGCTGAAAGTTAGTTAGTCTGAATCTGACAGTGTGTTTGTTTATAGACTGCGAAGCCAGGTACTTCCCAGTCTTCGTATACAAATGAACTAAATTTGATGGGTGCTTAAACATGAAGCTAGTTCCGCAATGACAAATTAATGTGATTACGTGTGTGAGGTGCAGTTTTTAACCAACTGTCATATTATACCTATGTTCAAGTGTTGGAGAGCCATGCTTTGGCACGAATGGGCTGGTTTGGCGGGAGTGATATCATTGTGTGAGTGAAGTTACCCCCCCTCTCCCAATCTTCCTAATCCCCGATTTCCAAACAACCCTTAAATTCCTAACCCCAATAGACCGGCTACGCACTTGTAACTATGGGCGGCGGCGATAGCTAACCATCAGGTGATCTGTCTGCTCATTTACCGGCTTATTCCATAAAAAAAGTACATGGACAGTACCTGAATGCCCCAAGTCACGTGTATAGCAACAGAGTCCTTAGAAATCTTTGATCTTCCTAGCTCAAGGTCAAAGAAACTTGATCAAGGAAAACGAAACAAATGCGAAGACAAGGGCACACATTAAGGATTATTTTCCTTTAATCCAACAGAACAAAATCTACAAGAAAAACATCTCATTAGTTTGTCGTATATGTTTAAGAAAATCTGTTTTTCGGTCTATAAATTAAACATGTAACATCGTTTCAGGATTCTTCTAACAGAGGGCTCTGGGTAATTATATATTAAAAACATGCATCGCTCGGCGATCGCCCTTTGAGGTAGATAGTAACATGAATAATTTATGTACTGCCAACTCAAGGAATCTCTTTGCGATTTATATTAGTACACACAGGGTTTGGTGAGTGAACGATCGAGGGGAACAATGAACCGGCGATTTTTCTTTTGCAATTTTATAGAAAGGTCGTTTTAGGAAAAATAAATGGGATTTTAGAATTCGATATTCTGTAAATGTATAGCTTACATTACTATATAATTAACATCAATGTTTGTATGTGTGTGTTTCATGCAATTTGAAACTGCTGAACAGATTTTGATGGCCCTTAGGAATGGTTTTCAGTATCCAGTATGGCCTAGTTCCGGAGCTGCGAACTACTTAGCGGGCTTACCGGGATTCCGGCTCGGAAAGCAGGAGTTGGAATAGTGTGGTTTCAGTCAGTAAGAGTCTGACACTTTCTCGCCTCACAATAGGGCAGAGAAGTCATTGGATGGTTTTCTTCCATCAAAAGAAAAATAATATATTAGTGTTCATTATTGATGCCAAGAAAGGTATTGACTCAAAAGTCAACGTAATAAATGGTTTCGGTGCGAAGTAACCGTATCCCTCATACAGTTATTACCACAGGTCGATTGCTACTAAACAATAACTAATTATTGACATTAGGTTTAAAAAAAAAAACAGTGTTAACCCTAACTTAGTTAAGAAAAAACAATCTACAATATTAATTCAAAAAAACATAATTGTAAATACCTAATACCACCGACATTAAACTCTAAACCTTATTACCACTTTGTTAAAGTTAATAATTGAAAAGAAACATACATCTTCTAGTAAGAATACCTAGCCAACAGTGTGTCTCAGACGTTAGACATGCTAATCTGATTACGTATTAATGACGGACCCGTGAAGACTTGTTATTTGAAACTAGTGAAGCTTCTGCTGCCTTTATTGTTAGACAGGTAATTGTAGACCAATTTGAAACTTATTTACTGTCTGGGAAAATTTAAATTACATTAACTGTCGTCTGGGGTAATTTAGGATTGTTTTTTCCTTTTAAGGTTGTCTGATAATAATACTAATGTACTGCTGATCAATCTGAAGTGTCTTATTGCTGCACTCAGAGACATTTAATGATTACTTAAACTGTTCCTTAGGCAGTTGTCCCACCGGCAACGATGAACGAGTAACGAGTAGAGCTAGAACTAGAAACGAGTGAAAACGAGTGAAAACAAAAACAAACAAGTGAAGCGAGCACTCGCCGGCAGTGTGAACAGTCAGCGATCAACTATTTGTATATGCATCTCTTTTGTTTACACGGAAAGTATATCTATTGTACGTTTCTTGAGCGAGAAAATAGCCGATAGTTAGTCGTTCACTCGCCGTTGGTGGGACAACTGCCTTAGTAACGACTTTGTATCGAAAACAATTACTAAGGACTGGGTTAAGTAACTATTAAATGACTTTGAAATAAAAAAAGTACATATTTGATTAACTTGACTGTTGTACTTCTTTAATCTTCGTAATTCATTGCGTGATCCACAAATTGTTGTTCCGGATCTTTATTTCGTGTGTATGTAAACTTGTATGTTTGTAAACACACCTACGACACAGGAGAAAATCCAAGTGTGGAGTAACGTTTAAAAAAATCTTTGCAATATTTTTCAGTAGCATAAATCACACAAAGAATGGTATGGACATGGTACCCACTATACGTTGTGTAACCAGTTTTCCAAGTATTGCGACAGCACTATGTATGTAGTCATGGTAATCAATTTTCGATGAATCAAATATTTTTAATTTGACTAATAGTTATACTGCGTAAATTCAGATTTCAAAGGAAAATTCCCAAAAAAATCCAGATTTATTTTTAAATAAACTTACATTGAACAGAGTGGGACTCGAATACACTCGAAACGAATGGAAATAAGCTTGCTAATGTATTTTTAAGTAACCTTCCGTAATCTCGACTTGATCAATATTCCAAATCAAATGAAGAGCTATTTACATTTATTTAAAAAAAAAATTGGATCCATTGAAAAGCAATTCGGTTGAGTGCGCGAACAAAGCAGCGTGTAGAGATTGGTATTAATATAAAGTCGTTTGTTTGTTTGTGTGTATGTTGGTATTTACGTTGGCTGTTAATATGAGTGCGATTGTTGAGTGTTTGAGTTTTATGTTAGATCATCAAGTTGGGTAAAGTGTTATTGGGAAACATTATTTTAATCCTCTCAAGCGAAGCATACACAAATCATTGCTCCATTTGATGGTAAATAATCAGCGCCACCTATGAAATGAACCCCTGAGGAGTTACAGGTGTGTTGCTGGCCTTTTGATGATTAGGAATTTCACATCATCACATCATAATATCATCAGCCTACAAGTGGCCACTGCTAGCCAAAGATCTCTTTTCGCACAGGCAAGGTTTGAACTTTAATCACCACAATAGTTCAATGCAGGTTAGCGATTTTAAATTTATAATTAGGTACCTATTATAAGTGCAGGCTTCCTCACGATGTTTTATGTTACGAATTTGAAATTTAGGTTTGTGAATTTGGGAATTTAGGTTGAGTATAATAATTCTAAATTATCTTGACTATAACTCGAAAGACGTAAGACTTTCATGTTTAAGTTCAGTTCATTACTAATAAATAAAGACACACAATAAAAGGAAAAGTAAAATTTATAGTGAAATCGTAGCAATTCATAAAATATTTTTCCTGAAATTATATTAAATTCTAGCCTTAAGGTATCCTGTGAATAATTGCCTTGGAACGCACAAAAGGATGGAATATGAAAGAACTATAATTAATAATGCTCAGAATAAAACTAGACTACAGTTTATAAATACCTAACTAAGTTTCTGATGTTTTTGAAATTCTAATTTATATATTTTTTATGGTATAAGCCGGTAAACGAGCATACGGATCACTTGATGGTAAGTAAGCGCCGCCGTCATAGAAAATAGATATCTCGTCTGAAGTGAAGTTCATCTTTTAGAAATTGAAATCAACATGGTCTTGAAAGTGACAACGTTACGAGTTAGTACGTATGTTTTAAATCACTACGTTTATGCAATACAAATGCTTATTTATTTTGGAGCTCACCATATTTTACGTCACTATCAAAACCAATTTAATAAAATTGGTTTATGCTCAATACGAATACGTTTTGTCATAAAATGAAATAGTTTAGAAAAATCTCCAACTGAAGTGGAGGACACTATATAGTATTGTTCTGTCATCCTAACAGGGTCGGATCAGCCGTAGTGAACTGTATGTACTACAATTTGCACGCATACATAAAATGCATTCATATTTATATTACACTTTGTTGTAACTAAAACTAAAAAGAATATACACAACTGTTTGGTCTGAAATTTTGTTGAGAAATCAGTATGATATTTTATATTATATGCCTCCTTACCTATACCTGAAAAGAACTAGAAAGAACAAGAAACTTTTGCAAGTTAAGTAAAATATTTTAACAAGTGAGACAAAAGAAATATGTTAAACGGTTTTAACATGTATAGTCATCAGTATACCAAATATCAGATGGATCTGTCATCAAGAAGATGGCGAGATGAACTCAATAGCTATGACAAGGATTGGCCGCAAAAAGCTTTAAACAGAGAGGAGTGGAAGGAAGGTAGGGAGGCCTTTGCCCTGCAGTGGGACGATCATGGCTGAAATTTAAATCTGTCATCAAGAAGGGGTAAAATTCCATTTACAAAATTTTACTCTAACAATAAAAGGAGACCAGCTAAAAAAACCGTGTAATAATAAAAAGACACAACAGTCTACTCGGGACTACCCCAGATCTCCGATCCGGCCCTGCCCCCCAACAATAGACCCGTGCTGTATAATAGACACACGTACTACTTCCAATAACCAGGTATTGTGGCGGACCCAATATCAGCAACGTATTGAAGCTAAGCTGTTTTACACCTTCCAATCTGTCCGCTAGTAATACGTGTTCGTTTATACCAACGATTTTGGATTGCCTTGCGTTTTTCTGTGTTATTTTTGTTACAGTTGGGTATCTTTTTCTACCTAAAATACTAGAAGTTAGGTACTTGAATTTCTATGGTATATTCTTCTATTTAGCGACATCACATATTATACATCTTTTTCATTGATGTCATTCTTCATCAATTTTGTCATTTCCATCTTCATTATTATTATATTTACCACATGTCTTGTCATATAGAGACTTCAGTCAACTTTCAGACCTTCGAAGTTCAATTTCACGGATCAGGCAAAATAAAATCTACTTTTTACCTTTTTAACCGACTTCCCAAAAAAGAGGAGGTTCTTAATTCGTCTGTTTGCTTTTTTTGTTTACGTTACGCGATTGCTCTGGTGTTTGTGGATGGATTTTGATCAGTCTCTTTTTGTTGGAAAGGTGATGTATACTCCTGAAGTGGTCTCATTTCCACCAGGTCAGGATCTGATGCTGGGATACCAAGGAAACCGAGGGGAACTTTTAAAAGTGATAGGAGCGACAAGTACGTTTGGTATTTTGGAAATTAAGTATTTAAAACCCAGACTAGTGAGAGATTTGAACCTAAAACAATACACTTCATTAAAGTAAGACACTAACAGACACCGACATAATACATCAATCACAACAAACATTATTCACCAACGTTGCGAATCAAATGAGCAATCCTCCTTGAACTACGAGACGTGGTTCAATGCACTCCACTGCGAATCAAACCCGCTCGTTCGATCAGACAGATTGCGAAGCGGCATCAGATTGAGAGACGTGATCTTATTAGCGAAATGTTAGTTCTTTAGGTAATATTAACATAACCTTTGTTACTTATTATGTTATCGGCTTACTCACGTAACTGTTTGACGAGGAACTCGACTAGTTTCAAGCTATGCTAGACGCTCATAATCATGAGTAAGCCGAAAATATAATAATTAATTTAGTATGTCTCATGAAAGTTTTGATTAAATTATAACCTTTGTTATTTATTGAATAGGCAGATGTTATGTTGACTTATATTTGAGTTATTGTCACAAATAAAAAGAATTGTTGACATACAAAACACTAAAGTTTATCATTTACAAAAAAAAAACACAAATATAACAAAAATATAAAAACCACCTTAAAGCAATATGAATAAAATCTAAAATTAAACATAGGTTTCTTGAGTACGTTGACCTTTACAATATTTGTTATTTAGAATGTATATTATAAGACTGCCCACAATTAGACCGCCAATTATAAGAACTGTTGTCAATGTAGATGTGGCAATTTCAATATACATAACAATCATAATATTTTCCTCGTGAAAGCTGAAAAAGATAAAGCCAGTAAATATCTTGATTTAGCTCATGAAGTTGTCGACATGTGGGATGTAGATTCAGCTATCAATGTGCCGATAGTCGTATCTGCCAATGGCCTCATAGCCAAAAGCCTCGACAAACAACTGAGTAGGCTAACGATAGATGGTTGGGTCAAGGGCCTGATGCAGAAAGCAGTATTTCTGGACACGGCGCGTATTGTCCGAAAATTCCTCTCTCTTGAGCCCTGAACGCCGGTAGCTTGGATTTCTCGCGTTACTGGTGGGCTACTGCTTTTTATATTTTTTAATTTAATATGTAAAAAAGTATTAAACAATTATGATAAATAAATAAATGAAAATATTTTTAACGAATGTAACACACTTGTATTCACAGTTTTATCGTGGGGACATCAAATAAAATTCATCAAAACTTGCTATCAGCCATTTGATGGAATATCAGTCATAAAACATAAGCCGTCTTTCCATATTCCATAATTATATTTAGGAAAATCCACTCCAATATAAGTATTTCTAAGAAACTATGATTTAACAATTCGTTCTCGTCGTGTTTTAATTTGATAATTTTAATGTCATAATGACATTTAAAACTAATCAAAAGCAACAAAGATAAATATTGTTTTTCAAACATAGATATTCAATTTATTTATATCTAAAGAGGTCATTCTATCTATACATATCCGTAGGTATGTATAATAAAACTGTATAAGTGTTAATATTCTACAATAAAAATATTAAATAATTATTTATAATTAATAGTAAAAATTGTTTTGTTTATCTGTGTATCCGTATGTTCACGCACGCTAATGCTGCCAGAAGTCATTATTCTGCACGGACGAAGTCGCGAGCAAAAGCTAGTCATTATTATAATCATTTACTGATTTAAAACTGGTGGAATTAATTTCAACCCTCAAAAAAATATGTACACATTTCAAAGTAATTTTAGACGATTTTCCTTAAGCAAAGATTGAAATAATCATAAAAAAATATTCTCCTTTTCCCAACAATAAATTAATTTTAATTCATTTTAATTGTTATGCAAATATAATACTTATGCACGTTGTAAAACAACAAAGTCATTCAGGAACAATTTATTATTAAACCAAAAAGTTTGTCAGAGAAAACAAAGTTTTTGAAATGACAAGTCTTTTCTTTTATAAAACTCTCGGCTTATTTAGTCCAGTACAACAAAAAGTGGCTAGCAGGGAACTCAAACTTCTAATTGAAGATTCCGTATCCTTTACTTTTTTATGGTATAGGCCGATAAACGAGCAGACGTATCACCTGATGGTTGATGCTTTGGCATGAATGGGCCAGCTCGACCGGAGTGATACCACGGCCTCACAGAAACAACGCTTGCGTTGCGTTTCATTGTGTGAGTGAGGTCGTCGAAGGCCCAATTAAGTTTGAAATCGCCAACCCACATTGAGCAAGCGTGGTGATTAATGCTCAAACCGAGTGAGAAGAAGGCTTTGGTTAGCTGTGGCTTTAGTCTATTAATGCTAACAAGCTGAAAGTGATTTTTTTAAACGTCGCGTCTCACTAGTATTTTCTTCTCCGTCGTGGGTGCGTTTACTAACATACAAATTCACATACACGTCACACACAGACCCGAAACAACAATTTGTGGGGCACACAAAGAGTTGTTCCGTGCGGGAATCAATGCGGGAAGCCGGTTGCCCAGCCACCGCGCCAACCGTGCAGTCAGTCTGCTCGCCACTTGCATAAGGATCTCTGAAACTGTACCGCTATATATACCTACACTTGTATGCAAAGAGACCAACTTTTCTACTTCAGTTCCGTAGCCCTGGTATCCTCTTTATAATACAAACATTTGCATATGAAAAGATGAGGTGTATTTAGAGGTGTAAGGCTTTTATTCTTAACATCGTGCGATATCATTAGAAATTTGTTTGACCATTTATTTTCAACACAATGTGGTGGTTACTAAAAACTTTTAAATCAAATACTAGCTTCTTCAGCGCGAATCCTCTCTGCTCGGCTCCTTATATTAATCGTAACGCAATATTTTATACCCTACAGTCTTCCTCAATAAATTAACTATCCAACACAAAATAATTAAATGTATTATGGCGAGAAAAGGAAATTATTTAATTATTATGTTATAAGCTTACTCACGTAACTGAAGAGGAACTCGACTAGTTTCAAGAAGCTCATATTCATGAGTAGCATTCCGCGACACACAATACGGCGATTGTCGCATTGCTACTCAAAATGTAGATAGATAACATTTTATCATGTGGTATTATGTTATATATGTTAAGTTATAATAAGGAAATTATTTTTCTCTACAATTTTTTTTTTTTAAATAAAACGTTGCCCCACACTAGGATTTTCTCCTGTGTCGTGGGTGCGTTTATATAGATACAAGTTCACATGCACAAAATATTATAACTCTCTCTAACAATCCAATAGTTGTATGCTACTTTGACGTTATATCACTCAAGATGCATTTTAGAACAAATATCGAACACGACTCTAATAAGAGCCAGCGTAATAATATTCCATTTTAGTTAGCCAAGAGTGTTTCGTATAAAATTATAATAATTCTTTAACATTATCTTACTAAGACTGTATTGTTAACTAAATAATAACAGATAAGTTATGTTTAAATTTTAAATTACATCTGTTGCCCTTCAGAACGTTTCAAGTTTGTTTTAATTTTAATTAATAGCTATTCTGGGGCGAAAACTTTGCTGAATTATTAAATGTCTAGAACAAATTGTAAAGTGTAGCAACAAAAATGTAATTTGTGGTTGAATTCTCTGTTGTTAAGGAACATTTTAGAATACCATTTTTGAGTCACTCTTCCGATTGGTATCAAAAGTTACAATATTGTTTTTTAAATACTACTTAGGGTGCTTTTCAGTCTACTTTTTATGCAATTGTATCAATAAATTTTGAACTCAGTCAATGCCTGCTCGCGTGAATTACGGTCTTTGTGATTTTATTTTCGAAAATATAATTAGTCCAAGTTGCCAGCTACCTACCAACAAAATTCCGTCAAAATCAGTCCAACTATTTCAGACATTTGCCGGAAAAAACAGACAGACAAAAACTGTAAAAAAGTAATTTTAGTTTAGGTACGTTATGTATCTTATGTATATTCATATGCATGTTATAAAAATTGGCTATTTTAATATTACAAACAGACACTCCAATTTCATTTATTAGTCTAAAAATCATCATCGTTATTACCAAAAACTTTACCGACCAATCGCCATTAGACATCACGAAGAAATTGTTTCTCTTCAAAACGTTAATAATTTCTTCCCTGAACATTTCCAGTTGTCGAAGCGGTGTGATGAGTTTCGAAAACTCGTTACTTGTTGAGATTTATTGCGAGATATTACTTCCAATCGCGAAATATCGGTACAATCGATACGAGAGAGTCTGAAGATGCTTGCTTGCTTTAGCTCCAATACTTGATGTACGAATTCTGTAGCTCCGAAAGAATAAAGGAACATATATCAGCGTTGTTGTCTGTCTGTCAGTTAGGGATGTTTAATTTTTTCTTGGGACGATAGAATTTATATTAAACTAGCTGTTGTCTGTGACTTCGTCCGCATGAAATAATGACTGAATTTGGGTTTTTTTAGGATTTTTTCTAGGATTTTCTCCTGTGTCGTGAATGCGTTTACAAACAACTCTTTGTGGATCACAAAGAGTTGCTCCATGCGGGTATCGAACCCGCTCCACTTTGCACGGTAGCCAGTTGCCCAGCCACCGCGCCAACGGTGCAGTCAATTTTGTTTTTGTATTTCACAATTTTCAGAACTTCCTCTCGGTTTCCCAAGGACTCCATCATCAGATCCTGACCTGGTGAAAATGAGAGCCTCTCGGGAGTATAACTAAATATATATATTAAATTTAATTTTTATAATCTCATAATAATGGCGGAGTAAATCGGTGAACAAACAAAAAAAAAACATACGAACAAAGTACCTACCTCCTGTTGAAGTCGGCAAAGACGTAACTTAACAACTACGTAACTATCGAATGTACTACAAACATGACATTAAGTTAATCCTCCAAATCCATAGCATTAACAACCGATTCGGATACACACACATACTTAGCGCTAACCGTCAGACGATATCCGAATCCGGGCCTAAAGGTCGTCCAATAAATCTTTGTCAGTATAACAATGGCATCCGGAACTGTCTGACAGTCGCGTCACTTTGTAATGTGAGGCTCAAATGGAAGGTAGAGCAGGAGCATGTTAATCAGATGTGTGTGAATTTATGATGGAAATGGACTGACCGTGTGTTGTCAAGGACTCTGTTGTCATTGTGTAAAAATATTTACCAGAGGGCCATCCTGAATCCGCGTATCAATAAATAATTTTATGACAAGGGTACCTTTCTCACCTTTTCAAACCTTTCCTGGACTTTCACAAATAATTCATGGTAGAAAATTTTCTAAATCGGTTCAGCCGTTCTCGAGTTTTAGCAAGACGAACTAGACGTTTATAGGGGATTTAATATTTTATATTCATTTTGTTTAACCTGTGTACACAAAGCAACGGTAATAAGTATACACCCAACATAACTATAACTATGCAATACCTTTACATGTGTGGGTAATTTTATAATAATGTGCATAAAAACAAACGTAATAGCCAAACGCCTATTACGCACACATTGGTAAATACTATAATTTTTGTGTCGGTATACGTATTTTTATAATTTAATACATGGGTAAGATTAATAATATTTACAATCGATGATATCAATTAAACATTTTCACTTGAACAGACGTAGTGCTCGTGGACGAGTGGTTAATGAACCGGTTTCAAACATCGTTTACGACAATGTGGGTTCGAATCTAGCCAAAAGTATTTATTTTCTTTATTTACTATGTTGTTTTTCTTTGTTTTGTTATGTTTTGTTTTTGTTTTCTGTATAATAAAATCAAAGTATGAATGAAACAGATTCTGAATAAAACAACATTATTTTTTATTGTAAATAATTTATTATTTATGTGTTATTATGTCCAATAAATAAAAAAACATGAAAAAATTGGATGAAATATATCGTGGTTCAATTATTTAATACAGACACGTTTAACATTCACAATCTATAGCAATTTAAATTTAATTAGGCTAATACGAGTGGTGAAATGAATCAACATGTTAAATGGAAAGAAATTATGACAAATTCCAACATCTTAACAATAACATCACTTCACCGTCTCCTTTAGACTTTCGATATTCCTAGTAATGGACAAAAAATCAAATTGCGATAACGTGTGTATTCAGTTATTATTAAAATTTGTTTTTGTTCACATTGCTAAACAATTATGAATGTTATGTCTGTATAAATAAGGTTTACAATTACTAAGTAAAACAAATTCAACTGATACACTTATGATTCCACTAGTTAAAGTAATTCGTTCACTATAATCACACCTATTAGGCCGCACACATTTTTACACCATTTAATTTTACCTTTATCCAAATAATCAAATGTATATTTAGTAAAATTACAACATTATTTTCAAAATTAAGATCAAACTAGTAGATTGTAATTGGTTTTGTTTTATCGATGAGCTATTATAGATTTGTAATTGTTATGTTCAGCGCTGACTTGCTGCAACAGATTGCAGTATAGGCGCGCGTTGTTACGCGTGTGGTGAAGAAAGCATTGGAAGTAATCCGAATCAACCTTGCGTTCGGGCACAATGCCGTGGTGGCTAAACGAAGAATTCATCTCTGGATTTACTTATTTCACGTCGTTAGCGTGATTCTATATCTCATGTTTCCAGAATATCCATATCAGCCGACCCATAACTGCATTTCTTATTTCTCCTCTGTGGATACAAAATAAATGAGTCAATTATATAATAATCATTTGGTCTATATGATAAAAATAACTTTGTAAATTTAGATACTTAGGTTGTTATAAATACACTTATAAATACATAACTTGAGTTAAATAAAATCGTTTTGTTAAATACGATACTATGCATGGTAGTGTGTGTAATGTTTTATTTATAAACATAAAACTCTAATAATAGATAAGCATAAAAAGTGAAGAACAAGAATAAAATTAAAATAGTAGGTAATTTGTATAGGTAAAGAATACTCACCAATATTCTTAATCGCCTTACAATATCAAATAATTTATATATTCTTCTTCCGCAAAACATCGACTATGTTATGTTTATATGTTTAACTTTAACTTTATATGGATAGATATAAATTAAGTTAAACACGACTATGAGTTGTGGATAATTATTAATAAATACTCGTAGACTGACAACTAAGAATACAAACTTTTTATCATGTGGGTTGTGTGAGAAAAATATTGCGGATTGTCGGTTGTTACTTCATAAACGGGCCAAATAAAATAACCTGAGAGTTCCGTGGTTGCCTCAAACATTGTAAATTTTTATTTAGATATTGAAACATTAGAAAATTTGCATTCAATAATGTTTAAAAAATGTTACAAAAAGAACGCGATGCTGGGATCGAACCGGCGTCTCGTCACTTTAACCGCAAGCGATAACCATTGCGCCATACGTGCAATGGAATTGACAATTTAAATATCGTATCTCATTGAATAACATAAAAAACGATGAGAAGATATTATATTTATATGGGTATAATTTTTGTAACTCGATCGTTCCTTATTTGATTTATTCAATGTTTGTTACGTATTGTTTTTTATGTTTACACTTGTTTTTATTTATATTTCATTATTGAATTAATGCGTATACCGTCACGAAAATGATATTTAGTATAAGTGTATGCGTGATGAAACTGTGTGCGTAATAGACGTTTGGCTATTACGTTTGTTTTTATGCACATTACTATAAAATTACCCACACATGTAAAGGTATTGCATAGCTATAGTTATGTTGGCTGTATACCGATTAATGTTGCTCGGTGTACTTGGCTCAAAGAAAAAGCAGTGTTTTTTTATTAGTTTTTGTTGAATTGTTATTAGTTTTTTTTAAATTAAAATTAATATATTCCGGCGCATCATGAATAACCAAACCTCCTTCAATGAGAAACCTCTTTTCATATGAGACGTGAGAATATCATCGCAATGTCTGTCAATTTTGACGTTTTGTTAAATACGATACTATGCATGGTAGTGTGTGTAATGTTTTATTTATTGATTTAATGTACTTTATAAGCATTATTTTTGAAAAATATTAGCATTCTGCACTTCTCCTACACGTAAACTATAAGTGTACCAAAGTTTATGCTCCTACGCCCGCGCAATTTTCGTAAAAAGCGATACAAAGTTTTTGCATCACGTATTAATATATAGATAAATAAATAAAATAAAATAAAATAAAATAAATGTAATCTCATATTCTTACAGAATTCAGAGTATAATTACAAAACATATCCTCGTTCCCAGCCAACAACAGGTTTCATCTTAAAAATACATACCCAGTATCACAAAAACTTCTTCAGATATTACAACAAAAGTGCAAATATCATTTGTATGTATTTATTTCCATTATGGTGAAGCAGTTCCATTGTCAGCGGAATGACAAAAACCTTGTCCCTTCACAATAGGAAATGAATTAAGCGAGGACGCTCAGAGGGCGAGGAAAACGCTTGGAAGTAATCTTAATATAATATGATTTAGTAAAATTAATTTTGTATTTATACTTATACTCACTGCTTCATTTGAAAAGGAATCTTAATCTGATATAATTAGAAATGCTTTTAGTATGCGTAGGTACTTATGCTAAGTTATTTAAGAAGTCAGTATACAGTAATTAATACAGATGTATTAAAAAAAATCACCCTCAATTGAAAAGCATTCGTGAAGAGATTGATAAAAATTTAAATGAAGCTAAAGAGGTATGCCAGAATCGTGTCCTTTGACTTTCTATTGTCTCTAATGGCTTATTCACTGCGTTGTGGGCAAGTGGTCAAAATTGCAACCTTTGACAGATACGCTGCAGATAGACTATGGGCTTTATTTACACTCGACTTGTCATAATTTCAAGGCCTGTTTTTTAAAGGGGGAAAATCATCCAATGACTTCTCTCGTCTTGAGCAAAGCAAGAGCAATTATCAGACTCCTACTGACTAAAATGCACCCCGTTCGTACTCCAGCTTTTCGAATCGGAGCCGTAGGTAACTCGTTAGGCAGTCCGCAGCTCCGAGTGTAATCTCTAGACTTGAGCTTTGGAAATCACACATTCAATGGCTCAGGCTTATCAAAGAGTATTGCTGTCTGGTCTGTGTAAAATGTATAATCCTTCACTCAGCTCTTAGGACACCCGCAGGAAGACTAGGGGTACTGACAAAATATATTTTGTCGTCCCAACACGACTTACATAAAGCACAAAACGGGTTCTTTGTATTCATCACACGAGGATTTCGTCCCACACTGAAGAGTTTTCAAGCTTAATGATTTGCTGGAAGGCAGGGCAGCCTACGCAACGCCTACGTCTGAATTGTAACAATTTTTCTGTAAAAGGACCACTACGTGAAATTGGATGTTTGTTTTTGTGTCCAAAAATTAATTCAACAACTGTTTGTACCGAAACTCTGATGGTCTTATTTGACTAAAAGTTTTGAGAAATTTAATATTTAAATTGCATTATATAAAAGGTGGTCTGCCTCGTAATAAATATAGTTGCAGAATTAAATTTATACTGATATTGACGCTTTATGTTCTATTTTCAGGCCAGGAGAAGTATTCACAGAATTTTTTGATGTATTAACACTATTTTTACTGATAATAAATACAGATTCTAACACAAATTTTTGGATTATTTTTTTGTCGAGAATACAATAATAGAGTATCATCTGCAACCTTAGTATAAGTTTGCTTTGCGCTGAACGACAAGTGAAGTCGGCGTTCTGATTGGCCAGCGCAAAAGAACGAACCAATCAGAGCGCCGGACACGCTCCCGTTTCGATAAAACAAAATCGTACGAGGGCCCATATAACGCCGTGTGTGATAAGACCACCCATTGTACTCAATTTACTATTACAATGTTAACCTATTGTATGTACATATATGTGCAACAAAGTATAACATAAAATAAATAACAAGGTTAACATAACATAACATTAAAAAATATACGAATAACATCTTAACAAAATAATGTATTATACTCCATACAAGTGTGCGCTAACCCGGGACGAAACCATTACAGTAATGGGTCTAAGAGACCAGTAACCCTTGCCCGCGATCCGTTTAGACCACTCACAATGATTTCGCCGTATTTGTTTTATTGAATACTAGTTACTCCCACGCGGTTTCATCTGCTGCTCGGCTCCTATTTTAATGAAAAAAATAAAACGTGATGCACGATCTTTTATTTGGTCCCAAATAGTCGACATACCAATTCTTGGCCAAAAATTGTAGAATACCCCATACAACATTTTACCCCTATTTTAGGAAAATGGGGGATTTGAAAGAGAAAAAACACAGATTAGGTCACTCACCATCCTTTCAACTATCTTCACTTAAAAATCACGTCAATCCGTCGCTCTGTTATGCAGTAATAGACGGACAAACAAACAGATACATTTTTGTATTTATAATATATATAGATGTATTACATGTACAGTATTTAATGGGATTGTATGCTATTGGATTGCTTTGTGACGTGACTTAGTGACGAATGTATTTTGTGGTATTTTTAGGAGATCGTGACGAGGCGAAAAAACGTCAACTGTTGTAATAGAAGTATCTTCGTGACGTACGATTATTCGATTAAATGTATTTTAGTTTATACAATGACAGTTTCGTAATTATGAAAGATATTTTAAGTCATGATGAAGTTTATCGAATTAAAATGTAGAGGGAGGAGGATTTTAGATGCCATATCTTATCTCTCTGTTGCAACCTTTACTAAAAGGATCTAGAGTTCGAATTCTGAGCCCACTCCAGGAATTTAAATACTTATTAAATATTCTAAGTTATAATACTAGCCCAAAACTAGGACTGTGCTCAAGATATAGTAAAAGGCTCACCGCCCCATTACTTCATTTCGTAATACAGTTGTATTAGGAAACCAAAGTCAGTAAATTGAAGTCAGTTGACTTCGGACAATATTTAACCAAAGATGAGTCACAAAATAAAGGATCTATTCCTTAATTTAATTTGTTAACACCCTCAGGGAATAAAAGGTGGGATGTACATTATATGTGTACATAGTAATAAAATAAATGAGATAACATTCTTCGGATAAGTAGAAAATATACAACGACCATTACATTAAAACATATAAGCTAAAATATACGAGTATAAGTAAATAGACGTAGCGCTTGTAAATGCATATGTACGCTCGTAAAATATATTTCTTTCTGTCTGGATACATTAGAATGTATTGAAAGAATCGCCAATACTCGTATTTAAACATTAAACTGCAATACGAGGTATGAAAATGCCAGATACAATTCAAACTTTATGTTCGGAGAGTTAAATGAAATGTAATATTAAAAAATATTGTAATAGTATTAGTTTTGTAAAGTCAACTTTATCGTTTATCAAATACAGTTTATAATTAGTTTAGTAATAAGAAACAGAAAGCATTTTCAATCTGGTTTTCAAATAACTCTTTATAGCGGCAGCGTATTGCTACGCCGTAGTCTTTGCACCTACGTCGTAGCATCAGCGTCTACGCGCCGTAGCCTAAACGCTACGCTACGAGTCATTATGGCGTTATCACTTGTCTAATCGAGTGAATAGAACCCCAATGTAACTCTTAGACCTGTACCTCTACCATGAGAGTAATAGTATTTGTCGATAGTCGGTAGGGACGACGTAAATATTTTGTATGTCAAATTTTACTACGCCTCTATCGGTCACCTGTGAAATGATATCGACAAATACTATCGCTTCAAACTCATGGTACAGGTACTGTATATTCTATTCACTCAATTCGACTAGCTTTGTAATACCATTTGTCTAGCAACTACGCTACAAACCAAAAGAGCAAACTACTACCATTTATAGAAACTACTACAAATCTATTTCACGTTACCAACTTGACAAACCCTACTTGCACTATGTTTAGTACGACAAACACCTGCACTGGTCTATTGTAATTCAGCGCACGGCGGTTGTAAACTGAACTGCATTGGGCTATGTTTGACGCTGTGCTCTACGTGGTTCAGTGAAAAGTAAATGACGTTGGACTTTGATTTGAATTCCATGAAAAGTAGATAAAAATGTTTTCTTTAAGAAAAATAGTTTTTTAATAAACATGTTCACAATAATATCAACACTATTTATATAATATGAAATGAAAAGTCAAATGAAAGTCTGTTTGTCCGTCAATCACGCTGAAACTACGGAACGTATTTTGATGTTATTTAGTATACAGACAGGTATGAGTTGACTTAGGTGGTAGGATAATTTTTATCTTATGGAAACGTAGACGAAGCCACTGGCAGAAGCTGGGATTCAAGTAAAACAATTCTTCCATCTTAAAATATTTTTTTATCAACTGACTTCTCAAAATGGAGGAATTTAGTACTTTTTTTTTTTTTTTTGAGGGGAGAAAATCATCCAATGACTTCTCCCGCCTTGGGTGAGGCGGGAGGGAGTGTCAGACTCTTACTGACTAAAAACCACCCCGTTCCTTCTCCTGCTTTGAGCCGGAGCCCCGGTAACCTTTTACGTTGTCCGCAGCTCCGGATCAGGCATCAGCCCAAGTAGGCCCCATCTGTGGTGGTCTGGCTCTTTGAGGCGCGCGCGGAACGCGACGCGCCGTACGCACGGGTCTGGTTGTGGTCGGGCGGCGAGCTACCCTTACTCGCCGTCCGCAGACCCGCACTTACGGTGGCCGGAGATCGTCACGCGATCCCCGACGCCCGGAGTGTCTTCTGCGGCGGCTGGGGCGTGAGGAGGATCGTTCCCTCACGCGCTCCGCCTCCTCCTTAGCTAGCATGACTGCTTCGCAGAAGGAGGAGACGGCGTCCCATTCCCCCTCGCTCCGCACCATGGCCTGAACCAAAGCCGGACGCGAGAGGTCACCGTCGCTAATCACATCCCTGAGGACACGGCGGTGCTCAGCCCATGCAGGGCACACCGCTACTGTATGCTCCACCGTGTCCTCTGGGTGATCCACGCAATGCCGACACCCGGGCGTTTCCTCCCGCCGAATCCGAAACAGGTACCTACCGAAACTTCCGTGTCCGGTAAGCACCTGCGTCAGGCGGTAGGTGAGGACGCCGTGACGCCTCTCTAGCCACTCCTCAAAGAGGGGACTTACCGCTGCTATAACAGCGAGCCCAGGAATTTAGTACTTGGCGCCCCGATTTCTAAACTACCAGAGGCTAGACACATGCAGTACAATGAATTATATTAATTTTTTGGTTTTTAGTTTATGGAAGTCGTTTTTTTTTTAACGTAGTTTTTGTACTTCTACCAACCACCTTTATATTGCATCTTATTCCCTCAAATCTGTATGACAACAAAAAAAGCCATGCAAAGTGAAGTCAACTTTATCGTAACGCAAAAAAAAACATGTATTACTCCAAAAGCAACTTTTCTTTTCTTTTATAAAGAACTTCCTTCACCGCCCAAAATGTTCCAGGTCAGTATACTAAGTAATAATTTCTATGGACCCACAACATCATCAATCAAGTCTGACGTAATTAATCTCAATAAACCTCTATAGCCAACGCTAAACAAAGCGAACTGTGTAATAATGCCTTTAGATGCCGACAGCATTCAGATCACCGTCACCTCCATTCGAAGTCTAATCAAAACAATCATTTTGATCTCAATTTAACTTTCCAATCTCACATATACCACCCCTAACTCAAAGCAATAAAGTCCAAAACCCCATAACATTAATTTGTCAATGGCTTATAATATCTCGCTTTGATGAGCAATTTTGAATGCTATGTTTACAAGGATAAGGTTGTGTTTAATTCAGTAGTTTTGTGTACACATAAATCGATGTTTTCGATGATTCGTTAGTATTCATGTCACGTTATGGAAACAGAAAGTTGTTAAAGTGTAGGTATAGATTGCGACAAATCTAACTAGCCTATCTGGTATAACTTGAGCTCTATGTTACGTACTATGTCTTTGCAATCAGGGATCAGGTTATGATGGTAATAGTTAGTACTATTAATATGTTTAACATAGGATGAATTAGTTTGATATCTTTTGATTAATGTATCAATATAGATATTGGATTAGAAACGTGACCATTAAGATAATAGCTACGTCAGGCCATTAATTTTTGCAGAACATAACAGGATTTATCGTTTCTGTTTGTCTGTAATGTTAATCTTTCATTATCTATAGCACTGATCGAGTTCGGATGAATTTAAGACAAAGGTTTTTGAAGAATCCCAGATAGTCCAATGTAGGGAATAGGCCTAAGTTATAGGGTTTGCTATAACCTCCATAAACTTTTTTCAAGAGAAGAAAATCATCTAATGACTTATGCTGCCTTTGGCGAAGCAAGGGAGAGTGTCTGATTCTTACTGACTAAAAACTACCCGCTGGGTAGTTCGCGGTCCCATACCACGAAAAGTTGCCATCTGTCCATATTTTATTGTGCCATTTTCTGGGCGCTTATCACCTATCTACACCTTTTTACCCGACTGCGCCAGAAGGAGGGTTATGTTTTTCGAGTGTATGTATGTATGTATGTATGTATGTATGTATGTATGTATGTATGTATGTATAATTGTTTGGTTGTATAATTGTTCACGCTCTGCAGCCTAAACGGCTTGATGGATTTTGACTTGAGAGGTGTCGTTAGATTCGTATTTACTGTGAGAGTGACACTGGATATATCAAAACTAATAAAAAAACAAAATGGCGGATTTAGCGCCAAATTCGAATATTTCTCACTCTCTAGCCTAAACGGCTTGACGGATTTTGACTTGAGAGGTGTCGTTAGATTCGTATTTACTTTGAGAGTGACACTGGATGTATAAAAATAATAAAAAAACAAAATGGCGGATTTTTGGCGCCAAATTCGAATATTGCTCACTCTCTAGCCTGAACGACTCGATGGATTTCCGCTTTATAGGGGTCGTTTGATTCGTATTTACTGTCAGAGTGACACTAGATATATCAAAATGAAAAAAAAATAAAACTAAAAATAAATAAATAAAAAAAGTAATTTAAAAAACTAAAAAACCCGACTGCGTTTCTTTATAATATTAAAATGAAAAAACCCTAAAACAAGAAAGTAATCGTAAAATTTAAGCAGTCGGGACCCATTCTAAATATAAAGACTTTGTGAGGGCACATACGGCTAGCTTTCTAGAATGGGTCCCGACTGCTTAAATTTTACGATTACTTTCTTGTTTTAGGGTTTTTTCATTTTAATATTATAAAGAAACGCAGTCGGGTTTTTTAGTTTTTTATTTCTTATAATATTGGGCAATGCCGATTTTTTTGTGTCACAACGCACAAGCACATTATGGCATCTCCTCTCTATCCTTGCTTCATGATAACGCCGTACATACCCACATGATGAATAGGAATGGTGACTCGTGTACCCTACTCTTCCGTAATCACTCATTTAAACCACTAGTTTAAAATTACATAATAACCTTTTTTTAATCACACACACACTCAAAATAGGAGAACAAAATTACAAGGTAACGGTCGCGGCTCAAAAGACAACAGGAGCTTGAACCGGGGCGGTAAATTATCCGTTCTCGCCGTGTTATCCGGCGGACTCCCCGGTTATCCGGGCCGTGTCCGTTCCGAGGCCGGTTGACTGATGTTTTCCGGACCGTTTCTACTTAATTGTGGCCTGTGAAATTTGTCCGTTCGAATTGTTGTGGTTCTTAACATTTTTTTTTTTTTTGAAAAAAGGTTGTGTAAAATTTTAATTTCATTTTCTGTTTGTGGTTTCATAATAATAAATTAAAGTTGGAAATTATTTTCGTCACGAGTGTACTTTTGTGTGTAATGTGAATTTACTATTTTGTGGGTTATTGTATATGTATTGTGTGTTGTAGTGTGGGACTAATGGGTTGAGTAAAATGTATTATTATTGCTATTGGAGTCATTAGTTAGGTTGTTACATGCGTGAATGTCCATTACGATTTTGTGATCCATTTTATGGATGAGACAAATAATTCATTAGCCAATTTTGCATTGGGTGACCACCCAACAACACCGCGCAAAATGTGTATGTATGTGTGAGCTCATAATGACCAAAGAACTTTCTTAATATAAGTAACATAGATCATTCAAAAAATTCTATATTCCGAAAAAATCCAATAACACTTTACCTGATCCGCAAACCAAACTCGAGGCTTCTTTGATAGTCATATTGCTAGAGTACATGTTTGCACTCGACCGAAAAAACTCTCATACTGTATAAGGCCTTATAAAATTATTATTGTTAACACTGTACTATACGGTATAATTACATCAGAACACTAGTTAACAGCTTTACAACAATCAATGAGGAAACGCGTCACATTTTGCACCCACGTATGCAATAAACGGCATCGAACTGACAGCAATTATTATATCATTAAAACAATGCACGAACAGCACATCAACCTACCCCAATCCAACAAAATGCAACACATTTTCGACTTTACTACAAAACGAATATAGTTGAAAATCAATTTCACAGTTTATCTCCCGCCATCTATGTACAATAAACGCTTCAAGTAATGACGTAAATAGTACAACACTAGGGAGTCCACGATTCCGTTCATTACGCACGAACAGTCCGAAAATACGAATCTGGCGGACAACCAAATGATGGTCACAGTATAGTGACCGCAAAACGAACCGATTTCAAACACTAATATCGAATGAGAGTAGTGTCCGACGATTGTCTGATTAATCGATCGAGTGTTCGATTGTTTTCCGATACGTTTTCGTAGCGGGTTTGAATGCATTTTTAATTTCTTGCGAGTAATTTTGTATTACTATACAAAATTCCTCATTACTTATGACTAAATACTTTTTACCTGATGAGCCATATTATACACTCACAGGCACATTTAACCGCCCACCTTAGAAATACGTCACCGCGTTAGTTTGCGATAAGGAATGTTTATCCCGATGGCTGTTATGTTTCAAGTGGCTACTTTGGCAATAAATTAAACACTTGACCCTTGTTTTTTTTAGAAGTTCCTGCATTCAGATGCATTTTTGTAACTTAGTCGAAATTTTACATTCTCAGCGATCGGGTTAGTGTGAGTTTTAACCTGGTTATCCTGCTCTTTTTGGTGTGATTACATTTTGCTTAACTTACTACACCCCCTTGATTATTGTAATCGAATAAAAGTGCCACTGGATGCAACTGGAGCTGCAAGAGCCGTAGCTTTTGCCGATGCTGGGTACAGCCAACGTCACAATGCTCGGATGCTTGGTGTACCTCGAATCACTGTGCGGGATGCTATCACACGCTTTTGGGAGACGGGTTCCTACACGCGGAGACCGGGACAAGACCGTCATTGATGCACATCGGCTCGGGACGATCGTTTCATTGTGAACAATGTATTGAGAAATCGCTTTACCACAGCTCCTGAGGTTAGAACTCGCCTATTTGAAGTGAGATATGTCAGCGTAAGTGAGCAGACGGTGAGCAGAGAGGAACCTAACTGCGTTTCGTCCAGCACGTGCCCCAGAATTGCTCCCACAGAACCGTAGAGCGCGACTTTAATTTGCGCGAGAATACGCAAACTGGTCCACAGACCAATGGAATGACGTTCTGTTTTCAGACGAAAGCTGAATAGCCCTATGAGGTCCAGATGGGCGTCAGCGAGTGTACAGATGACTAAATGAGAGTTTGCCTCGTGTACGATATTGGAAACTGTGGTTATCAGGGAGGTTCAATAATGATTTGAGGCGGCATCAATTACGACGCTCGTACCGATCTTGTAGGGTTTGATAGGGGTAGTGTTATTGCACACAGGGATCAGGAAGAGGGTCTTCAAGACCATGTCGTGACATTTGCACCATTTATTCGTGAAAATTTTCAATTAATGCACGTTAATGCACGAAGTTATGGCGCTAGAACAGTGACCCAGTACCTGGACGAGGTCGGTATACGAATATTACCGTGGCCAGCACGCAGTCCTGGGCTCAATCCAATTGAACACATCTGGGACAACCTTAAAAGATGAGTTCGAGCAAAGGTTGCCGCACCAACGACGATTGGGGAGCTCAAGATTGCTGCAGTTGAGGAGTGGCACAACATCCCTCAATCAGACATCCAAGATGTCATTGATGGCGTTGCAAACCGACTGCAAGAAGTCATTAGAGCCAGAAGAGGTAACACCCAGTACTAAAAACCAATAAATGAGCCCAGAAACTGAAAAATAACAAATATTGTAAAACAAGAGTTTTCTACAGAAATCTCTAAAAATGCTTTTTTTAAATTAAAGTGATGAATAAATGCGGATTTTAACATTACTTCGCAGTATTTAATTAACATAATATGTCTAGTTTTTAAAAAAATATCAAACTTACCCAGATTTAAGTAGTGTATGAGAAAATCAAGAAAATCAAGGTGGGCGGTTAAATGTGCCTGTGAGTGTATAGTATAGGTACTACTTTACCACTACACACAAAATTATATAGCTACTTTATCACCTACATTAGCCTGCCATTTTCCAAAATTCATCGAAAAACGACAAAACTTTATTAGAATCAAAGAACTTAATATAAACATAAAGAAATATTCAATTTTAGGGGTTTTATAGTAAAATGTTTTATAGTAAAATATTAAAACACAGAAAGGTACTGTTTCTAGCAGTGAACTTAAATGGGTTATTGATAACAAAAACATAAAACAAAGCAACCATTAGCCGTACCAAAACAACATTACTTAAAAACTAAACCAACTAAATCCAACTCGATTCTTCAATCATTCGAATGCTGCCCTGTAACTACGTAACTACTTTAATGTATTCGAATAGTCGATTCGATTGCAGCCATTTCTAATCAACGCTTTGACGTGTACCGATTCGGCTAATTAATATACGCTGTTGCGTCGTTTGGTCACCCTAGTACATTGTACGATGGAAGCCTAGTATCCGACAAATGTTACATTATTTTGGTTACTCTACAGCTTTACGATCAGCGGTGTAGGCGCTGCACAAACGTAGATACTTTTTGTTTTCAGTTATCGATACTGCACGCTTTTTGATCGATATTGACTGTGTGTTAAGTTGAAGCAACTAGACACAATTATGCAAATATGCACAGACAGGTTGATGATTTTATTTTTGAATGTTTTATTTTAGGAGCTTTTATTCTTAGAATATGCCAACCCCGTTGGGTCATGAGTTGATGACTTCACTGGTTATAAAGAAACGATTTTTAAAAGAGTGATGATGGAGTTTCTTGCTCGCTGTTCTCCATTCAAATCTTTAATTATTTATTTTATTTTTCTTTTCAACGTCAAATCGTTTATTCCGATTTTAATTATAAATAGGAATTATTGAAATGTCAACAAATAAAGATATAAATAATAGTCTGTTAGTTTGTCGGTCATTAAACCCAGTTGCTCGTTCCAAAGTGTAACTTCAAATGGAGAAGAACAAGTAAGAAACTCCATTCGTTATTCTTATAAAAAAGTGCATGTTTACAATTTCTCTGATACGTTTTTTCAATACTTTAGAACGAGCAACTAGTTTCACTGACGGACAGACTGTCAGACTATTCTAGACTAGGTTAAGTTGAAATAAATGCTTTAGCTTTTTTTAAATCAACATTATTCATTGCAAGTTTGTGTCTGACTCCCCATTTAAAAGTGTCCACGTTTACGCCTCGCCTTAGCTAAGCTTTGCACTGTCATTTGTTTTATTTATTTGTGAATTCAACTAGTGTGGGTTTAAGTGAAGTGTTTGTGGGTTAACATTACATTACGTTAAGTTTATTTTGATGAGTTTGGCTGTATTTTGCTCTAGTATTTCAGACTAGCTTGCTGTTTGGACTGGTATTATCTAGAATTACGACTAATTTTGGTATTTGCCCGATTTATAACTCAAATCCCTCTGGACTGCCTCGTTGGTCGAGTGGTTGCAAGTGCGACTGCCGGACAAAGGGTCTCGGATTCAATTCCCGGGTCGTACAAAGTACTGCTGTCCTTTTTTCAGATTTTCGAAAAAAATCTCAGTAGTTGCACGTAGTATGGAATTGTACCCAGTATATGGCAATAGGCTTACCCCTATGTGTCCCTGTGTGTGTGGACACAAGGGACTTTTAAAACGAATGGTAAAAATTGGGTGTACATTGTATAGCAGCATTACGTGTCGTAATGTGCACCTCTGCCTACCCCTTCGGGGATAAAAAGCGTGACGTTGTTGTTGTTGACCAAATTACGACTAATTTTATTATTTGCCCGATTTATAACTCAAATCCCTCTGTACACACTTTGAATTTTCATCCTTATGCCTTCAGCATTAAGATTGGTAGTTGCCAAATTGAGGTAAACCATAACTGCATTACAATAAAAATAAAATATGTTTTACGCTAAATAAAATTATACTATGAGCATTAAATTACTATGGGTAATAGATTAAATGGCATTTCGTCAGCAAAAAGCTGTGAGCCACATTGTGGTTGGACGAATTCATAATGGTATTGAATGAAATGGTTATGGGATGGTAAAATGGATCGTCAGACTAACCATGCATTTTATTTGATAATGTAAGATTACGCCTTATATTTGGGGTAGATAGAAATGCATGTGTAAAAACACAAAACACATTTTAATCCTCAAAGAAGAAGACAGTGGTGGTGTATATTGTCTTTTTTTTCTTGATGGCCGGTGTATATTGTCAATGTAAAACCAAATCGTCTGTAACTATGATCTTAAGCTTGTTAAGTAACAAGCACCGGCTCCGACTTGCAATTGTGGCTACCGCTAGCTACCAGCGTGCTTACGGCGCGCCGACAGTCGCTGAAAACGCGCGGTGGGCGATGCATCACTTGCGCCTGGCAGGCGGCTTGCCACCGCCCGCCTCGCTGTCGGTGAGCAGTAAGCTCGTGGCCCGCTCAAGTTCAAGCCAAGAAGCTGGTGATAACTAAGACACAAGAAGACAGCGCGCTGGCGACCCCTCGTCGACTTTTTTGTATTAACGATGTGAAATAAATTTTACGACATACTATTTAAAGTTCAAAAAATTACAAATTAGTTGCTGGTTGGAGCGGTGCTTGTTTAGGTGAATTTGATAAGGTTCTATTTTTATCAAAAGAGTGCATAAGTAGTGTGTGTCAAAATGTGTAGTCGGTTCTGAGTATCTGAGTCCTTGTGTTGGCTCTTGCAACACCCGCGAAAATAATAAGAGTGGTGACAAAATATGTATTTTATTATACTTTCCTTCACCACATGGCATTCTCATAATAACGTTTAGAATATTATATTCATCTAACTTCAAGACAAAAGGAAGAAAAGCTTTAATATCTTAACATCATTATACGGCACAGACTATATAAAAGTCCTAACAAGACAAATTAAAACGGTACACAAAATAAGGCTTAGATGACACAGTCTGATCTTTCAGAATAACTCTCTAAATGTCAGTCGCTCTGTGATATAAGTTGTAAGATACTTTGTTTGTCTGTACTCGGCTTAAGGAGCCCGTGTTAGAAGATTTTAATTAAATGTATGTTGTCTGCAATGGCATTGTCCTGAGTTTTACATTATTTTTCTTGGCTTCGTGTTAGAAATTACCAAAAGTAATAAAATACGCAGTTTTTTTTTTAAATGTGTTACATGTTTTACATATTTGAGACATTCCGAAAATCTAAACTTCGCCAATCAAGTGAAATTTTGCATCACATAATTTTATTGCTAAAGCAAAGGAATGCCTGAATCTATTCTAGAATCAGGCATTACTTTGCTAAAAATCCGGGATACACTTACAACCGAACCAAACTAAAATTATGTGACTAACAAAGTAACAACTGGGTAAATATTTAGTTTTTATTCCGCTGTAGCACTTACTCAGATTTATTCCGCTTTAGGAATTATTCCGCATTCCTACAGTATAATAAAACGGCCTTACTTATAATCACTAAAGTTAAGACACAGTTAAACTACGTATTAAAAAATATTTTAACTCATAAACGATGATTAACGCTAATTAATGTCTTAGCGACTGCTTAAATAGCTGTCAACTTAATCAGTGACGAACCCTTGTTTAAAGACCTTAATTACCAAAATGGCGTCCGAAATTCGTATAAGTCACAGCTGTGGTATATTTCAACAATAACACCACATGCAAACTTCGCATTGAATTGTGTTCTGTTTGCTGGGCTTTGTTCCGCTACTTAGGAAAGTGAAGTGGATAAATATTAAAAAATGGATATATTTGACGACGATAATGAATTACGCACATACCGTGACGAGATAGAAGAAATAAGAAATTTCAGGAATATTGGTTCAAGAAGGAGAGTAAAAATATATAATTCAAGATCGAACCCAATGGAGGAATTGAGTGAAAGCGACTTCAAGCATCGCTACAGATTCAGTAAAGAAAATATGGTAAAAATTATAAATATCTTAAGAAACGACTTGTCCATGGATAGCCGGGGCGGCAGTATACCTGTGGAGTTGCAAGTAATGGCAGCTATAAGATACTGGGGCCGCCATGAGATTCAAGAAGACTGTGCGGAAATTCATGGCATGAGCCAACAGACTTTATCAAGAACTGCTAAAAGAGTTGCTATTGCATTGGCTTCTAAAAGTTCCATTTATATTAAAATGCCTTCAAATTTAAGAGAAGAGACTGAAACTATTCGGAAATTTGAAACAATTTGTGGGTTTCCCCATATTACCGGTGCAATAGATTGCACCCATATTAAAATAAGAAAAGTTGGAGGAGATGTTGGTCAGTACTATATAAACCGTAAAGGACACTATTCTATTAATACTCAAATGGTGTGTAATGCAGATTTGAAGATCTGTGATATAGTTTGCCACTGGAGGGGTAGTACTCATGATGCAAGAATATGGCGTGAGAGTTCCATTAAAAGGAGATTTGAAGAACGAGAATTTAAAGGAAAACTTATAGGCGATGGTGGATACCCTTGTACCCCATATTTACTGACTCCAGTACTGAGACCCCGCAACGAAGCAGAACGGCGGTACAACTATAGCCACTTTCGCACCAGGAACGTAATTGAGAGATGTTTTGGTGTACTTAAGGCAAGGTTTCGGATACTTTTGGAAATAATGAGAGGGTCTTTTAATACGATTAAAACGACAATTGTTGCATGTGCAGTATTGCACAATTTAGCAATTGAATTTGACGACACTTTAAGTTATGAAACCCCTTACACAGACAGTGATGAAGACACTGAGGCCATTGAACAGGACTCTAATAATTTGACACACATAACCAGAAACATTTTTATTGAGAATTTCTTTTAAAATACAAATATATAGTTTTATTTAAACATTTTTTAATTTTTTTCCCAATATTTTTGTTCTAGGTCCAAAATTGCCATTCTCTTCTTATGCAATTCATCCTCCCGTTTTTCTTTATTTTCTTTGCACTTTTTTGTGAGTAGGAACAATTGTTCCTCATAATTATCAGCAATCTGAAAAAGAAACAATAAGATGTATACAGGGTGTCCCTGAAGTCGACGTCCAACGGGCACCAGATGATCAGCAAGGTTCCAACTGTTATCAGAAATATATAAAAAAAAATCTAAGTCCTACAGTTTTTAAATTACAGTGACTTATGTGTTATGCACGAAAAAGTACACCTGTGCCAGTCTTTTGACTCTTGTTGCTATAAATCTTAATTTTTTCGGCTGCAGTCTTCCTTACATTAACCTGAATAGTGCTCCAGTAATATGGAATCATAAATTCTTAGCCAACTGCTTTAGATTGGAAAACATTGTTAGTTTTAGAGGAACCAAAGACTCTGAATAAAATTTTCACCTTACTTTAAGTGACTGTACTGAATAAATTATGTATGGCGCTAGTAATGGCAAATTTCACCAAAGTTGGCGCATTTAATAAGGATTATAAAATGGTATAGCACTTTGCAAATTATTTCTTAAATTCGACACAACAAAACTCCGTTTCGATGAATTTATTTGAACTTACTAATATTTCTTCTAGTGTACTCAAATCATACGTTACAATATATTGCCGACGAAAGCTGTAAGCGAAATCACGGGTAAACAGACAATGTTGTTTGACAAGAGATCCTCGCTAATTTTCAACATGATGATAACAAATAACGTGCAAAGTGCTGTCTAGTGCATACGAGGTTATAACGTATGATTTGAGTACATTAGAAGAATTTTTAGTAAGTTCAAATAAATTCATCGAAATGGAGTTTCGTTGAAAAATCTTTTTTTGTGTCGAATTTAAGAAATATTGTGCAAAGTGCTATACCATTTTATAATCCTTATTAAATGCGGCAACTTTGGTGAAATTTGCCACTACTAGCGTCATACATAATTTATTCAGTACAGTCAGTTTTGTCATTTATGAAAAAAATCATGCAACCATCAGACATAACCATAAGTACTGTGATTAAGATGTTACCTTGTTATTTTGTTTAGGTTTGTGTTTAGGCTTATATAATTCCCTTTTTATTGTGTGTTTCTCTACTTTTGTTGCTGCTAGTGGTGTTGATAAAATTGGATTTTCTTCCACATCAGGAGTATTAGATAACTGAAAAAGGAGAGCATAGTTATTAATGAATATTTTATTATAATGATTTCATTCAGTTGATAGTTGGATTACAGTACCTGAGTTGATTTCTCAGAATCTACAATAATTGCTATTTCTGTGGGAGCTAACCCAGATTCTGACATCATCTTTTCAGTTGCTGTTGACTGTGACTGCAATAGACAATTATTATAATGTATAAATAAATAAATCATACTATGCGACAATATGAAATCAAACTATACATGCATACCTGTTTTATTGTTTCAATAAATATGCTATCACTATCAAAAACATTACTGTCAATCACAAACTCATTAGGCAATGACTGAATTAGTTCGAGATCTTCTTGTGGCGGACATGGTGGTGGAGGTCCTCCACCAGTCATCTGCCTGGCGCGCCGATACTCCGACTCTCTAGTTTTAACTAGGCCTTTTGTATTACGCCACTGGGTGACAATTTGTGTCATATCCCTGGGCGTTTTATTAAGGCTATTAAAACTGAAAAAGGTTAACATTTATAAACATGAGTGCTTTCCACTTTGGTAGTAGAGATAATGAAAGAAATGAAAGAATTAAAATAAAACAATGCTACCTAGACAATATTTCCTGCCAAGCAGCTTTTTTCTTTGCGTTGGTATTTGTAGTAGTGTCTTTTTTTTCTATAATATCAATTTTCTCCATTATAAGTTGTCTTAAGATTCTCTGCAAGAAAATAACAAAGTTCAGAGTTAGTACAATTTGGACAGGTATTTTGGTGCAACAAGATAGATACAGTACAAGTAACAATTTTAATATGACAATAACCTTTTCTTCTTCATCCCAGTTTGAAGATCGGGACCTTTTCTTAGCGGATTTCAATTCCATTATATCACTAACACAACAAAAACACCACACCGCTGTATATTTATACAACACCAAAAAATTTGAAATTACCACTCTTTTGACAATATTTGACACAATTTAGAATTTTGACGTTATGATTTTTTAATTTCTCTTTGGATAACAGGAATTTTACCATCACAATGTAGCTTTACGTTTGGTATTGGCAGCGTATAAAATAAAAACGTTATTTAACCATTGCTTAGTTAAGTGACGTGTAAATAGTGTTTATAAGTAAGAAATAGTTAATTGATAATTAAGGAGTTAATGAGTTATTAGTTAATTAGTTGCTTAGCTGTTGATTAGTGGATTTTTATAAGTAAGGCCGTTAACATTTACCCAGTTGTTAGTGACATAATTTTAGTTTGTACGACTAGGTTTGTACGAATAAGCGTCCAAAAAATAGTTCCAACAATGAGCCGTTTGGCTGTCCAAACGGCTCATCGCTCATCAACCTAGTTTCATCACCTAGTTTGGACGGAGGATCTTGATTATTCCACACGTCAATATAATTTGCGCAAAGTCTAAAGCAAAGGTACATTAGCTGTACAAGATGACTTCCGGATTACCTAGCGGATTGCCAGGGCTTCGGTTCGAAAAACAGGAGAAGATACGGGGTGATGTTTAGTCAATAAGAGTCTGGCACTCCCTCTCGCTTAACCCAGGGCGGGAGAAGTCATTGGATGATTTTTGATGATGATTCCACTCAAAAAAGAGCCGTATAAGATCTTAACTTGACACAAAATCCCTTACAAACACAGGTGAATCCAGGCTAGCTATACATATCCTATTAAATACAGCAACAGTAACAAGAGTACAGTAATTGTATAACAAAGTTTCTCATTCGATTCGACTCTACAGAGAGAAAGTAATTCGATTTCGCCGTGACTTTTACTCGTATTTATACAATTAATAAATTGTTATTTTGACTCTGATTTCATGTAATAGTATCAAAGGGTTACATAATAATCATTTTAAGTGTGGGAGATCCATGCTTAAGCGCGAATGAGCCGGCTTGACCGGAGTGATACCATGGCCTCACGGAAAACCGTCGTGAAACAACGCTTACGTTGTGTTTTGCTGTGTGAGTGAGGTTACAGGAGGTCCAATTACTTCCCTGCCCAATCTTTTCCATCCCTGATTCCCCAACAATCCTTAAATTCCTAACCCCCAAAAGGCCGGCAACGCACTTTTAACACCCCTGGTGTTTTGAGCGTCCTAGGGTGTCGGTAATTGCTTACCATCAGGTGATCCATCTGTTCACCAACACAATGTATGTGGAAATTTTAACAAACTTTCTTGTTTAATAGAGGCCCAAAAACAAAGTTCATTGCACGGCACAATTTGAAAGTAACAAAATTAAGTTATAATTTTCAAAAAACGTTCAACGTTTCCTTGTAGGCTAGTTATCAGGATGCGAATAAAAACTACAAAAGGGAAATACAAATAAATTGTTGAACGAAGTCCACACAAAAGATGGCAGTACTCATCCGTAAAATATGGCGCCCTGAGCCAATAAGGCGGGATTGCCAAAAACTCACAAATGACCAAGAGACGTGACCCAAAGCCTTCAAATAAAAAACTCGTCAAAACGATTTCCGATTGAAATGAAGTTATTCGAGCGATCGAATGACAAATGACTCGCGATATGAAAATCTCGATTTTTTTGATCGATTACCTAACGATTTTATAACGACCCTATTGATTTGGTAATCGAGTAGGATTCAGGAAGGTTCGGGATAATTTCGAAATGTCAGCTTTTAGTAATTTGTTTTTCATTGACGGCCTTTTGAAGGAATATGATTTGAATAGGTCGTTTGTATTGGGTCGGGAATAAGTATTTATGATTTTGAATCGAATATAAGATAATAATAAAGATGAAATCCGTATACGTGCCTTTTACTTCCGCGAGAGTATATACCTATTTGAACACCAATACGTAACAACAACTTTTGACAGGAGAATCTTAAATATTATGAGGTGTTGCGAAAGGACCAAAAATAAGGAGGTACAGGTACACACAAGCGCCATAATTAAGTCTTTGACTGCCAATAGAAAACCATTGGAGGTAAATCCTCCGCTAACGTCGGTCACCGGTGACCACCACGGCGTTCAATATGTTAAGAAGAAGTATAGAATTTCGTTACCTATACTGAAAATCACGCGATACTCATTACCAATCTTCCCACACGCGCCCATAAGTCCAATGAAACACTTTTTTTAGAGAACTTTAAAAAAAAATCTGGGACAAGGAAACGAAATCCTCTTCGTTCAAAGTAGGCTGTATCAGACCCTCATCTCAGAGGGACAAGACGACACGAGACGGGATTAAAGTCAGCTGATTGTAACTATGACGGGACCTACTTCGAAACTTAAACCAAATGTCGGATAGAAGGTGGTCGCTAATAAACTGAACGATGGCTTTGTAAAAACAGAGATCTGACTTGAAAAAATTAAATTAAAAATTTAAAAAACCCCCGACATAAAAACTTTATTTCCCTTTAAAAAGTAAAAAATAATAAAAGAAACTTAATCTTAAAGTACCTAAGAATGTACTAATAATTTAAAAAAAAATACGTCGCGTTGGGGGACCGCTCCTAATTATTTCTTACTTACTGTTTAAGTACTTAACTATAACGCAGAAAATAGAAACATAGCGGCGCGGGCGGCGGTGTGCAGTCCGTATTCATGCGGTCCCCCAACGAGACGTATTTTTTTTTTAGAATTATTAGTACATTCTTAGGTACTTTAAGATTAAGTTTCTTTTATTATTTTTTACTTTTTAAAGGGAAATTAAGATTTTATGTCGGGGGTTTTTTAAATTTTTAATTTAATTTTTTATTTTATACTTTTTATAGGTAGGTTAGGTTAAGTTAGGCTTAGTATATTACATATACTTACTATAATTTCGATTCTTACATCTAAGGTCTAGCTCATTCGCTTTTATTTTTTTTTTGACTTATAAATTACTAGTTCTTGTTTCTATAATAAGTAGGCTAAAGATTACATTGGTGCAAGATTTTTTGTTTATAATAAAACGTTAAATTAAAAATTTTATATTTTTGTTATTAAATTTTTAATTTATTTATTTTTTTAATTATTTATTTATTTTTGTTAATATGTACGAAAAAATAATATCTTTCAATATCTTCTTTCAGTGCGGTTTAATTTGAGACCCCATCCCAGTATATTTGCAGACCTTCGGCTAATCTCCCCACTTTCACCGCCCATAACTTTAAAACGGCTCAACCGATTTTCATCAAACATGTCTAAGAACACTCGCACATAAGTCCCCTTTCATACGAAAAAAACTAAATTTAAATCACTGCATCCGTTCGGGAGTTATGATGCCACAGACAGACAGACACGTCAAACTTATAACACCCCTCTTTTTGCGTCGGGGGTTAAAAAATAATAGAGACATAATAAGACAAAATGTGTCTTGAAATAATAGGGTAGATGACTAATTTTTATTTTAATGTCCGTCTTGTAGATTATTTTAAAATATTAGACACGTATTTTTTATTTTCTTACGGAAACAAATACTTTCAAAGATATATCGATTTGAAATATCGCGTGACGTCACTTTAGAGTACGTTTTATACTCTATAGTGACGTAGTTAGCTCCCACTCTTAAACTTTGATTCGTTTTATCTTATTATCTTAATCTTATATGACAAAATAAAAAAATGCGTGTCTAATATTTTCATTACCTAACAGACGGACAACATAGATTTTTAATTTTCATGCCCCGTCATCATCCCTATTACCATAAAACTTAAAGTAATGAAGCATTTAAAAGTTACAACCAAACATTAAAAACGGCTTTGGAACTATCTTATTACCTTAGGCCTATGCCTAGGTATCCGAAGCTGTGAACTGCCTAACGTGTTACCGTGGCTCCGGCTTGAAGGTGGTGTAGGAACGAGGTGGTTTTTAGTCAGTTGTCTGACACTCTCTCTCGCCTCACCCAAGGCGGGAGAAGCCATTAGATGATTTTGACCCTTAAAAAAAACTATGCATAGATATAAAACAATGTTATCACCCACTTTTCACCTGTGGAGGATGGAACCTGTATGGAAACCGTAGATACCTACGGTTTGACTTTATAATTAACTAAGAACCTTTAAGTCAGTGACCACATCGTCACCTACCACAAGATAAACAAACGTGAAACCTAACAAAAAAAAAAAACAAACAAAAAAGGCGGTTTATAAATAACACCCAGTTCAGTTCAGTACAGCTTTCCCGGTGCATATTTGAAGTGGGGTGCAGCACTCATTTAGTGTAGCCCATACAAAATGCAGGCACCGGCAGCAATTGTGTTGTTTTGTGCACTAGTACACTCACATGCATTTTTCACTCACGTTCCAATATACAGCTGACTGTCACACTCAACAGTAGTAAACACGTTGAAGTTATGGGCGGCCTCACAGAAAACCGACGTGAAATAACGCTTGTGTTGTATTTCGTCATGTGAGTGAGGTTACCTGAGGCCCAATTATCTTCCTCTTCGATCTCCCTAATCCCCAATTATCCTCAAATTCTTAACCCACACAAGGCTGGCAACACACTTGTAATATCAGGTGATCTGTCTGCTCGCTTATCCCGTAAAAAAGCCAAGGAAACAGTATGCCTTGAATTGCGTGAAATATTTTGACTTCGTTGCATTGGTCAACGGTACAAAACGGTTAAGTTAGTACAAAAGGATCAATAAGATTACTTCAGATGGCTAATATTATACAAGCACACAAAGTATACGTACGTCTTTGAGGGGGCTTTTTTGTATTGGACTACGCTCTACCGATTATAAGTGTGGGAGAGACAAACTTCGGCATGATGGGCCGACTCGACTGGATTGATACCACGGCCTTTCAGAAAACCGACGTGAAACAACGTTGTGTATCGTTGTGTGAGTGAGGTTACGAGGGCCAATCACCCCACTTCTCAATCTTACGAATCCCAACCCTTAAAATCCTAACCCCAAAAGACCGGCAACGCCCTTGTGACGCCTCTAGTGTTTCGGGTGTCCATAGGCAACGTCGATTGCTTACCATCAAGTAATCTCTCAGCTCGTTTACCGGCTTATACCATAAAAAAAAATACTACAGTACCTACCTTAAAAAAGAACATCGTTACATCCCCCTCTTCCCACCCACCCATACAGTTCGGTCTGACAACATCCACAGTTTTCAATCGTCAACGAAATAGATTCGACGACTCGCGTCGCTCCGGTACATTTCTCTCTTTATTTATTTAAACTACAAAAGCTCTATGCAATCGTTTGTGACTAACGACAGCACTATTGACTAGAACTTGGATAAAAGCTCGCTCCTCGAGAGCTTTAAGTGATGAAGCTCAAGCTTAACAGTATTTATTGTATAGATTCGTTGAGACAAAAAAATACAGGATTGCTACGAAGATTAGGAAGCTGTTTTTCTTGAGTAAGACAAAACGAAGGTACTTTGAATTCTCGCTTCTATTGATGGTATTGATTTCCTGCATTGACTTGAGTTGCATGGAAAGATAGAAAGAGAAAAGACCTTTGTTTTGAGAATCAATTTAAAGTAGTTTAAAGTAGTAACTTAATACTTAGGTATCACTCTTAGGCAACTCATCAAACGATAATTCGTTTAGTCATCGCTAAGGCTCTGAGAAAATGGTCATTCCATATTGATCATCACACTACTGCAAAACATCAACAGCCTATAAGTGGCCACTACTGATCAAAGCCCTCTTCTTACAAGGTTTCAGCATTAATCACCACGCTTGCACAATTTGAAACTATAATAATAAACCCAGGTTTCCTTACAATGTTTTCCTTAAAGTACATGTATAAGTCGGCAAAAGTCACATTGGTACTTTACCGTTGGTAAATTTCGAACCCGCACTCTCTTGCAAGCGTCTAAACCCTCTGGGCCACCACGACATTGATGATATATCTTTTTCTAAATATTTTACAGACATATTATTGGACTCAGAAAGTAACAATAGTATTCCATATTAGGAGTATGCGAATAGGAAGTCTTTTGTGAGAACTAGTCCATTTATAAACATTTCTGAATTAATTCGAGTCATAAAAGTAATTACTTATGAATCCATTTACTAGTAGATGGGTCGACGTAAACTCGATCGGTCCACAAGCACTGAGATTCAATCAAAAGGAACTGCTGAGCACACATTTGTGTTATAAGCGATAAGCGATATTGAGGCAATGTGTTTATAATAAGAACCATATTAACCTTTGGTTAATAGTCATCACTAAAACCTTTGCATGATACACCATACTAACCAAAGGTTAATATGGTGTATCATGCGTGATATCTGACTACTATGTCACAGCTAGAAACTAAAATGGTCATCCATTAACTATAGTGTTAGTCCACGACGATTTACCATAATCTTCTCGCTGGTGGGTGATTGCAGTTTAAAAGGTTTAGGCTTCTCGGAGAAAGCCCCAAGAGAAAAGACTCTACTAGGAAAATACTATGAGAAAAGAGTATAAATGTATAGTCCTTTAGTCGGCTCTGAAGACACCCACAGAAAGAGTTGGGGTGGTGATAAAATGCATCTCACGTCTGCATAAGTAGCACAGTCTAAGTTTTTTTTAAAGACGTTGCCTCACTCTTCCTCATCTTCTCCTGTGTCGTAGCACCTAACACCTAGACCCGAAATAACTATTTATAAATCGAACAAAGGGTTGCTCTGTGTAGGGATCGAACCCGCTACACATTCCGCAACAACCGTGCAGTCAAATGTTCAATCTACCGTCAACACACTGCTTGAAATATTATGAAAATTGTATCACGCTATTTATTTTAACTCTAGAACGAACCTGGATAGTGGATACGCTCTTCGCTTTTAACTCAGGCACCTAGTTAATTCTGTCGATGAAGATGGAATCTAATATTGCGACCATAACTTGATAAACAGGCCTCTAGGGACGCTGGCCGCTCGGACACTGGACCTCTAAGAGAGGGTAAGAGGTGTTTATTGATAAATTATCATCATCAATCGAAATACGTTCTTTACTGAATATAGAGTTTTTTTCTTAAGAGCTTTGCCATAACAACCGCAAAAATATTAGGGATTGTAGTTAGGGACTACCTCGTTGGTCGAGTTACAAGTGCGACTGCCTCGGCGACGGTCTTGGGTTCAAATCCTAGACCGGACAAAGCACCCTTTTTTGGCTTTTCGAAAATTTCTCATTAGCAGCACGAAGTCTGTAATAGTGCTCCTACTGGGCACCCATATAGTAATAGGCTTACCCCCTATTACTTGAGACTTATAACACAAATGGTAATAAGTGTACTTTGTATAGTGGCATTACGTGCCGTAATGTGAACCTCTTCGTACCTCTGGGATAAAAGGCGTGACGATACGACAAATGATTTCTAACTACTCTGCTCTCCCCAACGGCTTAAAATGCCCTAATACGGTCATATTTTAAAATAATGCGATAATTTATATCACATTTTGACGCTGAATATATAGCATGCAGTATAAGATTGATTAGCTCCATTTTCGAGTTAAGAAACGATATTTCAACTCCATCCATCATTACTCGCGAACGATCGGAGTGTGAGCAATTGATTTTTTTTTGGTGAAATATATTATATGTTTTGACATATAGAGTTACATTTTCTGAATATACATGTTTATATTTTTAAAAAAAAGGTTGCCCCACACTAGGATTTTCTCCTGTATCGTATGTGCGTTTACAAACATACAAGTTCACATACAAATGACACCCAGACCCAAAACTACAATTTGTGGATCTCACAAAGAGTTGGTCCGTGCGGGAATCGAACCCGCTACACGTTGCGCGGCAGCCGATTACCCAGCCACCGCGCCAACCGTGCAGTCAAATTTTTACTATGGTTTAATGACTATAACCGCGACTGTAAGGCAAGTATTCCCGGGTCGGGTAAAGTATTAAGTAACAATACTAGGAAGAAGAAATCCATTTGTTCAAAAGAGAAAAGTAACTTGTAAACAGAAATTAATTACTTATCGCAATCCAAAATCTGCAGATTAAGATCTATTTTTGAATGTTACTCCATACAGTTAATTTCAAAAATTTATCCTTATCCACAGATATCATTCACAGAATAATCATTATATACCATTGTATATCGGCATTTGTGTCTTTATGTGTACCTACCCCTTCAAAGATAAAAGGCGTGACGTTTTTGTTGATAATCATTCTCCAGCCTTACCCTCTCCGGAGCTGCGGACTACCTAGCTCCGGGTTTACCGGGGCTCCATCTCGAAAAGCAGGAGTAGAATCGGGGTGGTTCTTACTTAGTAGGAAACTGACATTCCTTCTCGCCTCGCCAAAAGTGAGAGAAGTCAGTGGACTCCCCCTTAAAATAAATCTGACTGTCTCCAGATACAAAACTCACCACCATTAAACATTAAATTTTCATAGTAGTGGTAGCTGGTATAGCTACACGCAACCTAAGCCCAACTCTACAAAGAAAAGAACCAGCTTTACACAGTACTTACTCTTACACGCGCCCTCTGAAGTCGTTCGCAAGAAAAACAAAACAATATAAGTTCATAAATCTACAAAGTAGAAGTTTTACGAGAGCGAACGAAATCTCAGTGTTCTCGTGAAATATGAGGACTGAAATTGAATCGCGGGGCAAAAGTCATGCCCTATGTTTTATCAAAATTCATATTTGATCGAATTATTCGTACGTTTTTGCTGTTTCAAACTTTTATTAGTTTCCGAAATGAAAAATTGCTATGTGATAGTTTCTGTCTGGTTTTTGCTGTTTCTTTCCAGTGTGGTAATGTGAATTGCATTTTTCATGTTTTATCATCTTCGCTGTTTCAATAGAATAAACATTAGGACCTAGACCCTTCACGTTAGAGGTAACCTTGCCATATAGACACCGCTATCCTGGATCGAAGCAGGAGTAGGAACGAGGTGATATTTAATTTTCATCAATAACAGTCTCAGATGCAAGACTCAGGGCATTACGAGTCATTTAATGATTTTCCTCCCACATTAAATGTGCTCATTTCTCTTAAAGTGCCAAGCAGCAAAATAATTAAATAGAATCATCTCCATTTTAGGTAATTCAATGATAAATATTTGAAGGTAGTTTTAAATTCGATCTTAAAGATGAAAAAAAAGTTATTTTCATTCGTTTTATACATGCTAAATCAAATGTAAGAAAACAAAACGTATAATTGAAAAAACAATATATTTAAAATTATAATTAACACACGCATACAAATAAACAAACTGTTGCAAAACGTAAAGAAAACATAGCAATAAGATAAAAGATTAGGCAAATGATTAACAAAAAAAGTATACAAACAGAAAACCTATCAATCATGGTTCCGAATACATAAATCGCTTTAAATGAATATATAAGTTTTTAAACTGACATGGTCACTAAAACTAGTATTAGAACTCGAAACGGGATATTTTCTATTTCTATGAGTTTCCGATATTTTGGCACTGTTGCAAGCGCCATGATCACGGATGAACTGGAAACTCATAGAAATAGAAAAACATGGTAAATATCCCGTTTCGAGTTCTAATACTAGTATTTATGAATGTCTTGTCAAGCTTGAACGCTATTCGTCTAGAAAACCAAGTAACTGCAAAATGTTTAGAAAGAGGTTTACTATCGACGTGTATAACATGAAGGCGCCGTATGCATAATCATCTTCAGACAATTGTACTGTTTTACCACCGATGATCATCTGCAGTTCCATTATGAGAAACTGCAAAGAAAGCACCTTTATTAGAAGAGGTAAAGATCAATTAGTTTAATCTATATTTCTTTAATCTATACTAATGTTTAAAGCTGAAGAGTTTGTGTTTTTTTAATTTATTTGTTTGTTTGGACATGCTAATCTTCGGAGCTACTGGTCCGATTTAAATAATGCTTATTGTGTTGGGTGGTGCATTTATTAAGGAAGGCTATAGGCTATAAAACTTTACGCTATGACCAATAGTAGCCAAGCAGAGCGGGTGAAACCGCGCGGAAGTAGCTAGTCTAAATATAAAATGACGGAAAAGTAAGCAATATGATCGATGATGATTTTTATCGATTTAAAAAAGACGATGCTACGTTCGATTTTTTTACCGCATAGTTAATGAGTAACATATTCATGAGCCAATTACTCCCCTTCCCAATCTCCGATTCCCCAACAACCCTTAAATTCCCAACTCCAAAAAGACCGAGAACACAATTGTAAAGCTTATCATCAGGTGATCCGTCTGCTCGTTTACTGGTTTATACCATAAAAAAATTAACACCCACAACAGCAGAGGAGTTCCATGTGGGTTGGAGGAGGCGTTGTAACCTCAAGTAAGCAGTTTTTTGCTGTTTTCATGAGGCTGAAGAGATGAAAGACCATTTCGGTCATTTATGTCTAAGCATAGCTCTTCCACGTAACAAAATATTGAATAAACTAGAATAAAATTGGTTGGTTGGACATAGCACACATGTATGTGAATGTAACAATAAAGTATACAACAATTGGATCTAGGAACCCCTAATACTAACAACAGCTAGAATGCTAAAATTGACAGACATAAAAATAATCGTCATATAAATAGTCAAACAACTCACAATGACTTGGATTATAGTTCCGACTATAAGAATAACTACATGAAGAGGTTTAAATGAGATGCCCATTGCCATTTGAGCGATCATCGTCATCATCACCACAGCCATGAAAGCAACTGATACAGCCACAAGATATAGCATAAATTGTGTGAAGTCAAACTGGAAAAAACAAAATCAATGTTAGATATCACCATAACTTTTTTATTTATTTATTTTTTATTTAAAAAAAAACGTTGCCCCACATTAGGATTTTCTCATGTATCGTGGGTGCGTTTACAAACATGCAAGTTCACATACACATGACACCCAGACCCGAAACAACAATTTGTGGATCACACAAAGAGTTGCTCCGTGCGGGAATCGAACCCGCTACCCGTTGCGCGGCAGCCAGTTGCCCAGCCACCGCACCAACCGTGCAATCAAAAATAACTAGCTTTCTACTGAGTACCAAACCGCGTGGTTTGTGCGGTGGCTGGGCAACTTTCTGCCGCGTAACGTGTAGTGCGTTGCAATCCCGCATGCAGTAACTCTTTTTATAATCCACAAATTCCAGGTCTGAGTGTCATGTGTTCATATACATATGCCACCCAAATCCTTGTACTTACCTTGTATATTTATAAACGCACTCACGACACAGGACACATGAGAAAATCTTAGCGTGGGGCTAGGTTATATAAGAAAGCACAAAAAGGATCCTTCATCCGCGGCTTTGTCTGCGTGATTTTACTATGAAAGAGGTAAAACACTTGCTCATTCACCTTGATACACTTACATAGCCAGTTAGTTGTACGAAGAAGATAAGCTAGCCATACACGCACAGTTATGCCCGGCAGATTTGCCTGAAAGAAGAATGGCACGGGTGTGTCTGCCTGTCACGCCTGAAATGTGGAATATGGTACTGATTCACACAGATCTGCCGGGCATATACGTACGTAGCTAGCCATATGACTAGCTATAGCCTAATTCACGTGGACAAATTGGTGAGTCAATGAGGAAAAATATACTCACAGAACTGCAAGCCAATAACAAACAAACTAGCACAGTTATAGATGTAGCCATTAACGCAACAAACACTAATGGAGTTCTGTAACGTGCTGTTATCCATGCTACAATAAGACTCATGAAACACACCTGAAAATAACATTATAGTCACTAAAACAAACATCGTCATTAGTAACATCATTATCGTCATTATCAATATCAATATCGCAATTATCAACAACAAGATCGTGATGATCAACAAAAATATCGTCATTATCAACAAAAATATCGCAATTATCAACAAAAATATCGTCATTATCAACAAAAATATCGCAATTATCAATAACAATATTGTCATTATCAACTAAAATATCGTCATTATCAACAACAATATCGTCATTATCAACAAAAATATCGTCATAATCAACAACAATATCGTCATTATCAACACCAATATCGTCATTGTTAACATCAATATCGCCATTGTTAACATCAATATCGTTATAATCAAAATCAGTATCATCATTATCAACATCAAAATTGTCATTATCAATCATAAATAACTTACCGCCAACATCAAACATATAAAATTGCAAGGAGGGACTCTTGTGCAAGCAGAACACGCCATTGCATAACTTACACACAATATTCCAACCCTGTGAAATATTAATTATTCGTAATCTTCTCTTACTATCTGTTCGCCGTGTCGTAACAATTTCGCTATGATCTAACTATAAATCAAGTACAAAGAGGATAATGTGATTGTAACACAAAACAAAGGCTCTGCCCAATAATTATTTTTTTTTATAACGTCACGCCTTTAATCCCCGAATAGGCAGAGGTGCACATTATGGCACATAATGCCAATGTACACCCACATTTCACAATTTATGTTGTAAGTCCCATGTAATAGGTGGTGAGCCTATTGTCATATACCGGGCACATTTCCAGACTCCGTGCTACCACTGAGATTTTTTTCGAAAATCCGAAAAAAGCCCAGTAATACTTCGCCCGACCCGGGAATCGAACCCGAGACCCCTTGCCCGGCAGTCGCACTTGTAACCACTCGGCCAACGAGGCAGTCACGCTTCTGGTGCTTCGGATCTGCATAGGCGCAGCAATAGCTTACCATCAGGTGATCCGTCTGCTCGTTTACTGGTATATACCATAAAAAATTGAGCTCCCACAACAACAGAGGAGTTCCAAGCGTGTTAGAGGAGGCGGATACGACCTTTAAACCTTCAAGAAAAGAGCGTACTCCTTTTTTAAAGGCCGGCAACGCACCTGTTACTCCTCTGGTGTTATGGTTGTACATGGTCGGGGCTGATCGCTTACCATCAGGTGACCCATCTGCTCGTTTGTTCCATATTCCAGAAAAAAAAATCTGCTTTGTAACAAAGCTATAATTGCTCAGTAGCCGACCAATGACCATCTCTGACTGAATTATCGTTTATTTTCTTACCTGCAGACTTAACATAGCTGATTGCATATAATTTCGGACAATTTACTTACATTCCAATAATACCGAAAAGAAACCCAGCTTGCAAAAAAGTGTCCTTCAAATCACTGAAAAAAATATAAAATATATTAGGATTTTCTCCTGTGTCGTAGGTGCGTTTACAAACATACAAGTTCACATGCATATGACACCCAGACCCGAAACAACAATTTGTGGATCACACAAAGAGTTGCTCCGTGCGGGAATCGAACCCGCTACCCGTTGCGCGGCAGCCAGTTGCCCAGCCACCGCACCAACAGTGCAGTCAAAACTATCTGGTTTACCGGGGCTACCTATCTGGTTTACCGGGGCTCCGGCTCAAAAAGCAGGAGTAGGAAGTTTCTTAGTAAGTAAGCGTCTGAAACTCCCTTTCGCTTCACCCAAGGCAGGAGAAGTCAATGAATGATTTTCCCACCCTAAAAAAGGGACGTTACGTTCGTAAGGGACGTTGACGTTACATTACCTCCAGTTTAGAAAATGTTTGCTCTAGAAGTGACCTATGAAGGCTGACGCTAAATAAATAGCTGCCAAGTCACTGCTATACTACATTAGTCGATTTAAGGTCTGTTCCACAATGTCTAGATATTTAATATGTACCAGATTGAACGCAATTTATATGAACAGGAGACACATACCCATAAAATTATCGGGTATCGCGTCCACAGGCCCGCATCGTATTCATCGCACGCAACGGATTTTAGTTTGTCTTGTATAGAAACTCATACAACTGCGTCCACTGATCCGCATCGTACGGACCGCATCATCAGCAATGCCTACATGCGATGGATACTAATGACGTCATACAGAATGCGTACGATGCAGGTCTGTGGACGCTTGCCTTTAATGGCCAAATTCACAAAACGTCAATATAAAATCTGCCATTTAACTTAACACGTTTTCGTCGGACACTGGTAACCGACACTTAGCGGAGCCTTCAACAATTTTCTTTCGGCAAATAATGCTTTAACGGATACCTAATGAATAATGGTGGTAATGGCTATCAGTCTTATAGATGTAATACTTACGTATTATACACATAATAAACGAAACTGGCTGTAAAAATCAGCATGATAAGCACTAGGAAAAACACTAATTGGATGAAACTGTTTCTGTCAGGTGCGTAAGTGAATGGTGTTGCACCAGGCGGCAGCTGGGATTGAGCATGCACTAGAATCAAAAAATAACATCAGACTACAAAAACAAAAAGATAATATGACTACCTCGATGGTCGAGAGGTCGCAAGTCGGACAAATTATTACTGGGAATTTTTCAGTTTTTCGAAAATTTCTCAGTAGTAGCACGGAGTTTGAAATTGTGCCCAATATATATCAATAGATTCACCCCTATTACATGGAACTTATAACGCATATGGTGAAAAGCGGGTATACATTTTACAGTGGCATTGTGTGCCGTAATGTGCTGTCCCGCTGTCTATCCCATTGAGGACAAAAATGCATGATAATATGATACGATACATCAGACTACACTACGCAAAGGATGCTACAACTGTGTCATAGCATACTGGGGTGAATTTTAGCCAGTAGGAGTCTGATAGCCCTATTTTTCATCTCCAGACCATAGGCCAAGGGCTTCGTGAAGAATTTCTTCGACGTCATTTTATTGGAAAATTATTACTAAAGCACTTTGAAATTTAGGTCTATATGCACAGATATAAACCCACTTTGTATTGAACATGGAAAGGGCGTCGCATTAGATATAATATGGACCTGTTCAATCACTTCTAAACATCTGATTCAATTCCCAATTTTATAATTATTATACTTACTATTAGCCTGCACCCAATATTCTCGGATCCAGCTAATTTGTCTTCCTTCACTACGATCTACGTGCTTATTAAATGTATGCTTGTCATGCTTCGGTACATTACTATTTAATTCTGCTAGATCAGTTATATCTAAAATTTCACTAAGTTTTTCTGTATCATTTACTTTACTACTATCTACAGCATCAACAGTTGTTACATTTCCTTTATCCATTTCATTAATTTTAAGTATCTCATGAATAGTAACAACGGTAGTATTTCTTTTATTAGGTATTTTGGTTTTCGTGGTTTTAATTTCATTTTCTACTTCGACACGTGTCTCGTCTGGTATAGATGTCATTATGTTTTATTTAGATTTGTGATTTGATAGACATTAAACAATAATAAAATAATTCTGGTGTATCAAAACTCTATCTTGATTAAACTGACATTCACTGTCATTTTGACATCAGATAGTTTTAATAACTAGACAGAAGAGATTTGCAACAAGAAGATTGTATTCAACACGAAAGTATGTTCACAATCATAATTTAGTTTTGACAAAATCCTATGATCTGTACGAGTTTGAGAAATATATCTAATATAGATGTGTATATTAGGAATGCTGCTATAGCGTAATCGGTTTCACTCAATTCTAATGTTTTTCCACCCAGTACCATTTGAAGTTGCAATATTAACATCTGTAAAGAGAAAACATGTTTTAGTCCACATCTACTTGTTTTAAAAATTAGGGTGTTGGTCGATTTTTGGACAAGCATAGTGAAATTATTATAATGTTCATATGTTGTTGTAGTCATAGCTTATGCTGTACCCTTAGTACGAGTTTGTTTTACGTTTAACGAGATCGAAACGAAGGCGTGTTTGGTGTTCTGATTGTTTGATTAATTTATTCGAGCCGGCCCTCAGGAAACTAGTAAGTCGTGTTGCTGTCAGGTCGTAATCTTTGGTGATCCGAATTAACCCTGATCTATTCAGGGTCAACCAGACTACTTCATAATTTCCTAGCTCCATTCAAATAAATTAACTAAACAATGGAATGTTGACTAACGGACCCTGTTCGAATTTGATAGATACTTTTATTCCTAAACTAACAAGATAAATCCTGATTTCAGGTTTTACTATTACATCAAATATATTTTTATAGGTACCATTACCTATAATTATGGGCTTTGGCCAACATCTCGTAAATTCATTGCGATAATTGATGTATAGCTTTCGAAATAGTAGGAGTAATGAGGTTTATAGTTTACTTAGATTCTATAAGGTTGGTCTGTGCAGCATGCAGAAATGTTAAATTAATAAGGGGCTTTCACGAAGTACCCAGTATAGGCCACAAACAAAAAATCAACTATGATTTTCACCAGCCCATGGATACACCAAATGAGTTAAACTTTATAACAACCAACGTTAATTGAAAATGTTATAATGAAACAGAACAAATTAATTTCAGTTGTAATTATATTAAATCAAACTTTAACTTTGTATCATTTAAAAACTTAAACATTTCGTCTGAGGTTGAACTTAACTAAGTTATGTGAAAGACGCTAAAGTCGAATCGTACTAAATGTACTTTAACCATTTTGGTAAGGTTATCATGTTTTTGGAGCTTAGATGTTTAAAGTTAATTTTGAGTACAAACAGAGTATTATATTTATGCTTTCTTTATGTGCAAACGAACAAAGGTGGGCTTAATGACGAATGGCATTCTCTACCAGCCAACCGCAGGGAGGTGCAGCTTTTGACTACCTAGCGGCTTTACCGGGGCTCCGGCTCAAAAAGCAGGAGAGGGAACGGGGTGGTTTTTAGTCAATAAGAATTTGACACTCCCTCTCGCCTTGCTCAAGGCGGGAGATTGGATGATTGCAGAGAAGTGTTACGGTAGATTAAAAAGTTGTAAAAAGGGCATTAAGGGAAGTAAGCACGCAGGCTGTTTAGATGAACAAGGACAATAAAACTTATACTCAGTTGAATACTGATTCCTCTTTTATTTTATCGATCAATCGAAAAAAAAACATCAAAGATCTTATAAGAAAAAATATTTATTAAAATATTAATTTGAAAACTAAACAAACATTTTCTTGATAATTTTGTTCCGTCGCGGTTCCAAACGTCTTCATTCATCACGAGTAACATCGTGATAATTTTGAATAATTTCGTACAAACCAGCTCGATTGCGGTTTTTGTAATCCACCTGAATATAAGATGATAAAAAAAATATTTGTTTTAGTAAATCGACTAAAAATCCGGTCAATATACCAAACATAACTTGAAAGGGATTCATTAAGGACATTTCCTATCTGATTATACCTATTTACTCTAAAAACGAAGTAGAACAACCGATACAGACAATGTCACAGTAAGTTCAATTTAAATAAAGTGGGAGAATAGTGTAGTATTAAGAACATAAACACACAACGACTACACACCAAGCTATACAAAACCAATATAAACTGACCGTCGAATATGGGAAAAGATCATACAAAGCGAGACCATGATAAACTGGTTTCGTATAGGTCGATGTGTAATCGTCTGTTCAAATAAGTATGATGAACTTACCACAATTTGTATTAAAGTTCCTATAGCAAGTAATACTATAATCACTGGCTTCATCAATGTCCCAGTTGCCACAAAAGCAATTGAAACAATACAGACGACCATAGCAAATCCAAGAGATAGACCGATAATGTACAATACGTAGCTTGTGAAATCGAACTGAAAAGTAAGAAAGAAATTGGTTAAAAAATCATTAGAAAAGTCACACGAAACAAGATGAAAGACCATAAAAGACTAGATGATCAAACGACTGCATGCTCAGAGCACATTGATCATTCAGGTCGATCAAAATCTACAGATGGGGCTGATGCCTGATTGGAGTTGCGGACAACGTAACAGGTCACCGGGTCTTCGGCTCAAAGTAGGAGAAGGAAAGGGTTGGTTTTTAGCCAGTAAGAGTCTAACACTCCCTCTTGCCACACCCAAAGTGGGGGAAATCATTGGATACTATTATAGATATTTTTCAGATTTAGAAAATTCTCAGCAGTAGCACGGAGTCCGGATTTGTATCAGGTGTAATGCAATAGACTCACGAACACACTCTCTATTAAGATGAGGAGGGTGATATTGATTTATTTGAAAATAAGACTATATTGATTTATTTGTTTTATTTTTAGCCGTTGTCGTGCCACTACAAGGCAAAGGCCTCCCTACCCTTCTAACGTAGGTATCAAGACGTCTGTTGACGTTGAGTGGTCTCTACTTGACCAGCCCAGTTCCATTTTAAGCTTGCGGCTCTCTGACCAACGTCAGCAAAATGATTGCGATGGATAGATGATAAAAAATCTTTACCCAAAGCCATAGAATAGTTTCTCAAAAACCAACTTACATTAGAATAAGCTAGAACAACACAAAGAAACGTCACCGCCGATGTAGCAATAAACGCGTATAGTATGACATCGGTCTTGAAATGAGATGTTATTTTTGCAGCGATTATGCTCATTGCCATTGTCTGAAATATAAAATATTAAGTTAAGATCCCAAAGGAATGTTTTAATAATATAGTTATTATGGAAGATGTAAAGCATAAATATGTAGTTGAAATAGAAAAGTACAAATCTGGTAAAAATTTACACGAAAACTGCACATGGGTAGGTTTAATAACAAAAACATTATGTCCCAAAACTTAAGACCTAAGACCAAACTAGTTCTGTCCCTATCAATCATTTATAAAACGACAGAGATAGCACGATATTTAAGTAGAACTTTAAATTGAGTAGCATTTCATATTCGGGCGTTAGAATTAAAGTATGAGAACGAATTAAAAAAGGCAACGCCTGAATTAAACGTTGTGCAATTGAGAAAATCAAATAGCTATAGAACTACTAACCGCAAACATAAGACAAATAATATTGAACGGTGGGCGCCTGGCGCACGGAGTGCATACCATAGCACAATTAACTGTAATTAGGAGCATTCTGCAAATCAATATAATCATACAACATTATACATAACTAAAAATCCCAGTTCGCTCACGTATATTAATGGAGAAAAGCTATACTAGTTTCTAAGGCACAGAGGATTCAGTAGGCCGCGCGACGTTTGGGCTCGCTGTCATTGCAGCGGTGAGTCCCTCTTTGAGGAGTGGCTAGAGAGGCGCCATGGCGTCCTCACCTACCGCCTGACGCAGGTGCTTACCGGACACGGGAGTTTCGGTAGGTTCCTGTTTTTTGATTGGGCGGGAGGCAACGCCCGGGTGTCATCACTGCGAAGACCGCCCAGAGGACACGGTGAAACACACGATTGCGGTCTGCCCTGCGTGGGCCGAACACCGCCGTGCCCTCAGGGAAATGATCGGCGACGGCGACCTCTCGCGTCCGGCTTTGGTTCAGGCCATGGTGCGGAGCGAGGGGGACTGGGATGCCGTCTCCTCCTTCTGCGAAGCAGTCATGCTAGCTAAGGAGGAGGCGGGACGCGTGAGGGAACGAACCTCCTCACGCCCCAGCCGACGCGAAGGACACTCCGGGCGTCGGGGATCGCGTGACGATCTCCGGCCACCGTAAGTGCGGGTCTGCGGACGGCGAGCAAGGGTAGCTCGCCGCCCGACCAGAACCAGACCCGTGCGTGCGGCGCGTTGCGTTCCGCGCGCGCCTCAAAGAGCCATCAGACCACCACAGATGGGGCCCAATAGGGCTGATGCTTAATCCGGAGCTGCGGACTACCTAGCGGGTTTACCGGGGCTCCGGCTCGACAAGCAGGAGAAGGAACGAGGTGGTTTTTAGTCAGTAAGAGTCTGACACTCCCTCTCGCCTCGCCCAGGGCGGGAGAAGTCATTGGATGATTTTACGCACTGAAAAAAAAAATGGCCGCGCGACGTTGCTGTTCATTTTGAAGAGTTCCTCTGTGACTCGAAACTAGTAGAGCTGAGGTGCGGCTGACAGATTCAGTAACGTTTCGTATCACTCTTGAAAGTTGCTGCGATTTAAAAATTATGCCTTAATATTTTAGCTGTATCACATTCGTATTATGTTAAATCATTCGGAAGCAAAGTTAAAAAAATAAATAAATTAAAAAAATTAAAAAACCCGACTGCATAAAAAACACTTTAAATAAAAACTGAAAAGTAAAAAACAAGCTTAGTCTAAAAGTGTAGATAGCAATGCTATTACACATATTGAATGATTTTAGTCTAGTTTATTTAATGGGTCCCGACTGTTGCACTCAATTATGTTTCGCATAAGATTATTATTTTTTGTGTATTGATTATGAAATTATTTAATTTTGTGGTAATAGCATTGCTATCTACACTTTTAGACTAAGCTTGTTTTTTACTTTTAAGTTTTTATTTAAAGTGTTTTTTATGCAGTCGGGTTTTTTAATTTTTTTAATTTATTTATTTTTATTTAACACTTTTAGTTAGTTATAATACGGCTATGTGTTTCTCAAGATATCACCCGCGACACGAGAGAACTACTTCCAATACCAAGATAATAAAAAAGTAACACACGTCGATCCAGTTATTTTAGATTGATTGCGTAACACAAAGAGAGTAAAGGAATTAGAATAATTTAGTTTAGACGTACTTTTATTATCACTTTTCACTTTTAAGTTCAGAAACCGCTAGTCAATCGCGTCGCGTAGTACCTATACGAGTATTTAGTTTGGATAATAAAGAACATAATTGCACATAGTATTTTTTTTCTATATGTCAGTGATATGCCATTTTGGAATCCTCATGATGAGCTCTTTAATTTTTTACCCATATTGTAGCAAATAATGTTTTTTTTGTTTTTTTTTACTTCTATCTAGGGCGCCTCACGGCCGCCATGTTGGTTTTTGTTTTACGTCACATATCTAAGAACATGAGGTAATAAAGAATATTATGCTCATACATACAAGATACGCGCGAAAAACATAACCCTTCCTTGGCAGTCGGGTAATTAAATTAAAACCAACCGGAATGTTCTAGTATTTAATTAAAATCTAATGAAATGAAAAATAAAGTAAAGTGTTATGCGTATAACGTAAAGCCATAGTCGTGTTTAGTGATGGGATGTACGGCTACGATGGATAGGTAGTCGATGTTTTTTTAGAATAAAAAACGAAAATCGTGCGTCGTTCAATTATCATTCTTAAAAAACCTTTAATTATGTGGGTAAATCTATTGTAGACGTGGCTCTCTCTGCCCAAACCACAGTGACATTATCTGAGCAGAAATATGTAGTAGGCATTTTTCTAGACATTTTCGGCGCCATTGATAATGCGTGGTGGTACTTAATCTAACATATACAAACTAATATACCCTTGTTTTCTTCACGGTTCTGTAAAACTGAAACTCTGAAACACCTCAGGGCTCAGACACGTAGTTAGACTGCACAACTAAATAACACACACATTTAATAAAAAAAATAAGAGAATTAAATGTATGCTGCGAGTATCGATAGCGATAAAAAAAGATTTTTCTAATGTCCATCCCTAAAGAGAGACGTCAACGTCATACAGGCATCTGTCAGCCGCACCTTGTTACAACGCATAAGGTATAGGTAAACCGTGATGTTTAGTTAATTTAGTATGTCTCACGATAGTTATTATAAAAGCATTATACATTATTATCAAAAAGCCTTTTTTGCTTCTCCCATCGGAATTGTGAGAGATGGCTACGGGAGTAGTCCCATAATGTGTAAATATTTGGCAGAAATTAGACAGCAGCGCTCTATAATAATCCTGAACCTTGTGAATTTCAATCTACATTTCAAGCGTGAAGCGTTTGACATTATGTCTCGCCCTATAGTGTAGACTGTACTCTATAAAGAAAGTCCGATGTCGGCTATACCGAACTGTTGCTACAATCTCATAACTGTTTCTCTTGAATGTTTGAAATAATTATTTAAATTTTAGGTAAAATATAAACCCTACTTACCCAGCTAGAAACATTAAAAGCCACCCAGACGTTCGAAAAAACTCTTTCACTTCAGGCCTGCAAAGATGAGATACCGTATCAATATCCATTATGATTGGCATCTTGATGATGATACAGAAACAGTAATTTCAAAGTGATAAACCTAAAAAACACAAACTTATCAAAAACAGTTCAGTAATTTACGTATACCGAACACATAGATACTAAAGGAAGTCGAAGTCGCTAAAATCGACGTCCAAATGGCACCAGGTGACAGACAAAGTTCCAACTGTTATCAGAAAAATATAAAAATATCTTATGTCCAAATACTCGAACGCTACTCAATTTTAAGACGCTCTCAAAACTAGTTCTGTCCCTATCAATTCTTTATAAAATGACAGAGATAGCACGATATTTAAGTCCAACTTAAAATTGAGTAACATTTCAGTATTCGGGCGTTAGTCCTACAGTTTTTAAATTACAGTGACTTAAGTACATTCGATGCCGCTCACCTGGTGCCATTTGGATATCGACTTCAAGGAACACCCTGAATATATGGAAGTCACTAAATAAAATAAAACCTTAAAAAGTAAATACTTACACTGTAAGAACGATAATCAAAACACCAGAAGTAGCAAGCAACATCACAAGTACTATGAACATGACGAGTCTCACAAAGGAGTTTCTTGCAAGAGGATCGTATAGAAGGGGCCCTCTGCCATCATAGCCGTATGCTCCCTGATAAGCACCATCTCCATAGCCAGGGTACGGTGGAGCCTGACCTGGGTTTGGAGGGTAAGGCCCTGGAAACATGAGACTATTATTAAACTTATTTCCCTTCACTCCAAAAAGGAAATATATGTAAAACCTAGGCCAAATTATTATACTAAGTAATTTTACTTATAAATAAAGATTCGATAATATTTATTAAAATCTTGACGTAAGCTCTGTCATTATTTGTCGAAATCAATGTCAATCTCATAGATTTTTTTATTTATTTCATTAAAATATGAACTATTTTTATTTTATCTTTGACATTGGCTCATAGCAAGGTACTGTAGTATATTTAATACACTACAATACTACGTTTACCGACGATTTATGTTCAGTAAGCCTTTGAGGAAGACGATTACTTTATCTATTTGAGGGTGCCCTACACTAAGATGTGGTTTAAACTTTAAGAAACCTGGATTTTCTACTCGTATTTTTGGATCCCAAGATAGTCAAAACAACAAAGTGCACTAAAAGAATGTCATAATTCAAATACTAACCGTACTGAGTCCATACCGTTTGCTGTGGTTGAGGAGGTATAGCTTCCTGACGCCATAACTGCCTTGATAGCCTCGACTGATTTTGATCAGGTGTTCTCGCTCCAAAAACATAATTATACATGCCCATCACTGTATATTTCCTTTTCCAAGATCTTTGACTTACTAAATTCAGTTTAAGTGCGGTTACAACGTTCAATTTTCCAGATTCTCCGTCTTCATTTTTTTCTGTAGGAGGCTCTATACTATTTTCTATATCGATACAAACTAGATCTTTGCTCTCTGCTATGGTAATCGGTCTCGGCTTAACTGCTTCTTCTTGTTTGACCAAATCCATATTAGTGGTAGTACCCAGGTCCGTTTGTGCATCGTGATTACTGCTCGCATCCACATCTTCAGTATTTGTGCTTTTGTCCAGGTGTAAAACAGTCATAAAGCAATAAAATAATAAAAATAAAATTGTTCGTACAAAATAGTACCAAAATTGTCAAAATACATTTTCTGAAATTACTTGACATTTTCCTTTATGTCCATAAACAATTGTTCGTTACAATGATAAGATTTTTAATAAAGGAGTACTTATTTGATTAAAAAGATATCCATTCACGTCGTTCTCGAGAATCAATTTGGTAATAGCTATAAAATAATTGTTACAAGTATTTTTTATATATCGAAACTAACTTTAGAGGGATCCATCAGCGAACAACAGAAAATGGTCACAAAAGTAACTTGCTACTTTCTACATAATTGGATTCATGTCTATTACCCCAACCATTAGTAGGGCACGCCAATCCATTTACTGGGCCCACTCAACTAACAGTTCTTTTGTCACTGTCCCAAGTGTGGCGGTTTCATTTTTCATATCTTTTCACATTGGCCCATCATTGTTCCGAACCAGAGTGGTTCGATGTTGGAAAGTAATTTATTAACTACTCTTTGTACAAGTTTCCTGATTTTGTTTGAAGGGATTTGTTTTTAAGTTTTTACTAAACATTTCATTAATTACAACTTCAAAATCCACACCAGATGCGACGGGATTATTCTACAGAACAAAAATCAGACCAAATTTTCTTTCGTTGTGAGCCGGTGCGCAGTGTTACACCATCATCTATTCATTTCTTTCTCACATATATTGCTATAATTATAGCTTTTTTGTAAAAATACCAATGTATTTCATTTATGATTGCCAAAGGCTCAAGTTGAAATTCCTGTTTCTGGTTACTTCTGTCTATATTCTTAAATTATCTTCATGACCTGTTTAAGCAATAAATTAGTAATCCATGAACAACAAAAATGATAACATTATAATAGCTTCCGGTTAATCCTTCGCGTAATACTAAGCTTTCAATTTAGTGTACTCAAAATCAAAAAAAAAAACATTGGTACTTAAAAAAGAATGTCCATATAATAAACATACGCGTACCTGATTCCTTGCAAGAAGATTATTTCCTTTGAAAAGTTTCGATCTCTAGGGGAATTTGGCGAATCTGAGCGCAATTCAAGAGTGATATTTCTATACAGATAACTATATATGTAGACTATACTTTGTTAGGGCTGCGGTCGAGAAAATTGGAGTTACATACTACTTTGACCCATATTCTTCAGTTTAGTTTAGCCGAAATGTAGAAAAAAAATGTCAACCAATGATGTACGAGTATGCTACGCTGTGTTTTCTAAATGTTTTAGATTTCGTCTATGGCTTATATCACAAAATTGCACTGCATGGTTGGTGTGATGGCTGGATAGCCAGCTGCCGTTTTGGCCGGCGTTGACTACCTGATCAAGGCTCCAATTTTAATCTTTACATTATTCTTAGCTCTAGATAGTTAATACCAACTATCAACAAATAAAATTTGTACCAACTACGGTTGTTTTTAGAAAAAAATTGAAACCACAAATCACATTATAGTTAAGTTAATACGAAAAACTGAAGACCTCAGTCACATCCTAATAGACCTTATGTATAGCAATGTAAAAAATATTATGATGATGATAGAGAAGAGGACATTAGTTCAATAAAAATTCCACACACAGCCACATTTACTCCCAAAAAATATTATTTCTTGCTAATGGTCACCCATCTAGAGAAAGACTGTAGAAAGCTCAGTGTCAAGGCCTTAATAAGGTCACAAAGTCACAAACCTAGAAAATCCAATTACATTGGAATAAATAGGTAATTCGGATAACAAGGAATTGTAAATAGTATTACAAAAGGAATTGGAAGGGACGGTTGTTAGCAGTATCTTCGGCTATCGTTAAGAACAATTACAGCTATTCAAGCAAACTGCTTTTGATCTAAAACTTAATGTCCACGAAAAACAATTATTTTATATAGTTTGACATTTTCTTGGGTTTATTGATATGAATATTATTGTGATATGTTTAATTATATACTATCACACTTCAGATATTCTAAATCAGTGGTTCACAACTGGTGGTTCTCGAAGGCAAAAAATAGTCCGCGAAATAAGAAAAAAATACCACGGTAAATACGTACCACATGAATTTATGTCACAACTGAGAAGATCAACTGATTTCAATAATCAAAATTTCACTATTTTTATGAAAACATATCTTACGACTCTGGAGAAAATCTTATCTGAAAACCACATAAAAAATGTATTAGTGATAGTGATCCCTGGCCTAACAAAAATTTAAAAAATGGTCCTTGATCAATAAAGGGTTTGGAGCCTCTGCTCTTAACGTTGAAGAAGTAAGCAGAGCTGAACATATTTAATGTAATTCTTCCTATTAGGAGTTTCATATAATAATGGCCATACAGTGGGCATAATTCCAAAATCTGAATAATAATAATTATTTTGAAAAACCGAAAAGTCCCCAATAATGTTATGCCCATCCGAACATTAAATCTGAGACCCTTTCTCGACAATCGCACTTATGTCAAATCATCCATTACATACATAACAACGTACTACTTTTAAAAGAAAAACTCTGGAAAGAAACAGAAACATTCACAATAATTATAATAACAACAATAAAAACTGTAGTAAGCAGTTGTTTGTGTCACCAGTTTAATTTTAAAACAGCATATTTTATCACTTTGTTTCACTCTAAGTGAAGGAGCGGGTTTTAAGTGGTTTTCTAAATAAGTATAAATGTGACATTGAAACACAATGTTTGCGGCAACTGGTAGACCACGGGTAGGTCTATATTAAGCCTTGAATACACTGACGGACAAAAAAAAATGTAGTTTGTATTAAAAAAATATAACCAGTTCAGCTAAGAATTGCTGTAATATTATCTCTCGCTACATAGTATTTAGTTAATTATGTAATGTTGTAAGGATTGATAACTTAGCTGTTTTATGAGATAAGCCAGAAAACAAGCAGACGAATCACCAACCAATCACGGTAAGCAATGACCGCCGTCTAAAAACAACCGAAGCACTAGAGATGTTACAAGTGCGTTGCCGGCCTTTGGGGGGCCAAATCCCCAAATTCCTCCATTAGGGGATTTGGTATATTAGGGAAGGAGGTAATTGGGCCTCCGGTAACCTCACCCCCACAATGAAACACAACGCTTGCGTTGTTTCACGTCGGTTTTCGGTGAGGCCGTGGTATTGTTAGTGCCTGAAGTATTATAGAAGTAACTTGGAACCCTTAAACAATGGGCATAATAATATCAATACTACGTAAGCAATGCGCTTTTCAATGTTCTGTCACCAATTTGTAACTCCGCTGCTAACCATGGGTGGTCATTTACTCAACAGCCCCCAATCCCATAAAATATAAACCAGAAAAGGCAACTAATCAAAAGTCACTATGCATTTTGTGCACAACGGGACAAAGAAGTACTGTCCTTTTCTTTGCGTACTTACCCCACTTTATTATCAACCACGGCGACGAGACACCGCACAAATTAGCAATGATATTCTTTTAAAAAGTATTTTTACACAAAACTTTTCTTATTTCAAGTTCACTGCTAAAATTTTAACGACGCAAATAAATTGTTCATTTAAGGTTGTTACTGTGGACTTTGTTGTGATATTCTAGATTTTTATTTTTAGAACCAGGGTATCTACCATTTGTAGACTAAAACAAATCAGAATGCACGCGAATATGCCCCACCAATGTCAATGCGACATTGGCGTTGTGTCGTGAACGAGTGCGAGTGTGATCATGTACATAGGGCATTTTGGATATCCTCTACATAAGATTTTCCAATCTCCGCAATACATATATAAACGTGAAGCAGTTCACAACGTTCAGGCTTATTAGATAGCGCTTACATAGGGCTCTGTCAAATTTCTATGTCCTTTGTCAACTCCTACAACACCATAAGAGCCGGGGTGATAATAATTCTACTCTGCTGTCAGCACACGGCTTGCTCTGAAAATCATTCAATGATTTCTCCCACCTTGGGTTACAAGGCTTGCTCTGCCTTGGATACTCGTATACATTATATATCCTACAAGTGCTGTACACGCCTGAATGCGACATATTCATATTGGTATAAAATGTTATGTGTCAAATCTAGTAAATAAGTCATTGTTGTATCATTAAATAAATAAATAACTATATCTATTTCCCCTTCCTACAATCAAATAGCTTCTCCCATCGCATAATTCAGTTCTCCATATTAATAACAGTAGGAAACTCAGATAATACTTTACACTACATACATTACGATCTACTTAAGGCGTACAGTTAGAACTAGGGGTATAAATCAAACGTAGTTGACTGAGCACTTGGCCCTTTATTAGTTCGTTGTCCGTACTATGGCCTCGATTCCCCAGATCGCGCGGCACAGAGTAAATTAGTTGGCTTTGGGCAGTACGACAATTGTAGAGTTTCTAAATCAGATTATTCCTCAAGAGCGCAAGTGTAGATTTAAGGGTTGGGAAAACCATGTTTCGGCACTGATGGGCCGGCTCGACTAGAGTGGTACCACGGTCTCACAGAAAACCGATGTGAAACAACGCTTGCGTTGACGACGCACCTGTGACCCCTCTGGTATTTCGGGTGTCCATGGGCGGCGCCAATTCCTGACCTGGTAATCCGTCTGCTCGTTTACCGGCTTATACCTTAGAAAAGTATATTGGTGATGCACTTTGTGTAAAATACTGTCTTTCAGCCAAATCTCATTGAGACTGAGTTCTAGCCCTACACTTACCCACTTGGTTGGGTAAAAGGCAGGGTCAAGAAGTCTTTTCAACAGTTATGCTATTAGCTTCTTAAGAAAACAGGACACTTTTTGCCATTCACATTGCATAGTCCCGCCGCCCTTGCTATTTTAAAGAGAGTTTAAAAATCAGACAACCACCACAAATGTTTCTGGCCAAAGAAAAATGCAATAATTTAAACCGACTATTATTTTGTTTAGACTAAACTAAAAACTGATTACGATATTGAAATAGGTCTACTGATTAACCTACCCTGTAACCTGACCACGAGTTTGTAACATTTAATGAATTTGCGCCTTATGCAATCGCAGGGGGCGTGCCAACCGCACGATACTAATGTGAGCTCTTCGTAAAGATAGCGCCATTGAATTATAGGCTCTCTACGTACTCATTAAGAAGTAAATTTCCGTGAAAACGTTTCAGGAAATTATGCTTGAAGGTCATTGCTTCGATTCCTCACAAAAAGTAGCCACTGAAAGCAAAAAAAAGAAAAAGAATTTCTACATTAAAAGGACATTTCTAGCCCTTGGTCTAAGCTAGATCTACTGACAAGTTACAGGAACGAGATTTAATGCTAATTAGGCTACGTAAGTGACAATGAAATCTGGAACTATGTCCAATGCCAATTACGTGCTATGCGAAAAGTAGATTGACTGCACGGCTGCCTCGTTGTGTGATCATCTAATTGTTTCGGGTTTGGGTGGCATTTGTATGTTTCTACACGCACACACGGGAAAATACTAGTGAGAGAATCGTTTTAAAAAAAAAAACGACTTGTGCTACTTTTGCAAAAGTCTAATGCATTTTATCAATATCCCAAATCTTTCTGCTGCTGTTTACAAACATACACATTACACATACACATGACACCCAGACAACAATTTGGGAGAGGCTCCGTTTCTATTTCTTCTGTTTCCAAATATATCTTACCCACAAGAAACAAGATTGTAAAAAGTGTAAGACATGAATGTGACATCAACGAATCCTCTACGGAGATCAAACTTGATGGATGACGACGAACTTTCTTTCTACAGATGAACCTAACACCTACTAATGTTAAAATTGTAGAAGTTATACTGAAAGACATATAAAATAATCATGTATTTGTTGGATGACTGAGTTGGTTTTGCATAATTAAGTAGTGGTTTTAGGACCTTTTTCTTTTTTGTTTTTGGTTGAGGGTGAAAAATCATCCAATGACTTATCCAGCCTAAGGTAAGGCGAGAGGGAGTGTCAGATTCTAAGTAAGTTCCTACTCCTGCTCCGAACCGGAGCCCTGGTGAGACGCTAGGTCGTCTGCAGCTTAGGATCGGGCATCAGTCCTACTGGACAATGACAGTATAAAGATTGATATCAATTCACGATTTTACTAGCTAAGAAGTTTGTGAATGAAGAGGTATGAGTGGGTTGTTCACTGTGTACTTAAAGCGACTTCTGAGAATTTCGCAATGGAAGTGACCCATTTAGTAATCAGAACGAGGGCCCATTCAACTAACGAAGCAACTTGTATCTTAAAACCATTAAATAGAATTAAATTGTAGAATCACAGAAAGAATTAAAAATGGCACTCTGAATACCATTTAATGTAGGTTGACTTCTGTTTGCTTAAAGAACAAAGAATCAATCTAGACCAATCAATAAAATTGGATTATCTGTTGGTAATATTGAAAAAAACGCTTTTTACTGCATGCACATAACTACATACATACGATACATACACCAAAATCACATTTTTACCATTTTTATCTGTCCGTCTATTTGTTCTAGCTAATCTCTCAAATAGCTGGACCGATTCTGACTGGACTTTCATTTGCAGATAGCTGATGAACGAAAAAGTAACTTAGGCTACTTTTATTTTATTTTACACAAAAATCAAAACTCCATATTTTGTCAGAAGTTACTATTCTACGCGAACGAAGTTGCGAGCAATAGCAATTACAAAATAAAATCGAACTAAACATTTTAACGTCACATTTTCTATAGATGAAAGCTCAACTTTAGTCGACTTTAAGTGGGTTTCAATAAATCTAGCTGAGGCTGGCGTTAGTAAAAATACAGTAAGGCTTGCTACAAACGACGAACGGACGGCGGGTCCGCTGGTCACCGACGACAAAACGAAGATTTACTCGTGTGCGGGTTGCATCAAGGACCAAAAGAATAGAGAAAGTGGTGGATGCTTATCTGATTTTTAATGTTTTTTTTTTTGTATGTATTATGACATCAATTTTTAAAAGTGTTTTTACTAAAGTATTCCAGAGTAACGCTTGCCTCGTTGGTCGAATGGTTTTAAATGCGACTGCCGGATAAGAGGTCTCAATTTCGATTACCGGGTCAGGCAAAGTTTAACTGGACCTTTTTCGGTTTTTCGAAAATTTCTCAGTAGTAGTACGGAGTCTGGAATTGTGCCCAGTATATGGCAATAGGCTCACCCTCTATTACATGGGACTTATAACACAAATGGCGAAAAGTGGGTGTACATTGTATAGCGGCATTACATGTCGTAATGTACACCTCTTTCTACCCCTTCTGGGATAAAAGACGTTGCGTCATTCTACAGTTATGATATCGTAAAGAAATGCGTGGGAACACCACTCTTTCACTGTAGGTTGTCACTTCATATTATCTGTATTTGTGATATGACACTTAAACTTTTGAAATACACCCACATTTAAATCAACTTTAAAAGATTGTCTGCAAACAAATGTAAGTTTGTCCAAATAACTCTCAACAAATACTTAATCTCAGAACTGAAACGTACACTTAAAATAATACACACTCAAACATTTTATTGAAATTCTTGGTAGTATTTCTCATTTGTCTTATTCAATATTATTTACGAATTTATGTATTTTTTACAATTTTAACTGATATGAACTGCGAGTGCATAGATAGGGGTCAAACGAGCAGACTGGTCACAGTAACACCAGAAGAGTCACAGGTGCGTTGCCGGCCCTTTTAAAAAGGAGTGCGCTCTTTTCTTGAAGGTTTGAAGGTCGTATCGGTTCGGAAATACCGCCGATGACAGCAAAATGTATACGTGTATAAGTGACAAATTCACAGCAAATTGGTGAAACATGTAATGCATAAAATCTAGTAAATAAGTCATTGGTGTATCTTTAACGTGGTGGTCACCGGTTACCGACACAGTTTTCTATTGGCAGTCAAAGACTTAAATAAAGAAATAAAATCCCTGTAACTCTCCATACCTTTTCCTAATCCACAAATTGATCTCTGTAGCTGCGATTTCTATAGATAGGTGCGAGGCCCGCCCCCGCACTGTTTTCCACCGAGACAGAATAAACGTTGTGCCTGACTTACAAAGAATTGCACTAACAGGGCACAGAGGAATTACTGTCACATTCTTTGATACTGGTTTGGAAAATTCGACAGTACTAAAAACATATAATTTCAAGGTAACTAAAAGATAACGTAATTATGGTTTTCACTGCGGACAGAAAACTGTTCAAGGTTAAATTGATGATGATGATGATGATAATTGAAGAGATAGGGTTATGTTACCCCCAAAAAATTAGACCGCAGGCCCAATTATCCTCCGGAGCTGCGGACATAGTAACAGATTGCCCGGGCTTCGGCTCCAAGCTGTCCATGCTAAAAAGAAGGCCCAATTGCCCCCTTCTCAATCTTTCCAATCACCGATTCACTTGTAACGCCTCTGGTGGTACGACTGTCCATGAACGGCAGCGATTGCTTACCATCAGGTAAACCATCAGCCATTACCATCAGGCGTCCTGGTGAAATGTTTTCACCAGGACGCCATAGCGGCGCAACCATTCAGGCCATCATCCACTAGAATCGCCAAAATGGACCTTGAAGAAATAGCACTGGCAGTTTTACTGGCAGCTGAGTGAATGACAAGCCATACAGCGCTGATACTTCTCTATCAAACTCGAAACAACCACATTATACTCTCAAGTCTCCATCACCAAAAAAATCTTTCTTTGTTTCATTTTATTTTCCATGACACATGAACGAATGTCGCCGTAATAAAGGAAAACATAAGCACCTCTTCCACACCGGCCGCTCTGTAACTGGCATCGTTAAGTAAACGGTAACTCGACAAGCAATAACCTAAAATAGATTGCTACTCCATTCCTTTTTCCATTTGCAATTGTCGGCTATTTCGAATAATCAGCCCGGTTCGGTAAGGTAGGGGACAAGGTGAATCAATAAGATATTGTTTTTATGTTAGCATTGTCTGTTTGAATAGAATTCTTAGCTACATGTTGGTTTTCTTGTAGTGGTTGGTTTTTAATCAATGGTATTTTTCCAAGAAGTTTTCGTAAGAATTTTAATCTATGTCTATACTTACTTAATATATATTATAGACTTAAAGAGTTTGTTTGAACGTGCTAATCTTCGGAACTACTGGTCCAATTTGTAAAAATATTTTTGTGTTGGATAGTCCATTTATCGCGGGAGGTTATGGGTTATAAAACACCATGCTACCATTAAAAGGAGCTAAACAGAGGTTTAGAGAGACTCTGTTTGGTCTGCAAGTGTTAGGACATATTTTGTCCTAAAATTATATCATTCGCTGAACATATTTTTATTTAGAAGTCTAGTTATTGAGCTAACCTCTTCACGCCCCAGCCGTGCCTCCGGGCGTCGGGGATCGCGCGACGATCTCCGGCCACCTTGCGGGTCTGCGGACGACGAGCAAGGGTAGGAGAACCCGTGCGTGCGGCGCGTCGCGTTTTATTTAACAGTTATTTATTGAGCTGGGATATAGACTACTTTTTTCAAAGATCTATATAGAAATTTACTTTTTTCCTTTCACCAGGTAAGCAAATCCTGCAGCAATAGTAAACAATAATAGTACTTCATATATTACTCTTTCTACAGAACGAGTTAGTACTTTAAAGTCCACGCTCACGCTTAAAATGAAGACCAAAAACAGGACTGCATACCACATTTTCCTAATACCTATTTCAAAAGCGTATGACAGACTCACATCACATTAACAGCCTATAAGTGGCCATTGCTGACCAAAGGCCTCATCTCACACGGAGAAGGTTTGAGCATTAATCACCACGCTTACTCAATGCGGGCTCAAAAGCGTGTCATTTTTCTAATATTATAGATGCAAAAGTTTGTGAGTTTATGTGTATGTTTGTTACTTAATCACGTCAAAACGGCTGAAGGGATCGGGATGAAGTTTGAAACAGGGGTAGATTAAAGTGTGGAAAAACATATAGGTTACTTTTGTACCCCAGGAACGCGCATGAGGCCGCCAACTGAAACTAGTAGCATTATACAATCCCTGAGGCATTTCTCTATAAACATAAAACTTTGTATCATTAAGAGAACATTGTTTCAAACTACAATATTCAACCTAATTATCTATTCATTAAGTATTAGTCTTAATTAGCGCATACCACGCTGTTTGGTACAAAACATTGGCTAATGTGAGCGCTTTGTTATAGAAATACAAACACTATCATAGTTACGTGATGCGTCTACAAATATTGTTGAATTTAACGATGTTGGTAGCTTAATCTGGTTTAGAATACATATATAAATAATTAGCCCTTTTAAAAACTTATGTATGTAGTTTAACCGAAACATGTTATACCAATATTATGTAATGTCTCATATTAAAAGATTAAAAAAGTACCATACAAAAAAAATGTATTGTAAAGTTTACTTTTACAGAACTAACATACAATACTTTATAGATAACTAGCTATTGCACTCCTATTATTAATTTCATTATTACAAACAGACATTCCAATTTTATTTATTAATCTAAACTAGATTCCAACTCGAGAATATACGAAATTACTCGAGAAATATCCAAATTCCATGCGGCTGAAATCGTAAGTAAAAAGTTAGTGAACAATTTAATCGCTCAGCTCATCGCTCCGCCTATCACGAAATACAGCTCTTATCGACTGAATGCCTCCCGAGCAATGTCAAAACTGGTAACGCTTACGTGTTCGCTTTTAGGATTTGTTTTAAGGACGGAGCGTTTGGTACACATGGCTACCCAAAACCAATGTAAACTGACCGTTGAATATGAGAAAAGATGATGCAAAGAGAGATCTGATAAACTGGTTTTGTATAGTTTAATGTGTCGTCGTGTGTTCTATTCTATAGACAATGTGACAAACATGAATCGGCTTCTGTTTTTCAACATATCACTACATCGTATAACAACAAATCGCTTTCTCTGAGCATGTCCCTTTGTATGCTTAAATCTTTAAAACTACGCAACGGATTTTGATGCATTCTTTGTGAATAAGAGATCTGCTCATGAAGTTTAACGTATCTGTGTCCCATTTCTTTCCTACGGGATGTATCCGATTTAACTTGCAGGTATGTGATTGCGGTGGAATGTGGCGGAGCGGAACAATATTTCTCATATTTTTCAAGAGACATGGCTCTACAAAGCCGTAGTCTATGTAATGCATGACACATGTCGCACTTCCTTGATCTACTTCAACCACTCGCCCTCTATAGGGCCCTTCATCAGCGTGTAGTACTACGCATGGTTGTCCTGCCTTCCATTCTGTAAACATTGCTTTTGGGTCAGGGCCTTCAAAACCTGCATTCAATATTGCAGTTATTGATTTTTGTATATAGTCCCGTACGTTTTTTAGATCAATGTCATATACGAAAACTATACCCTCGTCGTCTATATGTCTATAATAAGAAAAAATCTATATATATAAAAGAAAGTCGTGTTAGTTACACCACTTATAACTCAAGAACGGCAGAACAAATTTGGCTGAAAATTGGTAGGGAGGTAGCTTAGAGCCAGGAGATGGACATAGGATACTTTTTATCCCGTTCGACAGCGTTCCCGTGTGACTTGACATGAAACGTCAGTCACTATAAAACGTGGTATAACAAAAAAGAATCAGACTTGACGTAAAATGACAGCTATGTAATGACGTATGGATGACAATTTGATATTTGTAAGAAATCAATATTAAAACTATTTCTATTAAATAAATAATTAACAAGTGTACTAAAATACAGAAATAATAATGAATGATTAATGTAGTTATTATTTTTTTTTTTTGTATTTTTTCCAAAAAAAAACACAATCTGCTTATTTATTGTCATTAAGGCGGAACAAAGTTGTTACCGGGGCTCCGGCTCAAAGCAGGAGAAGGAACGGGGTGGTTTTTAGTCAGTAAGAGTCGGACACTACCCTCCCGCGTCACCCAAGTCGGGAGAAGTCATTGGATGATTAAAAAAAAGCGGAATAAAGTTCGCCGGGTCAGCTAGTATAAAATAAAGATAAAGATCACCTTATGATTGATGGCGGAGCGGAACAATATTTCTCATATTTTTCAAAAGACATGTTTCAAAACCGTAGTCTATGTAATGCATGACACATGTCGCACTTCCTTGGTCTACTACAACCATTCGTCCTCGTCCTTCAATCCGATATGCACATGTTGACTAATTTATACCTAATGTGTACTTCGCGAGGCTGTGGCGGGAATATATTGGTTAAATTAGCACTTACTGTACTATTCAAGAAAATATCGTGTTTACAAGTGCTGCAGGTACCCAATCTCCACTTGAATATCTTACATCTACCAACGGCACTGTACCTTCGTAACCCAAAATGTTAACTTTGAAAATTGCTTTACGCTTCAACAGTTCAATGCAATGTTGTGCTACAACATTTATATATTTATCGCGGTTCAAATGTATGCCAAACAATTTGGCAGAGAAATTGGCAGGAGGATGCTTGAGCCACTTTGTACTAAGTTCTCGAATGTCAGCTACAGGGATTACATCAGTGTCACCATGATCTACATACCTAATTCTAACGAGTCCTTTTGTTTTGTTATATTGCAGAATCGATGCGCGGTACCAATTATAGTTTTCTGGGCAACGACAACTACAACGGCAATGTATTAATACTACTAAGATTATCTAAAAGGCACATACATTCATTACCATAATATGTCTAAATTGTTCTTAAACTATATTTTTCTAAAATAAATGACTATGATTAAATTATTTACAACTTAAAAATACTAAAAAAGAAATAAAAAGTAACTTAAAACTAAAATAAAAATATAAAGGTAAAAAATATATAAAAATAAGGCACATAAATTAATTACCATAATATTTTGGGTACGTAGGAAACTTGCCAGTAGTTGTAGAGTTTTCAATATTTCAACCGTTTTTATATTCATCCCTTACTACTAATAACTAGGACTAATTTATTATTTACAACTTAAAATTACCTACAAAAGAAATAAAAAGTAACTTAAAGCTAAAATAAAATAAAAAAAACAATAAGTGCCTTTAACTTCTTTTGAACATCTACTAAGTAATCATTTACCCACAAAGACTCGTACCTCAGTTCTATTGGTAGAACACCGTTCACTTCATCACCTAGCACTCTGACATAGCATTCTTTGTGAATAATAGATTTGTGGATAAAGTTTAACCTTTTTTTGCTAAGTTTTTGCTAATCTTAGGAACACAATTGACCCACCCATAAACCCAACGTCTTATGAGCAGTAAAAATATCGCGAAACAATTAAAAATATACCACGCTTTGTACACAAACTAGTGGGTCAATTGTGTTTCAAAGGATTACCCGAAGTTACTAAAATACTTTTGAATACTCTAAGTAGAACCCTTTGTTAGATAAAATAAAAGACAAAGTAGAACTCTTCATAATTAGAACAAAACTATTATTTTTTTTTGAACAAAAGTATCGAAGTCATATTCTATACCTCCCATAAAATATTGTGCCCTGTTAATAAGTCCCGTTTGTGTATTGTATTTACACATTTCCAAAACGTGGTATTTTTCTTTGTTCGCCTATATAAGAGTCGTTACAAGCTGAGCAAAGTCAGTCTGTGAGACAATCGCGACCGAGGTACACGTAGCCGAAGCTCTGTCGGAGACACTGCACCGTAACACTGACGTGATTACTCCAGTACTAACTTACACGCACGCATCCAGAACAACTAATTGAAAGAAATGGCAGACCAACAAAGGAACGATGAAGATCTACTCGCCAACTACTTGGGGCTGCTGGATCTCACCGAGCTTGAGGAAGCTCAAATCGTAAGTAACAAATATAATTTTACTATTTCGTCAAAACTTAGCGTTTCACAATTCAAGATTTTTTTACTGTGTAGTCAAAACACTTAATGTACTAAAACATATTTAATTATATTATAACTATCTGTTGCCCGCGGCTCCGCCCGCATTTTGGGTCGCTTTTCGCATAACCATATATATCAAACTTAAAATTATAACAAACAGAACAGACTAGGTATTAAGCCACTCCTAAATTGATACTGAGCGTGTGAGGTGAACAAAATCTCAATAAATAGTGATGAGTTACCGCATTGCTACGTCTTTTTAGTTTTAAACTAAAGCCAAAACAATCAATCAATCAATTTCAATTGTTTACAACACAACCAACGACCGACAAGCAAACCAACAAATAGAACCGAATCAATTGATCAATTTATTCAGAATCTTGATATCGCGATCTAGGTTGATGACGTATTTGAACAACGCCATCTATCGAGCTCAGTGTTCAACACTTCAACCGCGTCCGCGCACAGTGTTAGTTGTTATTTTGTTACCTCTTTATAAATTTTAATATTGAGATATATACATATATTTTTGTGACTAATAAGATAATAGATATAATAATATAATAGACATAAAGTTGTAGTGTGTAGAAGTTTTGAAGCAGTGCTTGAAGTAAATTTTCAATTGGCCATAACTTCTTTTTCCCTTAACCGATTTTGACGAAACAAAATTTGACAATGCTCCTATGTGAAATAAATCCAACTGTAATTTCGAAGTTGTAACGTACCAGACAGACAGAGAGACAGACAAATATTCCAAAATATGTTTTTTTTGGTTCCATGACTCTTCTTTAGTTGCCTCCTATCAGTTTTTTGGAAAAATATTATTTTAATGTACAGACATTCGATTTTTACTGTCTTATTATATGTATTGATTCATTGCACGCCGCGATCACACGATCTCTAGACATAGTCCAGTCTAAGTTCGATAGATGGCGCTGTTATAATATTTTACTTTGGAAAGACATACATACATATCGTCACGCCTTTAATCCCCGAAGGGGTAGGCAGAGGTGCACATTATGACACGTAATGCCACTGTGTACACCCACTTTTCACAATTTATGTTGTAAGTCCCATGTAATAGGTGGTGAGCCTATTGCCATATACCGGGCACATTTCCAGACTCCGTGCTACTACTGAGAAACTTTCGAAAAACCGAAAAAAGCCCAGCAATACTTCGCCCGACCCGGGAATCGAACCCGAGACCCCTTGACCGGCAGTCGTACTTGCGACCACTCGGCCAACGAGGCAGGCTTATTTTTATTCATTTACCTAATATTTTTTATAAGGAATTAACTGATTACGATGAAACGAAAAAACTTAACGTTACTTCAATTTACACACATATTGTTGTGTATAAAAGTTACGTGAATTTGTGAGACCGAGCTCAAATAACTATCATAAACATTTTGCTTCTGATACACTTTAAATTCAAATATCTTTTGATAGACTGATCGGATTGCAATGAAACAAAAACTAAATGTTACTTGAAGTTACGTTCAATCATTGTATATAAAAGTTCTCATCTTCATTGCTTTCGTACATTTTACGTGATGCCCGAACAAATAAACAGACAAACAAACACAAATTCTAAAGATGCTGTTTATGGGTTCTGTTGGTTGTCGTTTAACACCCTGGCTATTATTTTTTTTATATCGATGTACAAAAGCGACTTTTCTACAGTTTCCTTTATTATATGTATAGATCAAATTGCACGTTATATAAGCTCCCTGTATTAACCCCAAAAATATATATGTATAATGCAATTCTGAGGGCTTCGTTTCAGTTGATATTACTTGACATAAAGATGAAATTAATAAATAAATGTATTTTGTGTCCAGGTTCCAACTGATAATAATCCTTCCTTCGCCATGGATTGGCTGCCTCCAAAACTAGTTTCCAAGCAATTTACAGCACATGTAGCGTAAGTATAGAATATGTCGAGGCCAAACATACCACTTGCTTTTTGAACAAGATTAATCATTCGTTTGCAATTTTACACATCAAGCATGTATTACTAAAAATGAAAGGTTGTAAATAGTCATGGCTTTGTTTATTTAAACCTTGGTCATAGCTAATTGATAGTCATAAAGTGTATGTACTTAATCTTTATATTTTTTCTCATTACAGACATATAGACGACGAGGGTATAGTTTCCTTATATGACATTGATCTAAAAAACGTACGGGAACATATACGAAAATCAATAACCGCAATATTGAATGCAGGTTTTGAAGGCCCTGACCCAAAAGCAATGTTTACAGAATGGAAGGCAGGACAACCATGCGTAGTACTACACGTTGATGAAGGGCCCTATAGAGGGCGAGTGGTTGAAGTAGATCAAGGAAGTGCGACATGTCTCATGCATTACATAGACTACGGCTATGTAGAGCCATGTCTCTTGAAAAATATGAGAAATATTGTTCCGCTCCGCCACGTTCCACCGCAATCATATACCTGCAAGTTAAATCGGATACGTCCCGTAGGAAAGAAATGGGACACAGATACGTTAGACTTCATGCGCAGATCTCTTATTCACAAAGAATGCTATGTCAGAGTGCCAGGTGATGAAGTGAACGGCGTTCTACCAATAGAACTGAGGTACGAGTCTTTGTGGGTAAATGATTACTTAGTAGATGTTCAAAGGGCTGAATATGAAGATAGTTGGAAGATTGACAACTCTACAACTACTGGCAACTTTCCTACGTACCCCAAATTTTATGGTAATGAATTTATGTGCTTTATAGATTATCTTAGTAGTATTAACACATTGCCACTGAAGATTCTATTTAAAGATGAAGCTGTCGCAGAGCTTTATAATGATATGTCCTTTGATATCCAGTATGAAGTTGTGAATATGTCACCGCTGGATGGAATATTTGAGAATAAAGCGTGTGTTGCACTATGCCCAGAGAACTATAATTGGTACCGGGCATCGATTCTGCAATATAACAAAACGAAAGGACTCGTTAGAATTAGGTATGTAGATCATGGTGACACTGATGTAATCCCTGTAGCTGACATTCGAGAACTTAGTACAAAGTGGCTCAAGCATCCTCCTACCAATTTCTCTGCCAAATTGTTTGGCATACATTTGAACCGCGATAAATATATAAATGTTGTAGCACAACAGTGCATTGAACATTTGCAGTGTAGAGTACTTTTAATAGTTAATATTTTGGGTTACGAAGGTACAGTGCCGTTGGTAGATGTAAGATATTCAAGTGGAGATTGGGTACCTGCAGCACTTGTAAAACAAGATATTTTCTTGAATCGCACAGTAAGTGTCGTGAGGCATACGTCATTACTCAAGAATAACTTTGCTCTCACTCGTGTTGTAAAAGGATTATTTTAATTTAACCAATATTTTCCCGCCACAGCCTCGCGAAGTACCCATTAGGTATAACTTAGTCAACATATTATACAAATTGTGACGGTCCATCAGGTACCCCTAAAAATATAAACAAAAATATCTCAATATTTGTAACTGTCAACCTTCCAATGAGCTACATGTTAGGCCATTCATCTTATATTTTATCAGAAACAGACTTATAGGATAACTAATGGGCAATTGAGTTGTAACTTGTTAAATTACCTTAAGGGTGAAGACCATTGGGCGCACAACAAAATACAAAACGCCACATCTGGTTGCAATCATGCTGACCTACGAAAGGTTCCTAGACACATTTAGGATATTGCACAAAAAGCGAGGAGATGTTACAAATGTTATGGAACCGATAGGGCACTTACTCTTGGACTACGGAGACGGACGGTTGTCTAGGATAGACTAAAATTTCCGGAGCTGCGGACAACGTAACAGGTTACCGGGGCTCCGGCTCGAAGCGGGAGAAGGAACGGGGTGGTTTTTAGTCAGTAAGAGTCTGACACTCCTTCCCGCCTCACCCAAGGCGGGAGAAGTCATTGGATGATTTTCCCCCCTCAAAAAAATAAAATAGACTAGAATTGGTTCCTTAGAACCCAGTTGTCCTAAGTAAATTCAGTGTGTAGTGTGGAAGTTTGGTGAGTAGCAGTGTGAAAGCAGCGAACGGGTATGTGAATGGGGTTTTATTATAGGCTAAGGTTTTATCCCATCTCTGCCTCTATTCCTTTTAACTGGAGTCGGAACAATACTTTCTACTGTACTAACTTTTTGTACGTGCACTTCTGGGATTTGCTTTAAATGCTTATGCGAGTGCGAGAAGGACTGTAGGATGGATATACATGTCTCGTCTTAACCAATCATCGCTATTGCGGCATGTACCTATCTAAACTCTTCGACGACATATACTATGGTGGGCGAGGCACACGTTTTAGATATGGGGTTCGCGTTGAGGAGGTACATACGCAAGACCAACAGTTGTTTGTATTATTCCTTTGCATGTCCGGAGTGTGCTCCTGCGAGTGCACTGCCTTCATCCTTTCTGTGTCCCATTTCATCCTTTGTATTTGCTTTTGGTAGAACACATAAATAACATAACGAACAAGTTATTATGTTATTTATTAGGAATTCATTAAATATCCCGTGAACAGAATTGAGCGCATGGAGGGACATTAAACAGGATCACAACTGCCCGTGGAGTAGGCCTACTGGGGAAACCACGTTAAAAAAAACGCGCTAAGTACACTACCTCATAGGTGGCGTGGAAACGTGTGCATATTATGTCGACAACAACTTTTATAACTATTTGAATCGTTATATGTCAGAAACGGTGGCTCGTAAGGAAAAAAGTATTGATACATTTTTTATAGATAATTTTATGATCTACAATTTTTGTCGGAGGTACTTTTATGATAAAACTTACCGTTTTGCTGAAAATCGCGAAAAACTTATTTCTTTTTCTACCTTTGACCTTGAATTAATTTTTTCCTTAGAGTGGAATGATGGGGAACTTAAAACCAAACGTCGACCCATTAAATGTAAAAAAAAAAAACTTCTAGACATTGTTTATAATTATGTTTCGAACAACTTCACAGAAATTCAGCTTGTTGGGACTTTATGTAACTTCGAATGTCTAAATTGACCAGACTATCAGTTGTTGATTGAAGTTATTTTCTATAATAAATACTATTTAAAAACCTTCATATTGTACTTTTTATTATATGTACGAAGTGGCTCAAGCATCCTCCTACCAATTTATCTGCCAAATTGTTTGGCATGCATTTGAACCGCGAAAAATATATAAATGTTGTAGCACAACATTGCATTAAACTGTTTAAGTATTTAGTATAACTTAGTCAACATGTGCATATCGGATTGATGGACGAGGACGAGTGGTTGAAGTAGATCAAGGAAGTGCGACATGTGTCATGCATTACATAGACTACGGCTATGTAGAGCCATGTCTCTTGAAAAACATGAGAAATATTGTTCCGCTCCGCCACATTCCACCGCAATCATATACCTGCAAGTTAAATCGGATACGTCCCGTAGGAAAGAAATGGGACACAGATACGTTAGACTTCATGCGCAGATCTCTTATTCACAAAGAATGCTATGTCAGAGTGCCAGGTGATGAAGTGAACGGCGTTCTACCAATAGAACTGAGGTACGAGTCTTTGTGGGTAAATGATTACTTAGTAGATGTTCAAAGGGCTGAATATAAAAATAGTTGGAAGATTGAAAACTCTACAACTTCTGGCAACTTTTCTACGTACCCAAAATATTATGGTAATGAATTTACGTGCTTTATAGATTATCTTAGTGATATTAACACATTGCCACTGCAGATTGTATTTAAAGACTAGCTTTTGCCCGCGACTTCGTTCGCGTGGAATAGTGACTTCCGGCAAATTTTTGGTTTTAACCACATAGTTCCCGATCTCGCGGGATCTCTTTAAAAATGAGATGTGGAAGATATTCCAGGGAACTCTTCAAAAATCAACATAATGAGCTCTGCGTTTGAATTTAATAGATGTATACTCACTTAGGGCATTGAAAAAATAGTTTAAAAACGGACTTAAACTAACTTAAAACTAAAGAAAGCTACGAATTACGAATTAGAAAAAAGGTATGCCTTTTTACTATTTATTTACTTTTTTCGATGAATTAAAACAATAACATGAACCGAAGTCGTGTAACGATCGACATAGAATTATCTATACTCCGTTAGAGCATTTTCTTTGTACTAAATGTTTTATTATATTGATATTATTTTTTTCATACCTTTTTACTATTTATTTACTTTTTTTCGATAAATTAAAACAATAACATGAACCGAAGTCGTGTAACGATCGACATAGAATTATTTATAAATAATTTATTTCTTATTTTTATTTTTTGATTTTTGAAATAAAAATATGTATATCTATGTCCTTTCTAAGGTTCTAAACTATATCTGTACCAAATTTCAACCAAATCCGTCAAATAGTTGCGGAGATTAATGGTATAAGCATAGAATGTTCGATGTGATTCTTTAATTTGACATAACTTTTTTATTTATGAACCGATTGACATGAAACAAACACTAAATGTAAATTTAAGCATCCCACAATATATTCGTGAAAACCGCATCCAACTCGGATCAGCCGTTTCTGAGATTAGCGCGCACAGACGAACAGACAAACAGACAAACAGACAAACAGACAAACAGACAAAAAAAAAGTTAATTACATTTTTGGGTTCGACATCGACATAACAATAACCCCTGCTATTTTTTTTATTTTTATTTTCAACTAGCTTTTGCCCGCGACTTCGTTCGCGTGGAATAGTGACTTCCGGCAAATTTTTGGTTTTAACCACATAGTTCCCGATCTCGCGGGATCTCTTCAAAAATGAGATGTGGAAGATATTCCAGGGAACTCTTCAAAAATCAACATAATGAGCTCTGCGTTTGAATTTAATAGATGTATACTCACTTAGGGCATTGAAAAAATAGTTTAAAAACGGACTTAAACTAACTTAAAACTAAAGAAAGCTACGAATTACGAATTTATAACAATTAAAAAAGAAACTATATTACAACCTATCCTCTATGCTATAATAACCAAGCTTAAACTAAATAATTTAAAAGAAACGACTTAAATCTAATCTAATTAATTTATAAATTAGACTTACAATTTTATTAAAAAAACTAACTACAGTAACTACTAATAATCGATATCAAACTAAACCTACGTTAAATAGTTTAACCAAAAAACCAGGAAAACCCAACAAATAAACTTATTAATTGACAAATACAACGAAACCAATTTAGAATATACGAAACAGCAGGACCACTACAGACAAATAATCATACGACTGATAATACACTTTTTCTACGATAGTACCGAAGCGCTCGGCCGATACCCAAACAAATGAATGTAACGAAACCATAGCGCGATCTATTTCGATCCCAACGCCATCTATCGAGGATAAAGACAACTTGGATTATTTATTTATACTCCGTTCGGGCATTTTCTTTGTACTAAAAGTTTAATTATATTGATATTATTTTTTTCATACCTTTTTACTATTTATTTACTTTTTTTCGATGAATTAAAACAATAACATGAACCGAAGTCGTGTAACGATCGACATAGAATTATCTATACTCCGTTAGAGCATTTTCTTTGTACTAAATGTTTTATTATATTGATATTATTTTTTTCATACCTTTTTACTATTTATTTACTTTTTTTCGATAAATTAAAACAATAACATGAACCGAAGTCGTGTAACGATCGACATAGAATTATTTATAAATAATTTATTTCTTATTTTTATTTTTTGATTTTTGAAATAAAAAATATATCTATGTCCTTTCTAAGGTTCTAAACTATATCTGTACCAAATTTCAACCAAATCCGTCAAATAGTTGCGGAGATTAATGGTATAAGCATAGAATGTTCGACGTGATTCTTTAATTTGACATAACTTTTTTATTTATGAACCGATTGACATGAAACAAACACTAAATGTAAATTTAAGCATCCCACAATATATTCGTGAAAACCGCATCCAACTCGGATCAGCCGTTTCTGAGATTAGCGCGCACAGACGAACAGACAAACAGACAAACAGACAAACAGACAAACAGACAAACAGACAAAAAAAAGTTAATTACATTTTTGGGTTCGACATCGACATAACAATAACCCCTGCTATTTTTTTTATTTTTATTTTCAATGTACAGACAGCACTTTTCTACGATTTTATTATATGTATAGATGAAGCTGTCTCAGAGCTTTATATGGCTGCGCAACCCGAATGCCGCGTTGGATGGCGAGTTAGTCTGCTTGACGGCTCTGCTTAGACTAGCTAGCTTTACCTTGTATAATCTCGCCGCGCTTTTATATATGTAATTCTGTGCTTTCTTTAACTATCGTTTTTATCTATTTGTTCTCGCCGTTATAAATCTTTCACTCCTTCTAAGAACTATACTTGTGTTGTGTCGAACTCTTATGACTTCTGTGTAAGACATAAAACTTTATATTACTTCTACCGTGTGGGACTTTTACGGTCTATCTACCCCGGTAACCCGCAAGTCATTCTCCACAACCTACACTTTGATCTCCAATATGAAGTTGTGGATATGTCACCGCTGGATGAAATATTTGTAAATAAAGCGTGTGTTGCACTATGCCCAGAGAACTATAGTTGGTACCGGGCATCGATTCTGCAATATAACAAAACAAAAGGACTCGTTAGAATTAAGTATGTTGATCATGGTGACACTGATGTAATCCCTGTAGCTGACATTCGAGAACTTAGTACAAAGTGGCTCAAGCATCCTCCTGCCAATTTCTCTGCCAAATTGTTTGGCATGCATTTGAACCGCGATAAATATATAAATGTTGTAGCACAACATTGCATTGAACTGTTGAGGCGTAATAGCAATTTTCAAAGTTAATATTTTGGGTTACGAAGACCAACAGTTGCCGTTGGTAGATATAAGATTTGCAAGTGGAGATTGGGTACCTGCAGAAATTGTAAAACACGATATTTTCTTGAATCGCACAGTAAGTGTCGTGAGACATACTTCGTTACTCAAGAATAACTTTGCTCTCACTCGTGTTGTAAAAGGAAATTTCTAATTCATAATTTAACCAATATCTTCCCGCCACAGCCTCGCGAAGTACCCATTAGGTATAACTTAGTCATCATGTGCATATCGGATTGATGGACGAGGACGAGTGGTTGAAGTAAATCAAGAAAGTGCGACATGTGTCATGCATTACATAGACTACGGCTTTGTAGAGCCATGTCTCTTGAAAAATATGAGAAATATTGTTCCGCTCCGCCACATTCCACCGCAATCATATACCTGCAAGTTAAATCAAATATTTGAAAATAAAGCGTGTGTTGCCCAGACAACTATAATTGGTACCGCGCATCGATTCTGCAATTTAACAAAACGAAAGGACTCGTTAGAATTAGGTATGTAGATCATGGTGACACTGATGTAATCCCTGTAGCTGACATTCGAGAACTTAGTACAAAGTGGCTCAAGCATCCTCCTGCCAAATTGATTGCCATGCATTTGAACCGCGAAAAATATATAAATGTTGTAGCACAACATTGCATTGAACTGTTGAAGCGTAAAGCAATTTTCAAAGTTAACAATTTGGGTTACGAAGGTACAGTACCTGTAAGTTAAATCGGATACGTCCCGTACGAAAGAAATGGGACACAGATACGTTAAACTTCATGAGCAGATCTCTTATTCACAAAGAATGCTATGTCAGAGTGCTAGGTGATGAAGTGAACGGCGTTCTACCAATAGAACTGAGGTACGAGTCTTTGTGGGTAAATGATTACTTAGTAGATATTCAAAGGGCTGAATATAAAAACAGTTGGATGATTGAAAAGAACAAAGATGTAATAATCCAAGAAGATATTATAAGGTCAAAGAAAGATGAAAACTCTACAACTATTGGCAAGTTTCCTACGCACCAAAAATATTATGGCAATGAATTTATGTGCTTTATAGATTATCTTAGTGATATTAACACATTGCCACTGAAGATTATATTTAAAGATGAAGCTGTCGCAGAGCTTTATAATAATATGGCTGCGCAACCCGCATGCCGCGTTGGATGGCGAGTCAGTCTGCTTGACGCTTGTGCTTAGACTAGCTAGCTTTGCCTTGTATAATCTCGCCGCGCTTCAATATATGTAATTCTGTGCTTTCTGTAACTATCGCTTTTATCTATTTGTTCTCGCCGTTATAAATCTTTCACTCCTTCTAAGAACTATACTTGTGTTGTGTCGAACTCTTATGACTTCTGTGTAAGACATTAAACTTTATATTATTTCTACCGTGTGGGACTTTTACTGTCTATCTACCCCGGTAACCTGCAAGTCATTCTCCACAACCTACACTTTGATCTCCAATATGAAGTTGAGGATATGTCACCGCTGGATGGAATATTTGAGAATAAAGCGTGTGTTGCACTATGCCCAAAGAACTATAATTGGTACCGCGCATCGATTCTGCAATACAACAAAACAAAAGGACTCGTTAGAATTAGGTATGTTGATCATGGTGACACTGATGTAATCCCTGTAGCTGACATTCGAGAACTTAGTACAAAGTGGCTCAAGCATCCTCCTGCCAATTTCTCTGCCAAATTGTTTGGCATGCATTTGAACCGCGAAAAATATATAAATGTTGTAGCACAACATTGCATTGAACTGTTGAAGCGTAAAGCAATTTTCAAAGTTAATATTTTGGGTTACGAAGGTACAGTGCCGTTGGTAGATGTAAGATATTCAAGTGGAGATTGGGTACCTGCAGCACTTGTAAAACAAGATATTTTCTTGAATCGTACAGTAAGTGTCGTGAGACATACTTCGTTACTCAAGAATAACTTTGCTCTCACTCGTGTTGTAAAAGGATTTTTTTAATTTAACCAATATCTTCCCGCCACAGCCTCGCGAAGTACCCATTAGGTATAACTTAGTCATCTTGTACATATCGGATTGAAAGATGAGGACGAGTGGTTGAAGTAAATCAAGAAAGTGCGACATGTGTCATGCATTACATAGACTACGGCTTTGTAGAGCCATGTCTCTTGAAATACATGAGAAATATTGTTCCGCTCCGCCACGTTCCACCGCAATCATATACCTGCAAGTTAAATCGGATACATCCCGTAGGAAAGAAATGGGACACAGATACGTTAGACTTCATGCGCAGATCTCTTATTCACAAAGAATGCTATGTCAGAGTGCTAGGTGATGAAGTGAACGGCGTTCTACCAATAGAACTGAGGTACGAGTCTTTGTGGGTAAATGATTACTTAGTAGATGTTCAAAGGGCTGAATATAAAAATAGTTGGAAGATTGAAAACTCTACAACTTCTGGCAACTTTCCTACGTACCCAAAATATTATGGTAATGAATTTATGTGCTTTATAGATTATCTTAGTGATAACACATTGCCACTGCAGATTATATTTAAAGATCAAGCTGTCTCAGAGCTTTATAATGATACTAGCGGACCCGACAGACGTTGTCCTGTCTACACGTCTTTAATTTAAAAATTTTAAACTTTTTTAATAAGCTAAAACATTCTGGGCCTTTTTGATGAAAATTATTATTCAAATGTTATGACAATATCTAACGTCATTAATATTTGACACTGCGATGGTAGCGCCGTCTGTCGGATTCAATGTAAAACATTCCAAAATCAACAACTACTAATAAATTAAAAACTAATTAAAAAAACATTGTCCAGCGGACAAAATTGTGAATCTAAACCATTCTCAGATCCCCTTGAACACACACAAAAAAGTTCATCAAAATCGGTCCACTCGTTTAAGAGAAGTTCAGTGACATACACACGTACAGAAGAATTATATATATAAAGATGTCCTTTGATCTCCAGTATGAAGTTGAGGATGCGTCATCGATTCTGCAATATAACAAAACAAAAGGACTCGTTAGAATTAGGTATGTTGATCATGGTGACACTGATGTAATCCCTGTAGCTGACATTCGAGAACTTAGTACAAAGTGGCTCAAGCGTCCTCCTGCCAAATTGTTTAGCATGCATTTGAACCGCGAAAAATATATAAATGTTGTAGCAAAACATTGCATTAAACTGTTGAAGCGTAAAGCAATTTTCAAAGTTAATATTTTGGGTTACGAAGGTACAGTGCCGTTGGTAGATATGAGATTTGCAAGTGGAGATTGGGTACCTGCAGCACTTGTAAAACACGATATTTTCTTGAATCGTACAGTAAGTGTCGTGGGACATACTTCGTTACTCCAGAATAACTATGCACTCAGTCGTATTGTAAAAGGATTTTTTTAATTTAACCAATATTTTCCCGTCACAGCCTCGCGAAGTACCCATTAAGGGTCCATTCACACAGACCGGCTCGGAGAGCATCGGCGCGCATTTTTCTTTTCACACAGACCGGATCGTATACGCTTGGAGTCGGTCGCTTAGAGTCGCCAACTATGTCACATACACCGACTGGAAGCGGATGTGCTCGGAGCCGATCGGATGCGCGAGCAACAAAGACCACACAATCGGAGCCGATCGGCTGCTCGAACGCACAAACCGGATCGTATACGCTTGGAGTCGGTCGCAGCGGAGTCGCCAACTATTTCACATACACCGGCTGGAAGCGGATGCGCTCGGAGCCGATAGGCTGCACGAGCGAGAAAGAGCACGCGATCGGAGCCGATCAGCTCCGTTTATTATTTCACACCAAGCGCCGTCAAGCATTTTTAAACAAAAAATCAGTGCACATTAAAAAATAAACCTTAATACAAATATTTGAATCTCTATTTTCAACGTGATAAAATTTTACTTTCCTCTCCGAGCCGGTCTGTGTGAACGGGCCCTAAGTATAACTTAGTCATCACGTGCATATAGCATTGATGGACGAGGACGAGTGACTGAAGTAAATCTAGAAAGTGCGACATGTGTCATGCATTACATAGACTACTGCTTTGTAGAGCCATGTCTCATGAAAATGTTAAGAAACATAGTTCCGCTCCGCCACATTTCAAAAAAATGTGACACTTAAAACGTTAAACTTTCTACACCAATCTATTTATTATTCACAAAGAATGCTATGTCAGAGTGCCAGGTGATGAAGTGAACGGCGTTCTACCAATAGAACTGAGGTACGAGTCTTTGTGGGTAAATGATTACTTAGTAGATGTTCAAAGGGCTGAATATGAAGATAGTTGGAAGATTGACAACTCTACAACTACTGGCAACTTTCCTACGTACCCCAAATTTTATGGTAATGAATTTATGTGCATTATAGATTATCTTAGTAGTATTAACACATTGCCACTGAAGATTGTATTTAAAGATGAAGCTGTCGCAGAGCTTTATAATGATATGTCCTTTGATCTCCAGTATGAAGTTGAGGATATGTCACCGCTGGATGGAATATTTGAAAATAAAGCGTGTGTTGCACTACACCCAGAGGACTATAATTGGTACCGGGCATCGATTCTGCAATACAACAAAACGAAAGGACTCGTTAGAATTAGTTATGTAGATCATGGTGACACTGATGTAATCCCTGTAGCTGACATTCGAGAACTTAGTACAAAGTGGCTCAAGCATCCTCCTACCAATTTCTATGCCAAATTGTTTGGCATACATTTGAACCGCGATAAATATATAAATGTTGTAGCACAACATTGCATTGAACATTTGCAGTGTAGAGTACTTTTAATAGTTAACATTTTGGGTTACGAAGGTACAGTGCCGTTGGTAGATGTAAGATATTCAAGTGGAGATTGGGTACCTGCAGCACTTGTAAAACAAGATATTTTCTTGAATCGCACAGTAAGTGTCGTGAGGCATACGTCATTACTCAAGAATAACTTTGCTCTCACTCGTATTGTAAAAGGATTATTTTAATTTAGCCAATATTTTCCCGCACAGCCTCGCGAAGTATCCATTAACTATAACTTAGTCAACACAAACTACAAATTGTGACGGTCCATCAGGTACCCCTAAAAATATAAACAAAAGCATCTCAATATTTGTAACTGTCAACCTTCCAATGAGCTACATGTTAGGCCATTCATCTTATATTTTATCAGAAACAGACTTGGGATAACTAATGGGCAATTGAGTTGTAACTTGTTAAATTACCTTAAGGGTGAAGACCATTGGGCGCACAACAAAATACAAAACGCCACATCTGGTTGCAATCATGCTGACCTAAGGACATGACTTTACCGATCCCCATTAAGACAGTCGTCGGTGCAATAACAAGTCACGTTTTGCAAGCATAGCATTAATATTCTAGTAACTAAGTAATCTGATTTTGAACCGCTCTGTATTGATATAATGATTCATTAATAAATCGGACGTGAGAATAAACGTTTGTTTCCTTCTGCCACCTATCCTCATGGATACACTTCATGGCGACCCTGCTATATAAAAATAATAGCAGAAATGACAACCGAAAATTAAGACAAACGCAAGGAAGAAAAATTCTAAATTGAAGAAAGAAACAATTTAAATTCAAGAAAGAAGCACCAAAACAGAAGAAACAATCTTAATTCAAGAAAGAAGCATCAAGACAGAAGAAACAATCTTAATTCAAGAAAGAAGCATCAAGACAGAAGAAACAATCTTAATTCAAGAAAGAAGCACAAAAGAAAACATCAAGAGAGAAGATGGGAAAAACTTATTCAAAAGAAGAAACGGTAATAGCTCAAAATGCAAACGGTGAAGCCAATGCCAGCACCAGTCAAGAGATTGGACCACTGATCAGTATTGAGAAAACACTTTTGATTATAATACTGATCGTTTTACTTCTCGGAGCACTTTATTTTATCGCCAAAAAGTGCCAAAAGAGCGCAGTAAAAGTCTTAAGAAGAGAACTCAACGCCAGTACATTTAGTGTTGTTTCACAACCCCAAGCAACATCGGCAGTCTAGAACGAGGTGTCCAGGGATTTGCCCGGCACACGGAGTCCAGGGTATAGCCCGGCCCAGTACCAGCGGAGTCCAGGGATTAACCCGGCCCACGGAGTCCAGGGTATAGCCCGGCCCAAAACAGCACCATATCCAGCGAGACTGTCAACTGAAGCCATCAGTGGGAAAAGAATTCCAGTTCGAGCACTCGTCGCCAGCGAGTCGCTACATCGAATCAGGTTTTATTATTTTTAGTAAAATATGGATAGTTAAGTAACAAGTTACCTATAAATAGGTAAATTCACTAAATAATAATGAGATACCGATTGTAATGCCTTTAAAAGAGTTGTTATCTATATCAAGCAAGTTGAAAGAAATTAAGGATTATCTTATAAAAATCGGTCCTGTACGGAGACAGACATCCGATACAGCAGAACAAAAAGTTTTATTAGCTCAAACGGAATATTGTAAATTGGAGTCTATTTTGCTTGACGTACAAAGAAAAATTGAAAATTCTGAGTTAAGTCCTGATAGTTTAAAGACAATTAATTCTATCATAAATAATATACATATTTGTTATAATAAGATCATAAGCTTATGTAATATAACTTCAAAGTCATCAGAAACATTATCAAAGATGGCTGCAGAATCATTTAATTTAAAAACAGCCATTGCACTTTTACCCATAATGACTGATAAGGAACAAGACACTAAGCGTTTGATAGATAGTATTCAATTATACAGTTCAATGATCAACGATAACACCAAAAACCTACTAATAGAGTTTGTTTTAAAGACTCGATTGTCTGAAGGTGCGAAACTCCGACTAAAAGCTTCTTATGCAACTATAGACAGTTTGGTTACCGATATGCGTACATATTTAATACAAAAGAAATCAGCAGCAGCTATTCAATCGCAAATTTTAAATAGTAAGGAGGAGCGTCGATCTATTGAGCAGTTTGGCAATGAATTGGAAAAACTATTCGTTGACTTAACTATAGCACAGGCTGATGGCGATGACTCTAAGTTTAACATATTACGTCCAATTAATGAAAAGTTAGCAATTAAACGTTTTTCAGACGGTTTGAGTAATACGAGGCTAAGTACCATAATAGCTTCTCGCCAGTTTACGTCATTGCCAGAAGCTATTCGTACTGCAATAGATGAACATACGTTATTGCCAAACGAAGATCACATCATGAACTTCAGAAATCCTCCCATTCAAAACCGGCCTTACAATAGACGAGGCAATACGTATATAAATAGGGGTTATAAAAATTATAAATACAATAACCTATCGAATAATCAAAATATTTCACAATCTAATTACAACAATAGGTACATGCGCGGAAGCAACCGTGGGACACCGCGGGGCCGAGGTTTCGGATTTCCTCGCACACCTGCAGGCGTGCAATATTTTCCGCGAAACAGTGAACATTCACGTGTTCAAGTTATTTCGCAAGAGTCGCAAGAACCAATAATAAATGAACCAAGTATGAGCAATGAGTTTTTTCGTTCCTCTAATGAATGATAATAATGTTTTTAACTACAGTAAAAGTAATGTAGTTTCATTTAATATAATTTCGGGTAATTGTGCGACATTTTTAGTAGATAGCGGTGCTACTATATGTACTTTAAAATATGAATGGTTAAATGAGTATTTAATAAGTAAACTTTGTTACGATAAGATAGTTATAAAAGGCATAAGTGGACAGTTAGTGTCAGAGGGCTACGTATATTTAGATTTAGTTCTTAATGGTATAGTATTTAATCAACGGTTTTACGTTTTTAAGAATTTAAGCTGTCCTACTGATGGTATATTAGGTCATGATTTTTTGAAGCGGTATGGAGCCGTCGTTGATTACAATAAGATGACTATGAGCTTATCAAATTATAATGAGACAATCTGTATTAGTTTTGAGCGTGATAACAGGTTTCGTCAAGTTATCCCACCCCGTTGTGAAGTGATAAGACATATCCCTTGTGAATTTTGTGAAGATGTTGTAGTTTTAGCGAAGGAAATTGACTCGGGAGTTTTTATAGCGGGGCTAATTGCAAAACCAATTAATAATTATATACCTGTGAGAATTTTAAACACAAAAGAAGAAGAGATCACTGTCGATTTATCAAGTTTATGTATTTATTCTCTTAACACATTTGACGTGTGTAAATTTACAGAAGAGAATCCTTCTACGGACCGCGTTAAAAAACTTTTTTCCTTACTTGACTTAAGTTATATGAATAAAGAAGAACAAATAAGTATAGAGAATATATGTGCAAAATACACTGACGTTTTTCACTTGCCAGGAGACAAGTTATCAGTCACAAATTTATTAGAACACTCTATTACTTTAAAAGATAATGTTACTCCGGTTTACGTTAAACCGTACAGAATCCCACACTCGCTTAAAAACGAAGTTGAAAAACAAATCCAGGATATGTTAAAAAATGATATTATTGAAGAAACCACATCCGAGTGGTCAAGCCCCGTATTGCTAGTGCCCAAAAAGGCAGATAAAACAAATGAAAAGAAATGGAGACTTGTAATTGATTACCGTCATCTAAATAACAAAATTCAAGACGACAAATTCCCATTGCCCAATATAACTGAGATATTAGATTCCTTATCAGGCAGTATTTATTTCTCAAAATTGGACCTTTCTCAAAGTTATTACCAACTATCTCTTAATGAAAACTCTAGAAAATACACGTCATTCAGCATAAATAAAATGTATCAGCTTTCTTTAGACCCAAGTTCGCGTAAATGTACAGCTTTTACGGCTGGTAAACAATACCAAATGAAGCGTTGTCCTATGGGTCTCAAAACAAGTCCTAGTGTATTTTCAAGGCTTATGACCATAGCAATGGCTGGCCTTAATTACAAGAAATGTTTTATTTACTTGGATGACTGCGTCGTGATAGGTAGATCGTTAACACATCATAATAAAAATCTTATTAGTGTATTAAACCGGTTAAGAGAAGTGAATTTAAAATTAAACCCAATTAAGTGTGAATTTTTAAGACATGAAATCGTTTACTTAGGTCATAAAATAACATCGGATGGTATATTTCCTGATCCAGCAAAAATTGAAACGATGCACAAGTATCCGACACCGGCATGCGCTGATGACGTCAAGCGTTTTGTCGCGTTTGCCAATTATTATAGACGATTTATACCTCGTTTTGCAGATATTGTTTATCCGATGAATACATTGTGTAAAAAAGGTGCAAAGTTCATTTGGTCATCTGAATGTCAATCGGCATTCGAAAACCTAAAATTAGCACTTATAAACCCTCCAATTTTAGAGTATCCTGATTTTACAGAAAAAAATATATTTAGGTTACAAACAGATGCATCGAAAATAGGCTTAGGCGCAATATTGTCAAATAGCAATGGAAAAGTTGTCGCATACGCTAGTCGTAATTTGAAACCTGCTGAGACAAGATATCCAGTAATAGAATTAGAATTACTTGCAATAGTTTGGGCGGTCAACCATTTCAGACCCTATTTATATGGCAGAAAGTTTAAAATCTACACTGACCATAGACCTCTTGTCTATTTGTTTAATTTAAAAGAACCCTCTAGCAGGTTAACGAAATTTCGGTTGTATCTAGAAGAATATGACTTTGAGGTAGAATACGTTCCAGGTCGAACCAATGTGGCTGCAGACGCACTGAGTCGAATTCCTATAACGAGCCAGGAACTAAAAGACATACAGGAACACGTCGTCAATGTCTTGACAAGAAATCAACGTAAAAACCTTGCATTGACACGTAGTAATGATGGACTAGAACAAGAGACACCCACAACGTACAGGTCTGATCAACCAGTCGCTGCGGAGATACTCAAAAAACCTGACAAAATAGTAGAACTTGTTTTTTCTGATTTAAAGGAGAAATTTTTGAAGAATAAGGATAATATTTTATCAAATGCAAAGCTTTGTATTTTTGTTCCATCGCATTCTGCGATATATTTAGACTCCCGATCGTTATCGACCGTAGAGGTGTTAGCGAGGGATCTAGATCAATTTTGTAAAAGATTAGCTATAACAGAGTTGTTAATCATTAAAAATAAAAATGCTAATATTATAAAACCTTTGTTAAGTGAAAGTAAAAGGTTGCAACTTAATTTGCCTCGTTTTGTTGTAATTAGAGGCATTACGAGAATTTATGATGACGACGATAAAAAAGTTATACTTAACGATTTTCACCTATTACCCAGCAGTGGCCACGCGGGGGTGAATCGTATGCTGAATAACATTAAAAGACATTATTTTTGGCCAGGCATGTCTACAGACGTGGCGAAGTATGTTAAAAAATGTAAGAGCTGTCAGTTACAGAAATATACTAACAAGAACGTTAAGGAACCAATGGTAATAACGTCAACACCTAGTTCCGCTTTTGATAGGGTTAGTTTAGATTTAATGGGCCCTTTAGAATTAGACAATTATAATAATAAGTATATTTTAACGGTACAGTGCGAATTATCAAAATTTGTTGAAGCGTACCCTATACAACAAAAAGATACGATTACAGTTTCAAAAACTTTCGTCAATAATTTTGTTTTACGATATGGTACTCCACAAGAGATTTTAACCGATAACGGAACGGAGTTTATGTCGTCCGTATTAAAAGAAACATGCGAATTATTAGGTATTAAAAAATTAAACTCTACTCCTTATCACCATGAAACATTAGGCTCAATTGAAAACACACACAAACATTTGGGGGCTTATCTCAGAATTCAGTGCAGTAATAATCGAGAAAATTGGAGCGATTGGGTTCCCTTTTGGTGTTTTTCGTTTAATACCACGGTACATACCGAAACAAAATACACTCCATACGAATTAGTATTCGGAAAACTCTGTAATTTGCCTAGCAATTTACAATTAAGTGTTGATCCATTGTATACTTTTGACGACTATCCTAAAGAATTAAAATATAGACTTCAAAAAGCTCATGCAGATGCTAAAGGTTTATTAAAAAGTAAATCATTAAGAAAAAGTCTATTTGATCAAAATGTACACAGTATTAACTACAAACCAGGTGATTTAATTTTAGTAAAAAATCAAACCGGTACGAAGTTAGATAACATTTATAATGGACCATACAAGGTAATAGTGGATAATCCACCCAATGTAAAAATAATTAAGAATGGTAAAGAATATACTATTCACAAAAATCTGACAAAATTATTCCATTCCTAATTGATTAATATAAGGATGTATTTGCATTGTATACGTTGTTTCTTATTATATAACAATATTAATATACATAGATTATTATTATACATTTTACTATACATAGGTTATTGTAATTTTTTATTATTTTGTAAAAAAAAAAAAGATATATAGCGTGACTTATTTTTGCATCTTTTTTTTTTTTCTCCCTAACGGGGGAAGGTGTAGTCGATACTTTTCGGGGGAGATGTAAGGACATGCCTTTACCGATCCCCATTAAGACAGTCGTCGGTGCAATAACAAGTCACGTTTTGCAAGCATAGCATTAATATTCTAGTAACTAAGTAATCTGATTTTGAACCGCTCTGTATTGATATAATGATTCATTAATAAATCGGACGTGAGAATAAACGTTTGTTTCCTTCTGCCACCTATCCTCATGGATACACTTCAAAAGGTTCCTAGACACATTTAGGATATTGCACAAAAAGCGAGGAGATGTTACAAATGTTATGGAACCGATAGGGCACTTACTCTTGGACTACTGAGACGGACGGTTGTCTAGGATAGACTAAAATTTCCGGAGCTGCGGACAACGTAAAAGGTTACCGGAGCTCCGGCTCAAAGCGGGAGAAGGAACGGGGTGGTTTTTAGTCAGTAAGAGTCTGACACTCCTTCCCGCCTCACCCAAGGCGGGAGAAGTCATTAGATGATTTTCCCCCCTCAAAAAAATAAGATAGACTAGAATTGGTTCCTTAGAACCCAGTTGTCCTAAGTAAATTCAGTGTGTAGTGTGGAAGTTTGGTGAGTAGCAGTGTGAAAGCTGCGAACGGGTATGTGAATGGGGTTTTATTATAGGCTAAGGTTTTATCCCATCTCTGCCTCTATTCCTTTTAACTGGAGTCGGAACAATACTTTCTACTGTACTAACTAGTTGTACGTGCACTTCTGGGATTTGCTTTAAATGCTTATGTCTCGCCTTAACCAATCATCGCTATTGCGGCATGTACCTATCTAAACTCTTCGACGACATATACTATGGTGGGCGAGGCACACGTTTTAGATATGGGGTTCGCGTTGAGGAGGTACATACGCAAGACCAACAGTTGTTTGTATTATTCCTTTGCATGTCCGGAGTGTGCTCCTGCGAGTGCACTGCCTCCATCCTTTCTGTGTCCCATTTCATCCTTTGTATTTGCTTTTGGTAGAACACATAAACAACATGACGAACTAGTTAATAAAATAAGTTATGTTATTTATTGGGAATTCATTAAATATCCCGTGAACAGAATTGAGCGCATGGAGGGACATTAAACAGGATCACAACTGCCCGTGGAGTAGGCCTACTGGGGAAACCACGTTAAAAAAAACGCGCTAAGTACACTACCTCATAGGTGGCGTGGAAACGTGTGCATATTATGACGACAACAACTTTTATAACTATTTGAATCGTTATATATCAGAAACAGTGGCTCGTAAGGAAAAAAGTATTGACACATTTTTTATGGATAATTTTATGATCTACAATTTTTGTCGGAGGTACTTTTATGATAAAACTTACCGTTTTGCTGAAAATCGGGAAAAACTATTTTTTTTACCTTTGACCTTGAATTATTTTTTTCCTTAGAGGGGAATGATGGGGAACTTCTAGACATTGTTTATAATTATGTTTTGAACAACTTCACAGAAATTCAGCTTGTTGGGACTTTATGTAACTTCGAATGTCTAAATTGACCAAACTATCAGTTGTTGATTGAAGTTATTTTCTACAATAAATACTATTTAAAAACTTTAATGTTGTACTTTTTATTATGAGTACAAAGTGGTTCAAGCATCCTCCTGCCAATTTCTTTGCCAAATTGTTTGGCATACATTTGAACCGCGATAAATATATAAATGTTGTAGCACAACATTGCATTGAACTGTTTAAGTATTTAGTATAAATTAGTCAACATGTGCATATCGGATTGAAGGACGAGGACGAATGATTGAAGTCAATCAAGATAGTGCGACATGTGTCATGCATTAGCCATGTCTCTTGAAAAATATGAGAAATATTGTTCCGCTCCGCCACGTTCCACCGCAATCATATACCTGCAAGTTAAATCGGATACATCCCGTAGGAAAGAAATGGGACACAGATATGTTAAACTTCATGCGCAGATCTCTTATTCACAAAGAATGCTATGTCAGAGTGCCAGGTGATGAAGTGAACGGCGTTCTACCAATAGAACTGAGGTACGAGTCTTTGTGGGTAAATGATTACTTAGTAGATGTTCAAAGGGCTAAATATAAAAATAGTTGGAAGATTGAAAACTCTACAACTTCTGGCAAGTTTCCTATATACCCGAAAATATAATGGTAATGAATTTATGTGCTTTATAGATTATCTTAGTGATATTAACACATTGCCACTGCAGATTGTATTTAAAGATGAAGCTGTCTCAGAGCTTTATAATGATATGTCCTTTGATATCCAGTATGAAGTTGAGGATATGTCACCGCTGGATGGAATATTTGAAAATAAAGCGTGTGTTGCACTAAACCCAGAGGACTATAATTGGTACCGGGCATCGATTCTGCAATATAACAAAACAAAAGGACTCGTTAGAATTAGGTATGTAGATCATGGTGACACTGATGTAATCCCTGTAGCTGACATTCGAGAACTTAGTACAAAGTGGCTCAAGCATCCTCCTACCAATTTCTATGCCAAATTGTTTGGCATACATTTGAACCGCGATAAATATATAAATGTTGTAGCACAACATTGCATTGAACTGTTGCAGCGTAGAGTAATTTTAAAAGTTAATATTTTGGGTTACGAAGGTACAGTGCCGTTGGTAGATGTAAGATATTCAAGTGGAGATTGGGTACCTGCAGCACTTGTAAAACACGATATTTTCTTGAATCGTACAGTAAGTGTCGTGAGGCATACTTCGTTACTCAAGAATAACTTTGCTCTCACTCGTGTTGTAAAAGGAAATTTATAATTGAACCAATATCTTCCCGCCACGGCCTCGCCAAGTACCCATAAGGTATAACTTTGTCATGTCACGAGGACGAGTGGTTGAAGTAGATCAAGGAAGTACGACATGTGTCATGCATTACATACACTACGGCTTTGTAGAGCTATGTCCCTTGAAAAAGTTGAGAAATATTGTTCCGCTCCGCCACATTCCACCGCAATCATATACCTGCAAGTTAAATCGGATACGTCCCGTAGGAAAGAAATGGGACACAGATACGTTAAACTTCATGAGCAGATCTCTTATTCACAAAGAATGCTATGTCAGAGTGCTAGGTGATGAAGTGAACGGCGTTCTACCAATAGAACTGAGGTACGAGTCTTTGTGGGTAAATGATTACTTAGTAGATGTTCAAAGGGCTGAATATGAAGATAGTTGGAAGATTGACAACTCTGCAACTACTGGCAACTTTCCTACGTACCCCAAATTTTATGGTAATGAATTTATGTGCATTATAGATTATCTTAGTAGTATTAATACATTGCCACTGAAGATTCTATTTAAAGATGAAGCTGTCGCAGAGCTTTATAATGATATGGCCTTAGATCTCCAATATGAAGTTGTGGATATGTCACCGCTGGATGGAATATTTGAAAATAAAGCGTGTGTTGCACTAAACCCAGAGGACTATAATTGGTACCGGGCATCGATTCTGCAATACAACAAAACAAAAGGACTCGTTAGAATTAGGTATGTAGATCATGGTGACACTGATGTAATCCCTGTAGCTGACATTCGAGAACTTAGTACAAAGTGGCTCAAGCATCCTCCTACCAATTTCTCTGCCAAATTGTTTGGCATACATTTGAACCGCGATAAATATATAAATGTTGTAGCACAACATTGCATTGAACTGTTGCAGCGTAGAGTAATTTTAAAAGTTAATATTTTGGGTTACGAAGGTACAGTGCCGTTGGTAGATGTAAGATATTCAAGTGGAGATTGGGTACCTGCAGCACTTGTAAAACAAGATATTTTCTTGAATCGTACAGTAAGTGTCGTGAGGCATACGTCATTACTCAAGAATAACTTTGCTCTCACTCGTGTTGTAAAAGGAAATTTCTAATTCATAATTGAACCAATATCTTCCCGCCACAGCCCCGCGAAATACCCATTAGGTATAACTTAGTCTAGATTGATAGACAAGGACGAATGGTTGAAAGAAATCAAGAAAGTGCGACATGTGTCATGCATTACATAGACTACGGTTTTGTAGAGCCATGTCTCTTGAAAAACATGAGAAATATTGTTCCGCTCCGCCACATTTCAAAAAAATGGGACACAGATACGTTAAACTTTCTACACCAATCTATTTATTATTCACAAAGAATGCTATATCAGAGTGCTAGGTGATGAAGTGAACGGCGTTCTACCAATAGAACTGAGGTACGAGTCTTTGTGGGTAAATGATTACTTAGTAGATGTTTAAAGGGCTAAATATAAAAATAGTTGGAAGATTGACAACTCTACAACTTCTGGCAAGTTTCATATATACCCAAATATATAATGGTAATAATTTATGTGCTTTATAGATTTTCTTAGTGACATTGCCACTGCAGATTGTATTTAAAGATGAAGCTGTCTCAGAGCTTTATAATGATATGTCCTTTGATCTCCAGTATGAAGTTGTGGATATGTCACCGCTGGATGGAATATTTGAAAATAAAGCGTGTGTTGCACTATGCCCAGAGAACTATAGTTGGTACCGCGCATCGATTCTGCAATTTAACAAAACGAAAGGACTCGTTAGAATTAGGTATGTTGACCATGGTGACACTGATGTAATCCCTGTAGCTGACATTCGAGAACTTAGTACAAAGTGGCTCAAGCATCCTCCTACCAATTTCTCTGCCAAATTGTTTGGCATGCATTTGAACCGCGAAAAATATATACATGTTGTAGTACGACATTGCATTAAACTTTTTGAGGGTACAGGAATTTTGGGTTACGACGTTGGTACATATAAGATATTCAAGTGGAGGTTGGGCACCTGCAGCACTTGTAAAACACGATATTTTCTTAAATGATGAACTATGGAACTGAAAATCAATAAAATATACACATACATGTATACCCGATTGTAAAAAACTAAAGTTTTCACTCTTATTTGTGTTAAAAATAATAATGGAACCCGACTGTTAATTAAAGTTGTTTTAATTTAATGACTTTCATTATAAAATCATGAGCACAATAGTGTGTTTAAATTTCGGTGGTGATTCTTCAAAAAAATCACAAAAAGTTAACGGCATCTTCATTATTCTCAACCAAACGTTAACAATTCTGCTGATTGAAACTCGAAATTTGGTTTCAATAAATTAAAATGTGATACTGCTCTCAACCAATCCAATAAAAATAAGGACCATAATAAGCTACAACGATGCTTAATGGGAGATTCATGATTTGTTAAATAAGAGTTAAAGATTTTTGAAGAAACACCCCACTAATTACCAGTTACACTATATACACAAATATAACATACCCACGTCAGTTATATACATATAGCTATACCTAGATATATGTTCGTTGGACAAGTGGCCCACCATAGTTCCATTGTGTCGGGAGGTGCAACGTCGGAACGGATGCGACGGACGGCCGGCGCCGCGTCCTCGTGCGGTTTCCGCCTTTATAGCTTGTGGTATAAGTCATAGAATGTTGTGTATTATATTTTTGTAGCAAATTTTGATAAAATGCTGCAAAGTCAGAGTAATGCCTTGGTGAATTAAGGAGACGAAGCTCATCCACCGAGTTTAATATAGAAGCATTTTAGTTTTAAAATTTCAATAATAATTATCAATTAATCAATCAATTTGTTAAATCTTTTTCAATGTGTCTGCACTCTTACGACTTAATTTAAACCACATAATATTTGTATAATTTTGGCTGACGTTATACGAAAAATGAGCTACTAATGGGCCTATTTAGGCCCATTAGTTGTGCCAAAAAGCGCATTATTCTCCATGAGCTAATTTGAACACTCTTTACAAATACAGCGAATAACAATAGCGCCGTGTGTCCGTCACATTCCTTGACAACCTACAACTTTACAGCTCTTCTGTGGTCAAGGTACATAAAGCTGTTCGCACAAGATAATATTTGATTTATTTAATTTTGTTTGAAAATGTATTTTTTTAATTTTCTGTTTTCATTGAAATATTGAGTTGAATTATGGATCTGTGGACAAGTACTACTTGTAGTTTCATTTAAATTATATGAGTGATCTCCATACTTTATATTTCCAAAGCTTACTCTCAATTGAAACTTGCATTTATTCAGTTTTAATTTCGTGTGAGATCTTACATTACATATAAACCTCTTCCGCGATATAATCCTAAGATATTTTGCTCTATTTCTCATACAATGAGATTGTAGGTACTGTGCTGGAAACGCAAGTAATTTGCACGAGAGCAAGGAAGATTGCTTATTTTACTTAGATAAATCTTCTTTACAGAAAATGTTTTCACTAAATATCTTGTTTAATTTTATGTAGGTAAGTTGGTCCTGGCATTTGTCTACGACTTCATAATATGCATAAAAAAACGAGACCTTTATCGAGAGACGGGGTATGAAAATTAAAAATCTATTTAGTCCGTCAGTAATGAAAAAATATTAGATACGTACTTTATTTTTATTTTGTCATATCAGATATAATACTTAGATAAAACGAATCAAAGTTCAGAAGTGGGAGCAAATACGTCATTTCTACGTATAAAACGTACCTAAAAGCGACGTCACGCGATATTTTAAATCAATAATATCTAATCGATATATTGTCAATGACATTTCTTTCCGTAAGAAAATAAAAAATACGTGTCTAATGTTTTTTAAAGAATCTGCAAGAAAGACTATTCCTGATTCCATACACTCCTTGTGTGAGTTTATACCAAACTGCTTGCTAGTGCCAGTCATTTGGTCGCTAATGTTTTTAAAGAATCTGCAAGAAAGACTATTCCTGATTCCATTCCTTATGTGAGTTCATACCAGTGTACTGACGACGGACGGGCCAGGAAAATGCTCGATAAGCGCCTACGGATCGGAAGATTTAGCGGGAAAGCTGGTCAATCTAAGTATTTTTAACCAGACGGCGTGATCCAGCTGATAAGATCGTTAGTCGTCGGCTCTTCCGAACCGATACGACCATCAAAGAACGAATTCCTTCTTAAAAGGCCGGCAATGCACCTGTGACACCTCTGGTGCGAGCGGCGCTGATCGCTTACCATCAGGTGACACGTCTGCTCGTTTGTCCCTTATTCCATAAAAAATACTAATGTGACACTACAAAGATAGCAGCGCTTCATATTACGTCAAAATATCAATCATTTACTTACATATTTTATATAAGTTTAATCTTGTCATAAATCATCAAATCATAATTTAATTAAATAGAAACTATGAATAAACTAAAGGTTTATTACTGAAACTAAGTGACAGACGAACAAATTATTTATGTATATATATACAGGAGTAATGAACAAGAATGTCGCAGGTCACCAGGGCGCCCTTCTGAATGTCGTTTTCAAACTCCATTGCACTGAATGATCACACGCAAAGAAGATAAAACAGAAGGGCCACTACTTTGGCAACATCTATCTATACTTAATATTATAAAGCTAAAGAGTGTGTTTATTTGAACGCGCTAATCTCCAGAACTACTGATCTGAATTGAATAATTCATTTTGTATTGGATAATGCATTTATCGAAGAAGGTTATAGACTATAAAAGATCTCGCTACAATCAATAAGAGTGGAGCATAGTGAGTGAAACTGCGCGGAAGAAGCTAGTAAAATATATTACTAAGATACACTATTTGTTTGGATTTATATTTGGTCCAAATTGGTATGTTATCAGGTTCGGGTGCAAAAATTTTTGGTTGCCCATGAGGTGCTTGTCAAGAGAGGCTCCCCAGGTTAAAAGACCACCAATGGTCACCAAAGGTCATCAATTAAGTGAACGTCATGGAATATTTTCATTTAGAAAGAACTTATGACACAACTTTTGATCTGATGTTATAAAATCTTTTTGGAGAGAGTTGACTTTCTGTTCCCTATTTTTTCTTGTTCGTGGCACACAATACCACAATCTGTCTCACTAATATCGTGTAATAGAGAGAGTAAGAGTGTGTTAGAAGGTGTAAACTACGTATTTACTTGCTTGTGTTTCTTGATTTATGATTCTTCAAATAAAGTTTATTTTCGGTGCAATTACCCGTCACCCCAGTCTACCTTTTACGCCTTTTAAACCTGCCCTGGACTTCCACAAATAATTCAAGACCAAAATTAGTCAAATCGGTCAAGCCGTTCTCTAGTTTTAGCGAGACTAACGAACAGCAATTGATTTTTAAATATAAGAAGAAGCTTGGTCAGGGCCCATTTATTTTGTCACTGTGCACAAATGCACAATCACATAATTACATCTCCTCTTTGTACTAGCTTCATGCCCAAACCAGTTGATAAACTCGTCAAATACTCGTAGTAGTAGATACAAAACAAACTTGAGAATTAATGCCCTGCCATCAATATCCTTAGGACCCGAACTTACACAAATACGACGTGATAGGAAACACGTCAGTTAAACTACGTTGAGAAATGCACACACATTTGCTACCTCGCGTGTAAACCTAAGTTCTTGAATGATACGATTTAGATCTGTGATCCGTTACCGGTGTCAATGTTTGGGAGTAAATATACTTATGTGTATGTGAAAGTTTTGGTGGAATCGAAATGTTTTTGCTTTATTTTGTTATAGGTTTCGGTATTTATAATGTGCGAGTTACGGTATTAATAGGGTAGTTGATTATGTTTTTAATGTCCGTCTTGTAGATTAATTTAAAACATTAAAATCGTATTTTTTATTTTCTTATGAATTATTTTTTTATTTTTCATATCCTGTCATCATCTCGATTGGTCGACCACGACTGGCTTCAAACCTAAGCCAGGGTCCATAACCAAAAAGACACAACCTCCTGCAAGCCTACTGAGCATAAAAGACCTGGAAAAGTGTTGCTGGCATAATACAAAACGATAAATTGTCTCAAAACAGACAAAAAAGGAAAAAAACATACGGTGGAAAGTATTGTAAAATATGAAAGTTCACATCAATATTCACCTTTGCGGTGAACAAAATTAAATTCATAACTATGCATTGATAAAACGAGTTAATTACAAAAACTAATCCGGGTTAATCTGAAAAAATAGATATTTCCTCAGCTCCGTCTGTCAACACGTAATTTTCCAGCCTCAAGGAGATCGTACGAGATAATCCTGATTCCTTTTATCCTGATCCCTTTGAGGCATAAAATTCGCAAGTATATCTGTCTCTTTCCCTCCCATTCTATCTAATGTAAGTAATAATAGTAAAGAAATAAATTAAATTGGGTTTTTGGGGACAATGCAACCGCCCAAGCGTAGCAAAGGCATTTGTTTTTACAGTCAAATTAATCTTCTATGCAAAGGGCATAAAATGCATTTTGCTGAAATCGGAGCTAAGCTAAGCATGTAATTACGTAATTTATTTCGTTCCAGACAATTTAAGATTTAGTATGTAGTGATAAATTAAATTTCTTATAAAAGAAACGATTTCATTTAATCCAAAAATAAGAACATAAAGCCTAAGTAAAGCCTATATATAAGAATAGCTTATCAACAAAAAGAATGAATCTAATCGAAGACAATTAATTGTATTGTTAATGTCCCTTTTTTAAGGGAGAAACGATCCAATGATTTCTCAGTTTCAATGTTCGGAGTGTCAGACCCTTACTGACTAAAAACACCTCACGTTCCTACTCCTGCTTTTCGAACCGGAGCTCCGGTAAACCAAAACACGTTACAAACAAACAGAATTTTCCATTTAAGAGTGTATGCGTATATTCATTTGTCCCTCTTTCACGGCAAAACGGAGCGACAATACATATTGACGTGATTTTTTAAGCGAAGGTTGCATAGCGGTATAGGTTATAAAACACCACGATACGATCAATAGATGACTGCACGGTTGATGTGGTGGCTGCCGTGCAACGTGTAGCGGATTCGATTGCCTCATGAAGCGAATGCGTGATCGACAAATTGTTGTATCGGGTCTGGGTGTCATATGTATTTGAACTTGTATGTTTGTAGTAGCATGTTACAGGAAAAAATTCAAATGTAGGGCAACGCAGAAAAATAAGAGCCAAGCAACGGGTAAAACCGATAGTTAGTTTATTATAAAGAAGCACTCTTATAATATCTCCTGTTCACTCTGAACGAAATGTGCTTCAAGAATAATCTTTAAAGTGTAGATACTATCATAAATATGCAAACATTTTTCATATAACGTAAGAAGTTTACATATGTATGGGTCCAGATAAGTACTATTGACAAACTACGAAGATGTTGTAAGTAGGTGATTAAATCGATTTATTCAATGTTTTTTTAAGATAACAAACAGAAAATTCTACATAAAACCAGTAGCAGTGACAGTCGCCGGATTGTGCGTCGTGAAATGCTGAAAGAATATGAGCTTCTAGCATGGCTTCAAACTAGTCGAGTTCCTTTTCACTGTATTATGTCACGAGTTCCATACTTTAATGTGTGCGTGTTTATCTCGTGTGGGAACGGTAGTGCCCCCGCTAAGTCGAGCTAGAAAATGCCAAATGATAAAACAAGATGCCTAAATTTTCAGATACTAAGCAGGCATTGTACAAACATGGTATATTATATTTACTGGACACAAAATTAATTTAAACCCAACAACAACAACATACGAAGCAACCATTGCCGAAAATTCCAGGAAAAATTCCCAGGTTACCAAAATAATAGTCCATATTTTTCATCGCGCACACACACCCGTATATTTCGTCGATAGTACGTGATTATATATGTATGTATTCAACAGTACGCAGTCTGTGCTTTTCAATTTATTTCCCGATTAATAATTCATGTAATCAGTTTATGAGTGCGTAGCATGTTTATGTTTGATAAGCTTATGTATGTCACACGGATTTTGTTAAATCCGTCACTCGATTTTGTTCCCAGATTTGTTTAAAACGGGACTGATTAAATGACGATAATTTTGATGTCAATTAGTTACAAAATACCTATCACAATAAAAAAAATTTAAGCCTTTCACTGCCAACAAAAAACTGTTAAAGGCTATTCCTCCACTAGTGTCGGTCAGCGTTGTCCGACATGGCCTCTAATGTGTTAATCGTGAAAATGTATGTCTCTTGCTACGTGTGTTTCTACAATGAACTTGACTGCACACTTGGTGTGGTGGCCAGGCAACCGGCTGCCGCGCTACGTGTAGCGGGACCAATTCCCGCCGGAGCAACATTTTGTACATACATACATAACCTCACGCCTGTCTCCCATTGGAGTAGAGACAATGGAACGCCAATTGCTACGAATCTTAAAAACCTCTTTCGCTTTTAACTGTTACTCTTTATGTGATCCACAAATTGTTGCATCGGGTCTGGGTGTCATGTGTATGTGAAATGCAACCACAAGAGAAAATTCTAATGCTAGGCAATGTTTTTCAAAGAAAAATAGAAAAAAATCCCTTTGTTATTATATTAAGTCTACAAAATCCCACTTCTTATAAGAATCTCAATAAATAAAAGTCTAGAAATAAACCTAAGTGTTTACAAAGTCCATTTACTTACTTCAAAAGCGTCAAATAACAATTATGATTCCTTTTTAAAACCGAGCACAAAGCGCAGGGGTGTCACGTGTCACTCAGCGACTAAGTAAAAGGGGTGCGTTTTCAAAGAAAAACGGGGTCTTATCGCGGACAAGATAAGACGGGGGAATCCAGGTGAAACAAGCTATAGGGGAGGAGAGATAAATTGTGTAATTATGTTGAAGTGTTTGAAAATACTGGTAAAAGACACGCTTGAGTTGACAAAGGGGATGTTTATTAATATTTTCTGTTTTGTGCTTTATAAAGAATTGGTGTGGTGGGGGTTTGTTTTAATAATAGATTGGAGGTAGATACTGCCTCGTTGATGAAGTTATGAGAAGTGTGTCTGTCGAGCTAGAGGTCTCAGGTTTGAATCCCGGGTCGGGCGTGGTGTTTGTCGAAAATATCTCGTCCTCACCATCATCACCTACTAGTAATTTCAAATTGTGTCAGTTATTTGACAAAAGATTTTGAAAATAACTGGTTAAAAATTGATGATACTTGATTGTGTATGTGCACTTCTATTTACTCATTTGGAGATTCTTTTTTTATTTCTATTCATATTAGTTCTCCACGGACCCTCGATCCGTGCCCTTGTCATATTTTTTTTACAATAAGTCTAATCAACATTAATTATATATAGGACCTATGTTACAAACTACAATTAACCACAACTATAATTATTACAAAAATACTTACATATGACGATTTATACTATATGGTAAAAAAGGCAAATAAATTGTGCCTTTTTGACATTGCTAGCGGCCATTTAAGGCAGCCAATCAATGTGACCTTCATAATCTTCATAATATAACGTATCATATACAAACCCTCATACGAAAAACATATAATATACAAAATTCTACAGAGGCACAGCTCACATGACAGTTTAATTCGTGACAAGCTACGTGGATTTAGCTTTTTATGAATTCTTAATCCATTGTTACTGAAAATCCTCATTTAATGAGTTTTTTATTGTAACCTACATACATAGCCAGCAATGGACGTTGAAGCAAGAAAATTAAACGCGACATTTCAATGGAGCGGTCATAATTTCTTTTTTATTGAGACATTAGTTTAAAATGGTCGTCATGATCATTTAAATGTAACAAAAATGAAATAAACTTTGATGTGATTTTGATTTTAAATGTTTTTACAAGTTTATTGTCGTTTTCGTTAGTTTTTATTGTTATTTGATGGTCTTTTAAATAAAAATTATTATAGGGACGACTCATCATAATTATATCGCAAAAAAATATATTGTCGACTATACTCATAAGAAACTTCGTAATCAAAACTAGACGTCCATCTACTACTGGTCACTAAAGCCTCCCTTAAAGAGTTTCAGATCGACCTAAGATAGCACAACTGGTGAATAACGGGTGTTACATTTAAAACGTGAACATATCTCTATCCCATACTTGCATGAAAAGACTGATGGCTTGTGATAAAGTTAAAGAGAGTATGTAAGAATCGTAGCTCTCCATGGCATCGTCCGAGCCGCGGAGAGCCAATGGATGCAGGTGGCGGATTATCGTTCGGCGTGGAGGACTAAAAGGCAGACCTTTGTCCAATAGTGGACGTCTTCTGGCTGTTGCTGATGACGATGAAGTCTCTCCCACTCCCATAGGAGCCAGACGTGAAGTTATATATGTAGAATTACACAATTTGAAATTACCACATCAAAAAATCTTGCCACCCACATCTGTGTACGGAATTAGGAAATAGGAGCGGTCAGGTGGACGAACGGACGGCCGGACATGCGAAACAATCCGTGCGTATTGTTTACAAATGAGTCCTTAGGTTCAAAAGATGTGGAATTAATTTAAACGAAATTGTATGGACGCAAAATAAGCTAACCCACGATTTTTATTTAATTTACAACGTTATTACAAAAAGGTAAGGTTGTAAATAGTTTGAAGAGTTTTGACAGAATGGTATAGCTTGTCGTGCTTGTTGTTTTTTTATTCTGCCACGGAATGATACGACGGTTTATACTCCGGAAAAAAACGTTGAGTTTTGAATGTGCCTTTTGTATCACTGCTTTGTATATCCTTTATGTGAAGCTTATGGCTAAACTACTATCATCAAAGGATATTTTAACAATAGCTATGTTTATCTAAGTCAGTTGTACGTTTTTTTTTTGTGGTAGAAACTGCAATATCGTTCGTCTTGAAATAAAAATAATTATATAATCATTACAGATACCAGTACCTTTAGTACGAGTTTGTTTTACGTTGAACGAAAATGAAACAAGAGAGCTTTGGGCGCTGATTGGTTAGTTCATTCGCGGTGGCCAATCAGAGAGTCGAACGTGCTCTCGTTTCGTTTACTTTAAACGTAAAGCAAACTCATACTAGGGGCATAGAACAAGTCTACATTTTTCGTAAAAAAAATCATTATAATAATCCCTTGAACCCTTTCTATGTCTACTGTAAATCCCATCAAAATCCATCCAGCTATTTAGACGTTAAAGCGCAACAAACACATGAAACAATTCACTTCCATTACCCAAAGTATCTTTGTCCATTTCTTCAACAGTTACCACAGAAGCTATTAGTATGAGACTCGCGTATTTTGTTAGGGGATGATTTAATTTCAAATAACCGTGAACCGACAAGAAAACCCTCACGAATTCCTCTGGAACTCAACCGTACTTTTTTCACCGCCCCTATCTTTTGTTTTGACGAGGATTCGTTTTTAGAGCATTCTTTTTTGCCATGTGGGCACTGAAAAATGTTTGGGTGAACACAGATTTCGAGCCTATTTGTGGTGGTTGGTCATTTAAAACCATTAAAGTCTGGCTAAAAGTCGTGGTGGCCCGGAGGAAAAGTCGTCGTGGCCCGGAGATTTAAGACGCTCACTTCTCATGCATGAGGGTGCGGTTTCGAAATCTACCAACGGCAAGTACCAATGTGACTTTTTCCGAGTTATATGTACTATCTTAGATTATTTAGACACCACTGACAAACGGTGAATGAAAACATCGTGAGGAAACCTGAGCTTATAATTTCTGATTATAAGTTTAAAATCGCCAACCCGCATTGAGCAAGCGTGGTTATTAATGCTCAAACCTTCTCCGTGTGAGAAGAGGCCTTTGGTCAGCAGTGGCTACATAATTAGGCTGTTAATGATTGATGTGAAATTCTACCATACTATTAGAAAAATAAACCTACGTATCCAAATAAAACTGCATGTCAATCAAAACTAGTCTCAATTAAAACTAATTGTCTCTCTAAGGCTTCACAAACAAACATTCAAAATTCTTATTAAAAACAAACGAACCTAAGCTAACAAGCTTAGCAAGCAAATATGATCTTTATCTAATGCTCGTTAAGATATATTATTCATTTCGACTGTAAAGGATGACCACTGGCCGTCACATTGTAATCTTTATTACTAAGCCTGTAAGGTTTAAATAAGGTTTGAAATGTAAACAATATTCATATTAAATAGAAAAGGACATTGAACTTTGCAATACAAGTTTACAACTGCATAAGTGGACAAAATTGGACTTGAATTCGAATAATTTGAACCATTATCTAAATATATTTGACAGAGCTACAAACAGCAGAGAGGCTGCAGCGCTCTCTGCGAAACTTGAAACTTTTTGAACTACGATATTCAACCCGCCTAAAAAGCACAGAGATTATAGCAAACACTCTTATAAAAACGAAATCAATAACCGATTTTTGGGACGAGTTAAGATTTTTACAGAAATTCCATTCAACATACAACCAATGTCAAAAAATCCGTTACAAACCACGAGCTGTACTTGTAGATGACAATGAACTTTAAAATATACTATTGTATAAATTAAACTAAACATAGTAATTAAAAACTAAACTAAAATTGTTTAATTTAAATATATAGATACAATTATATTGTACACTAAATAATAATAAATAAGTAGTAAAAAACACACACAAAGAGCCACAGAAAAAACCACAAACACCTAAAAAGAAATAAAAACTAACTTAAAACGTCGATAAAATTCACAACTGAGTAACGTACATCACACATATACTTGATCTTTTAGCGAATAAAAACGTTATAATAATATTTTAACACCTACACCATTATGGACATTTAACTACATAAAAATACACGCAACATTATTTAGCTAAACTAACCAATTACTCTTGCAATAAAGTTACAAAACACAGTAAAACTAACTCCATATTTCGCGTTAGTTGACTCAGTTAAAATATGCGTTACTTAGTTATCTCACCCTAGATTTATTAGACTCTGTATTATTCTGTAATTTTACGCTAAATACTGCACTGGACGGGAAAGAAATAGAGCTCATTATCCTTTGCAAGTTATTAGTTAAACTCATGAGAAATGATCGGGCATCTGTGCTTTTGTGCTACAGAATTATGATCTTTGCTGCTGTATTAATTTCTAAGCTGGTTAAATTACGAAAACCGAAAAATAGGTTGCATTATTATAGACGTCGACAACCATACTACATATTTTTCCGAAATTTTCTGCCTTGCACATCAAAACTGCGAAATGAACTAGCCCATGATATTTTCAAACTTTTCAAAACGAATTCGACTTCTAAGTCACACTTTATAAATGAGAAAGTTTCATTGTTTTTACGGATGTTCGGATGTTCAGATGTTTGTCCCTCAATCACGCTGAAACTACTGAACGGATTTATATGAAATTGGATATACAGACAGTTTATGGCCTGACTTAGGTGATACAATACTTTATATCCCTCGGAACCGCGGGCGAAGCCGCTAGCAGAAACTAGCCTTCAATAATAAAGTGTATCCTTTTTTAAAAAGCCGGCAATACATTTGTTTCACCTCTGGTGTGGCGAACCACTTACCATCAAGTGATCCATCAGCTAGTATATCCTCCACACCATTAAAAATAAATAATTAAATCGCACCCTAATGTACATACGTATAACGTCCTAATTGCAACCACACCACATTGTTTTGCTGTTCTCCTAATGTTTGGTTAAACGTTCACCTGACCGTTTGAAACAGATGTCGTGCGTTCAGTTTTAAATTACTTTGTATGTTGCCTGCATAACGCGACGCCTTTTAATCTCCGGGGTAGGCAGAGGTGCACGTAACACAATATAAGAACATTTAGTATTTTCAGGTTTTCCTAAAATTTGAACATTTCCAAATTAGCTAAAATACTATTGGGCTGCCTCGATGGCCGAGTGTTTGCAAGTGTTACTGCCGGGCAAAGGGTCTCGAGTTCGATTCTCTGATGCCTATACTCCTTAGTATACAGCTACTTTTATTGGTCCCAAAGTCCGCTCGAGCGAAGTCACGGGCAACAACTAGTTACGTCATAAAAGAAATAAAACAAGAAGTCATACATGAAACAGTTCGTGTATGAATGCAGCGGAAAATCCTGCAAAGCATGAACTATTTCTTCGACTTACTTGAAGACGTAGCAACGAGCGAGCCCCTATATTATTTTCATGAGGGAACTTTTTAGAGTTCTGCTTGTGAAACAATGGAACCTTTATATATAATGTCGTAGAGTTCAAAATATAATGACATAATTGTAAGGTGCGCATAATTATGATTATTTAATAATGTTATAAGTCTTATATAAAAATGGCTAAACCTTTTAATGGTACACCAGAAGTGTAGGATGAGTCAATGCTTCGGCATGATATAAAAAACTCGATAAGAGTGAAAAACGCAACCTGACCTTTACCCGACGTGAAACAATGCTTGTGTTGTGTTCCTTTGTGTTGGTGAGGCTACCACCGAAGTACCCAACAACCCTTAATTTCCTAACCCCCCAAAAGATCGCCAACGTACTTGTAACGCCTCTAGTGTTTTGGGTGTCCTTTGGCGGCGATTGCTTACCATCAGTCGACCTGTCTGCTCGTTTACCGGCGTGTACCATAAAAAAATCTTTACTTTCTACACAATAAATTAACAAAACAAAATGTCGGATAAAAAACTGTTTAAAACAATCCTATACAGAACCACAATACAAACGCACTAAGGTACATACCTACCATAAGTTAGTTCATAAAAGTATGTATCGCAAGTACCCACTAAGTCTCAAGAGGAATTTTTGTAACATTCATTTTATTTATTTATTTAGTTTAACTTGATATCATTTTAAGAGGATCCTCGTTCTAGGAACTTCTGGGAACTATTGTTTTAGAACTTTTTTAAACTAATAAAGACTTTAGTGGTGATCTTCTGGGGATTAAGTTTGTTACTTTAATAGTGGGGTCTATTAATTTAGTATGTCTCACAAAAATTATAATACATATAGTATGGTGCATTAGTCCTTTTCTATTGTTCTATCTTACTACGTGAAATAATAACATTAAAAGTATAATACTATTCTAAAAATCTTGAACTAACAATATGATATACTCAAGTAAAGATAAAGGAAGAAGACTCAAGGAAGAAAGATATTTATATGCGTTTTTATGCACTTTTTGAAACGTTGCCCAACACTAGGATTTTTCCTGTATCGTAGGTGTATTTACAAACACACAACTTCGCATATACATGACTCCCAGACCCGGGACAACAATTTATTTGTTAATCACACAATAAATTGCTCCGTGTGGGAACCGAATACACTTCAAGTTGCGCGGCAGTCTGTTGCCCAGCCACCGTGCACCGCACCAACCGTACAGTCGTCGTCGGGCAATATTATCCGATATTAACAGTCAAATATTTAACTTTACATTTATAATACTATTCCATAATGAAGCTATTCATATCTTTCTAACAATATCTTAAAAATAACTCCAATTCAAAAAAGAACGTTCGAGAAAAAGTACGCATAATTTGACAAATTAAGGTAATGTGGCAGAAAAGTCACAAGTATTAGGTAAGAACAGGTGATTAGTAATTACAGGGGCCTCAGGGGTCTACAGGGGTCTCCAGGGCTCATTTAGTTGAGCCCGCCGGACCCCTCAATCAATCATTCGGCTGTAGCAAGAGTAATTATAGTATTGGTGCTTTACTTTTTTTTTTCATGAAATGGCTATAAGAAACTGAAAGGTTCTGAAGGAAAAATTATGTGTTTTTATTCGAAGTTTAAGATTTTTGTGGGGATGAATGAACATTGATTTTATTGAGGTTTTATTATTTTGTTTAGTGTTTAGTTTTTTATTTGTTTAATGTTGTTTATAAATTTAATATGGCTTTTGAGGATGGTCTTGAGTCGAATCTCTCGGGTTTACTAGGCCGGGTACGAGCACCTAACCTCACTGACTGACAGACTGACGGACAATTCAATTTGACGTTTCAAAGGTGCCTAATTCAGGATTAATTGAAATAAATGCTTTGATTTTGACTTTGGATAAAATATTATTCGGGTTTTTCCTAGAATTGTACTCTGAACTTAAGAGTGGGTGTTACATGGATGTTCCATTCAGAGATAAAAAGACGAGATAAAATAATATTGTTGTTTTGACATTTTAAAAGGTATTTAATAACTGTTGTTTGTATCCAAAATATCCAAAATTGTATCAAAAAAAAAATATCTAACGCCACCTGTACCTAAAATATGTAACCTATATGAAAACTCTTTTCCTTGTTTAAAATAATTTTTTAGTTGCTTGCGTTCCAACAATGAAAACGTTGTTTCATTTTAATAACAAGCCAAGGTTAATCAATCCATTAATACAAAAATAATAATAACAAAAAAAGTTAATAAACCAAAAACCTAAACATAGCAAGTCTCTAACGGAATTTCCATGCAAAACGCGTATTATATCACGTATTCCCATTGAGTGGCCTAAAACAAACTTAACCACAAACCTACAAACGCAACTACCACACAAAAACCAACCTTACCTCCTTTGTTACAAAGACGATATTAAATTGAATGGACTGTAAATGTAGCGTGGTGAATTGGATACCACAAGCACATACAGGTTTCGATTTCTCTTCCAAATTAAAAAGGGACTCGTGATTCCCAGAAGGTTGTGTTCCGTACTTATAATAGACACGTTTTGTACAAACGGACCTCTATAACATTAGACCGTCTTACCGTTCCTTGGTCACATTGGGTAGGAAGACTGAAGAATGTATAAAGAAGACTTTTTGCGATATAATTATCAGTACCCTTAGTATGATTTTTGTTTTCCTTTAACGAGATCAAAACGAGAGCGCTGTTACCAGGCCGACCCCGTCTGTCTTTTTTTAAAAGAAACAAAAGACAATTTTCTGTAGAACCACTTTAATAAACCACACACACAAAAGTTTTTAGGTATGATTTCCAACAATGTCCCTTTTAATAGTTCAGAGATTAATAGTAAGTATGTGTTACGCGACAGTGGCGTGGGAGCGTCCAGAATCTAACTGAATAATGGAAAAATATAATTCTACTGTATTCTGTAAAAATGAATGGCTCAGCATAAAGATGCATTTATGTTATTCGTGGAAAAATACGTTGTTTGATAGTGTAAGTTGATTTAGACCTTACTGCCGGTTGTAATAAGGGTTATAACAGAAGTTCGGAGCTCTGATTGGTGGTTTCATTCGAATCGACTAATCAGAGTGGCTCCTGATTTTCACCCAATGGGTTCGATAGTAGTTTTTTTGATTAAGTTTTGCACATTTAAAGTATATTTTGTCGAATCCAAATGTAACTAATATTATAAAATCGAAGCTGTTTGTTTGTTTCACATTTCAACTTGCATCGAAGACTGTGCCGTTGGTTGGCCCAGCCAGGACATTGAATACATCTGGAGCTGCGGACTACCTAGCAGGTTTACCAGGGCTCCGGCTCGAAGGGCAGAAGTAGGAACGGAGTGGTTTTTAGACAATAAGAGTCTGACACTCTCTCTCGCCTTGCCCAAGGTGGAAAAGTCATGGATGATTATCCACCCTTAAAATAAGGCAATAGCATTCCATTCTGAAAGAACGATACAAAAAATATATAATTTTGATTGTTCTTCTCTACAAACCTGCAACTCTATATCAGCAGTAGTACAGTAACAGTATGGCATTCGACCTTTTTCAGGTGGTTTCATTATGAAGGTAGATGATATTTCGAGGGCCTGCCTTCGGACAAACATGTATAATGTGGTTCTTGCAAATTGGTCGGGCCATGTCCTATGTGAGTGTGTTTTGGTTACATTATTATAGTGGTGTAGTTGGTGAGTCTATTTTTATATTGAGTTGTTTATTTCCGGGTTTAGTATGTTTTCATTTGTTAAGATGAGTAATTATAAAAGCAAAATATGAAATTGGTAATTAATATTAATAGATTATATATAATAGATTGGTAATTAATAGATGATATTTGCAATTTGGTCATTTACATTAAAAAAAAATTTAAGTGTACGTGTGGAGAAAATTGGAACTAATGTGTTTTTTTTTTTGCAGACAGGAAAATATTTGCATAGATACTAACGACGCTTTTAATTGTATTGTTAAGTTGATTTAACTTTAATAGACTAACGGTGCCATTCAACCGAATTACTAAGAGTAAAAAAAAAACGTTGCTCCACAATAGCATTTTTTCGAGTGCCAAAGTGTCATATCACACCCAGACTCGAAACAACTATTTACGTAACTATCATATATGTACGGACAAATTTACACAGTAGCTGCACCCCATGGATTCAATACGACAAAAATTTAGATATTAAATTAAAGATTGAGATATTTGAATTTTTTCTTGCTGCCTACAGGACACTCATTCGTCTCTAATATTATTGTGTATCACTCACTGTCCTAAAATAACACCAACTTAATAATACAATTAAAAGCGTCGCTAGTATCTATGCAAAAGTGTCATTTTGCTGTCAATTTGCTATCAAAACTCATTAGTTCAAATTTTCTCCACACGCAAACTTAAAATTGTCTTTTAAATGTCAAAAGTACAAAATGTCAAAATTGCAAATGTCATTCTTGTAAATGTCAGAGACATATGAGTTTCATTTTTAAGTGAAAATATTGAAAGGCAATGTATGTTAATATGTTCTTAGACCTTAATATAAAGTCAATGGACATGTTCTTAATAATGGAAAATAATATGATAATTCTCATTTACTTGGTGGCTGGACTAGCGTTCGTGCTTATCATGTTACTGCTTTACCTGTACTATAGACTTACTGGGACTGTTATTATTCTATTATAAGTGTTTGTGAAGATTTTATCTTTTTCTTTCTAGTGTAACTCAACTTATATTTACATTTTATGTGATCTCCAACCCCTGAACTCCAATTGATGACCAATCGAATCAACTCCAACCAATCGTGGAGATTGTAGCAAACACATCTTAGGAGGACCACAGTTCAACAGTTGACTGTAACGAGCTATTCAAAATGTGGATTATTCTTCGAAGAAAAACGCACTTACACCTACATTTACTTTCCACATATGAGTCTCACATAATAAATAGCAAGTTTATTGACATACAAGCAATGGGCACATGGTAAATACAAGAATTTTCAAAATCGAAAATCCAACTCTACTTCGAGACTTGTACCAAACTTACCATGGAACTTAAAACTGACAAAATAAAATATGTGGCGAACGGATCGTATCCTATTCTATATCCAACATAATCCGGTGAAAACATTCCTCTTTGCAGACAATTTAATATCCGTGTCTCGATAAATACGGCTTCTCTGGTAGTGCTGCGACTTAGACCAGCTTACACCACGATTGATTAATGTTACGTACATTTTTATTTATCTAAGGATATTAGATATATTGGGTGTTAGCCACGCTTTGGTTTGTGAGGACAAAGGGACACAACTTCGATGAGAGATGGATCACTATTGAAATCGAAGAGTTATGGTTGGTTTGAAATCGCCAACCCGCTTTAAATAAGCGTGGTGGACTGGACTGGCTGGATCAATTTTGACGAGAGTTTTATTGGGAGGTAGCTAATGTACTGAGGAATAACTTAAGCTACTTTCACAACGTCCGAAATCCATGCGAGAGAAGCCGCGGGCATGTATGGGCTAGTAGTAAATAAGACATAAAAAACTTCATGTGTGTAAGTGCGTATGGATAATCTTACACCGTCTTTTTCGTCCAAAATTCTTAAAATATTGCACTGAAAACTTACGACTGTATACATTTCTATCTACCCCCTCAAAGGAATAACAACGATTTCAACCGTAAACGAGATGGCTTTTGTAGTAAAATAGCAACAAAAATAAAACCATAATAAATACATTTGAACATTTCTTTGTGGATGTTTCGTAAATCTTCCGCGCGGCGAACGTTTGAACGACGCTATCTAAATAGGAACGCCGTAGCGAGCCGCAAGCCGTCTGATGTATCATCACGCTTCTTAACTTTCTAGGGTAAACAGTTGTATCGGTACGGAAAATATTTTTTCCTCACTTAGATAATATGTTTCATTTCTTCTTCATACAGTTTTTAGAGTCGGAAAAAGCAATAATACTCAGCTTAATATGAGGGTCACAATATTAATCGGATTAAAGTGATATATAGGTCGGACTTAAGCTTAAGTTGCACTTAAACTATTGGGCAAAAAAGTGGATTGTCGGTTAAGGTAAGAGGAATACCATGTTTCAAGACAAAAATCTTTTAATTTATAGCAAGTCACATTATCAACACAACCTAGTTTTAGAAAAGGTATCGCATCTAGAACAAAATCATAACCAAATCACTAGTGTTTTTTTATGGCATAAACCGGTAAGCGAACAGGCGGATCACCTGATGGTAAGCAATAGCCGCTGCCCATGGACACCTGAAACACTAGAGACGTTACAAGTGCGTTGTCGGCCTTTTGTGGGTTAGGAATTTAAGGCTTGTTAAGGAAACGGGGATTGGGAAGCTTGGGATGTCGATTTTCTCTGCGATGCCGTGGTATCACTCCGGTTGAGCCGGCCCATTCGTGCCGAATTATGAGTCTCCTACACTTAAATTCATACCCAAAAAACCAAACGAATTTTTCGATACAGTACATCTTTCAAACCTCTGGTTAAAAAACAGAAAACAATAATTAAAAACAAAATGTCCGTATAATTCTTCATCAGGTGATTAAAAAGCGAAACTTTAGCGAACATATTGCGGTGCCCATTAAAGCCGGGACATTAGGGAAAAAATCCGGTCTCACTCGGACTTGGTGAGTCGGACATGTGATATAAATGTTCCGTATGTCATATTTAAACTACGACATTTCTTTGAGCTTGAGTTTGTCTGTTTGTCTATATGTATGTAAGTATAGACCAAGATAAAACCTACTATACCTACGTACCTACCCCGATCAATACTTTTAATTATTTTTAACTTGATTTGTTTTGTGCTAAATTTTACGCTTTCGGCGCTCTGATTGGCCTGCTCGAATAAAACAACCAATCAGAATACTGAACGCGCTCTCGTTTCGATTACTTTAAACGTAAAGCAAACTCATACAAAGGGTACTGAAGCCATTAGAAGGTTACATATCAGGGCTTGTAATCCCCACCATATAATTGCATTTACTTATTAATTACCCTGACTGAAGAATCGAATCCAAGATCCTAGTAGTGGTTTACTTTTTACTTTTACTAAGGAGGTAATAGTACGAATAATCTATTCGTCTGAAGGGAACAGGGGTAGATTATGGTCTGGAATAACATACATACTACTTCTAATCTCACGAAAACGCGGGCGAAGCCTCTGGCAGAAACTGGTTTTATTATTCACGAAACCCTTTACAACATATCAACATGGAACCCTAAAAACATGTCGACAGTTCCTAATTACCGAGCCTTTTTGCGGCTGATGTCATAGGCAGAGTAATTAGTGCTTATGTTTAGTATTCTAGGTCCTGACTTAGATGTAACGGGAGGCTGGAGCAGCGAGGACTTGACGTGGAATTAATTGTAATTTGTACCGTCAGACGTGGCAGGTATTTCATTAGGTTTTTTTTGTTTGAAATATTTTTTTTTTTATTTTTGTTGTTTGTGTTTGTATGTGACTGATCAAATAATGTGACAAAGATTTTTTTGAAAGATGTGGTTTATTTCTCGTTCTTCGCCATTCGAAGCTACACTTTGGAACGAGCACCTAGCTTCACTGACAGACGGACTGACGGACGATTCACTTTGGCGTTTCAAAAGTGCCTAATTTACTATTAATTGTAATAAATACTTTGATTTTGACTTTGATATAATTAGATTGTTTGTTATTGGTTGCTGTGTTGGTACAGTTGGTTGAAAGTGCAACTGTCAAGCATGCGCACGTTTCTTGGCTTTTTGGATTGGTATTAAATATATAATTATTATGTGGACGTCCTACGCTGCGCTTGTCGGTACGCGGTCTCCACTCAAGAACCTTTCTGCCCCAGCGGCCGTCGGTTCTCTGCGCTATGTGCCCTGCCCACTGCCACTTCAACTTGCTTATCCGCTGGGCTACTTTTGTTCTTTTGCGGATATCCTCGTTTTTAATACAGTCTCGCAAAAAAACTCCGAGCATGGCCCTTGCCATAGCACGCTGAGCGACCTTGAGCTTCTTTATAAGGCAACAAGGTGGACAGACGACCTGGGGCCTTAGTCTGCTATTACAATTGTGTCAGACTGATCAGTGCAAGAGGGACGGAGCTATACAACCTACATAGCTCCGTCCCTCTTGCACTAATCAGTGATCGACCATTCTGACACAATTGTAATAGCAGACTAAGGCCCCTGATTAAGGTCGCAGAGAGCCGCTGGATACAGGTCGCTTCCAACCGGCCTTGTTCAGCAGTGTAATCTGTTATAGTAAAATTATGGTATTTTTAATAGTCTTATTGTTCATTTTCAGCAGTAGCACAGACGTTGATTATTGCTAAACACTATATTTTAATACAACTTCTATCGTAGCGGAATTATAAATAGAATCGAAAGAAATCTGATGTGACTATAACCAGTTATTCGTTTCTTTTTCTTTAAAAATATACCATAAAGGCAAGCGTCCACTGGCCCGCATCGTACGCATCGCACGCATCGTCCGCATTCTGTATCAGTACGCATCGCATGTAGGCATTGCTGATCATGTGGACCGTACGATGCGGATCAGTGGACGCAGTTGTATGACTTTCTTATACAAGACAAACTAAAATCCGCTGCGTGCGGTGTGTGTGATGCGTACGATGCGGGCCTATATGGACGCGTACCTTAACTAGGTACTAAACTATGGAATACAACAATCCTATCGAAATGCACCATGAGACTGTACTACACAACCAATTTTTTTTTAATTCATAACTTAGTAACTAACACTATCACTCAAACAAACAAAAATCTTCAACATTATGCTACAACGACCTACCATCAACAAATCTACAACAACTAAAGACGTGCTTAGTACCTATAACACCAACATTCCTTCAAGTCTAGAACTCCAGACGCACTTAGTAGGCGAGACTCACCACCCAGCTCCTGCAATCATAACATACGAAGCTGCAACTCCTCACGTAGGCATTTCAATTCAATTCGCAGCAAAACTGACTCGGAATTAGTGCGGAATTAAGTTCCTCTCGAGTCAAATTGCCCCAGGAGGTGTGTTCGTGGATTAGATTTTATACTGCGTCTTAACGAAGCGGGCTGAGGGGTGAGCTGATGGCGGTGCTATTGGCTGCCTAGATTGAGAATTGGTGGTTGACTTTTTGACACGGGTTTATTAGTGCCAAGAACACTTTACAGCGGGAGACTAAAGCTTAAAATGAAAGATCTAAAACCTTAATTAAAGGGTAAATACTGATTGTAAAACCTTACTTAATGGGTCGGCGTTTGGCCGCTATCTCTCCTGGTGATTACAGCAATTTCTGTAAGTAGTAGTGGTAGATTGGAATTGGTGTAAATATGAATACCATATTAAATTCAGTTTTTTATGGTATAAACCGGTAAACGAGCTGACGAATCACCTGATGATGACGCACATGAACACTTGAAACATCAAAAGCGTTACAAGTGCGTTGTCGGCCTTTTTTAGGGGTTAGGAATTTAAGGGTAGTTAGGAAGATTGAGAAAGAAGTTGAATGGGCCTCCACTAACCTCACTCACACAACAAAACACAAGCCTTGTTTCGTCGGTTTTCTGAGAGGCCGTCACTCCGGTCGAGCCGACCCATTCGTGCTGAAATATGGCAGTTTAGTCGTTGACGCAAAACAAACACAAAAGTAGTCCGTAAAAAATAACTAAATACTTTTTTGTGAAAAATCGCTTTAGCCTCTCTCTTAGAGCAAAATGATTAAGCTGTGGTACATACACACACAGCGGTAAGGTGACGGAATATCCTGTGATGAAGACCGAGCGCCGGAGCAACTGCAGACACAGAGCTAAGTTGTTTTTGATTGGTCAACTGTGAACGTGTGGTGTGATCTTATGCTTTGATGGGGATGAAAGTTTATCTTTAAGAACTACATAAAAATACATACAGATATAGTAGGGAAAGGTGTAGAATTGTAGATTGATAAATAATTCAGATGATATAATAAAATACAAGTTTGTAATTCTGATTTGCTATCTTTAAAATAATTAGCAAGCGTTTTTGGTTGCGTGGCCGCATATGCGACGTTACCTATTGAAAAACTATCGTAAATCTGAAAAATGTCCTAGAATATTTGACAGACGCATTTTCTATACGTATAACACACTTCACTCATCTGGTGACTGCCTCGTTGGTCGCGTGGTCACAAGTGCGACTGCCAGACAAGGGTCTCGGCTTTGATTCCCGGGTCAGGTAAAGTATTGATGACTTTTTTCGTTTTTTCGAAAAGGTCTCAGTAGTAATAGGCCGGCAACGCACTTTTAAAGCCTCTTGTGTTTCGGGTGTCCATAGGCGGCAACGATTGCTTACCAAGAGGTTATCTAAGAGAGCAATCGTTACTAGCTTATTTTAAACATAAAAAAATCTTTATAACTTCCAACACCACTTCACCAAAACGTTGAATAAAAACAAAACTTCAAAACTCGACATCACTGTCTTCAATATCGATTTATCGGCAAACATAATCCTTGTTCACTTCACAAGGGTAGCCTACTTAATATTCCCATCAAACATTATGAAAATTGTCTTAAAGGAGGAAAAATACGTTCATGATGTCAAAACAAACAGGAGAATTAATATTCGGCGGGTAGGACCGCCCCGGGAACCGGAATGTACGAGGAACAACATAAATATGTTTTATGTTGGCATAATGTAGGGAAACAAGACGAATGCTGTGTTTTCAACAAGGCTCGTCTCTTGTATTAAAGGGTGATTTGCCTTTGTTATTTTTAGTCTGGGCTTAAACTGCCTCGTAGAGTGAGTGGAGCAAAGATAGCTCGCCGCCCGACCAGAACTAAACCCGTGCGTACGGCGCGTCGCCTTTGCGCTTTAAAGAGCCATCAGACCACCACAGATGGGGCCCAGTAGGACTGATGCCTGATCCGGAGCTGCGGACTACCTAGCGGTTTTCGGGGACCCCGTGTTTGGTCTTAACACGGAAAAATCAAGTTGAGCGTCCACATGTAGCATGTCTATTGTTCCTAGTAAATATATGATTTTAAGTGTAGTAAGTCTATTCTAGCCTACTTTTAAAAGCATTTTGTCTCCGCCAACAGAACCATTTGCAAAACACAATTCTCACAAACGTCTACCCATTTAAGTTACTAATACCCCTAATATTCTACTTTGAAAAGAACAGCAAACCCTAATAGAGCCATAAAGCAGTGATCGCTCCATAATATTTATTCCTAGTACATTTACTTTCATGTCGAATAGTGTACCGGTGTGATATACTTCCAGCCATGTATCTTAGTTGACATGGGGCCGAAAGAAAAATTGAGTTAGAGCGTGCCAACCCTGAGTTATTATAGCAACTTAGGGCAAGGGTAGAAATAGTTTTTGCTAGTAATAACTTCGTATTTTTTAAGTAATTCTGTTAGTGGGAGTTTTGGTTGATGTGGTATTTGGAATTTTAACATTTTGTGAATATAGGTAGTGTAGTATGAATAGGTAGAAGGCGGTGGCTTGTCATTCCACGTGGAGGACTAAGGGGAGGCCTTTGTTCAGCAGTGGACGTCTCTCGGCTGATGATGATGATGATGATGAGGTAGAAAAGTAATCCTTCGTAAACTGTTGGTTACAAGCAGGAGAATGAACGGGGTGGTTTTTAGTCAGTAAGAGTCTGATACTTTGATTATCAGTCTGGTATTTGATTTTTTGATTATCACCCCTCAAAACAAAACTACTACGACTATAATCAGGCAAATTACTCAACCTTTACTACATAATACACGACCGACACTTCCAAAAAAAAACCTTTTTTTTCTGACAACATGTAAAATCTTCATACTAACTGCGGAGCTAGTACTAACAAATATTAATACGACACCGGAGCTCGCGACCGACCGACGGGAAATGTTCCACCATTTATCTCATGAAGATGATGCATACACTCATACTCAGTAGGTACACATCAAACTACACAAAACCAGTATAACTTGACCGTTGAATGTACGGAAAGATTATACAAAGTGGGACCTTGATAAACTGGTTTTGTATAGCTTCATCTGTATAGTAGGTCTCGTTGATATATTAAAGCTGTGTGAAGTGTATGACACAGGTGCACAAAGAATACAAATGTGTGGTTATAACCAGTCATTTCTTTAGTTAATTTTTTAGTGGTGTCATATGAATGATGATGGGTTCTCGTTTTTTGGATGAAAGGAGTTGGAAAAGTGTCTATCGTAGAACGATTATGTGGTTTTGGTTATTAACCTCTTGTCTGCTGGATTAATGTGAGCCTAATATGTTAGTTTATTGCTATACAAAGGATGACTGGTAATTCGTAAAGGACATTTAAATACGTGATTCTACTCATGATTATAAACAACTTTCCCAAGGAAACATCACTATAACAAAATAAGAAAATTTCATAGGCACGCGCGCGTAAAGTTACAAAATATCTAGTTGTCTTATAAAGGTGCGAGCGCCTCGCTGCTAACAGCTGATCATGCGAAAATTCAAGAAAAATCACCCCGCGCGTAATTTTGTTGTTTACATATTATATGGTAACATTATACACTGGGTACAATTCCAAGCTTCATGCAAATAAGTACTGCCAATTTTGGAAAATCAAAAAATTCAATATCTAAAAAAAATAAAGCAAGGTCACGCCTTTTATCCCTGAAGCGGTAGGCAGAGCTGCACATTACGGCACGCCGCTATACAATGTACACCCACTTTTTACAATTTGGGTTATAACAGCCAGGTAATAGGGGATGAGCCTAAAAATAAAAACTTAGATAATTTTATACTGAATGACATCATCACTCAACTTTTTTAATAAAAAATATAAATTTAAATCCTCTTAAATCTAAATAAATTATTCGTTCTATGAATCCGAATAAATCTCTCCTCTAGAATAAAATTTTAAATTTTAAAAGTAATTTAAAATCACATTTAAGCTCGACTTCATTTTAATTAGCTGCAATCGCGTCGAACTATTAATCCTAAATGAAAAAGATATTTTATCTTAAATCCTCCAATGATCCTATTTAAAAAGACTAGCTTCTGCCAGCGGTTTTGCCTACGTTCCAGAAATAAATATCCCAAATGTCATTCCATTAAATCCTCCAATGATCCTATTTAAAAAGACTAGCTTCTTAAAGCGGCTTTGCTCGCGTTTCCAGAAAAAAAAATCCCAAATGTTATTCCAGACTATAATCTATCTCTATACCAATTTTCATCCAAATGCGTCCAGTAGTTTTGTCATAAAAGAGTAACAAACATACACACAAACGCATAATCTCACAAACTTTCGCATTTATAATATACCGCCTCAGCTTCGCATGGGTGCAATGGTGATATATTATGCATGCACCTATATACATATAAATCTTCCTCTTGAATCACTCTATCTTTTAAAAAAAACTGCATCAAAATTCGTTGCGTAGTTTTAAAGATTTAAGCATACAAAGGGACATAGGGACAGAGAAAGCGACTTTGTTTTATACTATGTAATGAGATAGAAAAAGAAAAATCAATTAATAAAAAAGATAAATTAAGATTACAGATAAATTAAATCGAGTGGGTTAACTTGGTAACTGTGTGATGCCGTCACGATAACGCTGCGATTACGCTGCGATAACGTAGAATTTACGCGAAGCACCTCGACTAAGTGTTGGGAAACATGCGAACAAGTTACTTCACCCATGTTCTGTAATAAGATTGTTATTGTTATGTGCTTATTACCTTTTATGCGATTGGCTCTTTAGTTAAGTGATTTCTAGAGAATCTACTTTAAGGAACAGAGAATAAAGATCCCTAAGAAAAGGAGGATCCTCCGACCAGGCGAGGTGATCATGCCTGGCGGGCTTTCTGCCCAACTGTTGTTCGTTGGAATTTTCTATCCATGTTTATTCGCATGTAAACTTCACATGTGCGATGTAGGATTTTTATGACGTCCGTAAATCAAACCAGTAGTTCCAGAGATTAACGCGTTCAAACAATCAAACAAACTATCCAGCTTTATATATTAGTATAGATAGTATATAGATTAGTATGGATAACTACGTAACATAATCATAATATCCCCGTATTAACATAACTCACTAAAAGACGAAAAAACAAATATACATAAACTATGAAACATCTTAATCACCCAGTACTGTAATATATCTGGAACAGCAATAACTACTAAAAGCCAATAAAACTTAGGTTATTAAATGTTTATCATAAATTCTCTGGAGAGTAATGTCTTATAATCTTAGTAGAGGGTTGTAACTTGTGACTAGGGCAATGTTTTATTACCCTTTTGTTTTATTTACCTACTAAGAGTAACCTCATTTCTTTGATACTGTTTTTTCAACAGTATTGAGGTCGAAACTAAGTCTGAATGATCTGAATCAATTTATCAGATTTTTAGGGGTTTGTCTTACTTATCGCTTGCTCACCACATTTAGGTGAACATTATTTTTTCCAAAGTAAAACTAACACATGACATGAGACAATTTTTTTGACGGTAAAAGCCGGTACACGATCATGCCGATTACCAGAGGCGTTACAAATACGTTACCAGCTTTTTGAGGGTTAGGAATTTAAGGGTTGTTGGAGAATCAGGAATTGAAAAGATTGAGCAGGGGGTAATTAGGGCTCCGGTAGCCTCACTTACACAACGCAAGCTTTTAGAAGCTGTTTCACATCAGTTTTCTGTGAAAAATATCAGCTCTACTTCTAGCCATCCTTCAGCCTAAAACTCTTTTAATATAGCTGGATAAAACACGACTGTTGAATCCGAGGCTCAATATAAATTGTCTTGGAACATTATTAGGTCAGACCATGTATACAAAGCGGGTACATTTATAATAATGTTGCAGGCTTCAGTTATAAATCATCATTTGTGATATATTTCGGTAATTTCGTGTTCTCGTCTTTTTGTTTCCCAAAATGGTAAGAAAAAGATGTGCTGTTTTGTTTTTTTTTGGCCTATTATTTATAATTTTTTTCGTATAAACAAAACTCGAGGTGCGTTATATTACAACTACAATAGCATTTTCTCCTGTGACGTAGGTGCGTTTGTTTACAAACATACAATTACGAATATGTATAAAGTACACCCAGACCAGAAACGACAATTTGTTGAGAGTTAGGTTAGGTTAGGGGTTGCGGTAGCTGAGAGTGAGAGTGATAGTGAGAGTGAGAGTGAGAGAAAAATTCTGTACAACGGTAGTTTGAGATCCAGGAAGGTAAAGTTTTACTGAATTAACGAAAATCCTTTCCTAGCTAATGCCTACGTTATAACATAGATCTACCTGCATGCCTAATTTCAGTCCGATCCGTCCAGTTGTTTGGATTTTGCGTTGATGTTGCAAACATGCTTTTTTATATTAAGGGAATTCTTAACACCAATCAAAACCCACAATTATTGACACAAATAAAACCAAAACTAGCATTAGATTAGCAAAAACACCGTGAGAGATCAAAAATCTCTTCTATAAAAACAAAGTTACTACAAAGAAGAAATGACGAAAATAAAATAACCAAACCATTATGATATGTCTTAAAAACGTGATTCGTCAGACTGTCGAGAGGGGGACTCAGTATTCATCCGATGTCGAATCAGCTTATGTACTGAAGTTAAATTCATTTTCTTTTACGACTCTCCATATTTAGTTTTATGAGGTTCTTTGTAAACTTTTTGATCTGTTCAAACGATGTTTTATTCCCCAGCTTTGGTCTCTTGAAGTCGTTTTAGCGGTTGTATTTTTATGTCGTAAACAGATTTTTTGGTGTTTGTGTTTAGTGTCAATACGTTTTAGACCTTGCTTTCTTAGTAGTTTGGTTACAAATGCAATGTTTAGTCTAAAGTCTGGAACATTATAGTCAATTGAGTAAAATAAATACTTTTGTAGTTTTTTGATTTTTAACTATATACTTCCACGCGGTTTTGTTCGCATTGCTCGGCTCCTATTGATTGTTACGTTACGTTTTTTTTAAGGGCGGAAAATCATCCTATGACTTCTCCCACCATGGGCGAGGCGAGAGGGAGTGACAGACTCTTACTGACTAAAAACACCCCGATTACTATTGTAGATTTTGAACAAGCGCAAAGATCTAGATGAACCTTAAAACCTAGCAAAATTATCTTCAACGTACAAGACCTAAGCACGTAAGTCTAATCACAGAGAAGTTGATCATTACTCCAAGTCTCATGGGCAGTCTTAGGCTGCTTTTCCACCAGAGGTGTGCTATGCTACGATGCTGTGGATGCGTTTGGCTTCCATCAATCAGATTCATTGGTACTCATAGTTTAGCACTGGTGGAAACAGACTCAGCTATGTTTTGTTTTTTTATATGGAATTATGCTTGCAATGGATGTGTGCTATCGTTAGCTTCCCTACTATCGATTCAACGTATACTCGAGCTGCGCGTCTTGCCCGCACAGCTACATTATCTTAGTGGAAACGATCACATGGTTTCACAGTTTAGCTATTACATCTTCATAGCATAGCTACATGGTACATCTCAGGAGGAAAAGCAGCTTTAGGGTATCAGACAATCGGATGCATTAACCGCAGCTTTAGACAATGTCCGCCCTCGATTACAATATGTCTGGCTAAGGACCGCGAGGGAATATTGTCTGGACAATTGCAATTACATTCGTGTCTGGAAGGACCATGTATCATTTGATAGGGGGAGATTTTAGAGGAATTAGATTAGTAGATGATACAAGGTTTAAATATATGTATGTGTGGTTTTTATATTGCCATGAGACCAGTACTGTGCCTATTCCTACATTTAGATGTGTTGTATGATTTCTTTTTTATATTATTAATGTTTGCAAAATGTTGAATAACATTTTTTTTATAATTTGAACTGCACGGTTCGGATCTGTAGCTGGGCAAAAAGCTGTCACACAAAGTGTAAAATGGGTTCAGTTCTCACACGGTGCAACTCTTTGTGTGGTCTAGAACTTGTCGTCGAGTCTAGGTGTTTAGATGTCTGTAGAGCATCCTTGTGTGGGCCAACGATTTAGTTTTTAATAAAAAAAAATTAAGTAATGCTTTATTCGCAAAATTCCTATATTATCTTTATTAATAAAAAACAAATGACTGTCACAGTTCACCGAAGGCGTCAAATTTTAACAGCTACATTTATTCCCTCCGTCCTATCTTGTCACGGACATAAAACTTGGCATCAACCAATAAAACCTAAAGATGGATCCTCAGACCTTATTTCATTTAAATAGGTGCAGAACGTTTGCCCTCTAATTCCAAGTTCAAAAGCTATTAAGTCAAGCATCCGAACACTTGGTGAGGGCATCAAACATCTTCAGGTCAGCTGATTTAGCGCCCGAAGTGTTCCGAAAATTTCCGAGCATTTCCGAGGCCCGTCAAAATGGTGGAATGACGTCACAAATGAGAATCGTCGTTTGGAAGTTGGTTGTTCCGTCCTGGGAGTTAATTAATGTGGACGATCATTCGCTTCTGTTTGTTTTCGCAGGTGTTTAATGTTCAGAAGAAAAGTTTTGGATGATAATCGAGTATTTTTGAGCTCTGTGCTGTTAATTTTGAAATGTATGTTGCTGGTGAATTTGTAACTTTTGTTTGCAGTTATAAGGTGAAATGTGTTAATGTTAAATATTATAGTTTTTCTTTTAGAATATTAAACTAGAACCCACCTAGAACTATGAAGTTTATAGTAGTGTATTAGCGTATTCAATCATTAAACGATAAACAAAACAGTAAAACCATACGCCGTAGTCTAATCACTAGTAATTAAGTACCTTCTCCAAAATCAGAGTACTTTTCTCCATAAAATCTTTTCAAATAAACTAAAAATCTTCAATTAGGCCAATAAGCAATATACCTTCTAAGACTTAATTAAACACGTTACTTATTCGTAAAGAGTAAACGAAATAATTGCAATTGGGGGCCTCTCATGACTCTCATCGCCACATACAATCCAATTTCAAAAATAATTGAGTTTTTATCGAAGCCTAGATCTAATAAATACTTTTTATCTTACGTTAGGACTGGGTAGATAACCTCCTTTGACCTTAAGATTACTAGCCGCAGACAACGTTAATGTGTCTTCATTTTGTACAGCCAAAAAGTTTTTATCAAAGTCTGGACGAAGTCTTGTTCTTTATTAGCTCTGTCTAGGCTATAGAGTTAAGGTGCTTTCCAACCAGAGATGTGCTATGTAGCTATGCTACGAAGATGTAATAGCTAAGCTGTGAAACTATGTGACCGTTTCTACTGATACTAAGCTATGTAGCTGTGCTACGAAGATGCGCCGCCGCAAAGTAGCTGTGCAAGGAAGATACGCAGCTCGAGTCGTCGTCGTAAAATTTTCATATATAAAATCCACGAGTGAACCAACTACGCACCATAAAACAAATAGTATCAATCTAAATCCCAAGTTCTTACCAAAAACAGCCTCACAATAAATTAAGATTTAAATCCACGATATTACATATCAACAGACCATCTTTTCTAACTTCTCCACAAACATACCTACATACATTACAACATGAATCAGTAATTGCTATACGCAAACCGCGCCGCCCGTCGTCGCCTGTCGCCGCCTGCCGCTAATTGGTGTAGATCGTATAATTAATTAGATGAACATACCGACATACATTCACACTAATATTTCTGCAATACCACGAACATTCAGCAATAATTGTCATTTGCTTTGGATAGATTTGAAATTTTAATGTGGTAGTTGTGTACCAAGTGATGTGAATATTTTTGTAGTATATTGAGCAGTTTTTTCTTTGTTAGAAAGAATTCGGCAGGAATGGGCCGGCTCGACCGGAGTGATACCACGGCCTCACAGAAAACTGACGTTTATACTGACGTCATAGGTATAAGGATGATACCACACCAATCGAGCGATCGTCGATCGATGGTAGAATGGATTAGTCGACGTCGTCGATCGATAGTCAATAGATGCAATCGATCGATGGTAGAATGGATTAGCCGGTGTGAATACATTTGAAAATAAGCTGATGGAATAATAGCCGGGGTTAACCGATCTACGTCGACCGAGACAATCGATCGGCAATTGTTTGATTGGTTAGGCTGACGCGCTGCATGCAGCGCGTACGATTCCCACACGGAGCAACTCTTTGGGTGATCCACAAATTGTTGTTTCGGGTCTGGGTGTCATGTGTATGTGAAATTCCTGACAAAGAAGAAAATCCTACGTTTTTTTTAAATCAAATCTACTACACCCATCGATTAATGCCGGGTGTCGTCGTCGATTGGTGTGGTAACACCCTAATATTTACCATCTGATCTATCCGTATCTAGTTATTTAAGCATATTTAGGTCTGATTTCCCCATTATTTTCCTTCCTTAAAAACACAATCTACAATTTTAGTATTATTTATTGTTTAGATATTATTGTTTTATTAAAATTATTGTTTGGAATACTTTCCTGGGCCATTGTATTAGATATGTGTATATAAGGATCGACTAGTAAAATTTGAGATCAATCTGTGAACAATTGTCAATAGTGCTTCTATAGTCCAAGTAACGTGTATTAGTTCAAACATGAAGATTCTTGGATTAATTTGTTTATATTTTGCTTTTACTTCTGCGAGCCAGGATATGGAAAATTCGACCCTACATGTACCTCCTGGGACTGAAGAAAGTAAGTTTTGTATTCTGTATAACTTACACTTTAAGATTATAATTTTTTTATTTATTTAATACTTTTGGACATAATATAGTACAAAGCGGACTTAATGTCCAGGGTATTCTTTCTCGTAATTTATTAAAAGAATTAAAAAATTAATTTAGGTTACATTCTTAAAAACGAAGTATTTACAAGATGAGACATTTATTATTAGTCAGTAAATCTCAAAATTATTTACTTATCCAAATTCTGCAACATTTTCAATAGTATAAAATTCAATTCCTATATTGACCAAATTACCATTATAGTTGTAATGGATCTATAATAGTTTAAACAAATCTCCCCTACGAATTTTATAATTTGCTGTACCTAACAGGGTCCATAATTGTGACTAAATACTGTATTTCCCAAGACCTGCTTACATTATGGATGCAAAAAAATACTTGAATACAATATAATCTCACTGTTTCAGAATTTCAACCATTAATTTCTGCCGATACGATAGTCAGAGCATTTAAACCCAGGCCTACGGAACCAACGACCACAAAACTCAATCTATTGTCAACACCGGTACCAGTATTACAAACGACAATATATTACAAAATATATAGATACACAACGAAGCCAACGACACAGAACTACAGACGACGACATACTAGTAAATCTAGAAGACAGAAAAACAAAAAAAGGTCGCATAGAAAACCTATGTGTAGATTATGGAGTCCCATAGGGCCAAAATATGTGTATCCGAATGATTGGGGCGCGGCCTACATATGTAAAATTTATCCAACTCTTCCAATACGGTGGTTTCCTAATTTGTAGCACAAAAGTATTACCGTACTAATTATATTATAGGACCAGTTATTTATACAAAAAAGTTCTTAACATCAAATCAATCAAAAGTAAAGTTTGATTTTTTTACATACAGTAAGTTAAGTAGATGTGTCAATCTATGATGTGATTTATCTTTATTCATTATTATCATATTATATTTATTCACTTTCTTTATCGTTGTAAATAAAAAACACCATGCTGATTGCTTGTGTATGTATTTTTAAACTCAATGCAAAACCTGTATCAAGATTGTTTCGACAATCGCCGCGTCGTGTGTCGCGGAATGACGCTCGTGAGTATGAGCCTGGCTTGCAACTAGGCAAGCTTGGCTTAAAACTAGTCAAGTTCCTTGTCAAACAATTACGCAAGAAAGCCGATAACATAATAATTAATATTTCTTTTTAATTTAATATTTAAAAATGTAACAAACAAGTATGAGAAATAAATGAATGAGAGAAATATCAATGATATCAGCGGGTAAACGTGCAGATACATGGATCATTTTAGCACAAGATAGTACGCAATCAACACTTATAGCCACCTTCAGCACTAGACAAGTACAAGAGCGTTGCCGGTCCTATCTTCAATAAGGTTAATATGATCTCCTAGAACGACTTCAACAATAAAATTAAGTATATCCATATAAATTCGCCAAGTTATCATCGAAACATTGAGACGGACGAAATGGTACTTAAAACTAAGCAGTAACTATAGACAATTTAATGTTCGGTTTTACGATCATCGTCAGTGGCTTACGGCTTTAGGGCCTCTGTTTGAAACATTAAGATATTGCTCTTCACTAGGTTTACATTGTTCTGTTTCTATCAAGTTTTTTAATATCTGCCACTCACACAACACAATAAATATGCTATCAAAAATTTATACTGCAACTAAAGTAGGTACCAATAACAACTGCGCATGATAGTCTGCTGCCGAACTATGTAATGGGTCTCCTTTTTTTTTGAGGTAGGAAATTCTTCTAATGTCTTCTCCCGCCTTGGGCGAGACGACAGACGTGTCAGTTTCTGACTGATAAAAACCACCCCGTTCCTACTCCTGCTTTAAAACCCGCTAGGTAGTTCGCAGTTCTCTCCTAAATATCCATATTTGTCAGATACTGAATATAGTGGTGGTAGACAGCAGAGTACAATAATCACCAACGTAGGGGTTGTTCTTCCTAAGGTAGCATAAGAGCCGACTACGACTAAACATTTGACGTAGACCGAGCAGCAGCGCTCTGTGATAAACCAGAACCTTTGAAACTGCGAGTCCACATGCCAATTGTGAAGATTGCGATGAAGAGCAAACCCTCTACTAAGGAGGCTTAAAGTCTAACAGTGGATTATCAAAGGATGTTGATTATAACATTATTTTAATATACAGCAAGGATAGATTTACAAAGAATGCAGTTTTTCAAAGAGATTTCATACGCACAAATCTTTATTACCAACCGCTACAAGTACAAGACAAATTCAGTTCACTGACAACCTATAAACCTTTTACGACCGTCCTTATACTAACGATAGGATTCAATCAACGAATTAATATTACATCTTTACAAAAACCAACTCTATATGTAAGGTAATACGTAACGTTTTAGCTTGGAGACGTAAGTGTTAGTAATATAAACGATTACTCAACGCCTACCGAAGATTGGCGTCATAAACCGTCGTTCTGGTGTGAGTATCGGTCATCAGTCAGGCGGTCATGCCACGAAAACCTTATTATGAAAAATATTATTCTTTAATGTAAGTCGGCTATATTAATATATCATCGTACATATTATATCGTGCTTTATTTTACCTGACACGGTTGACTAGGGTTTTTTTGATGAAAGAAAATCATCAAATGACTCTTTCCAGTCTGTGTGAGGCAATAAAGAGTGTCAGACTCTCACTGACTAAAAATCACCCTATTCCTGCTCCTGCTTTTCGACCTTGGGTCCCGGTAAACCCGCTAGGTTGTCCGCACATCTGGATTGGAAATCAGCCCTGCTGGACCCTATCTGTGATAGTCTTCTATTATAGTAGTAGTATACTAAAGGCTTGAGAAGCATCTAGAAAACAAATCTGTACTTTCCACAATCAATTCACAAAACAAAACGTAGAAAAAAAAAATCCGCGCGTTGGATATAAAGGACATAAATATATTGTGCTCTCTTAGGCGTCGCGATTTGATTTCCTTATATCAGACTCTTATACGCAAACGATTTGAATACGAAATGAAATACGTGACGTCGATATTAAAAACTATAGAGTATTTATGACGAATCATGGGAATTGTTACGTGAGGCACCATATGGGTGCTTTTCCACCAGAGATGTGCTATGCTACGTCGTCGCTGTGAATGCGTTTGACATTATCGTAGCTAAGGCAAACAAAATATAGCGGTCTTCTTAAAATGCACATGTCTTTAACAATAATAAAATAAAAACAAAAACAAAGTCCTCACATCTAAAGCCCACACAATTCTCAACTCACAAAAAATCAATTACCATCTTCCTTAAAGTAATTTTTTCCCACAAAACTTCGCCCATAAACACCGTATAAAATTCAAATAAAGCAGCCATCTATCTCAAGTTAATTTTATTAAACTCCACTCCCAATCTCCTCGGTAATCCATAACGATTATCCTTCGCTAATCGTTTCACCTCGATAAATCGTCCGTTCGATAATCGAGTAAATCGGTACCCCAACACTATCCATTACGGAAGATTGCGTGCCCTATAAAACAATATGAGAAGGAATAAAAATAACGATTTACTTGCATCATGTAATAGCTGAGATATTGAGATTGTTTTGTGAGACTGACTTCTTGGATATTTTTTTAAGGGGACTCAACTATTTACTTCTCCTGCCTTGGATGAGACGAGAGGGAGTATCAGACTCTCACTAACTAAAAACCACCCCGTTCCTATTCCTGTTTTTTGAGGCGCAGCCCCGGTAATCCGTCAGGCAGTCCGCAGCTCCGGTTATGAGGATTGTTTTTTAAACAACGTGTCGTATCGTAAGACCCTTCAGTCCCCTAAAAATGAACCACGTATGCTATGTGTCACCTGTTTTCCGTCAGTTATATTAAGAGCCAGTTCCGCCAGTTTTAACAGGTGCCTATACTACCACTAAAAGCATACACTTTGAATCTGTCACCGTAATACGGCATTAGATTCATCCCTACATCATTGGATTAACAGTTGATTTAAGAAAAATTGAGAACGTATGTTGGAGTAAAAATAAAAAAAAGAAAATTTGCTAAAACAGATGTGTGGATTTGGTTATCAAAATCCATACTTTAAAACGCAGGATAAAACTCCAAAGTACATACGAAGGAACAATGTACAAACATACAACTAACTCATGAATATAAAACAAAGGAGTATTCTACAATCCCAGTATACATATGTACCTACATATGTAAAGTGTTGCACTCGGACACAGCTGGGTACCGAAGCTACTTTCATATATCTGCTACATTTATTTTCCACATACAAACATACATACATATACTTACATTCTTGTGTAGAAATAGTAGAGCAACATATCATAATGCTTCGTGTGTGTGTGTGTGGGTAAAGGTGCTGTTCAGTTGTGCAGCTGTATTATTAATTCTATTGCTTGTAATACAGGATATTGTGCAAAAAAAATGGTTTTCGTAACATCGTAATTTAAGGAAGAGTAATCAACAGACTATAAGTGGATCACTGCTGAAGAAATGGCTTTTCTGACATGGAGAAGGTTTGAGTATTATTCACCTTGCTTATTGTGGGTTGGCGATTTCAAACTTATAATTAGACTATATGATATATGATAAGTCCAGGTTTCCTCACGATGTTTTCCTTCAGCGTTTGTCAAAAGTGTCTTAAATAATCTTAGAAAGTATGGGCTTTTAATTTACAACTCCTAAAATTTTATTAGTTTTATCGAAGTATTGTTTTCTTATACGACAAAATAAAAAAATACCACCCATCATTATCATCCCTATTGAAAGATATGACGTTATGTTACAGCGTGTTTCAATTACCATAAAATCTGTTGCATTGACGATAAACAACTAAAAATACTACAAACAAAATTCTGTAACCCTTTCCAACACAACATGCCTACTAAGATACATATAAATAAAACATAATCAAACTACGCTAGACGGTAAAGGGTTATCCTATTAGACGGGTGTTATTGCATTACAATGGTGCTCGAGTCCCTAATTAACGTAAGGGGCGCCCTCTACCGCAAACAAAACTAAGAGGGAATTCTCACCGAGGCTTTACACGTAGGAATGATACAGAATTTATATAGAAATACTCTTTCTGTGCAGCAGCGGTGAAAAACTTTAAAGAAAGATTTGATTGTTTGGTTAGTATTGAGTAGGCTCCGAAACGACTGGACGGATTTGAAATTTTATTTTACCATTAAAAAGATTACACTCAAAATCGTTTATTTATATCCAGAGAGCGCTGTTGCCCAGTCTCTGTCAAACACGTAGTCCCTCAGTTTAAGCGTGGGAGAGCCATGCTACTCGAACGGAGTTATACCACCACATCACATGAAACAGACGTAAGTCAGCGCTTGCTTTGTGTTTCGTTACGTGAGGTTACCGGAGGCCCAATTACCCGTTCCCAATCGTTCTAATTACCGATTCCGCAACAATCCTAAAAGGTCGGCAACGCACTTGTAATGCCTCTGGTGTTTCGGATCTATGAACGGCGGCGATGGTCTACCATCAGGTGATCTGTCTGCTCGTTTACCGGCTTATACCATAAAAAAGTCAACCATTATGACGCACACAAAGAAAATAAAAGTGCTTACTGGAAACAAAACAGTCTTACTCAAGATAAATCTTCTAATATCCACGCGAGTAAAGCCATAGTCAGCAATACAGTATTTTACAAAGTTATATTATAACTTAACTAGGAGTGAAACACGCTAGGTAGTTGTTAACTAGTCCTAATAGTAACGTGTAAACAGTTGCATATTCTGTGTTTAAGTTGTGCTTAGAACTGAGTTAGTTGTATCTCACAGCTTTAAATATAAAGCAAGCGGTTTATGAATGTGGAACTTAGTAACGTAGCTCTTTTACTATCATAATTTTGTGGAGAATGGTAGGTCCATTCTCCTACAGTCCCGGAGTTAACCGGGGCTCCGGCTCAAAGAGCATGAGTAGGAACGGGGTGGTTTTTAGTCACTAAGAGTCTGATACTCCCTCTCAAGGCTAGAGAAGACATTGGATGATTTTTCCCCATCAAAAAAAGGTCAAAGGGCTTTTCCAGTTTTTTGGTAATTATTTTATTATGGAGGCGGGGACTCAATCAACTAAACCACTAACATTATTACAAAGAGTATAATAAGTATAGGGGAATATTATTACATGGGTTTCACAAGTCACAACATAACAGGTGAGAAGTATGTTTAAGTGGTTACTTCTACTTACCCTTTCAAGAATTAAAAAGCGTAATGATATCATGTCTCTACCCCACCCCACACCTGCGTGTCTTAACATTATCTAAAGAATAAGTAAGAAAATCTTCAAATCCATATGACATTTACAAACACCAGCATTCGTATCACGTAACAGGCTCAAGTAATTTAGGTTTTGAGCATTGTATCGGCTTTTGTAAGGAACTAGAAAAAATATATTTCACCTTGAACCAAGTTATTGAGGCGAGGAACAAGTCTGGAACGAAGTTACATACAAATTGTGTCCGACAAATATTTTCTTGTTGACCCGACAAATTGTGAGATTTCTCGTGATTATTGTTAGTAATAAATCGTCTGAAAAGTTTTGTTTGTATGTTAATAATAATTATAATATGCGGACACTTATTCGACGAGCGGACGGATTACCTGATAGTAAGCAATTACCGTCACATATGGACACCCGAAACACCAGAGCCGTTACAAGTTCCCGGTCTTTTAGGGGTTAGGAATTTTAAGGTCGGAAACATCGGGAAGATCGGGAAAGGGGGTAATAGAGCCTCCGGTACCTCACTTAGACAACGAAATACCATGCAAGCGTTGCGTCACGTCAGTTTTCTGTAAGGCCGTGATATCACTTCGGTCGACCCGGCCCATTCATGCAACACTTAAAAATACTGCAGACATTACCAAGTAATCTCCTTACCATTCCCACCAACACAAAGTTAATAAATAATTGTTGGGAAACTTATGCTGCTTGCATCTCAGCCACGTGGACCTCATGGCAATTGAAAGTTTTAAAGTCTCACTAAGTTGTCTAAGTAATTCTGAAGTTCTTAACAAGTTCTTACTTGCGCAATGTTAGTATGAAAGGTTTAGTAAGTCGCCCTGTGGACCACGCGAGGTCAAGAGAACGGGTAAATAGAAATATGTTTATAAGGACTTTGTGCACAAGCGTGTGTTTTGTATAGAGCTAGTGAACCGATGTTAGTATTAGTTGTAGAATTGTTATAATGTTTTTGTAAAGTAACAACGATGAGATGAACTAAATTGGTCTATACTTACACAGAGGGTCGACTAGTTTCAAACGTGACCGGAGCTCATAATCATAAGCTGGTGTACATTGATGAAAAGACTGTTTTTACTCACTAAAAGAGAAAAATAGGTACCTATTTTCTCCTGTGTCGTGGGTGCGTTTACAAACAGTTCACATACACATGACACCCAAATCCGAAACAACAATTTGTGGATCACACAAAGAGTTGCTCCATGCGGGAAACGCACTCGCTACACATAACATGGCAGCCGGTTGCCCAGCCACCGCACCAACCGTGCAATCAATCAATAGTTTTACTAAAACAAGCCACAATAGTTTAAAAGTTTTACCAAAGCGAGTCATATAAAATGCACAAAAACATATAACAAATATCCCATTAATTCCTTTAACACCCCTCCAAGACGACAGGTGCAGTTTACTTCAAACCAGAACAATAAAATTAACTATCCAATCTTCTGTTCAGCTCAATTAACTCTAACTTAGAGTTTACAGCCTGAAGGAATTAAATCAGCCAGCAAGCACGCACTGCAGTGAGCTAATGAATAAATTCCATGTAATTAGGTGCATCTTGCAGGACCCGTCTTAATTAAGTATTGTTCGTGTTTTATTAGGATAATTTTAACGCTGGAGTAGTACAGTCAAATCGTCGCGTTGTCTTGAATTTTACTGAAGTCTATTTCGAGTCTTTTTTACTGAAAGGTGTCACACTAATTTATGCTTTAAATTAATATTATAAATATGAAAGTTTATTTGTTTGAATATTTGGATGTTTGTCCGTCAATCATGCTGAAATAACTGAACAGCTTTTGATGAAATTTGGTACAGAGATAGGGTACAAACTAACTTGGATTATTTTTATACCCAGTTCAGAACAGATTTTTAGAGTTTCAGTTTTCGTTGATTTGTATTAAGCTTCTGTGGTAAGTAATAAACATAAATAGTGTTTTCATTAGTGGGCACAATATTGAAAGAAAATCAAGAGGACTCGAATAACAACACAATATCAAGAGAAAGCACATGAAGCTAAACCTTTCCAACGTAACTTGACCTTCCATTACTCGAAGTTTCTGTGTTACAATAACAGCTCAAGCTATGACCAATAGGATGCCGAGCTAGAACGAATGACAACCGTTGCAAAATAGTACACTTAATAAACTATTATTGTTGTATGGAAAATGCAAAGTGGATTTTAGTTAAGCTCCATTCACAAACACGTAGCTATGAGAAAGCACATGTAAGCTATTCACCTTTCCAAATAACTTGACCTTCCATTACTATAGTCTCTGCTAACAATAACAGCTCAAGTTATAGATGCCAACTAGCTATACATATCGTTGTGTGTACACTTCGTAAACTATTATTGTTGTATGGAAAATGCAAAGCGGATTTTAGTTAAGCTCCATTCACAAACACGTAGCTATGAGGTGCCAGTATGTATTCAGCATGCAAATAAGATATACTGTTTGTTTATTCGTGTAAGAACAACATCTTAGTGTTAAGACTGTATTCGTTTATTTATTTACATAGTAGGATTTTGTATTTTATCGACCCGATTAGCGATATATTAAAGAGTCAAATTAAAAGTAACCTTAACTGAAGAGCATGCATGAAACGACTGATGACTGTTGATGGAGCGAAAGAAGTATCTAAGATTCATAGCAATTGGCGTCTCTGTCTACCCCCATGGGAAGGATGAGGTAATGTATGTATTTACGTAATTTTATATACACACTACGATGTTCATTCAAAATGTTTGCGTCAAAATCAAATATAGTATAATACTTATTTACAATTGTTTCCCTAACAATAGGTATATGAAAGATCATAAAAGTCAGCATAATACGTACGTTGACACCTACACAGTACACACTCAACTAATGTAAAGTTACGTGACACTTGCTACACCTACGGCGTAGCACCCGCGTAGCTACTACGCCGTAGCCGATTAACACTACACAAAACAGTGTCAAATAATTTTGGTTATTGTGTGTTTAGAATATCGTTACAATGATAGAAGTTTGTCCCGAACTCAGCCTGCATGAGATATACGTTAGAAATCGATAGCATATTTGAATAATCCTATAAATACACACAACAGGGAAGGAATATTCAATCTAAATCGGGTTTTGGTGCTATAACCGTCGTTCGTTGTTGAACTGTGTTTAGAGACGACAAGAGAGTGGGATACAGAGGTCTCTGACTGAGCATTATTTAGTAAGATCAATGTTGATTTTATAAATGCAAAAGCCTGTATGTGTTTGTTACTCAATCACGTCAAAACGACTGAAGGGATCGTGATGAAATTTGGAATAGATGTAGATTTTGGTGTGGAATAACACATAAGCTACTTATTTCAAGGAGAGCGGCAGTAATATGACATACTGGAACATATTACAAGTAGTTGTATTGTAAATACGAGTCTGTCAAATAAAAGTTACTAAGATTAAGTTACTTGATCCAACAAACACGGAAGGCAAGTCATTGTTATAATAGAAAGATCAAACAAAACACGAACTTATCGCATAAGAAACTAAACATCACTTCACCAACAAGACCCCTTCAAAGTACTCATACAAAACGTTACCGAAAACTAGTGAAATGTGAGTTGAACTCCAACACGAAGGGCTCCGTACGTTTATCTACAAAATTCTTTTGCTGTATGGAAACCCTCTTGTATAAGACACGTTCATTTGTTCTTACATAGGTGACAGAAATGTTTATCAAAAATTTTAACTATCACGGTTTATGAGGATACATCTTATTGACAGATAGTAGACAGACAAAGTCTACGATTGCCTCGTTGGTCGAGTCGCCAGTTCGCATGTTTGCAAGTCCAACTGCCGTGCAAGTGGTCTCGGATTCAGTTTCCGTGTCGGGTACAGTATTGCTGGGCTTATTTCAGTTTTTCAAAAATGTGTCAATAGTAGCACGGAGGCTAGCATTGTGTCCAATATATGACAATAGGTTAGGTTTACCTCCTATTACATGGAACCTATAACCAACTATCATTACGACTGAAACTAATAACTGTCCTCAATCTAATCTTTGGAAATTATTTGTAGAAACTCTATGTTTCTGAAAAAACAGATTAATATCGAATATCAATTTTAGTCACTAGCAATAAGGTCCCGTTTACTTTGATACGGTACCTTAAAAACTTATTTATCTCAACAAACTACAAACGCAAAGAGGAAACTAAACGTACAATTCTTTCCTCTCTGACCAATAGGAATGAAGTTCCCTATTGTTGCCTTCTTAGCCTCGAAGTTTGGACAAAGCGTTGCATTCAAAGGTATACTTCACTTTGAGCAGTTTACTACTCAAATATTTGCTGCTCGAGTCCTTTTTGTTGTTTCCCGTAAGTCGTTTGTTTAGTGACAAATGTTTTTATTATTTCTAAACTAAGTAAGTATCTATGTGTCAAATTTTATAAAAAAAATATATAAAGATGAAATATTAATTTGTGTCCTACCAAAATTTTTTTTTTGTTTGTATGTTTGTAGTGCTTACACTCAAAAGCTACTGGATAGATTTCATAATAAGAAAGCTACATCTTTACTGAACAACATAATTATGATAAACATGGTTTTAAAAAAGAACTGTCAAAGTCGTTCAGAATCAATCCATGCAGACAGGTCATGGGCAGAACGAGCTGGTGAATAGATATTTATTTATTTATTACTTTAAAAGACATTATACTTTTTTCATAAGTAGTTATTACTACAAAATACGAGTGTATGCTATGGCACAAATTCAATTAAACACAACCTTTAACCGCGTCCTCAATTTCAACTAAAACGAAACAGAATTATTACTTAAACATATTTGGTTTAAACTTATTAAATATTCCGAGATGCTAGCACTAGTTTTAGCTACTTATTCCCACGTGTTGGAGCCACAAGCCCACGCCCACAGTAGCGTGGGGCCGCTTGCGAAAATTACGTACAGTGAGCCCAGGGCAACGGCAAACTAGATAAGCTCACACAAGCATCTTAACATGGAGGTAGTTTTAGTGAATGTAAGTAGGTATGTAATATAAGGTGAGAATAATATTTTTATATAGGTAGTGGTTTGTCGAAGGTAAATTAATAAATAATAAATAATCATTGTGTGAAGTAATGTAATGATATCAAACCGAATTAGTTTTTATGAGACCGAATTAGTGTAAGATACCCAGTAAGGTTTTTATTTCTCGAAGGGTAAAGTGTATTTATTGATGTTTTCCACCAATTTTCAGTGGGATCGTGGTATTACTCTGGACAAACCGACCCGTTCATGCAAAGACATAGCTGTCCCACTATTTTGTCCAAAATAATTCTTATACCAGATTGGCGATATATTAAGGAAGAGCCAAATTAAAAATACCCTTAACCAATGAGCATGCTTAAAAAGACTGTTGATGAAGTGAAGGAGATATTATTATGTAAAAGTTCGTAGCAATTGACGCTTCATTGTCGTTCCCTACCCCCTGGGAGACCGGCGTGAGATTATGTATGTATGTATTGTATATAGGTATCATTCCTATATCAACTAACTTGGCACTTACAAAAGAGGAATCTTTTATCATCCTTATTCTCAACGACCATAAAAAAAGAAAATATTAAAAAATGAAATCTCCGTGTAGGTACTAGGAACCCGTTGAATTTTTAATCGAAACCGGAGGGAAACGCGACGAAAACAAAGTTTTAATGTCAAGCTTATTACAGAGGTTGTCCCAAAAGGTTATTATTGTGATAATTAAGACGGAATAATTTATTGGGGGCACGTTCAGATCCCATCTTATTTAGCGGTGGATTATTATAATCTCCAACTTATGGAAACAATGAGAAATGTGAAAGGTATATGTTATTTATTGATATATTAATATATTATACAATTTATATATTTTTCTTTACTGTTATTGTTTTTATTCTTCGTATCGTAGACTTCCTCTTTGAACCCTAAGGTTGACTGGTAGACAATGCCGTATGGCATTAAGTTCGCCTTATGTGACACTGTTTAATTGTATTGTATATATTAAAGATTAAATAAATAAATAAATAGACATAGCAACTTTTTGACTATATGAGTACCTATTATATCCGTTATAAGGCTACAAAGACCTCAGAGATTAAGCAGCTTATTAACACTGGTACAACACCATTTTTTCACTTTTGTTATTTAAATTACATATTAAGATCTAATAAAAATCTATTTTTAGAAGTGAACCGCTTTTAAATATCAAAGTGCGAACCTCCAACATTCTCCTCCTCCTTTAAAGTCTGAAAAATACTATGCTGAAAACCGCATCAAAATCAATTCAGCCAAACGCGAGATAATCGCGTACAAACATACATATGTCGCGGCGATATGATAAAAATAGGGATTTGGCTAAATAAAAATATCAAAATATTTAAATAATTAACTAAAAGACCCATCGAATTATAGAATTACCCCGAAATACAAATCAAAAACTGAACACAATAAAAAGAGAAACAAAATGACTAATTAGCTCCAAATAAATTGTAACCACAACAAAATTCCTTGAAAAACTCTCAACCACCAAATAACAGCCTTGTTTCAACTTTGGACAGTTTCTAATTCCTTCGGTCTAAACTCTTGAGTGTCGAGATCTTCCCCAACATTAATTGGGCCACTTGTGTAAGCCGTTTAATAAAGCGATTCATAGTTTGTCAACAAGATTTGTTCGAGCGCCATCTTTAGTTGAAGTTTAGTAGCTTACCTAGTTATCACCGATATTGTTTGAACGTCAGAACAAGGGATATTAATCTGTGACCCCAAATTTTGATTTATTATTGAGGAAAATTTATTGCATGGTTCATACAAGGAATTACTTTAACCTACTGCTGATAAAGAATAGGTAATTGTTAGTAAGGTAGTAAGTAAAAAGTAAGTAAATTGATATGTTGAAAGAATTCATCAATACCTCAAACGTTTACACCTACTGTTGATGCAACAATCTCTGTATCACCCTAAAGTTGACTATTACCGGGGCTCTGGCTCGAAAAGCAGTAGGAACGGGGTGGTTTTTAGTCAGTAAGAGTCTGACACTCACTCACGCCTCGCACAAGGCGGAAACAGCGAGTTAATGATTTTCCCCACTCACACTCAAAAAATGGACTGTTAGAGATGGCATTAATTTCACCATTGTTTAAATGTATAAAAAGAGTAAAATAAAAATAAATAAAGCTAAAAAATAATTGTACAACAAACGATAACCAAAAAAAGAATCGTCGCTTTAAACAATTTTGGACTACAACTACACTACGTGAGAAATCAAACAAAATTTTAAAACGAGACGAATTTCATCAAAATCAACACAAGCACCAATTAATAAAGCATTCTATCCTCCGGTAGATAAAATACATTTTTGCACTTCCCCATAATATTTCACATGACCATGGAGCACGTGTCTGTTGCTACCTCGTTACTCTTACTGTTCCAATCACGAAATGGAAACAATTTAAAAATGGAATCCATTGCTGTGGTACGTTATAGAAGCATACATACTTGAGACTACCCCCACACTTGAGTATCGTGTGCAAAAGCTAAAAGATTTTTTTGAAGTTTGCTGTTTGTGTCTTATGTCATTTAAGATTGTCTTCTTAAAATGGAAATATTAATAAATATATTTTTATTATTATAGCAAAGCACACTATCACACTAATATTATAAATGTAAAAGTTTGTTTGTTTCGATGTTTGGACGCTAATACGAATGAATAAACCTAATAATGAATAAAACGGACAGGGTATCTGTATACCAAATTCCATCAAAATCCGTACTGAAAATGGTTTAAAAACGTGGTAATATGATTTTACATCATTCGTGGCTTAAAATTAAACCTCTATACAAACCTCTTTTGCCCTCATATAGGCAAAAACATTTAGTTAATTAAATTACGAACAGAATACAATACAATTTTAATTCCTAACAAAACAATAAGCAAAGATAACTGCCGCAAACCCTGCACCCAAAAAACACAGACCAATTTTAACTACCAGGTAGCTCGATAGATGGCGTTAAAACCGAGTTAGATCGCGCTATGGTTTCGTTCCCTCGATTCGTATAAGGCTGGGAGAAGCCTTGCGCTCGCCAATACATGGATAGTAACTGAATCTCTTTAGGACTTGGTTCTGGTATGAATAAGTTATAACATTTTTTGGAAAAGTCAGTTTTACTGACTTTAATAGATTGGGAAAAAGGTTTGTTATTGTTGATGACAGGCATAAGTAAATATAAATATTATATCCATTCATAACGTCTTTATTTAACTGTGTGGCCGAAATTCGACCATATATGATTTAATTTACAATACCACTTAACGTACGTTGAAGGATAATTTTTATTTAATTCAAACTCTTTTATAAAACTCTTTTCATATGAGACGTGAGACTAACATCGCAATGTCTATCGATTTTGACGTTTTGTCAAATACGATCAGATACTATGCATGTGTGTAATGTTTTACATTGATTTAATGTACTTTATAAGCATTATTTTTGAAAAATATTAGCGCTATGCACTTCTTACACATAAACTATAAGTATACCAAATTTTATGCTCCTACGTCCGCGCAATTTTCGTAAAATCGTGGTCAAAGTTTTTGCCTCGAGACGTATTAACATATAGATTATATACATTTTCTAACAGTTATTATTCATTAGATATTTAAGTATTTAATTGTGTAAATGTATTAGGTAAGTGGATAGACTGCCTCGTTGGTCAAGTGGTCGTAACTGCGACTGCCGGACAAAGGGAGACCCTATGTCCGGGTTCGATTCCCGGGTCGGGCAAACGATTACTGGGCTGGGTTTTTCAAAAATTTCTCAGTAGTAACACGGAGTTTGGAATTGAATTTGGATGGCAATATCATTCATGGGACTTATAAATGAAAAATGACATTGTTTAAATGATGTACTTTTATTTCTAAAAAGGCGTGACGTTATGTATGTATGTATGGTTATAAGTAAGTATTATGGTGTTTGATTTTCGTTTTTTAAAGAAAACTTCGTACAGCAATAAAAAAAAATTTCACCTTTTTAAAGCTTTCATGTATTTCCACAAATAATTTAAAACCAAAATGTGCCAAACCGGTCGAATCATCCTCGAAACTGAGAAGAACTTTTAGCCGAGGCTAACAAAGTCAGAATAGATTTTTCTCTTTAGAGAAGATAAGTCCAGAAAATGAAACAGAAACGACAATGTGATGAATTTGGTTATCATTGATTTAAAACTATCCTATGTGTTATTTAGTAAACCTAGTTGTCTTATTACCAGTTATACTGTATGTACAGTTTTGCCTACCCCTCGTGGGACAGGTGCGATGTACTGCTACGTGATAAAGCGCCATTCCCACTATTTTTATGAAGGATCGGTAACGGCATGCCCTAAATTCTCTCTCTGATATTCATTCATAAAATTAATCTTTGTGATGGAAGCCTTTTTTGCTCGCCGTCTAAATTGGGATGTTTTGAATAGCCCAAATCCGGCCACAGGTGCGTTCAAAGGGATTCCTTAATAAACCATTTCCAATAAAATATAATACGTTGGAAGGTTTTTTAAAAAAAGAGGTACTTTTTACGCAATTTTTATTAAAAGGCCATTTGATATTTTTATGTCGAGTGGACGCTTATATGATTTGCGGATTAATCGCGAGTGTGACTTAGGTAGGTTCTATTTTAAAATTATACATACTAGTGGTCGCCTAGTGGTCGAAATTCGACCATATACGATTTAATTTACAATACCACTTTCCATACGTTCAAGGATAATTTTTATTTAACAAATTGCTATTAGTTTTGTGAAATTCAAATTAATATATTCCGGCGGATCATGAATAACCAAACCTCCTTCAATGAGAAACTTATTTTAAAAGTTAGAGGGGGGGGACTCTTTTCATATGAGACGTGAGAATATCATCGCAATGTCTGTCAATTTTGACATTTTGTCAAATACGATGCTATGCATGGTAGTGTGTGTAATGTTTTATTTATTGATTTAATGTACTTTATAAGCATTATTCTTGAAAAATATTAGCATTTTTCACTTCTCCTACACATAAACTATAAGTGTACCAAATTTTATGCTCCTACGTCCGCGCAATTTTCGTAAAAAGGTTCCGAAAGTTTTAGCATCACATATTAATATATAGATGTATATAAGTAGGTAAGTGTATGTTTATACATACATACATTCTTTTCAATCATGAAACTTTTTTTATATTGAGACCTTTGAATATCTACTAAGTAATCATTTACCCACAACGACTTATACTTCAGTTCTATTGGTAGGACGACGAAAATCAGTGTCACCATGATCTACATACCTAATTCTAACGAGACCTTTTGTTTTGTTATATTGCAGAATCGATGCGCGGTACCAACTATAGTTTTCTGGGTATAGTGCAACATACATACATACGTAACTTTACACCTGTCTCACATAGGGGTAGGCAGAGACAATGGAACGCCATTTGCTACGAATCTTCCACACCTCCTTCACTTCATCAATATCTTCCTCAGTCTTTTCCTGTGTACGTTTATTTCAGTGAAATGTTCAACTCACGAAAAGTTGTCTACCTCCATTAATTATAATACAATGTGATAGGGGCGAGACTTCTAACCCGTTAAGGCTGAGTACTACATCTAATTTTATCGCAAAAAAAATAATATGGGGGCTTGAACCCCTAATTGAAAAATTGAAAAAAGTAATTTTTTCGGTAAAAATAATTCACAAATGACTTTTTTTTCTCACCAAAACATTATCAAACATATGAAAAAAGTAATGAATTAGTTAGCCAAGGTTATTAGCTACCGTTTGTCGTTTTTTTTTGTTTTACGACGCATACAACCTTTATATCAAAAAAGTAAAAAAATATTAAAATAGCCATAATTTTTAGGGGGATTCGACCCCTTCGACCCCCGACTTTTGTCGATAAAATTAGATGTAGAACTCAGCCTTAACGGATTAGAAGTCTCGCAACCCTATCACATTGTATAAAAATAAGTCGGTTTTTCCTTCCTGACCTTATAACTACACACCGATTTCCACGGTTTTGCATTCGTTGGAAAGGTCTCGGACTCAATGAGGTTTATAGCAAAGAAATTCAGGAAAAAATCAAGAGAAAAGCATGAAAACAGGGAGAATAATTGGTGGCGAAACGGAGTTCGTCGGATTTCTGCGATCAGTCGGCTAGACTATAATGACGTGAGTTGGATGACTCCGAGGTCTCAGTCAAATATAAATAAAGTGCTATACAATATTTCACAAAATACACAACTCGCTAGAACAGAAAAAACAAGCCATAAAAAGCCTGCACAAGTAGCTCCCTCTAGGCATAAACCGCAAAATTTAAAAAATAAACAAATCCGTTGAAAACAAAAGCAATCATCAGCTATCTGCACTGTTTTGAAAACATTAAGGAAATTTTGGTAAACGTCAAGCTTCAATTAATGGCTAATGAAGTACTCAGCTCGCTCGAAGGGATTTCTACCCCATGGACGGCCATGACGAAGCCCCCCTATAAATGGCTATAAATATCAAAGCAATCACGCCGTTTGTAGTTGTTTTCTTAAGGATAACGTTGAACGCAATACGAAATTAATTTTATAAAGTGAGGTTTGAATAGGTGAGGATTTGTTTGAAAAATTGGTTTGTTTTAATTGCGAGTTTTATTTTGTGATTATTTTGGCGTTGATGTTGCAAATGGAATTGTCGAATGTGAGCTACATAGATAGGGAATATGTTGTTGGACTTGGAAACGAATTTGATGTTTTCTAAGTTAAAATAAGATTATTTAGACATTACTGACATACGGTAAAGGAAAACATAGAGAGGAAACCTAGGTTTCCGTGGAAGAGTAGGCTTATCGGCTCTACTTTCCTAAACAGTGGTCCAGTTACGGGCAGAAATAATGACATTTTATAAATATAATACTGAAAATATCACGACAAAGTTAGAATACCATTCATAGGGGTTTTTAAGAGGAGAAAATCATCCAATGACTTCTCGAATGAGTGTCAGAATCTTACTGACTAAAAACCACCCCGTTCCTACTCCTGCTTTCGAGCCGGAACCCCGACAAACCCGCTAGGTAGTCCGCAGCTCCAAATACCATAAATAAGTACATTTAGTTTTGGCATAATGAATTAGGGGTACACTTAGTTCAGATATAATGAATAAGGTACATTATGACCTAACGACATGGAAATAAAGTAAAAAATCCTTTGTGAGATATGATAACGCGAATAATAATTCAACTCGTTATTCACTAATGACCTCAAACAGTAACCTGGTAACCTCTATGTTCATATCTGTTCTTTACTAAGGTATTATAGTCGGAGAGCTTGTTTGAATGAGTAAAATAAAATCAGACTTAATTTTATTTTTTTTTTGTAGATGATTACAGGCATTCCTCGGGAATACAACATAGTATAAACTGCACGATTTTTGCGGTGGCTGGGCACCCGTGTCGCGGGTCCGATTCCCCAACAGACCAACTCTTTGTATAATCCACAGATTATTGTTCCGTATCGGGGTGTCATGTATAAGTGAAATTGTACCTCTTTCAAGACACAGGAGAAAATCCCAATGCAACGAATTTAAAAAAAAAAAACTTTATAGCTATTGATTTGATTTTTATTTAGTAAGTCGTTTTATATTCAACCTCTCGTGAACTGCTACATGAGATACAATAATAAATACATCGTGTCTTGCTTTGAACTGCATTTCAGCAGACCAGGGGTTAATATTCAGACTATTGAAAATGCACTAAAACTCACATAAAACCTCGTCTAGACGCAAGATTGAAAGCAAACGTACTCAAAAATGGATTGTTCTCACAAAATGGAATATTTTACAATAATGTCAAACCGAACTCATTAAAATTGGAATACCAAAGCGTAGTGTGAAACTGTGAAACTGTGTGGCTTTCCATCTTTATGTAAAACTACTTTCAGAAAACAAAGGTTGGTCGCTTTGCATATTAAAAATCATATCTCATTTCTCAACTATAGGGTAACCACATTTATTAGGATTTAAGTTTAATGAAATTTAAAAAGTATTGTGTCAAGTAGACGATTATAAGGTCGATCTCAAAACGCACGATCTCAGATTTGTACGCAAGACACAATTTTGGGTCCTTAGTGTGGCTCGAAAGTAGTCGATCAGCCTCGACGAACTTATGTCCTTAAGTCCTTAAGAATAGATAAATGAGTATGCAAATGATGTTAAAAAAACTATTTTTTACAGAATCTAAGCAAGAGAAAATGCAACCCTACTTCCAAGCATACAATAAAAATGAAAAATACCTTTTCACAGAGAGAAACTTGGAAGAAAATAACAAAGCTTGCTGCTTGTCGAATGGAGCTCCGGCCGGTGCTAAACGAGCCCGCAAAAGATGTTTATTCGCTAACATTCTCACCCTTTTCACCTACAGGTCATTAGGCGATGTCGCAAAAACACATTAACCGGAAAATTTAAGTGTTTTTCAACCCCTCCCCTCCCCTTACTAATTACTTATTCGGCTCTAACGATGGTGCCTGATTAGGTTGTTTAAATCGCCTGCTAAAGTAAAGGGTTGATTTTTTGAATCTGTGTTTATCCTTTTTACTTTGATTTATTTTTTATGGTTTAAGCCGGTAAATGAGCAAACGGATCACCTGATGGTAAGCAATTGCCGCCGCCTATATACACCCGAAACACTAGAGGCGTTACAAGTACGTTGCTGGCCTTTTGGGGATTAGGAATTTAAGGGTTGTTGGAGAATCGGGGATTGGGGAAGATTGGGAGAGGCCTAATTAGGCCTAAGGTAGCTCAATCAAACAGCGAAACACAATGCAAACGTTGTTTCACGTCAAACAACGTTTGCAACGGTAAACAAGGTTGTATGTGGTACAAAGGGAAGCATAGCATTAAGTTTGAAGTCCGCTGACTTACAATAATATACCTACTACTTTAACCTCTCCAGAACTCTACCACGTACAAAGAAAGACGAAGTAATAGACAGAAACTATCCAAGCTAGAACAAACGCTAGTGCCTAACAACGGACCATGAAGAAACAGTCAAACAGCCCCAAACTATGTGGGGAACAAAAGAAAACGGGTCAAAAACGTCTAGTTCGGAGCTCCTAAAAGGGGAACAATTGAAGACAGGCAGAAACAATTGTCAAACTGCAAGTAGAAACTGTAGCCTTAGGTAACAAGTGCCTTTAGACAGTTGCACTCCTAACAACATAACTCCGTCTTAGTAAACTGTAGAGAAGTGAATTAGCCTTGGGAGCGAAACTCGTCTTGGCTGAAATTGGAATATTTTCACAAAGGAACTACGTATGACATGCTCGCAGTAATTATTTCGAGGCAACAGGATACGCGGTGGTAACGATATCTTAATTAAGTTCGTGTGAGCTTGGGTTTTAAAATAAAATTTATATTATAGTCGGCTGGAAAGGATATTATATTTTGGTGGTAGGGTTTTGATTTAAATAGGTATCTAGGTACATTTTGAAACATAAAACTAATTTTAATAAATCTAGGTAAAACATAATTTTCTAGTTCGTTTGAATTTGTTTTTGTGACGCCTTCTTATTAAATTGCTGAGCCTATTTTGATAACTGTTAGCACAAGAATAACGAGTCCATGGGGCTCCAGTCACCAAAAAATGTTGCCAAAATAGTTTGTGGGGACGCCACGCGCCAGTACCCAAACAACTTGAATTACTTCAAAATAAATCCTGTGAGTCGATAGATAATAATCTTTTCACAAGCCGAAATCTAGTCCAAAGCCCAAAATTAAACTGGGACTTTCTGTTATTATACAATAACTAGCTGGCCTGACAAATTAATTTTTCTTACCTTTTCAATCTTCCCTGGACTTCAACAAATCTTTCTAGACCTAAACTAGCCAAATCGGTTCAGCCGTCCTCGAGTTTTAGCGAGACTAACAAACAGCAATAAATTTTTGAATATAGAGATGACAATCTTAACACTTTCTCACAAATAAAATTAATGATTTAGAATAATTATATAATTAATAATTAGATAGTAATAAATATATAATTATGAATAATTATAGAATGGAATACTTAAATAATTCAAATTTTATAACAATAATTATATAAAATAAATAAAATACATAAAAAAATATAATTTTATCCTCACCAAGTGCATACCTTTTAAAACTACAACGCTGTCTCTCAGGCCCCAGGAACAACAAGTGCTCATACCTAATACCTAGTATTTAACTTGTTGGTACTACGTTCTTAACTAACAACGCGGCAGTGCCGTGTTATATACTCCATTGTTTTCTTTAGCTCACATCAAGTTACATAATACGTGCGCAGTGTAAATCTCGAGATTATGGGACGCTTGCTTCTCGTGAGGACTTGAATAGCACCTTTGCTTATTTAACTTACCTACTTAATATGAGATGAGACTTGGAAATGGTCTTGAAATGTTTAGGGAAGTACTTGATGCTATTTTGGACAAAATAGAAGCATATAAAATCTTTTCTTCTCTTTTTTTTTAAATACGTTGCCCCACATTAGGATTTTCTCCTGTGTCATGGGTGCGTTTACAAACATACAAGTTCACATGCACATGACACCCAGACCCGGAACAACAATTTGTGGACCGCTACCCGTTGCGCGGCAGCCAGTTGCCCAGCCACCGCACCAATCGTGCAGTCTAAATATTGTTTATTTTTTATACATGTTAAAAAATTGTTCTTGGCGTGAATGTATAGTTTAAGTGTGGAAACTGTTTTGGATAAACTGTTGGCTGTGTGATTGTAATTAGTTGTTATATAATATCTGTTTGTTTCCCAAATAAAATAAAAATAAAATACCATACATAAAAACACATAGGACAAACTATCAGAAATTGATGGTACAATGGGCGGTCTTATCACTAAAAAGTGATCTTTTACAGACAACCTTTGGCTGAATAACCAGCAAGGGAAAACGCGGAGAAGGGTTAACCACGGTAACACGTAAGGGAAGACCACGGTGTAGGTACCTACTGATATTTTACCTACTTAAAATAAATAAATAATGTATATAAGATAGCATTATACTTACATACGAACACATACATACATTCATACATAATTTTTATACAAAAAATATTTACATCAAAAATATAATGATGTTAAACAGTTCAAACTTTTCAATCTGACGTATCTACGATATATAGATTGACAGCTTATAGTGTGACAGCCTATAGATTGACAGCCTATAGATTGACAGCCTATAGATTGACAGTCTGTAAAGTGACAGCCCATAGATTGACAGGCTATAGAGTAACAGCCTATAGAGTGACAGCCTATAGTGTGACAGCCTATAGATTGACAGCCTATAGATTGACAGCCTATAGATTGACAGCCTATAGATTGACAGCCTATAGATTGACAGCCTATAGATTGACAGCCTATAGATTGACAGCCTATAGATTGACAGCCTATAGAGTGACAGCCTATAGAGTGACAGCCTATAGATTGACAGCCTATAGAGTGACAGCCTATAGAGTGACAGCCTATAGATTGACAGCCTATATATTGACAGCCTATAGATTGACAGCCTATAGAGTGACAGCCTATAGATTGACAGCCTATAGAGTGACAGCCTATAGATTGACAGCCTATAGAGTGACAGCCTATAGAGTGACAGCCTATAGATTGATAGGCTACAGAGTAACAGCCTATAGAGTGACAGCCTATAGAGTGACAGCCTATATAGATTGACAGCCTATAGATTTACAGCTTATAGATTGACAGCCTATATATTGACAGGCTATAGAGTAACAGCCTAAAGTGTGACAGCCTATAGAGTGACAGCTTATAGAGTAACAGCTTATAGAGTAACAGCCTATAGATTGACAGCCTATAGATTGACAGCCTATAGATTGACAGCCTATAGATTGACAGACTATAGAGTGATAGACTATAGAGTGACAGCCTATAGATTGACAGCCTATAGATTGACAGCCTATAGATTGACAGCCTATAGATTGACGGCCTATAGATTGACAACCTATAGATTGACAGCCTATAGATTGACAGCCTATAGAGTGACAGCCTATAGATTGACAGCCTATAGATTGACAGCCTATAGATTGACAGCCTATAGATTGACAGCCTATAGAGTGACAGCCTATAGATTGACAGCCTATAGATTGACAGTCTACAGAGTGACAGCCTATAGATTGACAGGCTATAGAGTGACAGGCTATAGAGTGACAGGCTATAGAGTGACAGCCTATAGATTGACAGCTTATAGAGCAACAGCCTATAGATTGACAGCCTATAGAGCAACAGGCTATAGAGTAACAGCCTATAGAGTGTCAGCCTATAGATTGATAGACTATAGAGTGACAGCCTATAGATTGATAGCCTGTAAAGTGACAGCCTATATATTGACAGCCTATAGAGTGACAGCCTATAGAGTGACAGCCTATAGATTGACAGCCTATAGATTGACAGCCTATAGATTGACAGCCTATAGATTGACAGCCTATAGATTGACAGCCTATAGAGTGACAGCCTATAGAGTGACAGCCTATAGTGTGACAGCCTATATTTTGACAGCCTATAGAGTGACAGCCTATAGATTGACAGCCTATAGATTGACAGCCTATAGATTGACAGCCTTTAGTGTGACAGCCTATAGATTGACAGCCTATAGAGTGACAGCCTATAGATTGACAGCCTATAGAGTGACAGCCTATAGATTGACAGTCTGTAAAGTGACAGCCCATAGATTGACAGGCTAAAGAGTAACAGCCTATAGAGTGACAGCCTATAGAGTGACAGCCTATAGATTGACAGCCTATAGAGTGACAGCCTATAGATTGACAGCCTATAGAGTGACAGCCTATAGAGTGACAGCCTATAGATTGACAGCCTATAGAGTGACAGCCTATAGAGTGACAGCCTATAGATTGACAGCCTATAGAGTGACAGCCTATAAATTGACAGCCTATAGAGTGACAGCCTATAGAGTGACAGCTTATAGAGTAACAGCTTATAGAGTAACAGCCTATAGATTGACAGCTTATAGATTGACAGCCTATAGATTGACAGCCTATAGATTAACAGCCTATAGATTGACAGCCTATAGATTGACAGCCTATAGATTGACAGTCTATAGATTGACAGTCTATAGATTGACAGCCTATAGATTGACAGTCTATAGATTGACAGCCTATAGATTGACAGCCTATAGATTGACAGCCTATAGAGTGACAGCCTATAGAGTGACAGCCTATAGATTGACAGCCTATAGAGTGACAGCCTATAGAGTGACAGCCTATAGATTGACAGCCTATAGATTGACAGCCTATATATTGACAGCCTATAGAGTGACAGCCTATAGATTGACAGCCTATAGAGTAACAGCCTATAGAGTGACAGCCTATAGATTGACAGACTATAGATTGACAGACTATAGAGTGACAGCCTATAGATTGACAGCCTATAGAGTGACAGCCTGTAAAGTGACAGCCCATAGATTGACAGGCTATAGAGTAACAGCCTATAGAGTGTCAGCCTATAGATTGATAGACTATAGAGTGACAGCCTATAGATTGATAGCCTGTAAAGTGACAGCCTATAGATTGACAGCCTATAGATTGACAGCCTATAGATTGACAGCTTATAGATTGACAGCCTATAGATTGACAGCCTATAGATTGACAGCCAATAGATGACAGCCTATAGATTGACAGGCTATAGAGTAACAGCCTATAGAGTGACAGCCTATAGTGTGACAGCCTATAGATTGAAAGCCTATATATTAACAGCATGTAGAATGACAGCCTATAGAGTGACAGTCTATAGATTGACAGCCTATAGTGTGACAGCCTATAGATTGACAGCCTATAGAGTAACAGCCTATAGATTGACAGCCTATAGATTGACAGCCTATAGATTGACAGCCTATAAAGTGACAGCCTATAGATTGACAGGCTATAGAGTGACAGCCTATAGATTGACAGTCTGTAAATTGACAGCCTATAGAGTGACAGCCTATAGAGTGACAGCCTATAGAGTGACAGCCTATAGAGTGACAGCCTATAGATTGACTGCCTGTAGATTGACAAGTTATATATTGACAGACTATAGAGTGACAGCCTATAGAGTGACAGCCTATATATTGACAGCCTGTAGAGTGACAGCCTATAGAGTCAGCCTATAGATTGAAAGCCTGATTGACAGCCTGTAGATTGACAGGCTATATATTGATAGCCTATAGAGTGACAGCCTATAGATTGACTGCCTATAGAGTAACAGCCTATAGATTGACAGCCTATAGATAGACAGCCTATAGATTGTCAGCTTATAGAGTAAAAGCCTATAGAGTGACAGTCTATAGATTGACAGCCTATAGTGTGACAGCCTATAGATTGACAGCCTATAGAGTAACAGCCTATAGATTGACAGCCTATAGATTGACAGCCTATAGATTGACAGCCTATAGAGTGACAGCCTATAGATTGACAGCCTATAGATTGACAGCCTATAGATTGACAGCCTATAGATTGACAGACTATAGAGTGACAGCCTATAGATTGACAGCCCATAGACTGACAGCCTATAGATTGACAGCCTATAGATTGACAGGCTATAGAGTAACAGCCTATAGAGTGACAGCCTATAGAGTGACAGCCTATAGAGTGACAGCCTATAGATTGACAGCCTATAGATTGACAGCCTATAGATTGACAGCCTATAGATTGACAGCCTATAGAGTGACAGACTATAGAGTGACAGCCTATAGATTGACAGCCTATAGAGTGACAGCCTATAGATTGACAGCCTATAGATTGACAGCCTATAGATTGATGGCCTATATATTGACAGCCTATAGATTGACAGCCTATAGAGTGACAGCCTATAGATTGACAGCCTATAGATTGACAGCCTATAGATTGACAGCCTATAGAGTGACAGCCTATAGAGTGACAGCCTATAGATTGACAGCCTATAGATTGACAGCCTATAGAGTGACAGCCTATAGATTGACAGACTATAGAGTGACAGCCTATAGAGTGACAGGCTATAGAGTAATAGCCTATAGAGTGACAGCCTATAGAGTAACAGCCTATAGATTGACAGCGTATAGATTGACAGCTTATAGAGTAACAGCCTATAGATTGACAGCTTATAGAGTAACAGCCTATAGATTGACAGCCTATAGATTGACAGCCTATAGAGTGACAGCCTATAGATTGACAGACTATAGATTGACAGCCTATAGATTGACAGCCTATAGAGTGACAGCCTATAGAGTGACAGACTATAGAGTGACAGCCTATAGATTGACAGCCTATAGATTGACAGCCTATAGATTGACAGCCTATAGATTGACGGCCTATAGATTGACGGCCTATAGATTGACGGCCTATAGATTGACAGCCTATAGATTGACAGCCTATAGATTGACAGCCTATAGATTGACAGCCTATAGATTGACAGCCTATCACTCTATAGGCTGTTAATCAATAGACAGTCACTTTTGTTAAATGGCTAGTAGTAATTAAGGACTCATATCGAAGGGTAATTAGGTAAGATATTTTGAGTCACTGAGTTCAAATTAAGGTGCTAAAACGATACAACAACCTCCTCCTAACCTCCTATCTGCACCACCCAAAGGTCAGAACGATAATGCAAATGGTATTTAGTGCACCTAATGTATGATTGTGCATAAAACTTTAATAAACAAATAAATATATATAAATACAAAAAAAATAAACAAAAAAAAAGAATAACTAAAAACTTTTGCCCACGATTTATTTTTATTTCATAAGCAAAAATCATCAAAAACAAGCATTTTAGTAAAACAGTTCGTTTAGTACATTTAGCACGAAATCGTAACAAATAAACTATCACTGCTTAGCAACAACCAATATTCACAAGTAAGACTAGGTCCTAAGAGATTTCGCAGAATTCCAAAACTTTCACTGTTTCAGTCAAAACAAACTAAACCTACTTGACTTGTTAATAACAAAACAGAAAGCGATGCCATTAACAAAATAATTAACAATCAACCACTTTAGAAAACACTTAAATTGGTTAACACTAATCAAGACTCCAAATGGTACCTAAAACAATTTAAATCCTAACATCGTAACTACAATTTTAGCACCACAAGCCAATTTCAACAACAACCCACTTCAAAAGCGAACACGACACTTTTAGTCCTTTGGCCACCGGTAAATCACAAAGCTGAAACTCTGATACGAGATACCACCTCGCTTTAGATCCCTTCCTAGGTATTCTAGGTTCTAAACTTTGATCTAAGCTAACATTCATCTTGTGAACTTGCTAGTTGGATATAATATTCGGTATTCAATGCTTTGGCGTTGTAGCTTCGGTTACTGCAGCTTGTATTACTGTATCAATGATACAGAATCTGTGAGGGAATGTATCTAAGTTTGGTTTGGTTACAGTATTGCAGTATTGACATTATGTGACGTTAGTTTAAATATTTGTGTTTACGAATGTGTGTTGTGGGATAGGATTTTGTATTTGCTGTGTTGCTTGGTGACATTAAACAACCTTTGCATGAATGTTCTTCTTGCTATATACGTTTTGGTAAGCTCTAAAATCCTTTCTGGTTTAGCCTTTATGGTTAGGGCAGAAGGGATTTTATTGGCCTATGCTTTTATGTAGATATAAACTCATATCAGTCTGCCAATACTACGATGGAGCTTGGTGTCTGCCGAAATCGTGAAATGAAAACTGGTTTTGGTTGGGCGTCAGCAGCAAAGTCAATATGAATTTTTAAACTGTCTATTGTATGTCCATGTGTCATATCGAAATCTCATAAAAATTAATAAACATGGTAAATATCCTGTTTCAAGATGTAGGTAATGATAACCTCAATATTCTGTCTTATTTTTGTCTACTGAGAATATCAGTACTATGGACCAAATGCTAACAGAATATATATTTTGGCTACGCTAAATCACGTCTAAATCTCTACCATCCACCTCCCATTTGTAATAAAATCAAATGAGGTCAAAGTAACAATAGACACTACCGTAAGTATAGTTCACAAAACATGTCGGTTTGACATTAATTAAAGTGGGTCTAAAGTAAAGCCGTGGGTTTCTAATCAAGAGGTCTATCTCTCAACAAGTGAACAATAAAGTCTACGCCACAAACGTAGGTACTAGATAAACATAAATATAAATCCTATTTTCATTTACAAACTTTTGTTTGGCCAAAACCAGAATAGAAGTGCCTCGTTTAGAATAGGAGATTACATTATTTTTGGTTAATGTATTCATAAAGTTTATGATAGCTATTTTCGTTTTAGTATCGCAAAGTCCAGGCCAATTGGGATAAGATTAGATGAAGGTCAATTTTATAAAAAGATTTAAAAAGAAGATTAGATTTTATTAAGGACATCGTTACATACTTTTGACTAATCATAAAAATATGCGGCAGGAAAAGGAGTACTTATGTCCAATATCAATGGTGTTTTACACCATACATCGTCATGAAATTTCCAACTTAGGTACTATCACATCATCAGCCTTTAAGTGCCCACTGCTGAACAAATACCTTTTCTCACATAAAGAAGGTTATAAACATTAATCACCACACTTGCTCAAGGCAGTTAAACAATTTCAAACTTATAATTAGAAACTATAAGTCCAGGTTTCTTCACGATGTTTTCCGTCACCGTAATATGTATATTGACAATTTCAAAAACCAATCTCAGACCTATGTCGGAGATCGGTTCGAGATCAGTCTGAGAATGAAGCTTTGAACCTATGTTCAAAGCTTCATTCTTCAAATTCTTCAAAAGATAGGTACCTAAATTACCAACCACTAAACGAAACTGTAGGTAAAACTTTCACAAAATAGAAGTTAATTCAAAGACTTTAATCTAGAACATTTAATTCTAACACCAAGTTAGCACTTTTACTAACAACAAGAAACATAGCAACTTCACAATTTCTATTCTCTTCATCGCTTCATCTAGACCCGTTGGCCTCTATCCAACTTGTAGGTAAACGTGTTAGAATTCAATACAACATAAACTAACCGACACTTAGATTGGCCAAGTTGCTGAAACAATTTTAGCGGTGTCAGAGTGCATTCAAACTTGGATTCAGTTCCGATACAAGTAGGTATTAATTTCTATTGCAGTTTAACTCCTAGTTTTGAAGACAATGGCGTAGGAGGGTGTTTGATCTCACATCGTAGTGTAGGTGGTAGTTAAAACTTGTTGTGTAGTGCATGAGTGAGGTGCAAAGTCATCTTGAAAATTGAGGTTATGTTGAGAGTTCGTGATAATTTGAATTGATATAACGGTCGAGAAATGATAAGAATGATAAAAATATTGTGGAAAGTAGTAGGTACTAGCCAGATTATAAATACTGTCACACACTATGTTTTAGACCTTTTTGTTAATTACAACCGTCATGCTGTTCAGAACTCTGATTATTGTTACTTTGTAAAATAAAACCAAGATTTTTTTATGGCATAAGCCGCGTGAACGAGCAGACGGACTGCTCGTTCACCATAAGGTGATGGTAAGCAATCGCCGCTGCCCATAGACACCCGAAACACCGGGGCCTTACAAGTGCGTAGCTGGCCTTTTGGGGTTAGTAATTTAAAGATTGTTGAGGGATCGGTATTTGGAAATATTGGGAATTGGGCCTCCGGTAACCTCACTTACACAAGGCAAGCGTTGTTTCACGTCGGTTTTCTGTGAAGCCGTTGTATCACTCCGGCACCTGCCCAATCAGTAACTAACCTTGAACGTTGTGTATGTAAGTATGTAGACAACATAGCACTGCATTGATGATGTCACCATTTTCAGAAGTACCATCCTCGACCTCCTACAATAGATAGTAAGCTTCAATTCAGTACCCTTAGAACGAGTTTCCTTAAGTTTAAAGTAATTGAAACGCTCTGATTGGTTGGTTTATTCGAGCCGGCCAATCAGAGCACTGAACGCGCTCTCGTTTCGATTACGTAAAGCATACTCATACTAAGGGTACAGTAGAGGAAAACAAAATACATACCGTTTTGCACCTGCCATTGTATAGAAGCCCCCATCATCGAACGTTGCAGTAAGTTTTTTGTTAATTTTGGTTATGTTTTCAAGGAATTTTAGACAATCACACAACACAAGTATGAAAAAACAATAATAAATATATTTCTCGAAAAAAATCACAGATTCAGTTTACGAATACTAACTACAATTATGTACACAGCTTACCAAGATAAAAACTCAGTACATTTAACCAATTGTTAAAGCCTCAAGACTCCAAGGTTAATAAATTATGAGTATTGTATAAAGATATCTACAGAGAGTAGTTATAAATATTAATAATACTTCGTTAGGCGGTTGCTTTTAAATTCAACAGTCAATAAAAACAAAGGCAGAAATACATTACCGTGACGCGGCAGAGCGTGCCAGAAGCATACCAGTATCCTAAGTATGAGTTAGTTTTACGTTTTAAGTAATTTAAAGGCGGTGATCGGTGATCTGTACCCTTAGTACAAGTTTGCTATAGGTTAAACGAAAACGAAACTTGGTTGGGGCATACGCTGCGGCCAATCAGAACGCCGAACGCGCTCTCGTTTTATTTTAGTTTAACGTAAAGCAAACTCGTGGTAAGGATACAGATTGGTTAGTTTATACGAGGTGGCCAATCAGAGCGCCGAACGCGGTCTTCCTTCAATAACTTTAAACTTAAAGCAAACTCATGCTAAGGGTACTGTCTCATATATTTAGGTACTGCGGTTAGAGACACACTTGCATTCGTAACGTGTTGCGTGATTCGCCATATTTTAATGCTCGCAGCCGATTGGTCACCACAGCGCCGCGACACGATAATGTATTTCTGCCTGTAAAAATACCTACTTCATAGATTTTTAGGTGATTAGTAACTGAAATAGATAATGGAAGCTACCGATTTTTTGCTCACGAAATGGCGCAAAGTAGGAAGAGGTTTTTATGTCCAATCACTACCACTGTCAAACATTTTGCGTCTAGTAGTGTGACGTTAGCTAATTCCCTATTGGACGAAGAACGAGAGGTTCACACGCGCGTAAAATACAGTAGCCTTCATTATCATTTCGATTAAATATATGTTAGTAATTATTTCTTTATCCACATGTTAGAACCCAAATGAAAATAATATGGAGATTTTACCTACTCGTACGTATTCCAATTGTCGAAATAGAACCAATCTAAAATGGAACCAATAACAATTAAAATTTGGAACTTCACATAACGATAACTATAAAATTGTACAAACAAACAAACATGCCGAAAACGTAACAATACCTATAGTAATTATTGCTGAAGTATCACCCACTGATTTCCTATATTCAAATGACCTATTTCATTCAGTAGAAATAAAATAGAAACTCGCTGGTCGAAGTTGACAGTAAATAGAGTGCTATGCAAGGATTTTTATTTATTCGAGATTGTAGGTTAGGAATTGCGCGCCCTCTAGCTTGGAAAACAAATGAAAAGTGGAACGGAGTTGGTTTTGTTATTTTTTATTGGTTTGATCACAGTGTATTATTGGGAGTGCATCGGAGAGATTTATAAACCTATAAGTGTTGTTTTTTAAGTTTTCGTATCATGTATGAGAAAAGGGATTGAAAATGTAAAGTCCGTCAGTTAGGTAATGAAAAAATATTAGACACGTATTTTTTTTTATTTTGTCATATAAGATAGCAATACTTAGATAAAACGAATTAAAGTTTAGGAGTGGGAGCGAATACGTCATTTCTACGTATAATTTGTACCTAGAAGTGACGTCACGCGATATTTCAATTCGATATATCTTCGAAATATTTGTTTTCGTAAGAAAATAAAAAATACGTATCTAATATTTTAAAACAATCTACAAGACTATCCATTTAAATAAAAATTAGTATTCTTCCCTATTTTGGATATCGAATACAAGGGGGTTTTTGTTAAAAACTAAAACTTTCTCTAGCTTAGCTGTTGCTCTATTTGATTTTATTAGATGTGACTAACGGTTATTCTCAATAACCTTAGTATATCGGTAGAACTGAGTAGTAGACACATTCTGTAGTGACGCGTACATGAGATGGCGCTAGTGAGGCGAGAGGTCCTATTAGCTCGACCAATCTTAGCTATTGACTGACTAATGGCTTGTTAATCTTAAGCTATAGGTAGGTAATAGCGAACTGCATAGGTACGAAAGTAGATAAACTAGCGATTAGACTAAATGCCAAGTGAGCAGTAAGTTCCGGACCTGGGACAACGTAACAGGTTACCGGGGCTCCGGCTAAAGCAGGAGAAGGAACGGGGTGGTTTTTAGTCAGTAAGAGTCTGACACTCCCTCTCGCTTCACCCAAGGCGAGAGAAGTCATAGGATGATTTTACTCCTCAAAAAAAAAGTTGCATGAAACCATGTTTTGAGCATGTTACGTTAAAAGGATGAACGAAAAAGTAGGATAAACTAGGATTACACAAAAAATATATAAATGCCAAGTAAGTAGTAACTGGTAACGCAAGTAAGAGTCACCCCAGGAGAACATATTGGAGATTCTGGCACCATGACCAGATGCAATCAATCTATAGAAGTAAAGTAAGTACACACGGATTGTACGTCGATCTGTAGTTTTGCATACGACATGCATGAGACAAAAGGGAGAATTCCTGTATGAGTTGTAAAGTCAATTTCAAAAACAAACTAAAATCAATACTTTAATTTGTTTTTACATGTATAGAGGTGATCAGCAGCAACGAGAAGACGAAGAGAGGGTTTGTCATTATCCAAAAAAAAGTCTACTGATTTATGACACATTGAAAAAAGGGCCTTTAACCCTTAATTTGATAACGTTCGGTGTGACGGACACTTAGGTAAAGGGGTGGCATAACATAATCCCTGCACTTTACAGTAGACTTAGGGGATTGCAGTTAATAACTTATTTTCAAATGAAGACTTCAACAGCTTCGAAACAGTCGATGTGATCCGACCAGTACCAGACAGCTGGCTCGAAAGAAGGCAGGGCTTATCTTTCTGTGTGACGCCATGTTTTACAGACTTAGGTACTTGTTGCATGGTGCCATACGAATATAGAGGTGGAGTGAGTGGGAACATGAGAGGAGCCGCGTCGTGTCCTTATCTTACACTTATCTTACACTTATGTGTTCACATGGTATGACACGGGCAAAATAGCAACAAATGTCGGTGCTACACAATGAACATTTACTGGAAAGGGAAAGAGAGAGATGAGGGGTAGAAGTAGTCCCAGCCCCTCTAAATGGGGGACTTAGGGAAATTCCCAGGAACAGGACTTAGGGAAAACTCTGTCACCCCGCCTGAAAAGAAGATCTGTGCGCCTTAAGGGGGGGGGGGGTGGCGGCACAGACTCTTTTGTAAGAACTGTCTTTGAGGAGTGGCTAGACGAGTCCTAACCTTTCACCCGACTTCTTCGAATTGCTTTCCGGAAACGACTGTTTAAAAAGGTACCTATTTCGGATTTGGAGGGAGGAAATGTCTGAATGTCACCTATATGCGTATTATCCGAAAGACACGGTGGAGCATCCGGTTGAGGTGTATCTAGCTTGGGCTGAGAACTGCCTTGTCCTCAAGAAAGTGATCAACCCATGTTGCGGACCTAAGATGAACTGGGAAGACGATTTCCAGGCACGGTATGCGAGAGAAGGGTCTGCGTAGCGTCTGGATCTGAACACATGAACTGTGTTATTTTGTATTATTATTTTGGAGAATATGTCCGTACTTGAAACTTACAACATAAATTGTGAAATGTGGGTGTACAGTGACTTTACGTGCCACAATTTGCACCTCTGCCTAGCCCTTAGGGGAATAAAGGCGTGACGTTAAAAAAAAAGAATATGTCTATGTTTGAAACGCTGCACTGGAATGGGTGGGGCATAAATATAAACATCAAATATCTCGATATTTGAAAATGATCGTTATGTTAGTAGAAACACAGTCTCAAACAGCCTAGCTTTTTTATTATTATGTTTGTACAAGTCTGCGCATGTAACTTGTCAAAGCCAAGGTCATGTTCAATGAACATGTTTTTGTAGAAGTAATTGTCCACAATGTCTACGTAGATGTCAAACTATACAGTCAGCCACTCTGTAGTTTGCTAAAAACAGCTTGAAGAGGGATACAGTTTGGTTAGGCAAAGCTATTGACTAGGTAGCTATGGATACGCTCAAGATCGAATTCAGTAGCATGCTTTTAGAAAGACCTATGTCCGGTGGATACAATCGGACTGATGATGACATATGTAAGACGCAGACAGACGGACTACATTTCAACTGCACTTTGGTTGCAAGTGCAAACTAACTGTTAAAACGTATCTACGTTACAGTCGATGCAATTCCAACGACTGCAAAGTCAAAGTGCAGATAAGATGTAATTCGTTTAGAGAATCTAAATGCAATGCGCAACTGCATTTCAACTGCTGTAGAGCAAGGGGAAGTACCAAAATTTTTAAAGGACTGCCTTTTGCACCTATTTTTGGAAGAAATTCAGAGAAATTATTGAATTTTTGAAATGAAATTGAATTTTAATTGAAAGGTGGCACTTGGAAATGTGACTTGTCTTATCAAAGAATAATTTATTCTCTAGAAGTTCATCTAAATTCCACTTATTGTACCTAAATAGAAAACAATCAAGATATTTTTCGACCTTCTGCCCCTTTATGGCAGAGGTTAGATTTTAGGAGTAGATCGAGTGATAAACAGAAGTTTATGTTGAAAGGTTTGAATGAGGTTATATGTATGATCATCAAGATTAAAAGTGTGTACCAAATATCAGATCGATCGAACGTCAGGAAGGGGGTTAAATGCCAATTACTAAATTTGATCCAAACAAACAAACAGGTCAAGCTAAATAAAATAATTGAATAAGGATTTTTCTGATAAGCAGATTAATATTTAAAAGTGGGCAATAATAGGGTGGCAAACATCGTGAAGGTGAAGTAAAACATCGTAAGGAAGCCTGGATTTGGATATAATTTCTAATCATATGTTTGAAATCGTGTGAGAAGAGGGCACTTATTTATAGGCTGTTGATGATGAGCGTGGCAAACTAGGAAACGGATCACCTGCTGGTAAGCAATCCAGTGACTTCCATGGGCAGCTGAATGGGGCTTTGGGATTTGGAGGATACATTGGGCCTCTACCTATTAATTATAGTCATACGGAAACACAACACATGCGTCATTGAACTTTGTTTTTAAGTGAGGTTTTGGCATCCATCCGAGCCGAAGCATGGTTCATCCACAAAAAAAAACTGTTCTTAAGCTAGGAAGAGAATTTTTTTATGGGATAGTGCGACAAACCAACATGGATCAGACGCTTCAACTGATGGTTAACAATCAGCACCGCCCGCTACAACACCAGTGGATTTATGAGTATGTCGCCGGGGTCAGGGATTTAAGGATTGGGGATCAGGGACTGGACTAATGGTTTCCATTAACGGAGAGATTAGTACTTAGTATTTGACAGATTAGAGAAATTGAGCAATATAAGCCTGAGAAGGACTAACTTCGTCGAAACTAGAGGTCGTACAAGGCCGATATTTATTTTGGCATCAACTTGTCTTGGAATAAGACTCCTTTCTCCAAGGAAGCTCTAAATACGTCAAGTACGTGAGGGCAAGTACGTTTACGTACGTACGAGTTACGTTTTAGGATCTTCTGAACTTCATGAAGGGAGGCTATTAATTCTATGTTTACTCATTTGCAGTTGAAATGCAGTCAATTAATAAATATGGACTTTTATGTGTCACATAGCCAAAAGTGATCAATGAAAACCACCCGTATTGCCTTCGAAATAGCGTCTTCATAAGACTGATGACTAATGAATGCATGATACATTTGCTCCTTTAAACTGGGGAATCATCCAATTAGAATTCAGAAAATATTATTAAAGAATTTTGAAATTCCCTAAAATCCTTAAGTCATTCGGTAAGGGGAACACTAAGAATTACACGAATTTAAAAGCTGACACAAATTACTTTTTTATTTAAAGAAATATACTAACGAAACTATATTATACGATAGACAAACAGAACCCATAATTTCCTCTAACCGCGCCCAGAGACAAAATAACATACAACCTTATTGTTAAGCTTTATTAATAAGCAAAAAGGAAAATATCTATTTATTTTAAAATTCTAACTATATTACTGTCAACCTACTTTTATTTAACGAGACAAGCGAGTTTCTATTTTAATTATATTTTATATTAAATAACAACTTGGCTGCTCTTTACATTATAATAAAATATTTTTTTGCATTTCTTTTACTCAGAGATATGCTAACAAAATTGTTGACGGTACCAAATTACTGATTTAAATAACTCTGTCGCTTCGAAACTCTATAACATGAGTGAGACGGATATATGTACAATCACATATGAAAGAGTGAGATAGCGTAATGTGTTTTTTAAAACGACAGAGGTATAACGCAGTTAAATTTTTGATCCCTCTGTTAGCACATCTTTGTAAAATATACCGAATTCGAGATTATCAGATACAGTCAAGTTGCCCAACTACACATAATAGGATGATTACAGACTAGAAGGAAAAGATTATATATAAACGTGTGTCATTTGTGTTCATCACACAATTACATGACGTCACTGATGTGACTGGGTCGATTTGTTGAAATACATCAATGTTATAAACAAATATTTACAATATAATATTGCATGTCGGACGCCGCTACAAAGTTACTGCGCTTGTACTTGAGAACGCGCAGTGACTTTGTTTTGGAGTGCACTTATCGAGTAAAGAGGTATGCACACAGTTGACATATTATACCTATGTACTTAATATTTTAAACTACTGAGGAGTATTTCATATGAAAAATAGTTTTTTAAATAAATAAATAAAAATTTCCAGTTGTTTAACAACAAATAAAAAATACATTTATAAAATTTTAAATCAGGATAACGAATACTAATGCATAACAAAATTCCACATCCTATAGTTCACATAATAATTTAATGAACGGCCGTAAAACTCGGTGTTTATAATAAGTTAATATATTTATTAAACAAATCTTTAGAATGGAACTAATCAAAGATTCGGCTCACACTATTCTTAGGTCATCCTTCCATAAAATCATCCGCCAAAAATCCTTCGATCATCCATTTCATAAAACTAATGATCTTTTGATCATCCATTTGTAATTCAATAATATGGATGTTCGAAAAGATAATTCGTTTTATTGACATGAATAAAATATGAGATAAATGTAGGATGTAAGACGTATAACGTATAACGTATAAATGTACATCACATAAACCGCTGGTTTTTAGAATAACAATTGTTTATAAAAATATACTGACTTCATTATAAAAACCGAGGTTTACCAATATAACATAACACCGAGGCTGATAACATAACAATCTCCTGTTAAACATAAATTTTATTATTATTATAAAATATGTGTACTGTGTGCATACCTGTAATTGTTATATCTTACTTTGATAGTGAAGGAATAGTATATATGTAAATGCAAAGGAACTATTAAAGAATAGTTTTCTAACCATCTCTTAGGTGACAACCAAGGTGTTTATTCGTTTCCATAATAGAACTTTTTAATCATATAACTTTTATATTCCATTATTTATGTCACTGGTATAAAAACGAACACAATACTTTAATAATTCCTTTCCTTTCACATATTGACTTTACCCTGCCCTCCACTAAAATAGCAAGATTCAATGGGTTGAGGTACCCAAGTTGCCAATAAGACATACGCCCGAATACTCAAATGCTCAATTTTAAGTTGTACTTAAATATCGTGCCGTCTCTGTCATTTTATATAGAATTGATAGAGACAGTACTAGATTTGAGAGCGTGTTTAAATTGAGTACCGTTTGAGTATGCCAATAAGAATATGAGAGTCATACTCTTACTTTAAACAAGTTCATAAAACATTCTCTACAATATAATGGATTATAAATGATACTAGTTTAGACTCCTCTTAACTCATTGTGTGATCCACAAATTGTTGTTTCGGGTCTGGGTATTATGTGTATGTGAACTTGAGTGTTTGTAAACGCATCCACGATACAGAAGGAAATCCTAGTGTTCAACGTTTTTAAAGAAAAGGAATCCCATTTGAAATCTTATTAGCAACTCCGATACATAGAAAATAAGTAACAATGTGAAGTTGAGAACAAAATATTGAGTAACGTAATTAAAATTTTGTATTAAATAAACCACTCAATTTATTGAAAACAATGTATTAAGATGAAGGTATTAGAGTTCAAAATGTACTATTGAATATTGAAATCATCACAGGACTAAGAAACGGTATATAAAGCAAAACTTAAGTACTTTAGCATTTTTGGAAACCTATTGTTGTCTAAGCAATATTGAACTCTAATGACCATCACAAAAACAAAGAATTTTCAATGTCAAAAAAACACTCACTCACTCTCTAGTACCAAAAAACAGGTACCTACTTATATAGGGTGAATGGTAATTAGTGAACGATATTTAAACACGTGATTGTACTCATGATTACAAATAACTTTCCCAAAGAAACCTATTTTGTATGCTCGCTAGTTTTATTTTTATCACAATAACAAAACAACAAAATATCACGCATGATCAGCTGTTAGCAGCGAGGCGCCCGCGCCCGCGCTGTATACTAGTAACTGGGTAGGTATGCAACTTTGCTTAATTTGTAATTTTGATAAAACTATTGAGTATACAATAAAGGTTTCTTTGGGAAAGTTGTTTGTAATCATGAGTACAATCACGTGTTTAAATATCGTTCACTAATTACCACTCACTTTATATACTTTATTTAATACAGTATGGGACTAAACAAACTATTTTCTTTTATATTTGATATCAATTTATGTTTCATCAGAAGGCTTTTGTCAAATAATAGACTATTGTCACACTTTATTTCATGTCATTATAACCTGATTTGACTGTTTAAGTTTTATGTACAGTTGGAGTGGTAGCTTGGCGACTGGCAGCTGCGGTGTCACGGGTTTGATTCCCGCACGGCCGCCCGTCGTATGAGTCTGAGAAATTATATTATCTACGACACAAAAATAATCCTATTGTTGGATCAATAAAAGAGAATTCAACTCAGTCAACTCACCCCTAAACACAGACACACACTAAGTACCTAGTAGTAAAAAAAATAAGTTTGAATAGCCTTTAAACCTTCCTTAATAGGGGGAAACAAATACTAAAGGATTTTCTGACATTTGCAAACTTTATTCACACTGCATCCAACCAATATTCAGTTCTATTACAAAACGCTAAATTTTACTTGCGTAAACCTTTATGTGAAGTTAGGCTAAAGTCGACTTTATCTCTATTGTAATAAGAAACGAATTTGGTTGTATAATGTAAATAGAGCTTAAAATGCATGTTTGTCTAATCTAATACTGTAGTAAACGGAGTATTGTTTGCGTTAAAGATCGAATACCGGTTTAAACCGGTTTCGGTCGGATTTCTAAGATCGAAGTAGTAAAAATGCGTTTTTCATTTACCATCAATACAACAGATTTGAATGTTCACAAAATTTGCCAGTCTAGAACATTCGCACTCTCATACCAAACATTGCATACAAATATTTGACCAAATTTACCATTCATATACACGTGGGATTGGTGACAAATGTTGGACAAAATGTTGGCGTATCTTTCAAATATATGAAACCAACCAATGAGGTGCTACCAACTTTTTATTCACCAATGACGTTCATATAGCGTGGGAACTGACCGTCCAATAGAGAATGAGCTAGTATCAAACCATTGCAATTGCCATTACATTTTTGACAGCTAGACACCTCTAAGCTACTTTACCGCCATCTAATGAACAAAAACAGCAACTTCATGATCAGGTTTATATTGTCATAGAAAGATATACAGCCAGAATAAATTATCCAACCTTTGCCACCATATTAAAAAAATAGTAAAACCGTCCACTCCCACGCACCCGCATCACAAAATAGCTGCTCCATACAAAATAACTACCAAACATACCGATTCTGTAAAATTTCGAATACGAACCATAGAATTTTCAATACATTTACAATTAGCTCATACAGAAAATATTGCAGAATAACCCTCTCATTACTCAAGTACTTAATATAATTCTATTTACATGATAGAAACTAACTACCTAAGAACACAGTCGTATGACGTTTAAAAATCGTCTTTACTACATATAACATAAAGTCTCATTTTACAAAAAAAGATTGTAGACTTGATTTCGTTTACATTGTACTAACATATGAGATTGGTGCCTACATTGAAAACTATTGCCTATTGAGAACCGTCCTAACACTAGCTGCAGTAAGGAATTGTAAAAGGGTTAAAAATGACTTATTTATTGATATGAAATATTATGTATCCACTTTCAATCTAGTAGCAGACTTAGAAAAGAATAAATAAAGACTAAATTCGCTTAACTGGGAAATTGTTATACTGGTATAAATTAAGTTATTTTATCGACAAAGACCTCAAAAATGTTAGGGCTCTGTTTCACAGTACCTGATTAAGTTCTTTTTGGCATAATTGAAACATATTTTGACATATTTCATAGGGAAAATACGTCATGAAAAATATCATAATTGCCGTACTCCGAGACATTTAATGATTACTTAAAGTATTCCTTGGACTGGGTTAAGTAACCATTAAATGACTCTTGAGTGCAGCAGTAAGTCTGCAACTAGCTTTAAGGGATAAATCACTACCAGGACTATAACTATTAAACCAATCGGTAAAACAGACAGAGCACTAAATAAATGGAGACCACAACGCTTCAAAAATTTACACATAATACAGTTCAAATACTGCGTGAGCCCTCCATGAATTCACTCCTCTGTATTCTATCGTAAAATGAAACTCACTGATAATTCCTTAAATTTCGTCTTTTATAAAGTATACAACACTGACACTGCACTTCACCAGAACCTGGGGCGAGGCCCCATCCAGCGGTTAGGTCGCGGTCCGTTCCTAGGCCAACCCTGTTGCGGAGAAAACCCCGGAGGCCTAAAGTTAGTCCGCGGACCCCAATTCCTAGGGAACCGAGGGTTCATGAACCTCGGCTGGTGTTGTTGCCACTCCTCTTTGCCAAAGTCCTCGAATGGTGGGGATGGGTTGCGGATTTCGTGGTGCTTAGTCTTATCTAAGCCCCGGCTCCTAAGATCCTCTTCGTAGGCGCTGTCGTTGGAGTTATCCTCAGTGAGATCGAAGGTTTTAGGGAAATTTAGGGGTTTTTGGAAGTTCATGTTGAAGTTTTTGAGGGAGGGTGGCATGGCGTCGAATGGGTTCACCATCGGTGGCATTACGGGGGCGGAGTGCGGCTCTTTCTTATCGCTGTTGATCTGTATGAGATTTTTGTGGTTGTGTTCATTGTGCACCTTGCCGTTGTCTCCTCCCACCAACACTTTGTTGTTGTTATTGAAGCTGTGCCGTCTCTCCACCTGGTTTTGGTTTGCGTACATTCCTTCTGAAAACATGTATGAGAATATTGTTTAAAATCTAACATATAAAACAAGTAAATTGAGAATATCTGCACTTAGCAGATGGCGCCACTAGCGAGTTATGTCCTGTGAATACAATCAACAGACTGATAATGCTTTGTTGAACTTACTTGAAATTGTTTACCTCTAGCATACATTTTCTAACTAGTCTAAGACCCCACCACAATCACGACTAATAGGGTTTCTCCCCCCTTTTTGATAGTTACGCCAAGTAGCGGATGATCCAAGGCTGAAAGAATGGTGATGATGATGACGATGATGCCTTTATATAAACGGAATATCTTACGTTGATCCTCGTCTTCAGACAGATCCATGTCGACGCTCTCCACGATGTCCGAAGGTGGCACCAGTGGCGGTACCCTGTAATCCTATTTAAATACACATGTTATTATTAATTTTATTGTTATTGGATATAAAGTCGAAAATCCAATGAAACAAATTGGAGTGAATGAATGAAATGCCGAAATAAATTCAGAATCAATCTGTATAAAGAAAGGAAAAAATATAATGATAATTAAAACTGTTCGGTAGCTCAATCTTCAGATTTTTTTCTGCATTATTATAACGAACATGTACTTACTTGATCCCTCGATACAGAGTTGATTGGTTGAGGTGGAGGAGTAGGTTGATGTGTTAACGAAATCAAATTCCTATGGTCCACATCTGAAAGATGAAAATAATTAAATCAGTAGTTTCTTCAATGAGCTTCGGTTGTTGTAAAACACACTATGTTTTATTTGGGCATCCAAATAATGATCACATCACTTAGTAATAATCTAAGTACACAAGGAATAATTGTAAATGTGCAAGTTTATTGAACGGACCTGTATCCTTAGTATGAGTTTGCACACAAGAGTTCGCTCAGCGCTCTGATTGGCCGGCACGAATAAACCAACCAATCAAAGCACCGAACGCGCTCTCGTTTCGATTACTTTAAACGTAAACCAAACTCGTACTAAGGGTACTGAATGAAAGAGACAGAGATAAATCAGCAACTCGCATAACCGCTGGAAGAAGCTAGTATTACCTATATTATTAAGAATGGCTCTTATTTATTGTTACCTTGATGTACAGGGTGTCGCACGGGCGCCGGGTTGACTACAGGCGGCACTGGCGACAAAGCCGGCAACATTCTGTGGTCTACGTCTTCCAACTCTGTAAGGCATAATCAGATACTTTGATTATCTATATTGTACTCGTATACAATACATTATGAAGAACAAATATTTGATTATTTTCGTAGCATAGGCTCTGTCTGTGACTTCAGAAGAACCGATTTGAAAAAAACAATAGAATTGATAAACTTGAAGACAGAAAGAAAAAAAGTTCAGTGATTATTTGCGTCATTTGTCGCACGATGCTACTCATAAGTATGAGTCCCGAAACTAATCGTGTTATTTCGTTAAAATTTGACTTTTTCCATGAACCATAATTAAATTACATATTATCTCGTGATACTGATACAAAAAACTTGTTATTTCAAACATTAGAACTTAAGACGGGATGTTTATTAATGTCTATGAGTTTCCGATATTTCGGCACTGTTGCAAGCGCCATGATCACGGATGAACTGCGGAGTTCTAGTTAATATGCCGTCTTAAGTTCTAATGTTAGTATTAGTGACCATGTCAGTTTAAAAACTTATATTGTTATTTCAAAACTCAAAAAGCCATTAACTAATATTATGAACAACTTACGACCAAGCAGTGGTAGGACGGGCGGCGGCGGCGGGGGCGGTAATATGCCCCTGTGATCCACATCTGTCGGAATCTCCTGCAATGCAATTGGGTTAGCGGACAATCGAAATCAAGGAAGCAATATTGCTCCAGCCATTATAATACTCTGTATTGCTATGTGAACACTTGTATTTTTGACATGTATTTTTTCTTCTGTTTTATTAGCTGTAAATCTTCCTTAGTTATTAATGCTAGTAGTAGTAGATCATTACATTTGACACTCTTTTCCATCAAATATCACAAAGTATGCTATTCTTATATTAACATTTTGTTACATTAGGATTTGAAACTGAACTTCTCATTTTAATTTATAACAATAGATATCAAAAATCTCAATTCAAAAACCAATCTTCGTATCTAGGATTAAGATCGATTTACAACATTCTTTGTGTATGTAAAATGTATGTAACTTCAGTCAAAAACCGAGATCGAGATAAAGAATTTCGATTAGGATCGGTAATAATTTTGATCCATAATATCATTCGCACCGTATGGATAACGTTTCCTATTTATAACATTCCATTTTGTCGTGTATTGCAAACTCGTACGTATAATATTATCGTATATTACAACGTCGTGTCTGTCGTATGTGTCGTCACTTACCTGTGGATATCGCACTGGCTCAGGCGGCGGTATGGGGCGCGGCGCGGGCGGCGGCGACTCCGGCGTGTCGGTAAACACGTTCGAGTTCAATGTAGGATTCACGCGCTAAGAACAAATGATAAAAACTATATTAATAAAGGATGGTACGGCTTTTTCGCGTGAAAAACGTCGGATCTTTCATTTGGATGTATGCTGGACACAGATAGATAGGGTGAATAGTAATAGTGGTAGGAATAGTAATAGGGTGAATAGTCAAAGTGAATAGTAAGGCAGAAAGGAAGGGAAGCAAATATACAATAGTTGCGTTATGTGAGTGAGGTTACCGGAGGCCCAATTACTCCCCTTCCCAATCTTCCCAATCCCTGATTCCCCAACAACCCTTAAATTCCTAACCCCCAAAATACCGGCAACACACATATAACGCCTCTGGTGTTTCACGTGTCCATGACCGACGGCCATTGGTTACCATCAGGTGATCCGCCTGCTTGTTTACCGGCTTATACCATAAAAAAATCAATAGTGACATGATGATGAAGAAGTCCCCAGATGGTTTATTTCATTATTACCACTGATAGATGGCACTACTATAGCGGACTATGGTAAGACTTAATATGAACATTATCTATATACTTTTAGATATAAGAAAAGATAGAAACTTACTGGCATACTCCAGTTGGTACTGTTCCAAGAGCTGGCCGCTTCTTGGTGGTAAGGCTCTGGCTCCTCTGTAAATAAGAAAGGTAACTATTGAATTAAATTACACAAAAATCTTGTTAACATTATTAAATAAATTGCATCTAGATTTAAACATAAATTAGAATTCATACTAACGATAGATTAATAATTATTACTATTAGAAAGACTTATTGTTCATTTGCATTGAATATACTCCGAAAGAAACTACGGGAATTAATTATTTTTCATGAACAAGAAGCCCTATTCTATACAAAGAGAAATCTTGATTCCACACAGACGAAGTCGCAGGTTAGAGGCTAGTTAATTATTAATTGAAATGAATATAAAAATATGTATGTGGTAAAGTGAGTTTAGTTTCTAGGCTACGTTAAATCGTATGATTAAATTAGGAATGTACAATAGAATTTGATCGCAGCTTTAAAATTTTTTATCAATGTAACGAAGTCACAACTTCAACGGGTTTGATGATTGATCATGATATGATTTTCTATTTTGGAGTAGGTAAGTTAGAATCATTGGTATCTAAATATGATATTTGTAACAAAAAACGGGAGTAAAATTACAATTTACAGTCGCAGTAAGTCTCAATAACCTCACATTTGTAGTAATAGATTTTTTATTAGGTAGGTTATTCAGACTGGCCGTTAAAAATATAACTCTGGATAAGTCGAATTAATCTTTGAGTTCCCGAAATGCAAGGAAAACAGCAAACGAAAAAAACGGCCCATATTTATTATAACGTCTTGTAATGATTACTTAACCAATTGCTTGGTAACGATTTTGTTCCGAAACCCATTGCTAAGGACTGAGTAAAGTATCTAATTATTAAATGACTGAGATATTGTAAATACTGAGTACATATATATTTTTTCCAAACACGCCGATATATCTAAGATCGCCGCCGTATGATCTTATGCATAACCTTTGTCTATAATGCTATATATAATCTTACACAAGAAAACTAATAAGTTCAAGCTAACAATAATTGTACAGTCATTAAAAAGTTACTGAACGGTTAGCGCAATGGCTGCGCAACCGACTTCTATTGCGCAAGTACGATTTCTGCACGGAATAATGCGAATAGTCTGATCCACAAATTATTATTCTGAGTGTGATGAGTATGTGACATTAGAAAACACATTCACAGCACATGAGACAGTCCTTCTGTTATTGCTTTTAGCAAATTGTGCAGGACAAATAATGAATCGTTTTAAAAGATTGCCTGTCGTCATCCACTAATAAATAAAGTAAAATTTCTTTATTTCTGACCCAATATTAGTCCATACATACGTCCGTACCCAATATTAGTACGTACGTACAATAATTGTGTTTCCTGGTCTGGGTGTTTCGTGCATGTTATATTTAAAAACGCACCCACAACACAGGAGAAAATCCTAGCGTTCGTTCAAAAAACGAGCACTAAGGCCCGAATACTCAAACGCCACTCAATTTTAAGACGCTCTCAAATATAGTTTTGTCTCTATCTATTCTTTATAAAATGATAGAGATAACACAATATTTAAGTACAACTTCAAATTGAGTAGCGATTCACTATTCGGGCGTTAGCTTCACTGACGGTAGACCGACAGACTATTATTTATTTCTTTAATTGTTGACGTTTCCAAAGTACCTTAGAATTTATAGGTTTAATTGGAATAAATTTGACTTTGAAACAGTTAAAATTGCAAGGCTACGTAATATAACCGTAATGAAATATCATACCAGTGAGGTCCATGGTGCCATAGAAGGATGTAGGCGGCGGCGGGTTGCCCGGCGTGTCTGGTGTTAGTAAATCTAGCCCGGGCAACGTGTCCTGTGACTTTTGGGACATCGACGCGCTAGTTACTATGAACAAATTATTTCAACGTGATTTTAAAGTCAAGCTAAGCTTTTCGACGAGTCTTATTTGAAGCTAAGACGTTTTGTATTATTGTGGGGTGATATGTAAACAAATGATTGTTGCATAACGGGTACGCATGCAAAACTTAAAACTGTGCAGGGAATTTGATACCTTAAAAACTATAATAATTGCTTATACACACAGTGATTCAATAAAGAAAATAAACTTATAAATAATTTTGCGTTGTAAAAAATAAGGTCACACATAAAAATCATGCTGTATAGTGCGTTATAATGTTTGCGCAATTTGCGCATTTCAATGCGCAAAACAGCCTACTAATATATGTCGTTGTGCAAAATATCATTTAAGTAACAGCGTATAGAGCATAAATAAACTGACGCGTAAAAATTGATTAGCTGGCGAAGTTTTCCAGAGGCGTCATATGAAATATCATAGGAATATTCGCTTAAATAGTAGCATGTGTGCTCTTGAATAATTTCCCTTAACCATATTCAAAAGCCCTGTAGACGTCCACCAGCCAAATCAATACCTTATACAAGTGATAATAATAACTAAAATGCAAACTAAGGAACAAAAATTCGCATACGATTTGCTATCAAGCAAAAAAGTGCTCTAAAACGCTGTATAGCGAACTAACCTGAGTTATTATCCGATGCGTTGGTATTATTATCAGACATCAGATTTTTTAGGACGTCGTTTATATTAAACTCCTGCTCGCCTTGTTTTGGCCTACTGTTTATCACTTCGATTTTGTTTGCTGCAATATTAATTCACCACAATTGTATAGAAGTGAGAATATTGCTTTTTTAAACTTTTAAATTCACTACAATCTGATTTTTCCAAGGATATTTTATAGGAAGAATAATTTAGAAAATTCGACAATAATTCTTATATAGTAAAAACTGTCAAATGTCAATTTTATCCTACATATAAGAATTTTACAATCGATAGATAGCTATCGATATACTTCCTATTTAAAAAAAAAAAACTTCAATTCCTAGTTCTATCTTTCAGTAATATAGCTAAAATTGATAGTACGAGTTTGCTTTACGATTAAAGTAATCGTAAGAGCGCGTTCGACGCTTTGATTGGTTGGTTTATTCGAGCTGGCCAATCAGAGCACCGAACGCGCTCACGTTTCGTATACTTTAGACAGTAATATAGTAAGGGTACTGATCAGTATAATCTAAAAGATAAATTATCAAAGGAATTTCGACCGTAATACGCTTAGTAATAAGAGCTAAACTTACTGCTATTCAGGATATCACTGGATTCGTTGAATAGTGCCATTGGATTTTCTGACGTGAGAAAAGACGTGAGTCCTAGGTTATAGAGGGATCCATCAGCTGCTATCGATGAGTTGAAGGTTTGGTCGATGTTGTAGGCAACTGTAACAAAGAAAAAAATATTAATGTATGATATATCTTACATAAATCACAACTAGCTTAATAAGCCAATCAACTAAAGGCCTGAATGACTAGCCGTTTTATTGAATGGCGGAATAGGCATGTTTCCTGCTAGTCAAATTCAATACTTTTTTTCGAAACGTTAAAAACGATATTTTCTATGAACTTTGTATGAAATACTCTATTATGACGTCATAAGTTTTTGACGTCAAATAGCAGACTTATTTCTAGAAATTTAGCTAGAAAAATCGAAAATTAAGTAGTTCATCAAATTTAAGAATGAGAGTGATTATTTTTAAATTTTTTATTGTATTAAAAAGTTGTAATAATTTATTTTTTACCCAGTCATCATACCTATTGATCATTCCTATCATACATCGATCAACTTTATGCCAAAGCAATAAGGTTGAGAATATATCTGTATGACCTGAACCTCTTCTTATGTATGTAGGGTACTTAATGTGTTCGTAAGACTGCCTCATTGGTCGAGTGCTCGCAAGTGCGACTTCCAATCAAACGATCTCGGCTGCGAATTGCAGCTTGCGATACTCGGGTCGAGTGAAGTACTAAAGTATCTATAGGTTCACGCTTGACCGCTATCTCACCTGATGGGAAGCGACGATGGAGCGCGCTTACCTAGAAGTAACCTATTCACTCTTTGTCAGTTACGTCGAAAATGGAATTATGCCTGGTGTGTGGTTATAGGCTCACCCCCTATTACATGGGACTCATAACAAAACTGCTGAAAAGTGGGTGTACATTGTATAATGTGGCATTATGTGCTCCTCTGCCTATGCCATCAGTGATTAAAGGCGTATCAATATGAGGCACTTACTTTCATCGTCATCCCCAGTGTTTTCCGGTACGGGCAGTTCGAGGTCCTCATCAGGCCCTGGAGATGGAACATCTTCGTCCCGCTGGGGCGGCGATGGGGCAGCATTAGGCAACGTCGGTATAAGCTCGTCTAGTTTCCGCTTCAACGCTTTCACACGCGCCCCAAAGTTTTTGTATGCCTAGAAACATTTTATTTTTTAAATAATTAAAGATGTGTTTTTTACCCGACTGCCAAGGAAGGGTTATGTTTTTCGCGCGTATCTTGTATGTATGAGCCTAATATTCTTTATTACCTCATTTCTTCGAAACGGCTTCATGGATTTCGACAATCAGGGCATCGTTGGATTCGTCTTAATTACCCAAGTGTTCTTAGATATGTGACGTAAAACAAAAACCAACATGGCGTCCGTGAGGCGCCCTAGATAGAACGTAAAAAAAAAAATTTTTTTTTATTTTCTACAATATGGGTATCAAATTAAAGAACTCATCATGAGGATTCCAAAATGGTATATCACTGACATATAGAAAAAAAAATACCATGTGCAATTAGGTTCTTTATTATCCAAACTAAATACTCGTGTAGGTACTACGCGACGCGATTGACTAGCGGTTTCTGAACTGTCGTTTCGTGTCGCGGGTGAATTCTTGAGAAACTCATAGCCGTATTATAACTAACTAAAAAGTGTTAAATAAAAATAAATAAATTAAAAAAATAAAAAACCCGACTGCATAAAAAACACTTTAAATAATAAACAGAATTGATGTGACCCATTAAATAAACTAGACTAATATCATTCAATATGGGTCCCGACTGTTGCACTCAATTATGTTTATTATGGATTCGGGTTTTTTAATTTTTTTAATTTGTTACATCAATTGATGTCTGTCATTTGTATGTAATCTTTGATCGCACCCAACAGTAAAATTGAAAAAAGTATAAGCACATTCCTAATTTTTGTATTGTTTTGCGTAACTTCATGAATTTTTCCACATACGGCCGATTTTTCATGCAATGGATAACTTTAATTCATAGAATAAAATTGACGTTAGACAGTTTTTGTACGGTAACATAGTAAAAAATTCAAATTTATTCCTGTGATAAAGCTATTTGACGTTGGAAATATCGGTCCTTATTCAAATAAGAAATACCACGATCTATAAACAATTTAACTATATTACAAACATGAAATAGCATTATAGACAGCGCGAATAAATCTGTAGCATTATAAAAGGATCATTTATATAAGATAGCCATGTTGCCCACTCTTTGTTATATAATAATTATGTAGTAACTCTGCTATTACAACACCCGCTGAAAGAATAGGAGTGATGACAAATGAGAAGAGAAAATATAAGTACTTACATAAGCGACAACCTTCACCTCGCCTCTCTGCGTTGCGTAGTACTGTGTAGCGGTGGACAGCAGTGCTAACAACGCTTCTCTCGCTACAATCTCCCTTTGTAACGCAGCAGTGTATCGTTCCACACAAGCGATCCCATCGTTCAACTCCTTTTCCACATCATCCTTATTGCCTCTCTCTGTAATAACAACATAGTACAAGCTTATTAATTAAAGTATTTTACATTAATTAAATTACATAACTACTATTATTTACTCTGCTAAATAAAATTATTAATATTGTGTGAATGAGGTTACCGGAGGCCTAATTACCCTCCTCTCCAATCTTTCTAATCCCCAACAACCCTTAAATTTCTAACTCCGTTTCGCCCCAAAAGGCCGGCAACGCACTTGTAACGAATGGTGTTTCAATTCATTAAGTAATGGGCGGCGGCGATTGCGTACCACCAGGTCTTAAGGCTTAACGTCTGCTCGTTTACCGGCTTATTTCATTAAAAAAATTTACTATGATAAACATGTAAACACATTTTTTTGGAATTTGGAATGTACAAATATATATTTATTAATTAATTTGTGCACATAAGTGAACTCAGCAATAAGAGCCCATAGGTGTACTTTCATTAAACACATTGTAGTTACCAAGATGTATTAGTTTTTGCAATATCTAATTAAAGACTAGAAATATAGAACATGCTTGAACAAACCTTTAAGTGAAGCTCTCAGTAGCTCAGCATCAGAAAGTTCTAGATGACTCTCATGGATTTCTTTGAGCCTCAAATCCGTGTCTGCTTCTAATACTGAACACTGTTTTATCTTATTGACCAGTTGCGATGGCTGAAACACACATCATAATAAATCAGTAAAGTTAAAATACAGTTTATATTCAATAACTATTACAGCTAAACTGGAGCATGGTAACTGTATAACTATTATGTTATTAGTTTTTAAATTGACAAGGTCACTTGTAACATCATTAAAACTAAAAACTGGGTATTTACCATGTTTTTTCGAGTTTCCGATATTTGATATTTGAAAAACAATGACGTAGAAAAATCAGCTATAGCTCAACATCTTTTAAAAGCTGGATCAAAACACTGGATTGAGTTACAATAACCCTCAAGCTATCTCGACAGAACGCCACTATATACCAAGACTGGTAAGAGAAGCGATTGAAATAACCAAGTTAAAAAACTTCAACCGTAAAGAAGAAAGTTCACTAGCGGACACAGTGCGTTTTGCGTGTCGAATAAATCGAGTTGTGAGTGATACAACTGACAGTGGTACCGGTGTTGTTAGCAAAAACTAATTAGAAAGAGGGTAGACCGATTCGTCTGCACATAAACATCCACCCGCATATACTCCAGTTTATCCGTCATCGTCATCTATCTGTCAGATCATGGCGCTTACAACAGTGCCGAAATATCGGAAACTCAAAAAAACTGAAAAACATTGTAAATATCCCATTTTAAGTTCTTATGATGTTACTATGTTATTTATTTCTACTATTATTTACTTTAAAAAAATGCTAAGTGATCAGCTTCTTTGAATTTAATTTCTGTATTAAAACCTACAGATAGTTTATTGAAAATAGGAAGCAAGAGGAACCTCTGCCGAGTTGATTCTAAATGTAAATGTTTACTACCCACTTGGAACTCTGAATCATCATCTGATTTCTTCACAGCTCCGGCGCTGAGTAGCCCAGTCAAATCTGATAGAAACTCGTCATCATAAACGGATCTTTGTTCCCATATTTTAAATATGCGAAGGATTTTTGGTCTCACTTTATCGTCTCTGAAAAATAAATTACAAAATTAGGTAATTTTGCATATCGTCAAACATAATATGAAACTACAAGAAACAATAAATATAAAAAATAAAACTTTTCTTGTGTTTTTATTGCTTCGTTATATGTTTTCAGTAGATGGTTTATCGATTTTCTCATCAAGTGTAATTTTACACATCTTTTGGTCTTAAAGTCGCAACAACAATATAGATTTTGTTGATAACAAAGTTTAAATACTTATTAATATTACGTGGATATAAACCTGCCCTGTGGTAACAGCAAAGTTGAATATGCTACTCACTACACATCATCTCAATTCCGATCGATTCAACATTGATATTGTGAAATTTTGTAGGTACTCTTGAGTTGCAGAACTTTTTTTTTCTTTTTTTTTTTGAAAAACGTTGCCCCACATTAGGATTTTCTCCTGTGTCGTGGGTGCGTTTACAAACATACTATTGCATCTGTATTGTGTGGATATTCAATGAACTAAATGGTATTGAGTTTAGCTTTATATTCCGTAGTCTGAATGCTATTTACACCTACAATTGGGGTTGTATAGTTTTGAACTGCACTGAACATGTTAAATACTAGCTTTAGCTAGCTTATTTATATTTACCCTCTTTCTTCATATTGCATGTAATAACATTACATGATAAAAACTTGTATATGAGTTCTCAAACACTATTTTTGGATTCTAGCTTCTCACTTAGGGTAGATCTTAAATTTTTTATCAAGGCAGTGAAAAGGTTAACCTGTAATATCCAACCTGCTTGGTAAATGTAGCCGTTTAGACAAGTCTAAGTATCATAAATTGTGTTGGTTTAAATCATTTACTACAATATTGTTCATAGTTTAGACACAAATGTGATAATCAATAGGTAACTAAACTTTATAGGTTAGCTAATTGGAATAAAGTACTGAAATAAGGTTCCGTAGCAACAATTTATGGAATATGTGAGCCATCTACTAGGCATTATTGTATGTTTTGGGATCTTGTCTTGTACATAATAAATTAACAACTTCTCACCAGTATAATCACAGAATTCAGTAGGCGACAAACACTAACATTATTATTCCATACATACATAATTTCACGCCTGTCTGCCATGAGGGTAGGCAAAGAAAACGGACCGCCAATTGCTATGACGGTCAGTGGGTAGACTTAGGGGCGGATTTCTTACATACCTCTTTAGCATACATTACCTACATAATTTTTGCTACATTATTATACCAGTGTTGAGGAGCAGCGGATTCATGGCTGTTCCTATTGTGGTATCATAAAATTGTTAGCACAACACTAACCTGACCAATGGCGTAGCTTTCTGCAAATTAAGTCCCCAACTCTCGACAAACTCATAGTTCTTCCGCTTACTGTACTGGATCACATCGTTAGCCAGATAGAACAGGACCAGTCTCTGTTCTACCTTCACCCTTTTCAATACGTTCAACCAACTGGAAACTATCTTTTTATGATGCGGCCTTTGCTTCAAACACCACGCCGACAAACCCTGGATACTCTCCTGAGTATCCTTCAGATGCATTAGTCGTTTCTCAAATGCTAAAGTGTTGAATTCTTCAGCTTCACCCATTGTTATCAAACTAACGAAATATCACTGACACATTATATTTTCCAAAAGTCTCATTATATGTCACTCAATAACACACTTTTCTTATTAAAACAGCAACCATTGCAAGGTTTTACACTTATAAATTCAGTACACAGCACGAAAATGCGAACAAATAAACCTAAGAGAAAAACCGCGTTGTTAGCACTTAGCACTAATAGGATATCGTACTTATTATACTTTTCAGCGGAATATCAAAAAAAAATTAATACCGCTCAGAAAATCTGTACATAATCGTATCATTCTAAAGTTTGACTTCGCGAAATTCTAAACAAATACGGGTAAATCGGAAATTATTACGGAACTAGGTACAGTGCCAAAGACAACAACCGCCATTTTCTTTAATAGTTGTTTTTAATAAAATTCATAGTTAGGCAAAAACGTTTTATGTATACAGCCTACTCTACTCTATTGCTAAAAATTAGTCAATCGTGATAGAAAAAATAATTACGTATAAAATCTTAAAATGAAATATTAAAGTCCCTATACAACTAAGAATGTAGAAAACCATTACATTATAACTATAGAACCCAATCATACGAGAGTTGTGAGTTTGTGAGTAGCTCATTGGCTGTTCTGCATTTCTGTTCATTTCTTTTATTTCAATATTTGTGTAATGCTAATATGCCTTATAAAAAAATCTAATTAAATAGTAATAAAACTCGTCATAGACTACATAGATTACTACCTTTATAATTGTAATCTGTGAATGTTAGTAACATTTCGTAATGTCACTGTCAAGTTAGATATTTTTACATTCATCGTCATTCTTCGCATTGACTGGATATGTCATTGCGTTGCGTTTTACGTGAGGAGTAGGAGTGCAAATGTCAAATTGTAAAGTTGTTTTGCAATACAAAGCGACCGGTACCGGTATCCCGTAGGTACCTATCGGCATTGGAGAGTTGAGATAAACAATTACAACCTAATAATTATTTTTTGTGTGACTCATTCATCACAACAAGAATGTAAGTATTTTAAACATTTAATATAATTATTTCGCCAAAAGTTAGTTTTGCAAGTACTTATACGAATTAATCATGCCCATTATTTATCTTCTGATTTTGGTTATCTGCGTCGATAAGCATTTGTGTATTAAATAACTAAATTTACGTGCTAAAAATGAGCATAATTAGGGTAAATATATCAATAGGAAATATCTGTGTAAAGTAGATACTTATCTACCACGATTTTATGAATTTTCCTGTTTATTGCACTTCTCAAAATATTTAATCGAGTTTGTATAAAATCATGAATTGGTTGATTTGAAATTTGAACCATCCTATTTGGTACAAATAAAGTATTTTGGGTTATCGGACACGGCACGGCTGACTAATCGTGAGGCCTTGGGATTATTATTGCGTCATACTTAAATTTGGTTGCGGTTTTAGATTCAATAGAGACTAAGCTATGTCGCAAGTGCGATTCCCAGGTCTTTTAATTTCAGATTTTCGAAAAATTTCTCAGTAGTAGCACGGTTTCTGGAATTGTGCCCAGTATATGGCAATAGGCTCACCCCCTATTACATGGGACTTATAACACAAATGGTGATAAGTGGGTGTAACTACATTGTATAGCGGTTTTACGTGCCGTAATGTGCACCTCTGCCTATCCCGTCGCGGATAAAAGGCGTGACATTGTGTGTAGATCTGTAGCTACAGGTCTAGTCTATGTAATAGGTATCTATGTAGTTAGTTAACTTGAACGAAATATTAATTACCTAGTTGTACCTTTTTGTTCCTGCTTACCGGCGTCCCAATAGGGATGATGACGGGTATGAAAATTAAAAATCTAATTAGTCCATCAGTTAGGTAATGAAAAAATATTAGACACGCATATAGCGACCAACCGTTTTTAGCGACGAAAGTAACGACCGAATTTCACACATAATTGTCCGGTTACAACGACAAAACGACGAGCGTTGCCGTGTTTACAAATAACTCATAGAAAATAATGAAATAAATGATTAGCTATCTCAACTATCGCCCCGCGCGACGCCTCTGATAAGATAACAATACTTAGATAAAACGAATCAAAGTTTAGGAGTGGGAGCTAACTACGTCACTATTCAGTACAAAACTTACTCTAAAAGACGTCACGCGATATTTCAAATCGATATATCTTCGAAAGTATTTGTTTCCGTAAGAAAATAAAAAATACGTGTCTAATATTTTAAAATAATCTATAAGACAGACATTAAAAAAAAAGTCATCTACCCTATTGTCAGATGAAGGCTCTATTTTGTACCAGGTAGATAGAAAATACAATAAAATACCTACCATGCGAGCGAAGCATCAATGGGATGCTAGTTAACAACAATTTAAGTTTCATCTCATTGAGTCTGGAATGGCATCTGCGCGATTAATACAAGTGTTTAGTAGACAATCTGACTATTGACAGTCGGGAAATGAACTGGACGATCGTCGGAGTAGCCGTGCTCAAGCGCTGGTGATGTCGATTTTGTCGATGATGACGAAATATCCAACCTTAGTTGAACAACGAGTTGATGAGATATTAACTTTATGCATTTGCTTTATTTTTAGATTCAACATATTTTGTCAAGATGATTATATTGACGGGGAAGAACTTGGGCGAGAGACACAAGGATTTAAACGCAAAGGTTAAAGAAGCCAGAGAAAAGCGTGTCGACTTTGATGAATTAAAACGGACACCCGAACAATCAGATGTAGACAAGTTATTCAAAATAGCCCTTGCTTCAAAATATATAAATATCGACTATATAGTTGAGGTCCTCAAATGTGGAGATCCTTTGTACATTTCGAAAGCCCTAAAATGTGTTTGGATGTATGACGATAAGTATGCACATATTATCAATCCAGATAATCTTCAAAATAACATTATACCGTTCATGTCAACAAAAATGAAGAAAAAGATGCTAACAGCTGTTTCGATGCACGTCAGAAACGAGTCAAGAGCCGCTGAGTTTTATAATTATTGTATGAACATAGGGTGCCCAAATATTGCCTACAAATTTTTATATTTTACAAATGAAAACTTTAAGCTGAAAATCATAGAAGATCCTTTAAAACAAAGCGCCATGCTCCCAACCTACAATGAGAATGGTGTTAACGTAAAACATTTCATTGGCTCTTCATTTATTCTGGCAGACGTATTTCTCTCTAATTTAAACGTGACCACGAGAAATGAAATTCTTTCTACTCTGAGTTATTTATACACATTTTCAGAAGATAAATATTTGAATCTTTTAGAAAAATATACTGATTTAACATATAGTTATGGAATAAAACGATTTCTAACTTTACGTATTTCCAAAAGCATTATGAAGAAACACAAAGATAGGGTTTTAAAGGCACCTAAAATGTATGTGAGTATACTGAACGCAAATGCCATAGTTAAATACAGTACTGTAGAAGACGCAAAAATATATGCTATTGCCTTTTTCCCAGATAATATTAATGAATTTTGGTGGAATAAAAACTATCTAAATGAGCATAAATACTTTCTTGACAAAATTACGACTGGAAAGTTTCAATTTATAAAGGAAATGTTTACCTCAAAGTTTCCAGGAGAGGAGTTTGAAATGAGTTTAAGATTTTATCAGAACAGATGCTATGAAATCATGACTGCAGCAGAAAGGGAAACATGGGCTTTACAACAAATAGCCAGTGAAAAAGAGATTCTTGGTAAAGGTCAAGACTATCAATGGTATAAGTTTATCAATTTCGAAAAAGCGTTTAAAGAAATGAAAAAATTAGTATTGATCACTCCAAATAGGACTAAACGTGCAGATATGATGCTAATTCTGATTGAAAGTGCAAAAAATCAACGTGAACTAGAGACACTTTTGAAACATTTTTACGAGAGACATGTTAACGAACAAAAATATGTCAAAGAAAATTTCCTTGACAAAGTAATGAATTACTTTAATGTCTACGAGTTTGATACAGGTTGCTGGGAAGCTTTGAATATCATGTTTCATAATTTAGAAGTCTACAGTTCGACAGACTACATTAGCAAGAGTGAATACAGAATCATTGCTCTAATTTACCATATAATTCATAATATTGAAATCCCAGACGCTCTCAGGAACAATATTGCTTCCAGAATGCAATTTTATTCATTAAAACAAAACACTGACAAGCTGACAAAAGAACAAACAGAGAAGGTGTTTCAATATCTATTTAACTTGTACATGGACAAAATTCGCGAATTTGAAAATGTACCTTATAACGACGACATCAAAGGCGACCTTAGAAAATATATTTTCAACATATTGGATTTATTAGATCAGTACGAAAAAACAAAAGAGCATATACCTGAACTTGTACATCACTTCATGAAGTTAGATTGGTCAGAATTTGAATACCACAAATTTATCAAAATATCCACAAATGCTCCACCGCTTAATTTACTGCATGACTTAAAATCAGATTCAAAACTCCTGATTGAGCGTCTTCCACTTGTAAGAAAGAAAATGAATGAATCTTACACGTACAACATCAGTACTGTACTCAAAAAGTTAAAGATCTATTTTTCGCAAGATGTTGCAAAGGAATGTTTAAGATTTTTTAATTCATTGCTAGATGAGGAAAAGTTATGGCATAGAGAAGCGCAAGCAGTAGTACATGCCTTATTTCAACTAGGAGACGAAAACTTTAAAGTAGATTTAATGAAAAAGTTTGCTCCAAAAGAAGCTACTATTAATCATAGCGAAATCGACGAAAAGTTATTACGCATTCAAATGGCAATATGTTCGCACGTTTTATACTCGCGACCTCCGGTTCCTCTTGAATGTATATTCATGTACTTAAAAGGAGATTACGTACCTTTTTGTTTGCCAATGTTTAATGCACTCTTGTCTGACCTACCATTACCGCTTTGTATTAATTTTGTTGAGAACTTATTGGATAAACCTGTCTCCATCCAGAAACATGGAATACGACTCGCTTTTCAATGTTTCAACACAGAAACTTTCAATACAGTTATTCTTCGAGCATGGAAAAAAACAAAAAATGTTTCCCTCAGAGATGTTATATTTGATGCACTTTACAATAAAATTAGCACATCGGGGGGTGGCCAAGAAGCGCTATTTGAGACTTTAAAATCAATAATTTTAACTCTAAAACACGACGATGATGACGCCATATTCAACCTTATAACGTCTTGTACACTCCCTGAACATTTCGCGATGGAAAGTATTATGATGGCATGGAAAGTAGTTAGTCAGTTTCCGCCAAAACTGACGAATCTCAACCGTATGCGTGATCTTGTAATTTGTTTTACTAACAATATTGATAAAATTCGCCCAGACATCGTCTACGAAATAGTGGATACATTTATAGCATCAGTATTTAGGCCAGATGAAGAGGATGTTAAAGGAAAACTAAGCTCAGAGGCTATTTCTTTGATCTCCAGCAAATGGCGTCTTACAGCAACTTTTATCGTACACCTGAATAATGACGACCTTGATAAAAAAATTGAGCTAACTAAATTAATTTTGATGAAGTGTTTTAAACCTCACAAAGTAGAAAATAAACACATTTTAATAGAAACTGGAATGCGGTTTATATCACAGCTTGAAGATGCAAGTTACAGTCAAACACCATCCCGCTTCGGAAATATTAATAGAGTAATGCAGGCAGTGATACAGACACTGCAAGATGTGTTTACCACGGAAGAAATTTACCTACGAATATGGGAACTACAGCTGGGGATTGTGGCTAGAAAAGCTATTCAATCGGCAGGAATAATTTATGAAAATGCGGCGCATGACTTTGGTAGGGAACTCGGAAACTTGGTTAAGGAGTATGTTGATAAAGAATTGTTTTTCAATTCTTTCTTGTTACGAATACATGATTTATTAATAACGAAAATCACTAATGTTACAAGTATATTAAATCTCAATAATACCGATAACTTTTATGTTAAGTTATGTAGAGAATTATTGACATTTGAAATGATTGAGACCTATTGGCTGGCTTTATATCTCCTGCCTTGTTATTCCTCGGATCTACCTCCTCAAGTAGACAGGAACGACTATGTGTACATTACAAATAAGTTATATAATTTAAATAATAAAGAGCTACGTTTCTACATGTTCGATAAATTCGCAGGGCCCGGGAAAGATTTAATTTTAAATTAATTCTTAACAATTTCTGTTACGAACTAATGAATAAAAATCCCGGGGTAACTTGAAACTGGTAGAGAAGACAGTATTTTGTTATATAGATTACATAAGTGATGATTGCTATAATAATATAAAATGTTATGTTCTTTGTTGAATACAAACTTTTGTGTATAAGAAAAAGTTTTTTAAGATGTAATGAATACAAACTATTTTATGTCTCTAGCTAAAGGGCCGTCCCGGTATTGCTTTGGTGCTATGTGATATACCTTTATGATGATTTTTAGAACATATATTATTATATCTATCTTGCAAGTTTAGAATAAACAATCCCAATTTCTCTTGGTCCTCAGATCAGATGGGAACGGCTCAACTGATTTCGCACAAATAATTTTTTGGCGTATTTGTAAAGGACAAGAGCAATTTTCTTATAAAAAAAATATTCGTCGTGTAAATTCAGGAACTAGAACAGCTAGCGGCCCTTACTATGTTATGTGTGTAAGTCATTTGGCGTTATTTAATGTTACTAATTAGTTTTAAGTTCTAAATAATTACATTTTGTTAACATGTGTTTAATATTTAATGTTATATTTTTAAGATTTTTCATTTCTATTATACATTTTGGAATATACCACTTGTTTTTAATTATTTGCTTGGACTGAAAATATTTTATACCTAACCACCTTTATTTACCTCAAAGGATATTGGGTAGTCGCCTGGTAATTAAAAACATAGTTTTAACTCTGAAAATTTGGTTTTGGTCTTCAATAAGTAGGCATTACAACATATACAAAGGTGAACGGCAGACCCCGGACTGCATATTTTTGGACATATTATATTTATATTATATTATACTTATATTTATAGCTGTACCACTTATTAAGTTAGTTTGTCCACAAACAGCAGCAAATAACTGAACTTAAATTTTAATACAAGTGACGTATGGTCTATTTCCTTGTCACATAAATGCACGTTTTTCGATGAGGGCAAAAATCATCTTCTTATTGACTAAAAACCATCCTGTTTGTAGGTACCCCTTCTCCTCCTTAAGTTATCTGCGGTTATAGGTCGGGCATTACCCGGTGTTTTGATGGTTATCTGTTTGTGGTCAAGTGACAAGTTAACCTTGATCGTCGGCAGCAGACCCGCTTACGGTGACCCGGAGTGTCTTCGGCGACGGCTGGGGTGTGACGAGGTTCGTTTCTCGATGATTAGGAAGAAAGGTTTAATAAAATTAGTTCCCCAATTACCCCTCTTACTAATCTTCCCAATCCTTCATTCCCCAAATAACCCTTAAATGCATAAGTCCCAAAAGGTCGGCAAATAGTGGGCCGACTTTCTAACAGTCCTATGTTGAAAGGATGGCGGTAGGATAAGATAAGTACTAGCAAAATAAAAAACACAATTTTAATTCTGCGAATTTAATCTGTAATCTACACAAAAATGCAACGTTTATCAATATTCCGTATAAAAAATAAGTACAACAACAAATTTAATATCTACGACACGTTACTATTTAGAATGAAGCCATTACCTACATGACATCAACACCACGTAACACATTGCACGATTAATATCCACACTAAAAACCTTTTATTTTAAGTTGTGACACATACTAAATTAACTAAAAAACCACCGTTTACTCACGTAAGTCTTTGACTGCCAATAGAAAACTGTTGAAGGCAAATCCTCCGCTAACGTCGGTCACCGGTGACCACCACGGCGTTCAATGTGTTAATAGAGAAAAGCTATACTATGATGAAGAGTCCCTCTGTGACTCGAAACTAGTAGAGCTTTTTTCTATTAATGTACGTGAATAAACAGTGATTTTCGCTTGGTTGCATTGCTTTTGGAAGTAAAGTATTGTATTATAGACTTTTTCTGTGGACATTAATCAATCACAATTAACAAATATTCGTTTTGTACCGCAATTTCATAAAATGGAAGAATACTGAAGATACGAAGATTAAATTTAAAATACATAGATAACATTTTTCTTCTTAGACTAAATGAACAATACAAGGGACTGGGCTTAGGATAGAAATCGGAAGTCAGACATTTCATTATTAGATTTTCAACTTTATTGCAAAAAGATAAGGGTGAAAATCTATTTAAAAGTTTATGCGTTAGCGGCCGAATTTGTTAAGACTACCAGATTTGGAACAATATTTATTGTACAAAATGTGAAGGAAAAATACCAATGGGAGCATTTTTAAGAGTGATTTTAGTAATACGAGTGTAGATTTAAAAAAGTAAACAATATAAAGGTAATAAGGCTACAAGTTTGTAAGGAAAAGTGCAATAATTGGATGGAGTTTGACAAATAATTGTAGGACATATATTATAAAAGAATGGATAAAGCTTCAAAAGTGGACGTCAAGTGTTGCGTATCTCAGAAACTTACATTTAGCAAAAAAATGTTTGATTTTCATTAGCATGGAGTATTATTAACTTGTTTGTATTAAATGCTAGTTCCATAGTAGATAGGTTAATAATATAATATTATACGAGTGCAGGTCGTTTCAATTGTTCCTATGTGATACTATTTCGTCAATAGAGATGATGACAGGGTATGAAAATTAAAAATCTATTTAGTCCTTCAGTTAAGTAATGAAAAAATATTAGACACGTAAAGACGAGAAGACTCAAATAGTTTTAGCAGATAATACAAACATGTAAAAATACAAATAACAATTACAATGCTAAACATACGTTTAAAAGCTAAACTAAGCCCTATTCAATTGGAACACTATGGTGCGTACGATAAGTCGCGCAATCATGTTGCTTTCAAAGTGAAACTAGATCAAATACTGAGATTAACTTGGTCGCCGACAACTAGTTGCGCAACCAAGTTGAAACCAGATAAAGGAGAATGCCAGAGTTTCTATGAAATCTGGGGGCCTACTCCGGTTCTCGAATCCGAAGTTTCGTTTAATTTTCGGCTGTAGGTTTTATTGATTTACTAATATGATTACTTGAAATAACGTTTTATTTTTAATTTAATATCAAAAGCTTTTTGTTTTATCTTCATGTTATTCGATCATTTTTGTTCACGAAAGTACGCAATAAATAGACTTGTAGTATACAATCTGCAAAGTGTCGTCCGAAGCTTCGTTTTTCGTTGAATTAGAGTAGGCCCCCTGGTCCCACCTTCCATCTACCCTACCTTTCTAGTATCCACACTACGTGTGTAAGCATTACTTGGCTACTGTTAAAACCATGTCCATGTTAAATAAAGAATAACTTCAGAGTTATTCTTTATTTAACTTTATTAAACATGGAACACGGACTAAGATTTGGAACTTGGCACCGTAGTAACTTTTATTCAGCTCAAAATGACCTATCCAATGATGTAACACCACAAGGTGGGACCAAAATTTGCATCCTCATTTTGTTAGTTGCGTAAACTAGTCGTACGATCATGGTGTCCCAATAAAATAGGACTCTAACCATATAGAAAACTCTTTAACTATAAAAAGCTCAACTAAATCTATTTAATCTATCATAAAATACGATAAAAATAATTACTCTCTTTCGAAATACATCGTTTTATAATACAATACGTTATACATAATAATTGTTGACCACGGAGTATGAAGAGATGGAGTGCTAATTACATCGCGGACAGGACTTAACAATCGTAATATTTAATTAAAAACACATTGCCTCCACACAGTGGCGTAGCGTAGTGGGGGCGGCAGGGGCGGCCCGCCCCGGGCGGCACTTTTTAGGGGGCGGCAAATTTAAAACAATAAATAATAAAAATATTTTGTAAATATTTCAACCATTTTATATTTTTTCCGCAACTAGAGATCGGAGAAAGTAGTGATAATGGGGATGGAACCTTTAACGAGTGGTTCTGTTTAGATAGAGTCGACTGAACAAATTTGGACCGAATAAAATAAGCTTACTCTTTAGGCGTAGTCCCGAAATCATGGGAGACGGCCTTGGTCCATCCGATCCCTAAACAAAAACCGGCCAAGTGCGAGTCGGACTCATGAAGGATTCCGTAACAGCAAGTAGATGACATAATATAAAAGTTGTAAAATAACTTGGTTTTACATAGTGTTTGTATTAACGACAAAGTTATATTTGCGGTTTTTGAAAATGTTTTATTTCTTAAAAACTAATAATGATATCTGGTTCAAACCAATTTTCGTTGTTAGTTTCTATTGAAATCTACAGCATATATTTATTTTTGTTTTTTCCTTCTTTTATTTTAAAAGTTAGAGGGGGGGGGGGACACTCATTTTTCCACTTTAGAAGCGTCTAACTTTCAAACGGTTAATTTTGACGAAAAATAGTTTTAAGAACCTTAATGTCTTTTTTAAAGACCTATCCATAGACACCCATTATGGATATGTTAGCTGAAATTTTTTTTTTTGAATCAGTTCCATGTATGGAGTGCCCCCTTTTAATTTTTAAATTTATTAATTTTTATTCAAAATTCGAATAGCGGTTACCGAAATACATCAAAGTTTCAACTATGTAGGCCCAACAGTTTCGGAAATAAATGGCTGTGACATACGGACGGACGGACGGACAGACGGACAGACAGACAGACAGACATGACGAATCTATAAGGATTCCGTTTTTTGCCATTTGGCTACGGAACCCTAAAAAGGCGATAGAACAAATCCGTCCAACTACAGACCGATAGCCATAACTTCCCTCTTCTCGAAAATAATGGAATCCATTATTAACTGCCCGCTCTTGCGGTACCTAGAGGATCACCAGCTACTCATTGACCAGCAATACGGTTTTCGTAAAGGTCGATGGGCTGGGGATCTTCTGGTTTACCTGACACACCGTTGGGCACAGGCGATCGAATCTAAGGGGAAGCGTTGGTAGTTAGCTTGGACGTGGCTGCGGGTCTGCGGACGGCGAGCAAGGGTAGCTCGCCGCCCGACCAGAACCAGACCCGTGCGTGCGGCGCGTTGCGTTCCGCGCGCGCCTCAAAGAGCCATCAGACCACCACAGATGGGGCCCAGTAGGGCTGATGCTTAATCCGGAGCTGCGGACTACCTAGCGGGTTTACCGGGGCTCCGGCTCGACAAGCAGGAGTAGGAACGGGGTGGTTTTTAGTCAGTAAGAGTCTGACACTCCCTCTCGCTTTGCCCTGGCGAGAGAAGTCATTGGATGATTTTCCCCCATTAAAAAAAAAAAAAAAAAGCTTGGACGTGGCGAAAGCCTTCGACCGGGTTTGGCATAAAGCGCTTCTTTCGAAGCTTTCTTCCTATGGTCTTCCCGAGAAATTGTGCGAATGGGTCTACGTCGGTCGTTGTCGACGGGGAATGCTCCGACTCTCTGTCTGTAAACGCAGGTGTCCCTCCCTCAAGGCTGCGTGCTATCACCTACCTTGTTCCTCCTCCATATCAATGATATGTTGCAAACAGCAGCATTCATTGTTATGCGGATGACAGTACAGGTGATGCCTATTATACTGGCCGCGCTAACATTTCTCGGGAAAACGTCATCGAGAACCGAAACAGACTTGTGTCTGAAATCGAGACTTCTTTGCGGAGAATCTCAGATTGGGGTGAACTTAATTTGTTCCAGTTTAACCCTACTAAGACACAGGTCGGCGTGTTTTCTATTATGAATGTATGTAATGTGTAGTATACATTAAATTAAAATACCTAAATAAGGGGGCGGCAAAATTGTCTTCCGCCCCGGGCGGCCGACACTCACGCTACGCCACTGCCTCCGCACTAAGATTTGCTCTTGTGTCATGCGTTTACAAACATACAAGTTCACACGCACATGACACCCAGACCCGAAACAACAATTTATGGATCACACAAAGACTTGTTCCGAGTGGGGATCGAAACCGCTACATGTTGCACGGCATCCAGTTGCCCAGTCACCGTGCCAACCGTGGAGTCAGTCAGTAAGTATATTAAATAACTGTAACTATCTGTCATGTTTGTTAAACGAAAGGTTTTCTGGCGTCAAAAACCCCAATAGGTTCTTTTATGAATCCAAGATTGCTTTACTTGCCGGTCGCATCAACTTAATTCTCATAAACGTCATTAACACTCCATTATCTCACTTTTCCGTGTACCTATTAGCAACGATAGCATTAACTAAGGACTAGACACGACGACAACCTAGGAATAGTATTCTGATATTTTGACATTACCAGCGAGAACAGGTGAAGGAAAGGTTTTAGTATAATTGACAGTTTTAACTTAAGAGCTTTTTATAAACACGACAAACTATTGGAGCTGCCTTCGTCTAGTTTACTATAAAGTACCTAGAATCTATTTTCTTTTACAGCATTAAGCCTAGTTACCACTAGAAACATTTGACTAGGCCGCGACATTGTTTACTATGCGACAAGGAACAGATTCAACAATGTCGCGGCCATGCCTTCCGACGTCGCCCAAAATTGCTCGATGTATCCGGGGACAAAAACATGTCGCTCGACAAATGTTCCTATTGGTGACCAGGCTTTATTATTAAAGTCGATATTTTTCTTACGATACCAAGGGAGATTAGATAAGACCTGCCAAACTCGACCTTATTGCTTTTAAAATAAGACGTTTGTTATTTCTTTCGATATAAAGACACACGATTTAATATCAATTTGAAGTAAGTAACACATAATCATAGAAAATCTCAATTTACGTTGACGTGCCTTTTATTTGAAGCCCTTTCTTATCTTGATACATATAGTGACATACCATAAACGCTTGCAAAAAATACATGGAAGACATTTCGGTTAAAAATGGCACAATATTGAATATTTTTTGGAAGATACAATTTAAATAAAAACCGTTGATCAGTACCCTTAGTATGAGTTTGCTTTACGATTAAAGTACTCGAAACGAGAGCGCGTTTGGCTCTCTGATTGGCCGGTGCGAAAAACCAACCAATCAGAGCGCCGAACAGTAAACTCGTAGTACTGGTACTAAGAGTACAGAGGGGGATTTAATCTAGAAAGCGTCCTAGGCAAGCAACTCATTAGCGCACCTAATTTTTTTGACATCGCTGTCTCGCCATAGGCACACTAGTCTCTTAGTGTCGCGGCTCTGCTGTTGATGTCATTAATTGGGAATGGAGAGTGAGACCTAAGTCAGAAAAATCATCAATAGATTTTCAACTTTATCACCAAAGGATAAGGTTGAAAACGACTTACTGCTTGACTTAATAAGGAAACCGAAATCCTTGGGATGTCTTGTTTAAATGTTGTATAGTAAAGATCCGTTATGACATGTCACTATATGCAAGGTACATACTATACAAATACATATTATCCTACATAGATAAGAAGTGAAATAGTTCTAGCCGTTTTAAAAAGAGTGATACACATTTATAACTAGGTTTACATAATACTATTTATTTACAGACCGACCGGGATGTGGTATAGTTATATACAAGTTCCTATATTCATAAATAAATAATACTGAACAAATATATAAAGCGTCATTATATTTTTTATGGGATAGGAGGTAAACGAGCATATGGATCACCTGATAGTAAGCGACCAGCGCCACCCATGGACACTGGCAACACCAGAGGAGACACAGGTACGTTGCCGACCATTTAAAAAGGAATATGCTCTCTTTAACAACGCTTGCGTTGTATCATTTTCGTTGTTTGAGTGAGGGTCACCGGGGGCGCAATTACCCCTTCCCAACAACTCCTAAATTCCTAACCCACAAAAAGCCGCGCACTTGTAACACCAATGGTGTTTCGGATGTCCATGGGTGGCGGCGATTGCTTACCATCAGGTGATCCGTCTGCTCGTTTACCGGCTTATACCATACAAAAATAATCATATGATTCATGGACGAGACAATAACAGTAAAGACATTGAACAAATAATAGGAAAAAATTGTGCTTAAATACCTATATAACACAGCATACAATTTCGATTCTTATTACTACACACATTAGGAACATAATCAAATACAGAACTATGACTAAAGAGAATCTAGTTCCTTAAAGCACATTACAAACGTATGGTTTAAGGTAAGCGTCCACAGGCCCGCATCGTACGCATCGCACGCACCGCACGCAACGGATTTTAGTTTGTCTTGTATAGAAACTCATACAACTGCGTCCACTGATCCGCATCGTACGGACCGCATCATCAGCAATGCCTACATGCGATACGTACCGATGACGTCATACGGAATGTGGACGATGCGTGCGATGCGTACGATGCGGGCCTGTGGACGCTTACCTTTATACATCACACAGCATCCAATTTTGATCCTTATTTCTACACATATAAAGAACATAATTGGTAACTAAATACAATCTAGTTACCTAAAGCATATACTTATAAATAATATGGTTTGTAGATACCACCCGGTCGGATATTAAAGCGAAACAAACGATTGAACATTGGAATGAAATAGAGAGCAACTTGAAATTATTGTCGGACAATTGCTTTACGAGACAAGCTTAGGAAACGATATCGCGGCACATGTAACCTTACAACGAAAACATTAAGCGTCGGGTGTATTGACAACTTTTTAATTAAAATATTTAGATATTTATGAACTGAGAGTCATATATTTAACATTAAAATATCGTCACTGCTTACAAACGCGAACTATTCGAAAAAAGCTCTTCTAGTTTCTAGGCACAAAGGGACTCTTCATCATGAGCAGCTTGCACAGACGCGATGAGGCGTCGCGAAGTCGATGAAGAAGAGTCCCTCTGTGACTCGAAACTAGTAGAGATTTTCTCAATATATATATATATTTACGTGTATAAACCGTTATTTTTTAATTAATTCAGTAATCTTTTCTCGAATAGTTTTACATTAGCAAGCCGTATGTTTTAAGTAATGTACTACTAAGAACTCTTGTGTAAGCTAAAACAACATACCAGTCACTGAGATACGGACCATTCTTTAAAATCTCGATAATTGAGTGCTATTCTCAAATTGGCTAGACGAATGGCAAAAACTCATACTAGGCCCTCAGAATAAAGAAGATTAAACAACAAACATAAAGTTAAGGACGATATTATGAAAGAACCGAAGGCTAAGCTATAATAAACCTTAAATACAACTAATTTAAGGTTCACATCACGAATCAAAAGTTGTCACTACACCCTTATGCTTTGATAACATTGAAAAATTCCATCGAAACACGTAAAAATACATCAAAAAGCTTTCTCCGTCACACGCGATGTGTCTGATATCTTTCTTAAACAATATCACAAATCTTTACTTCACCCCCTTTAATAAATACAGCGTTATTCCCAGTACTGGTTAACGATAATGTGACTTATGTATAGTATTTTAAGGTCTAACTTTCTACGAAATGAAATAAAGTATGATTTATTACAAGCAAAAATATGTGTGTGTGTAAATAAGAAATATTTTCTTAAACACAATGATAGAATCAAAGGATTAGAAACTTTAATGTGTCACAAAAAGATCAAAATAATTAGTATATGTAATTTATTATTTATTAGTAGTAATATCAACTATATCGTATTGCAATATGGTTGAATATAACATTTATTTTCATAAACACAATAAAATACTACTAAATCCCTTGTTTTTATGTTGTCCTTACAACTCTTACCAGTCATAATTAAACTCCTCTTCTCTCTTTCTCTATCTCTTACTCCTTCAAAGTGAAACCGTATCGCTATACAGTACTGGAAGTGACGCTCAACTCCCAAGCAAAAACACGCTTACAAAATTTGTACTCCACAAAATAATTGTCAAAACATACGATTCAAACACAATAATTCAACATTAAATCTGTTGTTTACTATAAAAAAACAAAACAATTTATTTAAAGGACTTATTACACCACCTCCCCTTTCCTTCTTTATTAAAAAGACAAAATTTGATTGTTTGTTTGCTAATTTCTTTATATTTAGTTAGCTTCGAAACTACTGAACCGATTTGGAAAATTCTTACACTATCAGAAAGACTTTTCTGAGAGTAACATAGGCTAGTATTTATCCCGATATTTCAAAACAAGAAAAAATGTAGAGAAACAATAAATTCAACATCTAAATGTGGATACTTAGACGAAATGATAGTTTGTGATTTAATTTCACAAGAAGATGGTGTAATAAGTCCTTGAAACAATAATTCTACGTTTAATATACATTGTTAAGTCTATACTATGCTATGGTCTATAACAGGCGCTATGTGGTAACTAGCTAGTTGTACTCCGTTCGTTTGAGGCACATCCAGTTGTTAAACATCCGTGTTTCAAAGAAGGTACAATAAAATTAAATGAAATTGTAACTGTTACGAAATTATAATTATTATTAGGGTCGGTTCGTATCTGGCGTAAAATACGTCGTATTATCGGTTGCACTGACGTATCATCGGTTGAGTGTGAACGATCAAGTGTTTTTCTATACATTTGTCTGTTCTGGCATTACGCGACCGATATTACGCAATGCATGTTCCGTCAGATATGAACCGACTCTTAATATTACATTAGATTAATTGATACACATAAACTATGTGTATGTATAAAGTTAATTCCAAATTCATATGAATTTATAATCTAATCAATTAGCCCGGTCTGCATTCGATTACTCAAGGTATGTAATTGGATATCCGATAATTTTGACTAATCATTTGCAAATACCAAATGTTTCTGTTTAATTGATAGTAGAATACAAACTGTTTTTAACCGATTTTGAGCTTTATTGGTTTTAGGTTAAGTCTTAAACTTCATATGTTAGAATTTACGGTAGCTCTTAATCTTTTTTAATGTATCACTTCAAAATTATGTTTGCATCTTCCTCACGTTACGTATACGCCTACTTTCGAGTTATAATGAAGCCATTGACATGCGAGATAGCGCAGCCAACAGTCACCCTTAGTACGAGTTTAATTATACGTTGAATGAAAACGAAACGCGAGCGTTCGTTCGGCGCTCTTATTAGTTGGTTCATTCACGCCGGCCAATCGGAGCGTACAGAACGCGCTCTCGTTTCGATCTCGTTTTACGTAAAGCAAACTCGCACTAAATGTACAGCTCCCAATATACTTCAACAGTTTTCGGGCTTGCTTTTGCGCCCGAAAATGAAATACATACGCGAGTAAATCACAAAAATAAATCTCAAAACAGTCACATCTGATACAAAATATCTTCACAAGAGACACTTTATAACTTTAATCTTTAAATATTTGGTTCACATTTAAAAAGCGCCTTATAGTCATTGGTTCATATACAGTTGAAATAAATATAATGACTTTAAAAAACCTTATAATAACACGGTGATATTTCAACAACTGGTTGTGCCGCTGTACCAGGGGAGTATGTACAAAAGGAGCTAGTTACCAGGCTAGGTGGTGCGCGGTTTGACGTCCTCCACTTGTATGAGCTGCTCGATCGGGATCAGGGATAGTTCGCCGCCCAACATCGGCGCCGGAAGACTCTGTGTGAGGAAAATAGTGTATTAATATGTAATAAATTGTTTAGTCATCCTACTAATGAATTAATTTCAATTTATTTATATTATTGTGATTCTGTTTTAAATTTATTTATTATGATTTTAAATATTTTGAGATTTAAATGATAATAATTTGATTTAATGTATATTTAATGATTTGCTGTGCTGTGGACTCCTATCTGATAATAAATGATTTTTATTTTATTTATTTTATTTAATATATTATAAATGCGAAAGTTTTTTTGTTTGTTTGATATTCCTTTACATTTCATCATTCAAAACGGCTGAAAGGGACGAGATGAGATTTCGGACAGGAATAGATTATGGTCTGGAATAACACATAAGCAGGTATATAAAAGGCGTATAGTTACGGGCGTGTTGACGGGCGAGCGCGCGTCGTGCGCGTGCGCGGCGGCCTCGCGTGCGCGCCGCAGCCCCAGCGAGAACACCGCCACCGACCGGACGCGCTTCACCAACGCTGCCTTCGTGCGGGACCGACCTGCGGGACACACATTATAGTAGCCGAGAGTATAGGAAATGGTAACGAACGCATACATACATACATAACTTTACGCCTGTCTCCCATGGGGGTAGGCAGAGACAATGGGCCGCCAATTGCTACGACTCTTACATACCTCTTTTGCTTCATCAACAGTCACCAAGGGCAAAATGAAAAGTACCCGCTTTTAATTTTGGCCTTCTTAAATATATCATCAATCTGGTCTCTATATGTCCGTAACGAACACACTTGTAACTTTACGTATAAGATTAAAGTAGTCGAGATAATCGAACGTAATAGACACGACATAGTTGTGACGGGTTTATCCATAAAATATTTTAAAAACTATGCATTACTACTTACTGCCTTTATCCTTAGGTTTGTCATCTTCGCTGGAGGTGGCGCTGGCGTCGATTGAGGGTGCTGACGAAGGCACTGCGTTCAGGTCTGGCTCCGAACCCCCTGCGCTAACACTGCCCGACAACTCCTAGAGCAAAAACATCAGATTATTTATTTATAGTAAACATAAGTAAAGAAAATATGTTCGTTGTTATTGGTATGGCTGTTGTTATAGTTTTTATTATGGTACACAGGTGTGATGGTGGAATTGAAAGGTCGGTAATGGAACCTTGCACTAGCTACTACCATTAGTAGACGTGTCGAGTTTGGGCCTTATAGATACGCACATTTCTTCCTGATAAAGAAAATACAATACTGGGAACCTTTTACCCCCAAACGAGTAGTCAGAGGTGCACATTGCGGCACGTAATGCCGCTATACAAAGTACACCCACTTTTCACCATTTCTGTTATAAGTCCAATGTAATAGGGGATGAGCCTATTGCCAAATTTAGATTTAGATTTGCCATGATCGTCCCACTGCAGGGCAAAGGCCTCCCCACCTTCCTTCCACTCTTATTTGTTTAAAGCTTTTTGCACTGGGCACAATTCCAGACTCAGTGCTACTACTGAGATAAAAAAGCCCACTAATATTTTACCTGACCCGGGAATCGAACCCGAGATCCCTTGCCCGGCAGTAGCACTTGCGACCACTCGACCAACGAGGTAGTCAGAAAATATAATATGTAATATAATTAAAGGTTCGTTTTTAATTAATATGTTTACCTGTAACGTAGGATTGACAAGCGGTCGATGTTGCGTGGGGTGCGGGATACAGTGCGCCGACCTGTGTAAGGGCTCGTCTCTAAGCCCGCGGACGCCCAGTAGAGAGAGTGGAGCGCCCGGCGTCGCTTCCTGGGGATAAAATGGTTGTTACTAAAATACCTAGTTTCATAACTATAAATGATATTTCATCGTTATTACTGCATACAGAAAATCTAAATAATTTGATGTCACTTATAAAGTATAGGTAAGAATACTTGTGTATAGGATAATATAACTAATGGAGTGTCCACTTATGGTAATCCTCAATAACTTCAATGTCGGTAGATTTGGCAAGTAGGTATAAAATCATGATAGTCTCGGCCAGTTTAATAACGTATCTACAGATTTACTTATATATTAAAAATATAATTTTAACACATTTTGCATGGTTCGCAAATCTAAGAACAAAAAAAAATTGGCAGTAAACACAAATATCACAATTTAATCTACCGACACATCTAATTAAATGGAGACTAATCTTATAGAGATAAAAGTGAACATCAAAACTTCGAAATTACTTTAACAATACTGTACTAAAATAATTAACATGAACATATATTTGCTACAACCTTAAAGCCTAGATCACTCTACCTTACGTCGTATAGGCTTAGTAGGACTGACATCAGGCAACGCTTGCAAAGACCCGGTGACCGTCACCGGCGGTTCTGAAGTCGTTGTTATAGACGCCGCTTTAGGCCTGAAATTTTATTTGGAAGAATATCAGCGTCACACAGTTATATTTGGGGGGATATACAAGCTTTAGTACGCTTTGGAATAGTGGATGAATAGGTAATGGAGTGTGGTTAAGAAGAAGTTGTTAAACGTGTAGTAATAGGCTAAGAGAAGGTTTGTATTGTTTTTAAAGCGCTATTTTTTATTAATGCTATTGTAATATTGATAAAATCAATTATAACGCTAAACAAGATTCAAATAAAAGTAGCATGAGTCCTACTGCTGATAAATTACTGTGCAATTTGACAGGTGCTATCTTAGTTTGAATAATTTATTTTTTGAGAATTAAATAAAAAAATATCAACATTTTTGTTAAATATCGGGGAATAATGTAAAGAACATACACAATAATCGTTTTACAAATATCGTATGTGAAAATATAACATTTTTATAAGTCAAGTTCACACTCCATTTACTATTCAATCCGTGTCAGGGAAACGTGAAAAGTGCTGAAAGTTACATACAAGTGTTAGGGTTATAATAAAAAAACAGAAGAATTATTAGCGCAAGTGCGCGTTTGTTAATACAATAAGGACTACCGTTTTTCCTGCTCACCAGATGGCACTAATGTAGCGTAAGGTTTGTTTTCTCCGGAGCTGCGGACTACCTAGCGGGTTTACCGGGGCTCCAGCTCAAAAAGCAGGAGTAGGAACGGGGTGGTTTTTAGTCAGTAAGAGTCTGACACTCCCTCTCGCCTCACCCAAGGTGAGAGAAGTTATTGGATGTATTTTTCCCCCTTAAGAAAAATGGAGGTGGCGATATGAATTCTACTCTGCCGTCATTCCACGGCTACAAAAAATTTAACGAGATTAGCTAGTTTTTCTATTGAAGTAATAGATCTCATGTTTTTTGAGGGGGTGGGGGGGGGAGAAGAATTCATTGACTTCCCCCACCTTAGGTGAGGCGAGAGATATGTCAGACTCACTGACTAAAAACCACCCCGTTTCTACTCCTGCTTTTCGAGCCGGATCCCTGGTAACCCGCTAGGCAGTCCTCAGATCCGAGTCGGAATAGACCTCATACTTACATTAGCACTATTATAGTGAGCAAATAAAATACAGTAGCCCTTTTTACATACAAATAGCACGTAGGATGGCGAAAGATGGGTGATGGCTCAGCAAAGGTACAGAGTACAGGGTAGAGGCACACAGTGGTTCATTACCTTATGGTTGCAGAAAGATAGACGAGAGACGAAGATCAACAGGTCATTTGGGTACTTTTTTTTTTGTTTTATTGGTTGTATAATACAGGTGTGTCAAGTGTAGGATAGACAGATTAGATTTAATATAATTTCAACTGTTTTGCTATGGTTTTAAAGTTGAATGTTTTTTGAACAGTTTGTGGGGTCTCTTAATCTTTTAATTGATAGTCTGATTGAACTTTTCTTGAGGGAAGTTCCCCATTGATAACGATACAACTCTTTCGCTGAGTTGCGAATATCTTAAACCGATTTCAATCTTATTTTTTTAAATAGAGTTGAGTTTTATTAAATAACATATATGACGTTACAACCCATGTTTGTCAAGATTGCTTAGACTAACTTTAAAGGCGAATTAAGTGGTAATAAAACTATTAAATACTAAATTATTTAAACATCTGTCTATCCTAAGCAAGCCGAGACGAAGCCAATAAAATGACCTGTCAACCGCAACTAGGAATCATAAGAAAAACTTCTATTACAATTAAAAGATTTATTGCAAATAAACAAAACATTAGACATTAAAAAACAAGCGTAAACTGTTAAGGAATAGAACTTATTTTTAAATAATCGCTACACACCCATCCATCTTAATACTTGTGCCAAATTAACTGAAAACAAACAAAATAATAAAATTAAAATTTCGGGAGTAGCGGGTACAAAGCCTTGCTGCTGATGATTCGAATGAGCTGTAGTAGACATGTACTAAACGTTGATAAACTATACACATAAACATGTGAGAATTGGAACAGTCAACTTAGTCTTAGTACCCCATCTTTAAAACTTTTGTAGGATTTCAGACTCTTTAGAAAAGTATTTAAAGTTGATTTTTAAGTGCTAGTCTCTAAGGCTGTATAGCCTCTATTTAATAAAGGTTCTTGTAAAGTACGAATAATCCTCGCTTTCATAAAAAACTAATATGATAAAAAAACCTTCATACTTCATTGCCACACTCGTCGTTTCTAGAAATCTATTCCTAAACGCTATTAACATATAATTAAAAAAATATTTACGTATATTTACGTAAGTACTAATCGATGGTGCCCGATTATTTTCGAAACACATCGAGGCCCATAATGACTCGAAAGTAATTGAGCATGCTTAATTACTACCCTATTACGATTACCTATATATGGAAACAGTCTAATACCTATATATGCTGCGTAAATGCAGTGCTTTGTGATAATTCTTGATAAAGATATTTTCACTTACCTGAAGGGCGGTATTTCAGGTATTTTCCCAATGAAGAGTTTCTTCTTGTCAGCTGCTGCCTTGTCATTGGCTGGTTGCTTCGGTGTGGTGGGTGTCACCGTTCTAGGGGTGTTACGAGCTGACGGACGTACGTCGTCTTGACTCGTACATTCGGACTTAAAGAGATAAAAGTTTATTTAAACATATTATTGTATTTATTTTTTAATTTTAAAACAGAATATAACGTCACCTTTGGTTTCCTCAAAGGACACGTTAGAGATAGGTAGAAGTATACAATGTCACACGCACTTTTCACCTGTTATGTTGAGTTCAATGTAATAGAGGATGTACTTTTTGCCATACATCGGGCAGAATTTCAGATGCCATGCTAATGCTTTCATGATAATGTTGCAATAAAATTACTTAAGAAAATCTTCTCATAAAATTTTCTAAAAAACTGCTGCTGCTGTACTGCAGTATGCTTGAATTGGAACTTAAAACGGGATATTTACCATGTTTTTCAATTTTAATGAGTTTCCGATATTTCGGCACTGTTGCAAGTTAAATATCCCGTTTTAAGTTCCAATTCTAGAGTTAGTGACCATGTCAGTTTAAAAACTTATATTGCAGTATGCTTCTTTATTGGCAGCATAAGACTCAAGTATTTGTATTAACATATCATGTAACCAAACTCACCATAAGCGGAGCGTGCGCGTTTTTAATGGCCTCTCGCCTCTGGAACTCGACCTTGGCCATCTCAGTGGCCAACCACGCCGGTATCTCGGGTATAGCGATGCGCAGAGCCAGTACTATCACTAGGATTACGTGCTGAAATGTACATACATACATACAGAACATTCATGGTTATTTATAGATAGTGTATTTTGAAATACAGCGAACGCAATCCAATACTTTAGTCAAATAAATCAAACTCAAATTAGGTTATACGATTATTAAAAAGAGTACGTTGAGATCTGTGCCATTTTTATATGGAAGGGGAACATCATCAAATGACTTCTCTCGCCTTGGGCGAGGTGAAAGGGGTGTCAGAATCTTCCTAACTAAAAACTACTCTAGTTCTGCTTTTTAAGCCGGAGCCCTGGTAGCCCGCTAGGTAGTGCGCAGACCCGGGATATCTGTGCTCTTAGTTCGAGTTTGCTGTATGTTTAACAAGATCGAAATGAGAGCGCGTTCGGCACTCTGGATTGGTTAGTTAATATGAGCCGGCCAATCAGAGCGCCGAACGCGTTCTCATTTTGGTCTCGTTAAACGTAAAGCAAACTCGTACTAAGGGAACTGTAAAATGCAATCGTTAACTAACTATAAATCCTATATTATCGATAATTTATTGTTATGATAGATTATTTCAGTAATGTCTAAGTGGTGTGATTAGATAAGTTTACGTTGAAAAGATTGTACATTGTATTAAGATTCTTTTTATCTTTTCGTTCGTAAAATAAGGCAAATCGAGATAATTACTAATCTTATAATACATTTGTTCTATCAATCTTGCCAATTATTTATACTGTTAGTATTTCATGACGATTATCTAAATATGCAGCGTAAATGTAAGTAACGCAATAAACCTTTAATTTACGCATTGTTCAAAGAAATATAGACCTGAGATTAGCATTTTGCGCGCTCTTCTTGAACAAATAAAATAAAGCTGAACAATAAAATAAGCCAAAAACATTTATCCCATTAAATCACAAATCCTCAGTCTTGAAAATAAATTAATCTCTTGATTTGTAGAAGCGAAGTGAAGAAGTTCTTACTTGTTCTATACTTCGCCATAGCAAATTGCCCCTTACCTCAAGCGCCACAATGACGAGTATGGTCTGCGCGGGTGTAGCATCAGGCAGCATGCGGTGCACGGGGCCGGACAGACCTATCAGCGCGCAGTTCACTAGGACAGCCACTGCTACCATCGCTTCCATAGCATGCTGAGGGATTAAAGTAAGCAATTTAATAGAGTTGTTTGAACAAGGAGAAGAACTTTCCTCTCCTTGTTAAACAACTAATGAATGAGCCGATAAAATAACAATTAATTTGGTTCGTCTCACGAAAGTTACAATAAAATTTAATCGTTATATCACATTACACGGTTTTTTAATGGGGGAAAATCATTCAATGGCTTTTCTCGTCAAGGCGAGAGGGAGTATCAGACTCTTACTGACTGAAAAACCAACCCGTTCCTACTTCTGCTTTTCGAGCCGGAGCCTCAATAAACTAGGTAGCTAGGTAATCCGCAGCTCCGGATCAGACGGCTAGTTTCAATAATAAAAACCTATCAAACTGCAGATTCATTGAAATTGGTCGATAATTACATTTTCACCGAAGACCTCATTCGATTTGGGCATGTTCTATCACTTCAACTATTGTGTCATGCAAAGTCACAATAATTGAAGATGTTTCTTCTTTATTTTCTTTTTTAAAAACCGTTGTGCGCTGACAAACATACATGTTCACATACATATGACACCCAGACACGAATCAACGATTTGTGGATCACACAAAGAATTCTTGGACGTTCAAAAGTGCCTTCCCGGTTTATTAATTTTGACATCTGACTTTTTTTAGTTGCTCTGTGTGGGTATCGAACTGCTAAACGTTGCGCGACAGCTGGTCGCCCATCCTCTGGACTACCTAATTGTATTTCTGAAAATAGCATGAGTAATAACAAAATACACCAATATCCACATACCTGCCAACTGCCAATACTCTTGACTCGTTCCCCAAAGGGCCGCTGAGCGACATGGCACAGCTTGAACGCGTCCGCTCTGATCTCCGCCGCGTTGTTAAGCAGCGCACACACGGCCGCCAAAGGGAACGCGGACGAAAACAGAACCACGTGGCCGAGCTGTGTCAGCATTTCTAAATATTCCGCGAATGTGCCGTCGTACTGTGGAGAGATTGGAAGATTAATAATTAATGTGTTATTAAAAGTAGAAAAATACAATGATAATTGTGTCAATTGGTTAGAAATTAGTAAAATATATAAAAATCCATTGAATTTTATGGTGATTAATTTCACTATAAAATTTTTATTTGACCAAATTAAAATTAATAAAGAAGTGTTATAATTACAGGCACGACACATGGCCAGACTTTTTGTGGTGGTTATTGCCATAATTACATTTTAATAATTTGAAAGAAAGAAATTACAAAACCAATTTGAGATAGTAAGTTACAGAAAGAAATAATGTATAAACACACAATGCGCAAACTAAGGGTAAGTTTGCGCAAACTTATCTCTAGTTTGCGCAATGAGTATTTTCATCACGAAAACTCTGTCCATGCTTCGTATCTCGTATCATACGTACCCTAAACAGCTGCGACTCCAACTCAGCCTGATGTATGACCTTCTGTCCGACAATGGGCTCAGAGTCCCTTCTATCATCCTTCTCCTTGTCTGTGCCTCCGTTCACGAGGCTGTTCTCCGGAGGATCGCCTGAGGAGTCCGTCTTCTTTTCGAATAACTCTGTTAACTGAGCTGATGTTGGTACTGTAAGAAAAAAATTCAAAATCATGTCTTTTATGTCTCAAGAGGGTATAAGCAGTGATGTCATAATAATTATAATCTTTACGCTAGTTATTCTGTTTTATTTAATACAGTGTGAGATTATTACTATACATAGACTTTTTTCTATGGAGTAACATTAAAATAGTATCTGTGGTATGTGTGGGAGAGCCATGCTTCGGCACAAATGGGCCGGTGGCCCAATTACTCTCCATCCCAATCCCGGATTCCCCAATAACCCTTAAATTTCTAACCCCCAAAAGGGTATTTCGGGTGTCCACGGGCGGTTAATTGCTTGCCGCTTATTAGGTAAGCCGTCGGCTCGTTTACCGGATTATTCCATAAAAAATCTAAAATAGCACAAAATAACTCAAGGAACCATTATATTTATGATACCACATTATTTAAATAAATCTGTCACCTACAACCTCATCTAAAAAATCTTAATATAAATAAGTGAAGTTACCAATAAACCTATATAAAATAATGTAACCAGAACTTACTTTTACTGGGACTAATGGCACCGAACACGTCGACACAGATCTTGGCGAGCCTCAGGTTTTCAATCAGATACGGTAACGCCGACTCTTTCAGGTTACCGATCACTTGTCGGGTAATCAACAATACTGCTAGTTGCTGGAATCAAAGGGATATTTGGTTAAGACTGAACCGTAGTATACATAAGTTTGGTAAGTGATACATGCCTATAGATATCTCTGGTGTCGCAAAAGTACGTAGGCTTTTCTGTATGTTTACCATCTGGCCACCAAAAGTTTTATTTTAGAGAAATAAAGTTTTTCGTCATTCAAAATTCCAAAATCCGAAAGATCACAGAAAACTGACGTGAAACAACGATTGCGTTATGTTTCGTTGTGTGAGTGAGTAATTACCCCACTTCCTTTCTTCCCAATCCCCAATTCCCCAAGAACCCTTAAATTCCTGGCCCCCAAAAGGCTTGTAACGCATCTGGTGTTTCGAGTGTCCATGGGTGACGGCGATGGCTTACCATTAGGTGCTCGTTTACCAGCTTATACCATAAAAAAATGTTGAGACGCAATTTTTAGCACCAACTTTTCTCCTGTTACTTCGGGCTTCCCGAGCACGATTCCGGATTCCGTAGTATCACTGAGAATAATATTAAAATAGTGTAAAATACGCACCTCTTTTAATTTATCCATATCCTGCAGATAGAACGCGATATAGAACAAACTCATGAACGAGTTGACGAATTGAAACTGAAAGAAAATATTAAAACAAATTAATTTTATATTTAGAAAAAAATATTAACAACATCAAAAGCGAACTATTCACGACTACAACAGTACTAGTACTTCATTAACAATGAATTTATTTATGAATTATACTAAAATATTAATTTAAATTATGTTAACAATGTTTGCACGGCTAAAAACATAAATACATTTACTAAGGCTTTTCAACATGAGTAAGAAAGGAAAGGAATTGATGTTTCCTTCAATTATAAATCAAATATCTACATTTTACATTTTATTTATTTACATTTTATGTAACTAAATATTAATTATATTATTCTTGAGGTTATTTACATTATAAGAAACAAATTATTCTACATGCCCCCATAAAGTTGAGTGTGAGTTAAGAATATTAACCCACACATAGATAAGTATGTAGTAATTGAACATATAGCCCAGAGAAATCATTATTACATAGCAAGAATTTTAGTATGCACAGAAGTGCTATGTTATTGTTATGTATTTTAAGAAAATAAAATTGTAAATATGTAATATCAACAAAAGAGATATCAAAACAAAAATGTTGGTAGTTGCGCAAAGAAAACAAAGTTATTGCGCTAACACATCTTATGGAAATGGAATTTTGCGCAAAGTTAGCGCACATTACATATAATATGAATTTTAAAATTTCTTTTGTTGATAGTACAATAAATGTTAATACACAATTAGATCGGCATGCAAGCAAAAAGAAAACAGCGTGCAAACTATATCACTGTGTTTCCAGATTCATTATGATTTACCAATCTTCTGATCTTTGGTTAAAACCTGCTCCGTTACTATGAAGCAAAGCGTGATGGAAGCTTAGCTTTTGAGTATGGCGTTAGTTTTTTTTACAGCATTTTATAAATACAAACCAATGCTATTTTCACAATCAGATGATTCTCATACTTTGTCTCGAGTCGATAGTTTTCTGTTTCAAAAAATGACGTCACAATTCAGTGTTACCATATTTTTTGTTTTTTATTTTATTTAGTGATGTGTCCAGTCCCGTTTGGTAAGCAGTAAAGAGAAAAAATAATATGCTCTATAGTATATCCTCTACACACTGTGTTATGCTACTGATTATTTGTTACTAATCTATGTGTCTATTTAAATTTCGATTAATCAACTATTTAAGAGTATTATTTAAATAAATTGATGTACTAAATATCGCTATACGAAGAAAATCTCAATATATTCAAAACTAAATATCATGCAAGATTTTTGTTTAACAAAATGTCTTATTGCACATATTTGGCACAGAAATATAAAAGTATATAAATTCTTGGATGTCTTTAATAAATTAAGCATGTACAGCTTCCACACGTAATTGTTCGACGAGATTACTCGACTAGTCTAGGCTCATATTTATGAGCCCCTGGTATGGCTTGAAACTAGACAAGTAACATTGTCAAACAATTTTGTGAGATAACCGTACAAGTAAAATAATTTGGAATCTATACTATTAAGAATTATAACTTATGTATGTGCAATAAGACAAAACGTACCATAAAATCGATTTACTTGGCAAAATTCAACAATCTTTGGTACCGACTAACTATATTACGGGAAAGATATTAGAATCACACTTCATTTCGATCATATATTAATTTGTATCCAAACCAAACAAAATATACACACACAATGACGTCACAATGTAAAACATTCTTAGGTCAGTGGTTGAAGAGAATACTATAAGCAAGGAGAAATAATCTTCCAGATATTTACCAATTTCATTCTGGGAAAAGAAACTATCTATCGTAACGGTAAGGATCTATGTACAGTAACGCAACATCCTGCGTGAGCGATCTAGAACCGAACGCGGTGCGAAGCGGATACGTTCTACATGTATGTGAATCGTTTAATTTTGTTTTTGTTTCCAACATTATAAACAAAAACGTGATAGCACCGCGTCCAGTTCGCGCGACAATATCAAGCAATCACGTGCGGTTGGTGACTTATATTTAGACAGATTGTTGTTTTTGCGTCATACCGCCCCGCATCGCCTTTGCGTCTAGACCGCTCACGCAAGACGTAGCATAAGGGATGACTAACACACGTAAGAAGTTCCATTTCTATTTTTTTATGCAAAAGAAGTTCAGGTAATCTTAAAATGTACCTCTCACCAGGATAAAAGTTCTAGGGAAAATAGTGCCATATAATACATTACTGCTGACTAAAATTATTGAGTGACTAGGCTGAAAATGTACATTTTTACAGCTAATTCTACTGCACATAGGTATTTAGGAGAGTGCAAGGAAACTTCAACCATTAAGAGAACGGGACCAAAGGCTAACATATTAAACCACTGACCCAAGACAGACACACAAACGAAACAAAAACAGAACAAAACTGAACTCTCTTCCACACAAATTAGGGTTCATTTTACAAAGAATGGGACATTACCTTTGTCGTTGAGCCACCTCGCTATTCTGGCGTAAACTTCCTCTTCGATCGCGATTATTATAGCGAGCAAAGCTCGAGGTATCCACGTGAAATATACTATGTTTGTTTCCCACCAATCCTGTGGAAGAAGGAATTGAGGAAATAATAACTTGAACACGAACATTTTAACATATATCTCGAGGGAGAGCGATCATATTATGGCAAGAGTGGAGCGGCTCGACTGGAGTGATAACATTACCTTGTAGAAAACCGCCGTGAAACAACCAAAAGGTTGTGTTTAACCGTGTGGATGAGGTCACCGGAGGCTAAAACCTCCCCTCCATCCCCAATCCTGAATCTATAAATCCCCAAAAGGTCGACAACGCACTAATAACTCTACTAGTATTAGGCTTATCACTGGGCGACGCAGATTGCTTACCATCAGGTGATTCATTTGCTCGTTTGACGATCGACTTCATAAAAAAGCTTTATTATAACACAAACCTCACCCACATAACATAACTCGTGCAAAGTAACATACATGTTTAATCAGCCTCTTCAAAGAACAAGAACAAAAATAAACATTATTTTAAATCGTACATACCTGTGCCCTCAACAAGGCGAACGTAGCGGCGGCGGCGACGGACAGACAGACACACATGAGCGGGAACGACACGCAGTGCCTCCACACGCGACGGCGCCACGCCGCGTACACCGGCTCCGGCCGACCTGTTACACTGCTCGTACTCATCTCGCCCTGGTGACAAACAGAAGATGTATCCTCAAAAACGCCGATTTGTTTCGAATGTAAGCGATCTCTTTCGGATATTACTTGATCACTTTCGAGCGTGACTCGAAAAAGATCGATCGTTCTCTAAAAGAATCGGGTATCGTCGGTGACTTTCGAGCGTTATTCGAGTACTTTTGAGCGTTACACGAAAACTGAAACCTTTCTCCAATCACTTAAAACAACGCGAGCGAAACCTTATATACCCCAATATTAGTAGTAAAGTGTTGCGATGTAAGAAAAAATATAGTAATATCGTTCATGGTATCAAATCTAGCTTATTTTCTTAAAGAAGCCATTCCGCCTGTATGGTAAAAATGTCCTATACAATATTCCTTTTGAACGCCAATGGCATGAATAGATGTCATGCGCAACCTGTGCGCCACCGACATCTATAGATGCCAAGGTTCAACCAGCAACTCATCTCTCTGGTCCAATGTTCCCCATTTGTATGCGAGCACGTTTGAGTACCTGAAATCCAATACACATTTACAATATTACCTTCACATATTTATTTTACACTTTATGTACAGTAAAACAATGTTGGACTTAATGCCAATTTGGCATTCTCTAACAGTCAACCTTATATCATATCCTTGCAGACAATCGTGGTGTTTTGATAAATATGAAAGAATTAGTACCTAAGTATAGAGGTTCTACATACCTTTTCCAAGTTTCTAAGTATACACACGCCCAAAGTACGTTGAACAGTGAAAATAATACATAAGCTATGTCCTTCCAATTTTCGTTTGCTGTGCCGAGCCAAATCTGGAAACAAAAAGTCAATATTAATATATAAAAACGAATAAGCAAACAAAAAAAAATAATTTCACCTTTCTCAAGAACTAGATTAACAGTATACTTAGTACGAGTTTGCATTACGTTGAACGAAAACGGACCAAGAATGCGTTCAGCGCTTTGATAGCGAATAAACCAACCAATCAGAGCGCCGAACGCGCTCTCGTTTCGATTTCGTTTAACGTAAAGCAAACTCATACTACTAAGGGTACTAACCCAAATCAGCTTATGCATGCTTTACAGGATTTAAGGTTTTTTTTATGGAATAGGTGGCAAACTAGAAGACGGGTCTAATGGTTAGCGATCAGCGCCGCCCATGGCAACAACCCCCGTTGTTATAATATGTTACTTAAGCATAATTATGACAATGTAAATATAAATAAATAATGAAACTTACCCAAAATATAAAGCCAACAGCCGCCGGTACCGTTAACGACCGCGTGTAGTGACCGAGCCAAGCGAAGTACATCGCTATCTTAACACCGAAATATTCGCCAATCTCATCTGAAAATTAATGTCGTAAAAAATTAAAAATAGTCATAATTTTTTACAGTATTGTGTAATAAATTAAAATTAAAGACAACTCCGTAATTTAATTACAATTTAATAAAAAAAAAAATTACCTATAACTTATTTAAGTTTTTATTTCATGGAAATTTATTCAATGTAACCATGTATATAAATAAAAATTCTTATTCTATATAGAATTATATAAAACTACAATTTATTACAACTTCAGACAAACTAAATTATACTAAATTCCAATTTGTTATTAACTAATAATATTTATCTACGAACTAACAAACCTCGGCCAAAAAACCTCCGTTTCGCCACCAGATGGGCTTTACTTTTTTATTTTTTTGCTATAAACCTCACGAAACCCGAGGCCTTTCTAAGGAATGCAAAACTACGCAACTCGGTTCGTGCGTTCTGGAGTTACAGCGTCAGGAAGGAAAACCCGACTTTTTTTTAGGTTATAAAATGTGGCCAAAAACAGCGTCAGTTATTCAACCCAAAAGTCTGCGATAGTTGACATTTGAGTGAGCGGAGTAGAATCACAGAGATTCATGTCCCGGGATCATCACTCGCTGTTCAGTCGAGTCAGTTAAGACCCTCCTGATGGCACCGAGTCACTGAGCGCGCCGGCTATCTATACTCCGAGCGGTAACGAAACCAGAGCGCGAATTTAAACCGGGCAACGCCATCTATCGAGCTATGAGACAACTCGGTGTAATTTTTTTTCGTAAAAATTTTTTATGTTTGTTTTTAAGAAATGGATATACAGGGTGTATTTCTGAAAACGAAACGCATTCAAGGAGGTGACTCGGCTATCGATTCTGAGTCCAAATCAATAAAAAAAATGAAAAGATTTTTTTTTTATTTTTTTTGTAAAATACGGAAATCCGTAAGTGAGAACTCCGCCTATCACATTTCGAACGTTATGTAACTAGCTTAAAACGCGGCATTACACACACAAATGCTAACACGTATTTCGATATTATTACCAATTTCCAAATTACCAATAAGAAACCGCGAACTCGCCACTGGCCCCGCCCCCTAGCGCTTCATCCCTATAGCGCATACGCACACGCACATAATGCACACGCATTCCGTTCAGTATGTGCTTGTCACTGCCGTGAGAGGGTGTAGTTGCGAATTAGTTCCGCGTGACATTGAAATTCAGTTGCTAATAAGTACCTAAAATCAGTGTTTTCACTATGACAGACAATTTTTCGAATGTTGAATTAGTTGAGATGGTCCGTCTTTACGCCATCAGTGGAAACAACGTGCGTCGTGCCATCCAAATGTTCCGCGAAATGTTTCCGAACCGCCAACCCCCGACACCGGCCGTCATGCTAGCTGCAACCCAGAGGCTACGGGATTTTCGGCAGTTCGACGTTCCTTGGCATGCGGAAGGTCGCGGCAGCCAAGGCCTGCCTGTTGCCTTGCAGGAAGATATCCTGGAGTTCTTCCAGCGAGAGCCACGGGCAAGTACGCGGGAGGCAGGTCGACGGTTTGGAGTACACCACTCTACGGTGTGGCGCCTATTGAAACGGGAAGAACAACATCCCTTCCATTTTCAAAAGGTGCAAGACCTACACGCGAGTGACAACGCCGTACGGGTTGCATTCTGCCGCTGGTTGCTCGATAATCAAGAGGCCAACATTTTGTGGACAGACGAGTGTTTGTTCACTCGAGTCGGGGTGTACAATGTTCACAATGAACACTGGTGGGCACATCGCGACCATAACCCGCATGTCACAAAACCGCATGCATTTCAAGTACGATTTGGTCTCAATGTGTGGGCTGGCATAATAGGCAACCACGTACTTGGACCTTATTTTATAAATGGGCACCTTAATAGCGTCACCTATTTAGAACTGTTGCGACACGTAGTCGAGGATATGTTGGATGACATTCCTCTAGCACTCCATCGCAACCTGTACTATCAGCAGGACGGTGCTCCCCCACACTATGGTCGACAAGTACGTGAGTACCTACAAGAAAGATTTGGCAACCAGTGGATCGGCCGTGGTGGACCTGTGGCGTGGCCTCCGCGGTCGCCGGACTTGACACCTCTGGACTTTTACTTGTGGGGAGACATCAAAAGATTGGTGTACACGGACGAGATCGATGATGTTGACCAATTACGCGTGAAAGTGATCAGTGCCTTCGATACAGTGAGAACAAATGTGTTAGTGTTGCGTAAGTTGAAGGAGAACCAGCGACGTCGTGCACAACTTTGCATAGATTGCGAAGGTGGAAACTTCGAACAGTATCTCCACTTAACTTAGGTACGTCATTTATTTATTTGTTGTAAATGCCTACTTTGTTATGAATGTGTAAAGAACAGATACGTCTAACTATCACATACCTACTTAATTAGAGTAGGTAAGATGTAATGAGCTTATGTAGTTCAATACATAAATCCACTCTAAGACTATCTTTCGAATCTTACTACCTAACAAAAACTTTGTAAGAATAAATCTACACCTGCCTACAAACAAATCGACGCACCCAGTCTGCTTTGATTTAGATAATATTCATTCATAACAATTTTAAATACATCAATCTAAATTACAATTGACGAAATGTTATTACACTAACAAACATGCCAATATTGTCAATAACTTTTCGTTTTCGAATTTTAGAACATGTAGGCAAAAATTAAGGTCTGTAATGCATCAAACTTTCAAATTACATTAGTAGTTTTGGCTCTCTAAATATCAATTTTTACATAACTACTGAATTCACATAACTACATCTCACCCAGACCCGATACAACAATTTGTGAATTATACACAGTTATTCCATGCTGGAATCGAACCCGCGACTCATTATGTTATCGGTTGTTGCCCGCCACTGCGCTATTCTGATTAAATAGCTAGACCGCTAGCAGAAACTTGTTTATTTTAGATCGGATTAAGAATGCATTAAAAACATCGATGAATTTAAAGAAATTGTTCTAACACACAAAAATAAAACAAGCAGCTGAGCGATATTCAGCAGGATTGCAATAAGACGTAATAAGTAAATCATTACTTAACTAGTACCTACTATGAAACAGCTGATAAGTACCGCAGGAACCTACGTGTAGGGATAATAAGTAGCTAAGTAGTATACTAATCGTTAGAAATTAGTTAGGCAATAACAAACTAACAATAATAAGTAAATCATTACTTAACTAGTACCTACTATGAAACAGCTGATAAGTACCGCAGGAACCTACGTGTAGGGATAATAAGTAGCTAAGTAGTATACTAATCGTTAGAAATTAGTTAGGCAATAACAAACTAACAATAATAAGTAAATCATTACTTAACTAGTACCTACTATGAAACAGCTGATAAGTACCGCAGGAACCTACGTGTAGGGATAATAAGTAGCTAAGTAGTATACTAATCGTTAGAAATTAGTTAGGCAATAACAAATTAACAATAATAAGTAAATCATTACTTAACTAGTACCTACTATGAAACAGCTGATAAGTACCGCAGGAACCTACGTGTAGGGATAATAAGTAGCTAAGTAGTATACTAATCGTTAGAAATTAGTTAGGCAATAACAAACTAACAATAATAAGTAAATCATTACTTAACTAGTACCTACTATGAAACAGCTGATAAGTACCGCAGGAACCTACGTGTAGGGATAATAAGTAGCTAAGTAGTATACTAATCGTTAGAAATTAGTTAGGCAATAACAAACTAACAATAATAAGTAAATCATTACTTAACTAGTACCTACTATGAAACAGCTGATAAGTACCGCAGGAACCTACGTGTAGGGATAATAAGTAGCTAAGTAGTATACTAATCGTTAGAAATTAGTTAGGCAATAACAAACTAACAATAATAAGTAAATCATTACTTAACTAGTACCTACTATGAAACAGCTGATAAGTACCGCAGGAACCTACGTGTAGTGATAATAAGTAGCTAAGTAGTATACTAATCGTTAGAAATTAGTTAGGCAATAACAAACTAACAATAATAAGTAAATCATTACTTAACTAGTACCTACTATGAAACAGCTGATAAGTACCGCAGGAACCTACGTGTAGGGATAATAAGTAGCTAAGTAGTATACTAATCGTTAGAAATTAGTTAGGCAATAACAAATTAACAATAATAAGTAAATCATTACTTAACTAGTACCTACTATGAAACAGCTGATAAGTACCGCAGGAACCTACGTGTAGTGATAATAAGTAGCTAAGTAGTATACTAATCGTTAGAAATTAGTTAGGCAATAACAAACTAACAATAATAAGTAAATCATTACTTAACTAGTACCTACTATGAAACAGCTGATAAGTACCGCAGGAACCTACGTGTAGGGATAATAAGTAGCTAAGTAGTATACTAATCGTTAGAAATTAGTTAGGCAATAACAAATTAACAATAAAGTAGGTGATAGGTACGTAGTACGTAGGTTATGCGGATGAAACCATTTTCAGATTTAGATCATACTTATGAACTATTTAATACCAAAAGTAATTTCATATTAACAGTTTTAATACCATCTACCAAAACTTTGAACTGAAGAACTATCTAGGTAGACAGAATACGTTAGTAAACTATCTAACATCACGCCCGCAAACAGCTGAGCGCTTGGACTACCTACGTACTTACCTATGTGTGTTTATTATCCAGATCTTACGATTCTAAGTTTGAAATTGTTTGTTTTACGTATTCAGCAGGATGTTTATAAAATTTTACTAATAAATCATAATTTATCAGCTATTATGAATCAACTGATAAGTACCGTACCTATGGTCACTTACTAAATGGTTAATAAACGATTTTATTCAAATAGGAAACAAAATTTTACATCATTCGATTTAAAACACGAATAAAACTTTGGGCTGAACTTACCTACCTACAATGCGTTTGTTGATATTAGTTAGTAGCATAGAGCAACGCGGACATTGTACGGTACGAGGTCCGCGTTGCTCTATGGTTACTAGGTACCTAAGATTATGCTCGCAAACAGCTGAGCGTTTCGATTAGATCCCTACCTACCTATTCGTAGCGATGTGTATTCATAATTCAGACCTTAAATAACTAAGTTTTAAATTATTAGTATCCAGCAGGATTGCAATAAAACGTAATAAGTAAATCATTAGGTACGTAGTGTTATGAATCAGCTGATACCTACGTTTTCTTTGAAGATACGAGTACTACTTTTTTTATTGATTGTTTCTGCACTCTAAGATTATTGAAAATGTGTTAACAATCAAATCAGTAACGAATGAATGTTGGAGATTATTTTTCTTTTCGCTTTCTAACTGCCTACTCGCGCGGCGTCTCGCGTGGCCCCGCCCACTGACCTTCGACGCTGTCTTGTTACGGCTGTGTGCGTGACATGTTGGGCGATTCTGAATATTGGTGACAAATTATTCTGAAAGACGGCCAAACTTAAATAATTTATTATAGCTGTGTTTTTAACTATTGGCCAGAAACCTTATTTTAAATTGAACATTTTTTACTTCCGTGACATGCTCCCGAGTTCTGTCTAGGTTTCAAATCTGCACCCTGTATAAATATGTGTTTTTTTATAGAAAAATATTTATGTTGAAATTTTTTGGAGATACTGTGTAGTTTTCTTGTTCTTATAGTCAATCTATAGAGCTTTGTGTCTTGTATTATAATCTTAACTTAAATAAAAAAAATATTAAATACTAAATTCAAAATTAAATACTAAGGTTCAGGTAAAAATTAAAGAAATTGAAAATCAATAATATCTATTGTCAATAATACCATACAGATCTTGTGTCATATTTTTTAAAAGTATAGATTGTATAAATAAATTTTGTGTCATTGCAAACTTAACAAGTACAACACACAGTATTTTAATGCAGGCATGGCAAACTTATGTAAAAATCATCATCACCTCACAGGCCTCTTCTAACAAAGAGGTTTGAGCATTAATCACCACGCTTGCTCAATGCGGGCTGGCGATTTCAAACTTGTAAGTAAAGTCAGTTAAGCCTTTCCTGCTCACAATGTCTTGATCCTCTTTAGTGCTGTCTAAATAATCGGTTAGACCAAGATTACTAACACATTATTTCAACTTAAAACTACGGTAAAATAGGGTTCCGTTTTTTGCCATTTGGCTACGGAACCCTAAAAAGGAATAAAAATTAATTTAAGACTAAAATAAATAAAAATATGTAAATTCAAATTCAATCTATAAAATAATTATATAAATTAAAATAAATCTTAGCAAGTACATACTATACTCGGTTAAAATTAGATTGGTACTTGCTGATGGTAGGTTTCGAACATTTCATAAACACGACATTTCATGCGCCTACCAAATAAGTTTGAGCACGCAGTTACATAAATTGGATTGCTATCGGCCTGTGTATCACACCATATTTTACACTACGTTGTTTCTATATACATACAATTGGTTGCTAAGCTTTTTCCGAATGGTCGCAGAAGTAACTTTTATACATCTTTAGATGCAACGCAAAGAGAAGTAATCCTTACCTTGAAGTATTCTTATTGGCACTTCATTACTTTTAAAGTAAAATTGTGTGTTTAATCATTAGTATATCGTATACACATTTTATCGTTAAAAGTTACCCTTAATAAAATGTGTCACCAATCTGGTCGCTATGTGTCCGTCTAGGGCGCCCTCTACCGACGGCCCCATTCAAATCCGCCTTGTATATTTCTGTCGTAAATCTGCTTATTAATTATCTCTGCCTACACCCATAGGAGACAGGCGTGAGGTAATGTATGTATGTATGTATTCATCAGTATAACTTACCAATAGGTTGTGGCGAGAACAGCGTCTTCACCCATTTCTTCCTAAGGTTCTCCAGAGCGTTCCTCTCGTGAAGCGGGAACATACTCGCTACCACTCCTCTGCTTACACATGCTGGCACTGTACACAAACAATACATCTTTTATTTCTTGAAGAGATTTGACCTTATGTGGATCCTAGTGTAACAGGTTTACAAGATTCAGAAGGTTTATAGTTCTATTCTATTCTATTTTATTTTATTTTTGTTAATGACAAGTAGTCCCGATGTCGACTATTCTGCAAATGTCGAAAGTAAATCAAAACTTAGCAAGAGTGACAGAATTACAGTAATATAACAACTGATGTGTTTCTTAAATTCTTTGATTATATAATATACTTCTTGTCAAGAATTCAGAGTTGATACTATGGAGACACATAGAAAGTGACAAATGACAGAAAACGCACTTAGACGATCGAAGAACAAATCAACTGATGACGAGTTTTCATTCTCAAGTAAGTAGTAAGCATCATAATTTTCTATAATAGCTATCTCATAAAGTTTTTGTATAAAATTCAAATCAAAACAACAACAATACCCTACTAGAATCGAGCCTGTCCTTTCCAAAGTTCACACACTCCAAGTATAAGAGAGAGTGACCTTCCCTCTCTCATAGACTTGAGCTAACCAGTTCAAGGTGAGAGGTTCAATCGTACTCTATTGTGTACACAGACTATTATGAATGTTCGCTACGATTTATGGGCTTACAAGTTCCATATTTTTTGTTTAAGATTTACGATCTGCGTGTTACTGTTATTAAAGGTTTACAATTGTTATTTATTACTTTTCCATTACATTGAAAAAGAGAATCTGTAAAAAAAATCTTTGACAGAAAAAGTAATGAAAATATACTGTATAGCTGATCCTTTCTGTCACATGAACTTATGAAATATGTTACAGACGAGCCCTTGGAAAGAGCAAAAAGAAAGAGTAGGAACACTTACTTTGTGGTTTCGACTTAATTTGTGGTTGCAAGTGCGACTGCCGGGCAAGGGGTCTCGGGTTCGATTATTCCGGAGGTTCGGTATTTCGAAAATTTCTAAGTAGTAGCACGGAGACTAAAATATGCCCGATATATGGCAATAGGCTCACCACCTATTACATGGGACTTACAACATAAATTGTGAAAAGTGGATGTACATTGTACAGTAGCATTACGTGCCATAATGTAGGTACATCTATCCCTTGCTGCCTAACCCTTCGTGGATAAAGGATATAAAAAAAGCTTACCAATACTCTGTCCAGGTCGCAAAGTGAGGGCTGGTTCCAGTGCATGCTCGTCGCCCGGCTCCGCACGAGCTGACTCCAACGCATGCTTCACTAGAGCACCCCGCTCCTGAGAGTTTAGTAATTCTGCTGCTGAAGAACCCTGGAAAATAAATCAACCTATTTGAGAGAAGGGATCAGGTAAGATGCTGCAAATAATTGTAATTTTTCATTTTAGCTTATGGTCATCCGGAGCTGCGAATAACGTAGCAGGTTACCAGGGCTCCAGCTCAGAGCAGGAGGAGGAACGGGGTGATTTTTAGTATTACAGTCTGACACCCCCTCGTCAGTAAGAGTCGGACACTCTCTCTCCAAGGCTGCAGAAGTTATTAAATGATTTTGCCCTCTCAAAAAAAGCTTCTGGCCATCCGCTGCTAAATATAGGTCTCAGTCCTAGGCAAGCTGAATACTTTATCTTAATAGAATTGACAATAACGAAGTTACGTAATCGTATTATGATCACTACTTGGGATACTTAATTCGAACAGTCGTACGTGAGAATTTTCCAATTTATAAAAACGTCTCATATTTATCATCTAAACAACAGTTCAATAACAATTTTACCGAACCAAGATTTTCGTTTCGGTTAACGCATATTCATAGAGTTTAGATTAATGAAGATAAACCCAGATCATTGTAAAAAGATTCTTCAAACTTCATCCTTATCAGCCAGTTCCTATTCCCTGTTGTATGCCTCTCTAATAGAACGCCATTAATTTTAATCTTCAGCTCTTGTTCACCTACAAAACCCATTCTCAATATCTCCATAATTCACCCTCAAAATCTCCAAATGCTAAGTTAAAACAGACGGAATATTTGTATAAACAATTAGCAATTAAAATTCGCGAGAACTTCGCCAGTAGTTATAACAAGCGGGAGATAGTTACTCGTAAATTTCGACTTTAAGCTTTAAGTTTTATGTATGACGTTTTAAACTTGAGTGTTTTCATATCTTTGTGAACCAACTTCTGCTTGCTGAGTTCTGTGCTGTTTTAATTAGGTTTGTTTAAGCGATTCTATTTAACGCGAAGCTTACTGCTTGTATCCATGCGCCCGATAAGGATTTTACCATGTCCTTTTTATGTTTTTAGTCCCATTGGACAAGCCTATTGATAAAAATTGCAGACTTCACCGTTTGAAACCGAAAACTCAATTACCCTTTGATCGCGATGGGACTCGGAGGTCGCATCTCTTACTTCGCAGTGGCATTTGACAACGAATCGGCTGTTTTTTTGTCATTGAAATCACAGTTAGGACAAAAAATAAACAAAGAACTTGCTTGCAAAAACTTTTTTGCTCATAGAAAAACACTAAAACCGTTTTATCTCCATCCGCATAGCTGCAGGAAACATTTCATTGAATCAATATATCCGCTGCTCTTACGTAAGCTCATACCGAAAGTACTAGGCAGTTCATTAAAGCCAGGAGTAGATATCCATAAAATACGAGTATCTACGGCCTACGAATAAACACAAACAATGCGTGCAATCGATAGGAAGCCGTATAATATGCGTGTCAGATACTGTTTTTCTGTGTATACCATAAATATTTCATTGCTAATATTGATTGGCGTCGATATGACGTGGCAGTTTTGCAGTGAATAGCAAATTATGGTATCTGTTTTGTGTAGGTATTCGTGCACGCTTCGCTAGGGTTGGTAAAGAACAATAACACAGATATTAGTTGGTAATGGTTTCGGTTTAGTTCCATTATCATAGGTGAAGCTATTACTGAACAATGGGATCAATTTTCAACGCCGTATTATTACTGAAAATTATCAATCCGACTAAGCGATCGAATCAGTAACCTCTAGCTAGGCATTAATTCAAATATGTACGTACTTGAAAATAGGCAGACAATATTGTCTCCTCACAGAAAACCGCTTTGAAACAACGCTTGCATTACGTCCCGTTGTGTGAGTGAGATTATTGATGGCCCAATTACCCACCTTCCCAATCCCCGATTCCCCAAGAACCATTAAATTCCTAACCCCCAAAAGACTAGCAACGCACTTGTTACACCTCTGGTGTATCAGGTGTCCCAGGGCGGCGGCGATTGCTTACCATCTGTCACACAGATGACAAAAATACAAAAACATTTCTCAACACCTAGGAATACACCTTAAAACCTGCTAACCACGTAACGATAAGTAATCTCTCATCCTGTACAAGGTTACACACATATCGGTAATATTTTTTATCTTGTTTAAGAAAATATTACCTCAGCGTTCCCAGACTTATTGCTACATCTATTTAGCTAAAAGGAACTGGCCTGGTCATAAAATATATCTTGTACTGCGGTATCTAATCGTTTTAGCAGATAAATGTAAGAACACACATTTTATTGAACACGGTCCGTGTTTTTTCTAGATATTTTGAGGCCCTACATTTCTATCTAAAAGAGTTTCGAGAGGAAAGAAAATATACTGGTCTATTGATTTTTGGTCCCTTAGTTTATTTTGGCTTTTTGGCAAAGGTTTTGGGTTTCTTTTAACTTCAGCGGAATATAAACCCTCCATTTCCCAAGCTCAGCTTCCATCTTGAGTTTGTTGACAAATGTTGGAATGCAAGAATGACCCTCATTCTGAAATCTTTTAATCTGTCACGAAGACACTATCTTTCTAGCGCACATTTTTCCAAGATCCACTTTATCATGAAGTCAACGTTGCATTTGAAACAGACGTGGCCAGCTCTTTTTCGTTTAAGTTAAGTATAAAAACATAGTCTTCTTTAGAAACATTGCACTGAATGCAAATTTAGAATTTTCTACCCTAGACAAACTGGACATAAGTTTAACGTAACTCTAGTAAGCAATAACTCTAGGCCATTTATCACTAGTTGCTAATTGCAATACAATAATTATTTTAAGATGTACAGTATAACAGTTTTTTTTTTCAACTCATGTATGGTCTCAAGCTCAGCTATCTTGCTTTCAACGATACTAACATCAAGATAATGAAACTTTTACACTACCTGACACTATATTTCTTTGCAAATCGGATAAACGTATCACCAAAACAACTTTAAATAGAACTTGGAAGCAATCTGGAAATTCCGTAACAGCTCTAACAATTTGTGTTACATAACTTAGCCAAAAATCTATAGAGAAGGAGGTCACGAAGTCAGGTTAGGAAGGTAGCGACGTAACAGCTGTTCACTCTGATCCTAGCCATTGTAGACGGGGCATTGGCCGCGTACAAGATACTGCAGTGCTGAACCGACCTATGAATACTGAATACAAGATTTCGCTTGTTTAGGAACGAAATCTCTATTTATTTTTGCGTAATGCTCCTGAATTTTAAGGAACAAATGAAGTCGCTTAGCTAATTCCGAATTACGTAGTGCGTACTTGTGTAGCATCTAAAGTCAAAAAGGCAGATTTATTTCTTCCATTGTCAAATACATTGTAGTCAGGCAAAGCCAGTATTGTAGTCAGATAAAGACATTTATTTCTCCCGCGCGTGTAACGTTCCTAAGTGCCATAGCGTGTTTCCAAAGAAATAAAAAATATAAGATGCAAATGAACTGTTTATGATTTATTTTTGTATTGTAGGTTACCATTTACAGGCACTTTAGAATAGTCAAAGCAGTCAGTTGTAAAACTGTAGTATTATTATTATTTGCACAAACATAAATTCTGCATGATTTCACTGAAGTTAAAAGGCGACGTCGACTCGTCAATCAAACTGAAGGCTTTATGTTCAACAATTTGATCGACCACAAAACCACGAAGCGAATACACTTCAATTTCCACCATACTCAAAAAGAAAATCGATGGAGCATCGTGGGTCTTCCAATCACGTAAAAACTTTATGGTTATTGGACCAAACGAATCGGGGAACGTAAAAAGCAGTACCTATTTCATAAAATCTTAAGCAACATTTTTGAGATTGAAATTTATTCGATCATCGAATAACGTAATTAATTTAAGGACGAGCCCACTTAATTGGTGTGAGAGGAATAACAAGCTGTTTTCCGTCAGTCTAAAATTACTTGGGCTCTGTGTACATTTATAATCTTGAGTGAAAACGAAGTGGAATCCTGTTACTTCGGCTTAAGCCTTGCAATGACTGAACTAATGAATTTTCACTAGCCTATGTGCTGACATAGTACTAACTATAGGATTTGCGTGTCCGTTAAATCAACCAAAATATAATAATTAAAACCTTGTCACAAATCATGCGGAAGCCGTGTATGAATATCTATTTTTACGCAGCTAACAGGAAAAAATATTTGACGCAAAATTAGCTGTCAACGTTAATAATTTGCTGAAATACAAAAGTTCATTAGATAAATTGTTTTATACAACATCTTATTAGAACCTAGCCGGTTAATTAATCATCTGCGAAATATTATCTATGTTATAATGAATTAATACGTCAGCTAAGATTATCAGGATGACAGCTATTCATTACTTAATGTATGTATAACGATCTTAAGTTTACAAATCATTGAGCTGCTGACTATCTGAGCTGCGGACTACCTAGCGGGTTTACCGGGGCTCCGGCTCGAAATGCAGGAGTAGGAACAGGGTGGTTTTTAGTCAGTAAGAGTCCGACACTCCTCTCGCCTCGCTCAAGGCGGGAGAAGTGGATGGATGATTTTCCCCCATAAAGAAAAGTTTACATCACTGTTTTTACGCTTAATATGAAGACTTCAGTTACTTTCCGCCTTTAAAGCGAACTTGCCACATGCAAATCATGACACTATTACTCCATTTATTAACTTTGAAAAGTTCAATGACATTGCCTCTATTGTGTTTACTCTATTTAAGTCTCGTGCTCTAAAGTAACATTGGAGACGGTATAAAAAGTAAACACTAAAGTTTAACAAACAGTGGCGCCACTAGCGCTTTTAGTCTTGTGTATACTTTTCAAATAGCTTTACACGTTTGCATACTGCTTTGCCAATAACTGTTTTTGTATGAGGTCCATAATTTTGTATAAATGTCTCCAGAGACCACCAAACTAGGAAGATAAAGCTTGACATCATATTAGCTGTAAATATTAAAATGGAAGCATAGCCAATAGGTTCTTGGTTTGAGTCCAACATTTTCAGCTATCACAGTAAATTTTCATGAAGGTATTCGTTTATTAATCACACACATGGGAAGCCTCGATGAGGTTAGCAAATATTTTATCAACGTTCGTGTTTTACCGTCCCATTTTCATTTACATACCGTATACATTTTCGCTTAGGTATTGGTGTTGCAATGTTTTACGGTATTTTCGATAAAACATGTGAATCAATCAGTTTAATGGCCTGCTGCTTATAAGCGTGTCACTTCGTATCGCAGATACGTTTATTGCTAGGTATTTTGTTATACGCTTCTTATTCTAAAGCCAATAATTAAGAAACTCCAACAAAAAATTCAATTAAATTCAGTATTGGCTATAACTCAAATTGAACTACTTTCATTATTCTCATGAAAATATTCCAATCATTCGAACTCATTCAAGCAAGTTTTAGATCAAAAAACGAACAAAAAATTAAAATTGCTCATCTTTTACGAAAACACGAACTTATCACGTTACTTCTGGTCCAAGTCCCCAAGGACCAGAATTTTCGACATACCATTTAGTTTCTGACAGATAAGAAAACAGCTTCAGCTGCGTCGTCTGGTGTTTGTTTTTATGATCGCTATTCGTCACTTGGGGAGGTTTCGTATGTTGCTCTCTGCCTTGTTATGATATTGCGGCAAAGACGAGGATTTATAGAAGGCTTTTATTAAAGAAAATATTTTTATTTCTAACACTAAGACGGAATATGGCTGAGGACCTAAACGACTTTATCTGAGTATAGTACCATCAGAAATTGGTTTCATTCCCATTTCATACATCTCATCATTCTTTTTCTATGAAATAGGAGAGAAAGGAGCAAACTGATCACTTGATGGTAAGCCATAGCCCATTTACGCTCGCAACACCAGTAGATCACAAGTACATTATTGACTCTTATCTATACATATAATAAAATCGTAGAAAAGTGCTGTCTGTACATTGAAAATAAAAATAAAAAAAATAGCAGGGGTTATTGTTATGTCGATGTCGAACCCAAAAATGTAATTAACTTTTTTTTTGTCTGTTTGTCTGTTTGTCTGTTTGTCTGTTTGTCTGTTCGTCTGTGCGCGCTAATCTCAGAAACGGCTGATCCGAGTTGGATGCGGTTTTCACGAATATATTGTGGGATGCTTAAATTTACATTTAGTGTTTGTTTCATGTCAATCGGTTCATAAATAAAAAAGTTATGTCAAATTAAAGAATCACGTCGAACATTCTATGCTTATACCATTAATCTCCGCAACTATTTGACGGATTTGGTTGAAATTTGGTACAGATATAGTTTAGAACCTTAGAAAGCACATAGATATATTTTTATTTCAAAAATCAAAAAATAAAAATAAGAAATAAATTATTTATAAATAATTCTATGTCGATCGTTACACGACTTCGGTTCATGTTATTGTTTTAATTTATCGAAAAAAAGTAAATAAATAGTAAAAAGGTATGAAAAAAATAATATCAATATAATAAAACATTTAGTACAAAGAAAATGCTCTAACGGAGTATAGATAATTCTATGTCGATCGTTACACGACTTCGGTTCATGTTATTGTTTTAATTCATCGAAAAAAAGTAAATAAATAGTAAAAAGGTATGAAAAAAATAATATCAATATAATTAAACTTTTAGTACAAAGAAAATGCCCGAACGGAGTATAAATAAATATAATCCAAGTTGTCTTTATCCTCGATAGATGGCGTTGGGATCGAAATAGATCGCGCTATGGTTTCGTTACATTCATTTGGTTGGGTATCGGCCGAGCGCTTCGGTACTATCGTAGAAAAAGTGTATTATCAGTCGTATGATTATTTGTCTGTAGTGGTCCTGCTGTTTCGTATATTCTAAATTGGTTTCGTTGTATTTGTCAATTAATAAGTTTATTTGTTGGGTTTTCCTGGTTTTTTGGTTAAACTATTTAACGTAGGTTTAGTTTGATATCGATTATTAGTAGTTACTGTAGTTAGTTTTTTTAATAAAATTGTAAGTCTAATTTTTTTTTAATTAGATTAGATTTAAGTCGTTTCTTTTAAATTATTTAGTTTAAGCTTGGTTATTATAGCATAGAGAATAGGTTGTAATATAGTTTCTTTTTTAATTGTTATAAATTCGTAATTCGTAGCTTTCTTTAGTTTTAAGTTAGTTTAAGTCCGTTTTTAAACTATTTTTTCAATGCCCTAAGTGAGTATACATCTATTAAATTCAAACGCAGAGCTCATTATGTTGATTTTTGAAGAGTTCCCTGGAATATCTTCCACATCTCATTTTTGAAGAGATCCCGCGAGATCGGGAACTATGTGGTTAAAACCAAAAATTTGCCGGAAGTCACTATTCCACGCGAACGAAGTCGCGGGCAAAAGCTAGTTTATAATAATTATCGTGATTACATACTAAAATAACTAAGAATCACGGTTTACGTAAGTAAATATTTGAAGACAAAGCTCTACTAGTTTCCGGGTTACAGAGGGACTCTTTATCACGAACTAGCTTGCGCAGACGCGGCGATGTCCCATATCCTCCAGTTTACGCTAGTAAACCGTGATTTTTGATTAATACATTACCGGCCTTTTAAAAAGGAATACACCCTTTTCTTAAATATTAAGTGCTAAAATCCTAAAGTTCACACTCTTACGAGAAATGCTTGCAACACAAAACTTCACCTAAAGATCGTCACATCGTTGTTGGATACATTAGAATGCTCGCTAAGGAGCGCAGACCCATTACTTCGAGTATCGCACGCTGTGACAATAGGCCGGGGAACACATTACGATGCAGAAGTGGGCATTAAGAGCCGACGAGTATTCTCCACACCCATATCATTTTAAATATGGATTTTTACAGCTTTTAATGGCAGTTGTTTTGGTTTAAAATGGTTTGTACCTGAAAAGGTATCATTAAAGGGTCATTTTGTTTCATTGGTAACGTGGAGATATCATGTTAAAGCGTCTAGTCTCCAGGAAGTTACAAATAATATCTCTTTCTTATAAATTTTATAATTTCAAGGGTACGGGTATAATACAAGGCTAACTCACGTAACTGTTTTACGAGAAACCGCGGTGGCGGCGATTGCGACAATCGCCGAAATGCTGCTCATGAATGTGAGCCATTAGCATGGCTTGAAACTAGTTGAGTTTCTCATTAAACAGTTACGTGAGTAAGCCGATAACATAATAATTAAAAGAATATTCCTCTCACAAGTATGACCTTGAATTCATTTAGTGATAACTTACCTTTTGAAAACAATGCATATCCCGCACTGTGAACTCCTTGTAACCGCCTCCGAATTCTGGCTTCAGCTGCTTGGGGAGATGCATTTCTTCCGCGGTTTGAAGAAGGCTAAGGAGGACAAAACAAAACGAATTTAAAGTACATATTACCTCGTCAGTTCACATTTAAAACATATAGTTCCATTTACTTGAATCATCTTGATTGCGATTGGTCAGCGTCCAAAAAATTATAGATTTCTTTTGGTGCAAATAAATTCACGAAAAACACGATTTTCGATCAAGTCCCAGAAAAAAGGTTATTCGATTCCAAACTAAATTTCAGTCATCACAAAAACGTAACGGACAATATAATCGTGACATAATTAAAACCGACACAAACAGGTGAATCATGCGATGACTTCATTTTAAACTGTTATTGAATGATCTGGTACACGAGTAGCTTTAATATTATCATTGTAGATCGCATAATGACTCGATAAAGACAAAACTGATCTTCCGTAGGCTGTTTGGTTTTCGGTAGTACCACATAGCCAGTTAAAAGCCTTAAAAGATAAAAGGGAATTCGTGGATGGTAAATCTAACTGGTAAATATAAAAGACGAGAGGATATTTCAAATAGAGCGGCGTATTAATGCGAAACTAGGCAACACATTTTTAATTAGATAACAGACAACAACAATTAGTTACTTCTTTTGCAAAGGCTCCATAAAAAGAAATAAGTAGAGAAAATTAAACAAAATTTTTGCACTCGTTAAAACTTTTAAAACCATTCCGCTGTGACCTTGAGACATTTAGAGCCGTTTTTTTAACGAGACCCGCTGTTTATTTTAGAAGTTTGTTGCCAGAATATTTTATTTATCTAGACACACGGCAGTGTGTCCGCCAAGTTCGAGCAAAAAACCGACACACCGGCCGTGGGTTATATTACACGAACCATTTCGGGCCAAGTTCGACCCACCTATAACTCAAAATCTATTTTATCTACACATATGAAATTTCTAGTATCTGTCGAGATCTACTTACTTATCTAAAATACAAAATTTCATTAATGTACCTATTGTAGGTCTTGAGATATTGACGTCAGAAAATCGCTATTTTTACTATACACTCACTGACTGACTGACTCACTCACTCATCAAAAACCTAGACCACTTCCAATGGTCGTATTGACTTGAAATTTGGCATGGAGGTAGGTCTTTAGGTCAAGGTAAAGGAAAAAATCTGAAAATGGCCAAGTGTGAGTCGGTTTTAAAAATAATGAAGGTGTAAATTCATACCCCTAAGGAACTAAAACAAAAAGTTTATCTATATCTTCCAATGGTCGTACCGACCTAAAATTCGTTACGAAGGTTTGTATTTAGTCAAAGTAAAGTAAAATAAGAAAAAAGAAAATAAACCTTACAAAAATAAATGAAATCCCACCCAAAACATAAATGTGAAAGGCTGCCAAGTTCGATAATATTGGAATGCTTCGCCTATAAAAGAAGTGAGATCTAAATAAGTACCAAGTTCCATACACAGACCTCAGTTAAAAATGATATAACTTGGCAAGTTTTAATAGAAAATTATATACTTGACTCATTGCGTTTAGTAGGTTTATAACAAAGTGTGTGAAAACTTGCCAACTTGTTATATCATTTTTAACTGAGGTCTGTGTATGGAACTTGGTACTTATTCAGATCTCACTTCTTTTATAGGCGAAGCATTCCAATATTATCGAACTTGGCAGCCTTTCACATTTATGTTTTGGGTGGGATTAGACTTAGCTTTCCAGGCCAACCATATATACTTAATTTACTGCGTTCCATAATGGTAATTTCAGCGTTTAAAATTTTTAGATCCTAAAACAGTCCAATTTGGGTAAAAAATTGCTCTATTTTCGGACGCCCATTCATCTAAAACTTACTAGAATTTTCGGCAGCAAAACTTTTTTTTATTAAAACGGTACTTAAATTACGTAATAGTACCTAATTCGAGATTTCATTCCGATTCTAGTATAAAAACTACGAAGATAAAGGACCAATTTATTTTATCACACGCAAATCTGACTATTCAATCTGTTACGTTAGAAAATAAGAATCGACATTTATTACAGTGTTAACTTAGGCCTTTTTCTACTAAGAAAGAATTTATTCACATCGGATGATTACAATCGGCAATTTGTCAAGAAACATGGACAAATATGGCCCTTGAAACAATTCTTTCTTGTTACCAAGACCTGTGTTTATTTTGGTCACATTTTGGGTCATTTGGGATAGAATAGACAGCTAGACAGATGGTCGTAATAATGCCGTGAAACTGTGATGGATTTAGGAATCATTAGACATAGGTATACATGTAATCTGTTAATTGTGTATTGTACTGTTTGTAAACACCAAATAAAAAGAAAATATCACTCACACATCATCATCAGCAGTTATGTAGAACGCAGAACACTGAGAGGACGCATGTTGCCGCACGCAGACTCGCAAACGCGGTCTACTACCACGCAGCTTCTGCAGTAGCCATAACAACATACTGTCTGGGAGACCTGTTGAAGATTACGTTAATAAATTACGTGAATAAAATAAAAGGTTTCAAAGACAAGATGTAGATAAAAATTCTTAGGATTAACTATAATTCAGTCAACATGTTTTTATGGTATCCCGTATACCATACGGACATACGGATCTCCTGATGGTAAGCGATCAGCGTCGCCCATGGGCACCCGCAACACCAGAGGAGTAAAAGTGCGGTTGCCGGCCTTTTAAAAAGGAATACGTTCTTTTCTTGAAGATCGTATTGGTTCGGACATACCGCCGACGACAGCATGGATATCATATAAATTAGTGTTGATTTGTTATCTGTCAATATTGGCATTTGTACAGCCCTATATAGGTAGTATCTATTCTAGCAATCGCAATAAGTAAAACATTATAGTTTATAGACCGACAAGATGTCGTGATGAGCAAGTAGGACACGCGAAACGATTTAATCTGCCCGTCGAAAATGGTCCTTCGAAACGGAAATAGACAGTAGATTATGACTCGGGTTTATAGTTCGATAGAATATTAAATGCATTAGAAATATTGGAACGTACATTTTGCTGAATATGAAATTGTTTTCGTCCGTGTTCTTCTCTGAAATCCTCCATGAAACTTAAAGAAACTTTACACACTTTGGGCTAGACAGGGGATCCCCATCTTGTTTACAATCAAAAACCATCTGACTCACACGCAGACGAAAATTCGGAAGTTCGGATACAATTTGGCGGAAATTAGGTACGCGATTTATTCGTCTACGTTCCGAATCTTTATTTTTCTCGATTCGATTCGTTGGCTTGTCGCCAGTTTCCGCTTTACATCAGGGATCGAGTTGAGCTCTCATTAACAAGTTCATGACCAGCCCGTTCATCCGTTACGTCGGTTGTTCCTTTAAGTAAACTGTATTTGGCATCGAGCCAACGCATTTGTGACGAGTAAAGATTATCGTAATTGTGTTGTATTAAGTTAATCGAGTTCTGATAGTGTGATGATCAGGAAGATTTTAGAGGAAATATTGACCAAACATTATTCGAATATTTTCGATCATTCATTTATTTCTTAAACTTGTTTGTTACATTTTTAAATATTAAATTAAAAAGAAAAAAATAAAACATTTAAAAATATAAAAAGCAGTAGCCCATCATTAGGTTTTGCACCATTTTGAATTCGTTGTTTAGGTACTCACTCTTTGCCAAAATATCTTCTGTAAAATCCTATGTAAGATAATTTTAACGAAGGTACATTAAACAGGGCAAGGCACATAACATTCTTCCCTCGGCTTTGTAAAATTAAAATATTTTAACGTAAACGGAGCAAACACAGGTCGCCTAAGTAAACCATTAAAGCCTTTAATAAAGGCAACCTCCACCTTACATTTTAAAGCTCTGACGTGAAAATTGTATGTACCAAGTTACGCTCGCAGTTAACACGAACATTTCTACATAGAATGGTATACATCAGACAAAATGTAAAGGCTTGCGAATACCAAGTCTGGAGTCACGCCAAAACTTTTATACCGACTAGAGTAAAAATATCCCAGCCAACTTGGTATCTAAACTAACATTTGTTTTAAACATGAAATGAAGCCATTTCTGGACACATTTCAAAGCAAACAATGCTCATGGGAAACAGTTACGAACTTTTTTAAACTAAAGGAGACAGTTATGAAATTCTTCTTTGAACATTTTTGTGAATATAATATTGCTATGTTAGAATTACCTAATAGATCCCCAATGTCTTTGTCTGTTTAAACTTGGGGCAACAATTAGGGTCGCCTCAAAGGACCGTCTTGCTAGTTTTTGTTAAATTACTTATCTCGGACTTAAAAAAAATACATCTCTTTAAAAACTCTGAAATTAATTAATTTTTTCAGTAACTAAGGGCGAGTAAGTATTTGGCTTGTAACTCGAATCCGATAGCAAAACCAAAAGGCATAAATGATCACAATTAATTACAGTAGCTCTGACATGCAGTAAATTACTTATTCATGTACAAACAACCGGTACAAAGACCTTTTGCAAATGAAAACCCGCAACACATTCGGTTCACATTTTACCATTCGCCTTCACAATACGTTTCCAAGCTAAACATGTACTTTACATTAATAAATTCATGGAGGTACGCCACCGAACCGATTACCGTATCTGTTCGATATAAAGCCGGGGAATCAATTGAATGTCGTTTCCTAATGCGAACCGTAAAGACTCAGATTTATAATTCGTGCGCGTACCATGAAATGCGACATCTTTAAGACGGGCCTAGTTAAGTAGAACACAGCTGCCTTATGAATATTTGGATGAATAATGAGATATTTCCGAGCAGTCAGACATTTTTTTCGTTCTAAGCTACTGTACAGATAAATAGCTGTGATTTATGGGCGATACTTTAATATACACCGCTGATAATAAAAAATGGAAAAGATTGTAACCTAACTTCATATTTTGTTCAGGTGAACGAACATTGAAGAGGGATTTCAATCTCGAAAGAAGCATTTTTAAGACGAAGAAGGACGATATCGCATTATATTTAACCAAGAAGCAGAAAAATCGTTAAGTGCAGTGAAAAGTAAGAAGCTTTCTATAGAGGCGTCGCGTCGGGCGAAGTGGTCCTTTTGGGAGAACCGGGACCCACTTAGCGGCTGTCAATTCCAAAAGCACTTTCTTCCTTCAATTTTGTCGAGTCGATCGTATTCCACGATCGTGGTGAAATCGACAGAACGCTTGACCTCTCATTCTGAACAGAGACCGTTTAGCGAACAATGGAAAGGTTATTCTCGCAGACTTTCAGGTCAAATAGTACGGGCACATATTCAATTAATTTTATCAGGTTATAAAAAGTAGTAGAACTTTAGTAATAAACACTCCTTTGTTTATTACAAAATCCGTGAAAATTATGCAACCTTTATGAATAGGTGATTGTAGTACGATATAAACCTCGCATTTGTAGGTCAATCTTAGCGGGTAGCGTATTTTGAAGACGGGTCATAAAGAATGGATAAGCTGTATAGCTACTACAAATTAGGAGAGAAAACACGAACGTAACATGATTGAAAACCTTCCTCACTGAAACGAATAGTTAGTTACATAATAGGAGAACAATGAGCTCAGCAAAACTACTTATTTATTTTCGTAACTCACAAATACGTTTTCGTTCATTTCGTTTAGTCATAGGTTTAGGACGAAAAGGGAAACCTGTACTTAAGTTAAAAGTATGGTACAATTTGGGTGCTTACAAAAAGCAGTCGTCACGTCACGCCTTTACATGACCTCTCTTGAACTTAAAGTAGGTTAATATTAGTCATTCACATAAAACATTCTCATAGACATGAATGTAATATGTATGTACAACGCAATCTTCCCAATCCCTTCTGGTGGTAAAATTACAGCAGCAAAAATTCCGAGATAACTTGGGAACCTTCTCAAAAACATATGAACGTTATCTTCATAGGCGAAATGAAGGTGTAGCATCATAAATCCTACGCGTTTCATATTGGGTATTCCCTCGGGAAAATATAAGCGTGACCGTAACTAAAATATTGAGATAAAACAACGCGAACGTCTTCATAGAAACGGCGGTCTCCCAAGTTGGACCGTTACACTACAAAAGAAGGTTTCATTAATAAATGTCAGAGTTGCTTGATTAATTTCGAATTTGCTGGACCAACGGATGGACGGAATCCATTTATTTAATCACTGTGATGCCTACCCACGTTTTAATCCGCTGAATTTGGTTTTGGGTATATTTTTTTCGTGTAATGAAATTCGCATTACGTATGTATGATTCGTTTTCTGGTGTTTCGCATGTCCACGCGCGGCGACGATTGCTTATCATCAGGTGATCCGTCTGCTCGTTTACAGGCTTATACCATAAAAAAGATCAATACGCTTATTAACTTAACACACGTTGTGTTCTATATAAAACAAATAATAATTTACAATGATTACGAAAATATACAAATCCGAATAGCGTGCTCGCACTTTTCAAAAGCGATCGTAATCTTGACGAGCTGCTCAAAGGGACCTTTATCGATCGTAGCGCCCTCCTAATGACCAAATTCCCGCTTACAACCAGCGGGATATAAGCTCGATTGCATGCATTAAGGCAATACAAAACACGTAAAGAAATTAGGCTTACGAATTCTACACAATACGTGTATTGGCAACACACCAATTCCCTACATACAAATGCTGTCCATATTTCAATAATAATAACAATACAAACTAACTATGTGTGCGTAAGGGTCGGCTGGTCATGTAGTAGTACATTTGGGTCGGGTAAACGTTCGCTCTATGGTCATATTATACACAGCGTTTTTACTGTAATTTTATTAACAGGGAAAACGTTGTTTTTGCAATACAATCAAAACAACACGCTAGGTTTGTGTTTTTTTTTAAGTCTTATGTGTTTCATGCTTCGCAATGGTTTTATGAAGACTGGGAATTTAATCGAGTCTGGAATTGTGCCCAGTATATGGCAATAGGACTTAACTCATACAGCACAACTTCACGCCTTTTATCCCCGAAAGGGGTAGGCAGAGGTGCACAATTACGGCACGTAATGCCGCTATACAATGTACACCCACTTTTCACCATTTGTATTAAAGTCTCATGTAATAGGGGGTGAGCCTATTGCCATATCCTGGACACAATTCCAGACTCCGTGCTACTACCGAGAATTTTTCGAAAATCCGAAAAAAGCCCAGTAATACTTTGCCCGACCCGGGAATCGAACCCGAGACCCCTTGTTCGGCAGTCGCACTTGCGACCACTCGACCAACGAGGCAGTCATGGTGAAAAGTGGGTGTACATTGTATAGTGGCATCACGTCCACTTCTGCCTACCCCTTCGGGGATAAAAAGGCGTGACGTTGTGTGTGGGAATTTAATCAGAATACAATACTTCGTATTCCCTGAAGGAATAACTGGGTCTGTCTTGCATTAGTTATTTGTTTCTAACTTTGTATCACATGTAGGTACCTGAATTTAACCCATACCCATTTTAATGTCCCAATTAAGTTTCGAAGGTTAATATCAACGAAGTTGTCCCGTTTAAATTAGTCACTGGGGACAGTAGTACGATAAGATAAGTCAATTCAGAGATAATCCATTATTTTGCGTCGCTAGCTTGACTTTTCTCATCAACGTACCACCTTTAAGCGATAGTGGCGCCAAATACTTAGACCCAGTAAAAGCAAAAACAATCTAGTATAGATATGAAATTTCCCTATACTAGTGTGAGAAAAATACTGGTTGCTTCGGTAGTGTAGGTAGGTAGACACAAGCATTACATACTACATGCAAACTTCGAACCCATATATAATTTTACACTGCACTGCACCACTTTCGGTTAGAAAAAGTTGCGAATTCCACATTTATTACTCACTAGTATATTGGTACCTATTTGTATTTTTTATAGTGGTCTGTCCGGTTACGACTGGTGCTAGGGTTTCAATTTCTGGAAGTCGTAAATCTAAGTACGTTACGTATAATCTGGACTTATGTTCTCCTGTGTAGGCTATGTATCGTGTGTAATAATGTGTAGCTATGGATGTGTAGTTATTATACACATACTGCTACTACTACTATGAATAAGGGTAGATGAGTGATTTATATTTTTTATGTCCGTCTTGTAGATTATTTTAAAATATTAGACGCGTATTGTAGGTGTAACTATTTTCTTACGGAAACAAATACTTTCGAAGATACGTAAATGGATTTGAATTATCGCGTGACATCATTTCTAGGTACATTTTATACGTAGAAATGACGTATTTGCTACCACTCCTAAACTTTGATTCGTTTTATCTAATTATTGTTATCTAATATGACAAAATAAAAAAATACGTGTCTAATATTTTTTCATTACCTAACTGACGGACTAAATAGATTTTTAACTTTCATACCCCGTCATCATCCCTATTACACTTATTGAGTTCAACGTGTATTACTTCAAATAAAGTTTTAGTTCACAAATAACTTGAATATAAATTCACCATAACATGCGAAGCTATACATTCAACACCAAATATCTAACATTGAACGATGCATCGCACAAATGGACCGGGCGGCAATAGCAGCGACAAAATGCATCGTTATGTCGGACAGTCAGTAACAAATGGACTTTTGATGGTTAGAGACGAAATATTTTTCACTATTTTATACAAACGCGAGAACATTTTGCTAGATATTTTGTACGCGACTGTCTGCTTTTTCTCGGCTCCACTAATTACCTAACAAGTATATTTTAATGCTTTTTAATATTCTTCACAACTTTTGTGTAACAACTATCGTGGGGCGTGAGAAGTATTAAACCTAGTAAGAAAATCATGGTGCAAGGTGCTTATGAATAAGAGTTCCAGTGTGACTAGAAATCAGTAGAGGAATCCTCGAATAGTTCAAGTTAGCTGTATTTAATTAGGCAATTAGTTATTCACTTTTGTTATTCCAGTGAGTATTTTTATTCTGACCTATAAACTATGTAGTAAATATTATTTTATACATAAGTATTAAAGTCTTAAATAGCAAGTACTGATGTAGAACAACTGAATACATTGCACCAATCTGGGAGTTAAAATCAGGCTTCTGCATACAAAATCTTCCCATTCAATCAGCAGTTACGCTTTGCAACCAATCCAATCAAACCCAAGTACATAATGCAATAAGTTTAATATGTATTGAAGTTAATACTGACACTGTGATATTGTTTTCTAAAGCCTTACATTTTTTTGTTTGAAACTATGTAACATGCACTGTAAGAGATGCATGTTAAAAATAAATTACTTACTAATTTTTGTGCTTGTGCTTGGTTCTGGCATCTACCATTGGTTTGTATGTGCATCACAAGATTTAGTAAAGGGTGCCTTTATTTCCCATGGCATTAGGCCCACCTTATAATGTACACGATTTTGTGCATGAAGTAATTATTTAACACATTAGAGGCCATGTCGGACTACGCTGACCGCTAGTGAAGTAATACCCTTAAACAGTTTTTTGTTGGCATTGAAAAGCTTCAATAAATTTTTTTCTTATAAGTAGTTAATTAAAAATCGTATTTGAATCCTTATCATTCAATGGACTCAAAATGAATACTACATTAGGTCTTATTAGAATCATGACCTGAAATAACCTGAAGTCAATTGGATCAATTATCAAGTTCGTGAGCCATTGAAAACACCTGTCTTCTAACATTTGAAATGAAAAACCTACAACTGAATAAAATGAGAATTTTTCAATACCTTTGAATGTCCGATGGAGTGTCAAATTTATGTAAAGAGCTTATTAAGTCCCTATATTTATTTATTTATTACCAAATTCAATGAGTTTGTGTTTTTAAATGGTTTTATTTAGCTTGACTTGTTTGAATTGCAATTTCTCCCGCTTCCTGATAACAGATCAATCTGATTTTTGATACACACTCTTATTCCTGATTAACAAACACATTAAAACCGTTTAACATAAAGATATGTATTATGTATTACTTGTTTAAATAAAATACATGAAAGGTGTTGTTAAAAAGTATAGTTTATCTTACCTTTAGGAAATATTAAGACAACATCAGTATGCTGTGTCGGTGTGGAATGCAGGAGAAGTCGGCGAGGATGCATCAGATGAGCACCCAGTTGCCCAGCCATTGGGAGGCGGCGACGGAGCTCGCGACCAGCTGGATAATATTATTATTTTTAATTTTTGCAGCTAACTTGCAGCAAAGGGTTATAGAAAAATTTAATCTTGAGAATAAAATAATAAAATTATAAGAATTTATAACAGTTGGTCAGTTCTCAAATGCTACTCAAAATTATAAATATTATTATGTAGATAACTGTGTTTTGTGACTAGAAACACTGATGCTGAATTATTGATAACACACTTTTTTTTTCATTAGTGAGATAAAATAATATCTGTTTAGAAATTATTTAAAAAGAATGGTATCATATTATTTTGTTTAAACACGAAAACAAATTAGTTTTTATTTACTATTGAACTAAGCTATGCGAATAATTAATATAACAAAAATGAATCACAAAATATTGTTTGTATTAAATACTAGCTTTTGCCCGCGACTTCGTTCGCGTGGAATAGTGACTTCCGGCAAATTTTTGGTTTTAACCACATAGTTCCCGATCTCGCGGGATCTCTTCAAAAATGAGATGTGGAAGATATTCCAGGGAACTCTTCAAAAATCAACATAATGAGCTCTGCGTTTGAATTTAATAGATGTATACTCACTTAGGGCATTGAAAAAATAGTTTAAAAACGGACTTAAACTAACTTAAAACTAAAGAAAGCTACGAATTACGAATTTATAACAATTAAAAAAGAAACTATATTACAACCTATCCTCTATGCTATAATAACCAAGCTTAAACTAAATAATTTAAACGAAACGACTTAAATCTAATCTAATTAAAAAATAAATTAGACTTACAATTTTATTAAAAAAACTAACTACAGTAACTACTAATAATCGATATCAAACTAAACCTACGTTAAATAGTTTAACCAAAAAACCAGGAAAACCCAACAAATAAACTTATTAATTGACAAATACAACGAAACCAATTTAGAATATACGAAACAGCAGGACCACTACAGACAAATAATCATACGACTGATAATACACTTTTTCTACGATAGTACCGAAGCGCTCGGCCGATACCCAACCAAATGAATGTAACGAAACCATAGCGCGATCTATTTCGATCCCAACGCCATCTATCGAGGATAAAGACAACTTGGATTATTTATTTATACTCCGTTCGGGCATTTTCTTTGTACTAAAAGTTTAATTATATTGATATTATTTTTTTCATACCTTTTTACTATTTATTTACTTTTTTCGATGAATTAAAACAATAACATGAACCGAAGTCGTGTAACGATCGACATAGAATTATTTATAAATAATTTATTTCTTATTTTTATTTTTTGATTTTTGAAATAAAAATATATCTATGTCCTTTCTAAGGTTCTAAACTATATCTGTACCAAATTTCAACCAAATCCGTCAAATAGTTGCGGAGATTAATGGTATAAGCATAGAAAGATCGACGTGAATCTTTAATTTGACATAACTTTTTTATTTATGAACCGATTGACATGAAACAAACACTAAATGTAAATTTAAGCATCCCACAATATATTCGTGAAAACCGCATCCAACTCGGATCAGCCGTTTCTGAGATTAGCGCGCACAGACGAACAGACAAACAGACAAACAGACAAACAGACAAACAGACAAACAGACAAACAGACAAAAAAAAAGTTAATTACATTTTTGGGTTCGACATCGACATAACAATAACCCCTGCTATTTTTTTTATTTTTATTTTCAATGTACAGACAGCACTTTTCTACGATTTTATTATATGTATAGATATAGAAAAGCAATAAAAGACGAAATAAACGCGTAATCTATCGCTTTCCTTACGTTTACAAACCTAGAATAAAACATCTGTTTACAAGTTTACGATAAAATATCAAAATACGCACCGCTATCCAGTTTGTCTTTCGCGAACTCCGCAAAAGATCTGTGTTCTTGAGGGGTTGAGTGAGTACTGCTCTCATAGTCTTCTTTATCGGGATTCCCCACACTCCCATCTTCACCCTCCATGGCGAAAACTCTTCAAACAGTCCTCGATACAATAACAATAAAACTATGCACTCACAAGACACCCGAGACCTTCAGTTTCTTACATCATCGACTATAATAGTAACTACGATCATATGTTGAAACTATCGCACCTAATTATATAGGAAAAGTGTTACGCCTCGTAGAACGAACAAAGACGACTAACATTTTTCGTTGTTAACACCGGGAACGCGCTTTATTTACTTGATAAATAATTTATTTTGTGACAAAAGTACTGCGGCCGCGGCTGTCACAATTCAAAATTGATTTTTGGCCGCCATTTTCAAGTTGGTGTTGCAACTTCTGAACTTAGCTTCTAAAAGAGTAGTTGACAGCATTCTTAATTGCATCGTAAAATATACAGACAATAATTTTACAGTAATTGTATTGCAATAGTTTTAAATATTTGTTCACTTATATAGTTTTTGTAACATTCAAGAATTGAAACCATTTTTTTCTCTTGAATGGCTAAAATCACACTGTTTTTTTCAGCACTTGCAACATTTTGCAAAAACGTCAAATAAACGTCAAAACAAACGTTCGGATACACCGTTCGGACAAAGATCTTCTCAAACGGAATAATACTTAACATTTATTTTAAGCGAATAAATAATTTATTTCTTAACTTATCCATCTATCATTATTCCAATATTTTGATTAAATTAAATTCAACGTTTACATTTTCAAAATTAATGAGAAAACTAACATTTTAGTTTGTGGTTCATACGTCGTTGTGGTAATCCGAACGTCTTAAATATTCGACTTTTCTGATTTTCTGTCAGTTCATTTGTAAACGTTAATTTGCGCGATATTACAAGTTACAATGGACGTGTAAACGAAAAATAACGTCTCGACTTTCTCTTAATTGTAATTTAACTGTTACAAACGACAACATACGCGCAACGGAGCAGGGAAAATAGTGTTAAGCTTGATACTAAACTTGTGAAAAATACAAGGTAAGTAAATCCAGTATTGATAAATGACCTTTCTTTGTACTCATGTAATCGTCGCAGTTTTCTAAAATTATATTTCTGCATTGACTTTCTTGTGTGAAATTGCAAATTTGATGTGTATTGAGTCGTCTCGACTGCAGATAACGGTTTGCTTGTGTTTCTGACGTTGTATTTACTGTTTTTATGTTAACCCACTTTCACAAAAAAAACACAGCTGTTAAGTCGTCACGCCTAAATATTTAACAGCTGAGCTTGTGTGTCATCAAATACAAACATCGCTCCTTGAATATTATGTACAAAATACAGTAATATTCAAGTAATTAATATTTATATTAAATTCTATTAATATTATGTTGAAGGTAAATTTAAAAAATCAATAATTTTTCTCACTATTTTCCTGTCTTGTATCTTGCCAGTAGTCAGTAAGTACCTATTTTAAAATACAATTATAATTATTCTATTTATTGAAAAATTACTGGGTATTAAATTTAAATATTTATTCTTAACTTTTTCTTATTATGTTGAGTAACTGATTCTTATTGGATCATAAGAATTTAAATAAATTTTCTTTAAAAAAATAAAATTATAAAAATGTTATGTCACACATTCTTACTGGTGAAGAAATAATAATATTTTTATATATTATTAACAACATTATTTAAATTAAGTATTTATTATTCAAATAAGAAAAAGAAAAAAATACCTATAGCTATCTACATAAACATATGGTAGCTTTTCAGTACATCTTTCCATACAGCCTTTTAACTTATTGCAAGTACTAGCCTATTATAGAAACTGATTCAAACAGGATGCCATTTATTTATGAGCTGGCAAAAAAAAGAAAATGTCAGCAGTCTGCACCATTACTTAAAAATTCAAATGCCTTTGCTATGACTTACTGAGTATTATGAGCAAACCAATTTGTGCTGACTGAAAATAATTATATTTCCACTCAATATTATTATATGAGCACTTGTCTTTTTAGTGTGATTTTGCCAGCAAGACATCTTTTCTAATTATGTTGGTTAATATTTTTAAAGTAATCATCAGTTCATGCTTCTTGCCATGTCTGGGTTGGCACGCAACATGTATTAGGTCGATTCCCGCAAAGAGCAGCTCTCTGTGATCCACAAATTGTTGTTACGGGTCTGGGTATAATGTGTATGTGAAATTCTGTTTTTAAATGCATGACACAGGAGAAAATACTAGTGTGTGGCACTGTTTAAAAAAACTAAATATATTTGAACTACTTAAGTTAATTTATTGCCATATTGCATCTCAAAACCAAATCATATCATAGTTTAAAATATGTTACTAACTAAACTATGTATTAGTTACTAAGTTTGTCAAACGTTATAAAAGCTTATCTGGTTAAAACATCTTATCGTAATATTTCCATGGAAACATGGTACATTAAAAGAATGATTACTTTGTTGCATGTAACTTACATGGAATTTTGAAATTACATAAAGGTGCTTTGAAATGGAAATCATTTATCTACAACTAGCAGCAACTAACCGGAAACTTCATACTGCCTCAATAATTTTTTCTAACCTTTTAGACCTTCCTGGACCAATATTTGCTAAATCGGTCCATCGTTCATCGGCTGTTCTTGAGTTTTAGCGAGACTAACAAATAGCAATAGATTTTTACATATAAATACATTATTACATTACAAATAAATATGTGGCCACGCTATTGGCAACTTTGTAATTGATTTTAAAACCATTAAATATAGTTCACAAGATCCTACCCCAATAAGTTTCATATTGGCCACTTAAAAGCGACCTGCTTCCAATGTCTTTCTAATTGGATTTCATACACCTGCACCTACATTATTGTAGTTTGGAAAAACAACCCTTATTACAAGGTTTCCCATTGTCCTCAGATGTCACATACGTGGAGCACGATACCGCTTCTTCCTCTGAGGTGCATACTGGAACACCTCAGCACGGAGGATGCGTTAGCAGCGATGTCAGTCTGTCGACACTGGCGGGACGCTATACATGTCTATGAGGGGCACAAGTAAGTGGATTATCTATACTTACTAATATTATAAAGCTGAAGAGTTTGTTTGTTTTTTTGTTTGAACGCGCTAATCTCCAGAACTACTGGTCTGATTTGAATAAGGGTTTGGGTTGGATATCGCATTTATCAAGGAAGGTTATAGGCTATAAAACATCACGCTACGATTAAAAGGAACCGAGCAGAGCGGGTGAAACCGCGATGAAGTAGCTATCTTTGTATAATAACAGTAATTTTTATATGTAATAGGTGACAAACGAGCACTCGGTTCACCTGATGGTAAGCGATCTGCGCCGCCCATGGACACCTAGTTATAAGCAATTGTATTGAGTTGTGCAACTCAAATAGTTACCGTTATTTGTAGGACTAATCTTCTTTTTAATCTTGGAGAGTCATCTTTTGGTATTTGGTATAAATGAGCTAGTTCGACCGGAGTGGTACTACACAACGCTTGCATTGTGTTTTGCTGTTTCAGTGTGGTTATTGAAGGTGATTAAAGGCCTTATTCCCCCCTTCGCACCTGCGAACCCACCCCTTTAGGTCGGCAACGCACTTGTAACTCCTGTGCTATTTAGGGTGTAGACGGGCGGCAACGGCAGCCATAAGGTGACCCCTATATTTGCTGTCCTATAAAAAGAAATATGGCACATGATGACATGACAACAAGTGCAACAAATAGCTACTGTCTAACAATAACCTCTATATTTAACATTACCTATTACATATTTGCACTATTAGCAAATAACTATTGTTCCATACATTGTCATTTGTAACACCACACCGCACATAAGAGTAGGTACAGCTCTTATGTTTGTGTATCTACAAGCCAATCATATTTAATGAGACAATTGCTGTGGTGATTGAGCAATTGACTGTTTATGAATTCGTAGAACACAATCTCAAATGTTAACATAATAGTGTGACACTCTTTAATGCCTCAAGAGGTAGGCAGAGGTGTATTTATATAATGTAGCACCAATTTTTGCCCAGTTGTGTTATGGAGTCGCAATGTCAATATCCTATGCAACGGTGAGCTTTTTATCCGGAGCTGCGGACTATCTAGCGGGTTTACCGGGGCTCCGGCTCGAAAAGCAGGGGTAGGAACGGGGCGATTTTAGTCAGTAAGAGTCTGACACTTCCTCTCGCCTCGCTCAAGACGAGAGAAGCCATTGGATGATTTTTCCCCTTAAAAAAAAATTACAAACTTTTCTCCACTTCTGTTATGAGTCGCAATGTCAATATCCTACGCATAGGTGAGCTTATTGGCTTACTTTGGACACAATTTTAGACTGTGATACAACACCCAAATACTTTAAAAAAAGGGACACGATAATGCTTAGTTCGACATGAAAATTGAATCTGAAAACCCTTACTCGGTAGTCTCTGTTTTAAAAAAATGTATGACGTAAACCGTACCCTTAGTATGAATTCTTAATATAAACGAGATACGCTACTTAATATAAACAAGAGTGCGTTCAGTGCTCTGATTGGTTTATTTGAGCCGGCCAATCAGATCATTACGATTACTTTAAACGTAAAGCAAATTCGTACTAAGTTTGTTGGTGTTACTTTATTGTACATTATCCGTCTACAACTTAGTTGAATAAAACCAACTACAACTAAAGTTACATACAGTCTTTCTTTGAATAAAAAAATCGATCGCACCACATAAATCTTTTACTTCGACAACCGTACCGCAGGAAGACCTTGAGCTCACCTGTCGCAGTGACGGCCATACAAAGCAATCGCTCTACTTCTTACCAATATTATGTATAGGTATGTTAGGTATGTAACTGTGAAAGTTTGTGAAGCTAATGCATAGGTATTTATTTATGGCAATAGACTCACTCCCTAGTATTCATTATACGCGACTCGTAATATCACTAGTGAAAAGGGGATGTACAATGTATGTGTGCCATTATTTACACCCCTACCTGCCACTATGCGGATAAAAGGCGTAAATTTATAAAACAAAGTGTGTTCGTGTGAATGTAAGTTTGTTACGTATTCTTTTACGCAAAAGCCACTGAACAGATCTGAATAAAACTTAGCACAAGTCTGGAATAAATAAATAGACTGCTTCCAAGAGGCCTAAACTATAAGGCTGATAAATGCACTTGTCTTATAAATTTTCTGGTGTTACGAGTGTCTATGGACGTGGCGATTGGTTACCATCAGGACATCCGTCTGCTCATTTGAAAATAAAAACAGGCTACTGTTGATCCCATACACGGTTGACGTTGCTGGCTTAAGCTTAGCAAATTATCTAATTGGAAATATTAATGTAAACTTGCTCCCCACAGGGATTTACTGAAGCTGAAAGTGAAACAACTAGAGAGGTGCAAGTTCGTGACTCGCATATTCAAGAAGAACGTACGCAAACTGCACCTGTACATAGACTGCAATGAGCCAGAGATTGACAAATTCATGAACCTCGTGTTCCCACAGTGAGTATATTTACTGCTTTATTCATTTTTATACTTTGATATGTGAATAATTTCCAGCAAAATACTATGATTTAAAATACACATTAGTAACTATAGTAATTTCGCCCAGTGAGTGAGGCTATTCGTACCAAAGGACCAAACTCCTTGTCGGAGGTACGAACTTAGAATTCCTCTGATGTTGTAAAGGCGGCCCTGATAACTTACAATGTATATGTGTATGCTGGTTCGTATATGTGTATGCTGGTTCGTATCGTAATCCTGCTCCGAATGCTGGTTTGGTCCTATCCTTTTAAAAAATCTACAAACATAGTTACGAGGAACGGTTAGCTTTTTATAGCTGGTAAATATTACACGAACCGAGCTGACAAAAATAGTTAGGGAACCCTGGAGATCATCTGTGTCACACTGACCAACGCTACCGACAGCGACCCTTACAAGTTTTATTTACACAGAAAATCTTTAAATTCTTTTAAACCTATTTAGCTCGTTTTGTCGAAAGTAATAAAGAAAACAAACTTGACTTTCGCACGTTTTTTAATTGCCGTCTCACGCAATATTAGGTTCGGGACGTGACAATTAATTTAATGTCAACATTTTTCATAACTAGCTGTGTGATCATTTGATCATAATAAAAGTCACAGTAATGATAAAGAAAACTAAAAGAACACGTAGTAAATTCTCTCACATAAAGCAGAAATTAAATCTATCTGTGTACAATCGTTTGTTATGACTATCTTTTCTTTGGCTGTCTTCTTACCTTTCAATGTTTCGCTAAATGCGAAGGAATTCAATAAGAAATTGGCTAGCAGTTATTTTTTTTATTACACTAATAAACATCTATCATTTGTTATAACGTTTTGCCCAAACAGTGTAGTAATTCCTAAGTTTAGTGCATTAATAAAAACTATAAATTAGTTAGACTGCCTCGTTGGTCGAGTGGTCGCAAGTGTAACTGCCGGACAAGGGGTTTCGAGTTCCCTGGTCGGCAAAGGTTAACTGAGCTTTATTCGGTTTTTCGAAAATAATGTGCACCTCTGTTTACCCTATCGGGGATAAAAGGTGTGATATTGAATATAATGTAAATTAGTTAAATATTTAAACAATTTTTAATAAGGTACTTACACTCCATCCTTTGGCTTTTACAAACGCGTCCCTTTTTACATTGTGTGTTTACAACATTTACGCTTTGGCTTAAGTATAACATTTTCACCATTACTCAATTGAAGTGGAAATGAGTTTCCCTTCTGTATTAATTTAAGATTTGTAAGATTTTAATTAACCTTTTATAATTTATCGAATTCAAAATGTTATAAAGTTTCGATAAAACGACTCTCGTTTAGGTATCTGAAAAAAATGTTAGAAAGTAATTTCATACGCTTGTAAGTGTGGTTGCGAACCTAGATGATTTCATATTTAAATAAAATCGAACTTGACACAATATTCAAGGCTTATTCTATAAATTCTTAGTACTTTAAAAAATGTTGGTCCTTAGGTCCTTGTTGAAAATCAGTAGTCCTTTGAGTACATAATTCAGTCTGAACCTATTACGGCGACGGTATAGTTAACGTTATGGATGAGCGATCGGCTAATGTACGAGTGGCGCATTCATTTTGTAGACTACAATTGATTTCCTGTACCATACACGTGTTATAGATCTCAGTACTATAATTCACATAGGTATATACTTATACCATAGACATGTCCTACCAATAATTTACTTCGTTATGAGTATAGATGACAGCCTATTGTAAAAAATGGGATAGTCAATCTCAATCATGTCATGAAATGATTGAATACTAAACAATGCGAAATAACCTTTCGAGTCTCCCAATGTGCCCGTGACCTTAAAATGCTCTCAGTTATACAAGGTACCTGCCGGTCTTGCAATATCGATTTTAGGTCCCGTCTAGCCTATAAATAGACCTCGGTACAAGCGCACCTACGCTCCGTAAGGGTTCATTCAAAACGATAACGTAATCTCTCGGTGATTAAATAACTTTTCACGTAAATTCAATCTGGATTATAGAGTTGACATTTGACTGATTTAGACGATTGGCTTTGAAAGTTTCAAGATGGATTCAGAGTGATAAAATCTGGTGGATATTTTTGGTGTGATATAAATATCTGGTAAATTGAATATCGAAGTCGTAGGCAGTAATGGACTTATATCTGTACTCAATTTGGCAATTTTGTTTTTATCTGGAGATATAAGCTATTTTAGGTTGTTTACTAAGTATTATTATTCATGTCTACGCTAATTATAGTAAGTATTTCTATGCCGAAGCTGTTTAAAATAAAACGTTTACCTTATAAAAGCAAACATTTGTTATCGAACATTAAAGACCGAAATTGCCCAGTCATGCGAATGCCATGTATGTATATTATTATCTGACTTGAAGAAACAGCTATTCAACGCAATATTAGTAGTTACGTCTGCATACAGCGAAGACAGTCGATATCAGACTAAACTTGCATCGATTGAGACTATATTAGAACGTGTTTAATCAATACGGTTGGTCGCGTAGCGCCGTCGACGTCCAAGTGATGTAACAATGACATCGGTACGCATAGCACAATATAATGTTTACGAAACCATCTCGTAATGCATAGCACAATATAATGTTTACGAAACCATCTCGTAATGTTGATTGAAAATAAATAAACCTGTTCCATTTATTCAGTTCACTTTCTCGTGTGATCTGTCGCACGGAAGCGGATCGTAGGACCAATTACGTCGACTGAAGGACCAATTCCGAAAGTGGTTTTTGGTCTTTGTGTACTCTGTCTTTGATAATATGAAGTGACAGTCTGTACCTTCTCTTATTTGTATAGTTAATCGCAAAATGTATTTGTTTTGTTTTAATCTTTTAATTCTGCAAATAGACATTATCTTTTTGCATTTGTAAATGTGATTGCTTCGTTCCACTCCTAAAGAATATGTTTTTGTTTTCTCTATGTATACTTAGGTAATGGGTTTAAAAAACTGTTATGCTTTTATCAACCATGACATTTTAACGCAAACAAACTTTGCTTACGAATAATAAGTAGACCTTTCACATTGAACACAGGATCCATGCTTTATTGTTGTTTAATAATACAACAATACTTCGCTTGGAAGGTCGGCCCAGGGTCGAAATAAATGTACCAGGAGTTTAAGCGTCGCGCCGTTCGATATTGTGCCCGGGATTTGCGAAGCTCCTCGCGTTAATGAGAAATTTATTATTTATCGTAATGCTTGTACTGTCTGAAGAGTTGCTCTGTTCTAATTTACTGTAGCACAGTCGTATAATGAGGGATAAAGGTGTTGGGTTCACAAAGGTTACGCCTCTTGGATTTTGCGCTCCGATTCGTAACAAGAAAATACCTACTTTAGTGTCCTTCTGCGTTGTAGTTGCAGTAGAGATTAATAATACTAGGATTAAAAGTATTAAGCTATCTTTGTTGTAAAAAGGCAACCTGAAAATAATGGAATGGAATGGATGTATAATTTAATTACGCAATGAGAAGGGAAAGACTCTGCATTACTTTTTTGTAATATAATTGTAATTGCGTTAAAATTTTAATGGACAGAAAGTGAAGCTGTACTTAGACTCAAATCATGCAGCTGTTACTAAACTATGCTACGTCTAATGTATTTGTACTTTATACACTTACTGCCGTTATCAGAGTCATTTAATGGTTACTTAACCTAGTCCTTAGCAATTGTTTTCGATACAACATTGTACTTTAAATTGTTCAATCTAATAATAGTTTAAGTAATAATTAAATGACTCTGAGTGCGACATTTAATTGTGAATAATACTGCCGGTAACAAATAATTAAGTAAAGTTTAGCCTTAAGAGATCCTAAGCTACACTAGCGCCACTATAACGACGCAAAAACCCAAATTTTATCATTGAAAGTCCTTCGAAAATGTAGGTCGTCTCCACAAGCGTTTCCCTTTTAAGTAGACATTAAAATGTATCAGAGACAAACGTAATCGGTGCCTACTTAACGATACAGCGTCATAAGTAAACTTTCCAAAACTCTGCTCTGGGTCTGCATACATACATAATGTTTAAGTCGCATCAAACTGTTATTTGGAAGTTCTTTTAAACGGCAAATATCCAAGAGCAACTGAGTCAATATCGGTAACCTATTTATTGGTCTCAATCCAAAAGCTAGGTTATGATCGATTTTCTACATCTAGTTGTTAGGAGTTTCGGCTAAAAACTTTAGACCAATCTAAAGATCCAAGAAGGTTATAGCTAGTAGAGATAGAATTTGACATACAAATTTATTGGCAGGAAATTTTACAAAGAGATTGGTTAAGGAGACTGGCCGTAAGTGGAACAAAATGGTTGGCAAGGATGTATTGAAATATAAGTAGTCAAACTTCACGCAAGTTAAAGGCGTGCCGAGGAAGCGGTTTCTTATTATTTTTCGCAGCGAATTAGTGTTTTGTAATACTGTTTTTACTGGAATTGTAGGTTTCTAATACAGTACAATTTTCTTTTGATGATCTAACCTTGGATATTTTTTTCAAATAATAATATTCAGTTAATTATCTCATTATCATTTAGCAATGAACAGCAAACAATTAGGATACAATAATCTTGAGACTGGTGTCTGTTGTAGATGAAAACTGTATTACAGATCACCAGGCCAACCCTTCGACGCAATGCATTACTTTACATAGTAAAGTAAATTGCATGTTCCAAATGTACCATTTTACCAACTAGAATTTTTCCCGATGATACTTAGGGTCCGTTACATGTTCTGTCAATCTAATCGAGATAAGGAACGAGCACTTAACAAGATAAACGGATGGCACTTTCTCGATATTCAAAGCCGTAATTGAAACAGATTAAGCATCATCCTATTTAGATGCAATTGCAACCCGGTTTGCGAGACAGGATATAAGATATTAGTGCCCATATAAAATGCTCCTATCATTGAAACGTGAATGTATTCGCTATACCCTTATTATTGATGCGAAAAGAAATTTGTACTCTACCAATTTTCTTGATATCTTGCGTTTTTTATGGGATAACGCGGCGATGGAGAAGACAGATCACCTGATGGTGGGCAATCGGTGCTACCCATGGACACTTACAACTGTTAAAAATGTTACAAAACGTGTTAAAAATGTGTTGCTGATATTTTAGGTTTTTGAGGATTAGGTTTAAAAATTGGACACACATATAGATAGGATACAAGGCACTTAATGGAAAATTTCACCCAGGCAAACCCACGAGTACAGCCAGCTCGCTATAAACGTTATACAATGTTGTGTATAGTTATGAAATATGCAAATAGCATGTTATAAAACTATGAATTAAAGATAAAGAATGCCGTTTACGTTTACCATTCAGTGCGCAGTACTTTCAATCAACAAACCGTAACTAATATTATTATTTACTTCAGAACTTGTTGTTTTAAGTGAATGTACAATTGTACATGTATGTAATGTTATGTGTTACTTTGTTAGCTGTTGTACTAGCTGTCTACGTTTTGTTAGTACTTATTTTATACTCAATAGGCACTAGCTCGCTTGGTTACAATTCTCTTTATTTATTTTTTGATTTTTCTTATAGTGGTCCTTATAGTAATTTTATTTTACCTCTGTGACTCTTAGGACCAAGAATTAGTAAACACTATTTTGCTAACTAAAGAGGTTTAATAGATTTGCTAATCACGTAATTTTAACGTAATATTGATTATCCAAAGGCAGTAATACAGTGACTTGATTACCTACTACGCGACTCTTAGGACCAAACTGTCAATATATCGTCGATAAACTACTTTATATTTTTCCTTCCTCCCAAAGTTGTTGTAGTGTTAATACTATAAATATTTATGTATTTTGTTCCAGATTTTTCGACACACTGAATCTCGAGGAGATATTATTCATTGGACCAAGCTACATGCAACTGAGTAACCATGTGCCATTTATTAAGCTGAAGGGGTAAGCGATTTATTTTTAATTTCATTGCCCTTGCTACTGATTGTGTACCTAGTGTTATTAATTCCAATATTCCCAATATTAGGCATCGGTTGAGTAAATTGCTAGTTTATTGGCCGATTCCGGATCTGATTTTGAAAAGTTAATGGTTTTTGGGTACACTTTGAAACGACCTAGATTCACTGACAGTCAGACTGATATACAATTCAATTTTGTATTTCCAAAGTGCCTAACTAAGGATTAATTGAAATAAGTGCTTTGATTTTGACCAAGTAAAAAGGGAAGCCAAAATAAATTTACGATAAATTTTAGCTTTCTATTCGCCCTTCTCTTGACTATATTTTTTTTATTACATTTGCCATTTATAAATAGATTTCCTTATATTATACTGATTGCTTGTTTGTTGCAAATTAACTTATTTTCTATTTAAATTCCACCAGCCGGGTACCAATCGAGAGCCTGGTGTACAAGAACATTCAGACCCTGAAGAAGCTGGGCTTCATGGGATGCGGGATGGCTGCGATGAAGAATGAAAACGAGAGATACTGCGTATGTATTATTATATTACTATTTTTCTTTTCCTTATTCTCGGCTCGGCTTCTGGGCTGGTTTCGAGAGTCAGTACGGACCAAAGCCAAGTGCTAACTCATGTGGATGTGACAATTTTGGGTGTGGGTGGGCGAAACATTATCTGTTTGGCTTAGAAAGCTTTCTGACTATATAGCATGTATTTAAGTCTTTGACTGCCAATAGAAAACTGTTGAAGGCAAATCCTCCGCTAATGTCGGTCACCTGGTGTCCCCCATGGCGTTTAACGTGTTAAAGTACCTTTGTATTCATAGAGATAAACCATTATTCGCGATTTGCTCTCATAAATATTTGAGGAAGTTACTCGATTAGTTTCAGCTGAAGATTTTTGGCCCTGGCGTGGCTTGAAACTTATTAAGTATTCTTGTCGAACAGTAACGTAGCAAGCAGTTTATAACCCTATTGAATTGAATTAGCTTTGCTACAGAAATGAGTACTAACCTATTATTTAAATATACGGCGAAAGATTATTAATTTTAAGACGAAAATTAATTGATATTTAATAAAATTAGGCCATTATTCGTAGTATACCAATACAATAACAAATGACGTTCAAAATGCAACCTTTCTCATTAGTAACAAGGTGCAAAATCAAAGGTCAGGTGCGTTAAGGAAGCGCTTTCTTCCTTTTGCGTCAGACGGCTGCCATTTAAAGGTTGAACCTTTGCGATCAATGCCACACAAACTTGTTCTGTTAGTACCAGGTATTAAGGTTAACCTTTCACTGCATTCATCCTAAATGTGTTCCTAAGTAACCACTTAGACATTTAGTAGACTTAAGAATTAGCTGGTAGGATTTCGAGGATTATTAAAAGAATTCTTAACGCCCATTTGTCCTGGTAATTGGACTATGAGTGATGGGGTCTTATTACCAAATCTTAGGGGCGCTTTGCCACCAGATGTAATTGATATAAGAAACATAGCTTTGTTGAGTTCGTTTCCACCAATTTTAAGCTATGTGTAATGTGTATCAATGACAATTATTTCTGGAAGCCAAACGCATCCATAGCAACGTAGGATAGCACATTTCAGGTGGAAAAGCACCCTAAGTCATGCAAAATATTATTGGATATTTGAAAATTAATTCAGACATCAGCGATGTCTTGTAATCTGATCAATAGAGGCATAGTATTTAATATGTACAGTTACCCCACCTCGCCGGACGTTAAAAGACACCCCCATTAGCCCTTAGTTCTAGAAATAACCATGAGTAACGAAACAATAGCTCCAATAGCAACCTCTACATACTACAGAACACTGAAAGGTCTTGAAAATAACCTTTTATCCTAGCTGACTTAATATCAAGTTACCTAATGTAGGTGGTAGGTGTAATATCTCTTTTATACCTTTGTTCTCCTATCACACGTTATGACGTCATACGCTAGTTCTTATTATGTTATTCCAAACATAATCTGTCCATCGTTGCTTTGTTATCTTCTCTTTCATTATCACTATAACGGATTTTTAAAAAGGAACTTCTGAGTTAATTATAAGTTCTTTAAAGTATGCTAGTTCCTCTAGTGTGGAGCATGCAAACGTTGTCCCACTATAAGATTTTCTCCTGTATCGTGGTTGCGTTTACAAATATACAACTTTACATGCACATAATATCCAGACTCGAAGCAACAATTTGTCGATCACACAAAGAGTTGCTCTGTGCTGTGTGAATCGAAACCGCTACATGTTGCACCAAACGTGGAGTCAATAATTAGGTTTTTTAACGTTAATGAATACGAGTCCCGGTGTAACTTGAAACTAATAGAACCTTCCTTCAAAAGTTGACGTGTCCCGTATATTTGAATTAATGTAATTGTATTATTCTTCTAGAACAAGCAAGTGGAGTACTACTCCCGGCCGCTGAAGTTCAACACTGTGCTCGCCATGGCAGACACCATCCTCAGCAGCACCAACCAACATCTGATGCGGTACTCTACTATCACTGTGAGTATAACCAAGCATTTTTTAAGGGCAAACTCGTCAAGTGACTTCTTCCAACTCAGGTGAGGCGTGAAGTAGTGTCAGACGCAACTGTGCTAATTTGAATGAAGTGTAAAGTTTGTGAAGTTAGACCATGTAATTACGGACCATAATCTAAAATCCTCCATACAAGCAACGACAAAATAGTAGTGCAATTAACTCCGTGCTATTACTGAGAAATTCTTGAAAAACTGAAAAAAGCCCAGCAATACTTTGCTCGACCCGGGAATCAAACCCGAAACAGCCTTGCTCGGGCAGTCGCACTTGCGACCACACGACCAACGAGGCAATGACAATAATCTTAATCCAAAGATTTTAGGATGAGATAGTAGCGTCGTTCTTAGGATTAAAGTCAAATAATGGTGTGTCTTGGAAAGTTAAAACAATTTATTTATACCTCTCTACTTACTTTATTACAGCACATAATAGTGGATTACGAGCAACTGAGCACGTCGTCCCTGGTCACATTGTCCCAGCTGAAGAGCTTCCGCTACCTGACGCTGAACATCACGAACAAGAAGCCGGCGCTGCAGCGCATCGACTGGGAGACCATGCACGACTTCTACAAGTACGCGCTCCGCGTCACCGTTAATATTGTAAGTTATATAGTACTACTACTATCTATTGTTACCTATCTTCCGCTACCTGACGCTGAACATCACGAACAAGAAGCCGGCGCTGCAGCGCATCGACTGGGAGACCATGCACGACTTCTACAAGTACGCGCTCCGCGTCACCGTTAATATTGTAAGTTATATAGTACTACTACTATCTATTGTTACCTATCTTCCGCTACCTGACGCTGAACATCACGAACAAGAAGCCGGCGCTGCAGCGCATCGACTGGGAGACCATGCACGACTTCTACAAGTACGCGCTGCGAGTCACCGTTAATATTGTAAGTGATATAGCTGTACTATACTCTAGCTACGAGCTTACTTATAGACTGTTTAGACTCTAAACAGTCTATAAGTAAGTTCATAGCTGTCAAAATAACCTACAGTATTGGTTGGTTTATTCGAGCTGGCCAATCAGAGCGCCGAATACACTCTTGTTTCGATTACTTTAAACGTAAAGTATGCTCGTACTAAGGCTACAGATTACAGATTATAAAGCCAAACATGATATATCATTTAGTTCATTCAATATTCGTTTTTTAGTTATACCTTATACGAAAGCAACGTGGAGCTTGTGTTGCGACTCAAGAGTATGGAACATCATATAGTTGCAATGTCAATGTAGATCGATCGGAATTGTATTCACTCATAAGTCCTCTGATAGTATGCAATCAAGCTCACTCGTTCCGAATGAGGAAACACTAAACAAGTACAGTTTCACGGATTTCCTGCGAGGCCGAGGTATCACTTTGGTCACGTCAACCCATTCGTATCGAAACAGGACTCTTCTAAATTTTAAATGATTGAAACAGTTACTTTTATATGACAAAATGGTTGTAGATAAAATAATGTATGTTATATGGTATTGTTTCAGATCGCCGTGCCATACAGGAGGTTCGAAGACATCATGCAGAATGTCCTAGTCGAGGGTCTCCGCCTTATATCGCTCAAAGTCATGTTCTGCAAGTCTGTGAGTACCTTCCTACATACATTTCATACATATTTCGATAACTATTTAACTTAATAGAGACTTATTCCATAAAAATACTAAAATATTAGTCTTCATCATCAGCCGTAAGACGTTCACTTCTGAACAAGGGCCTCCCCTTGAAGGGGCGGAGAGTTACTATAATCCCCACGCTTGGCAGGCGGCTTGGTATTCCCAGTTAAGTCACCGATGTATTTCAGAGAATGCTGTCCATCCTTCGGCAGCTGGTCCCAATTTTAGGACGTACTAGGAGTAAAAATATAATATGTATAATAATAGATACTAGTGGTCGCCTAGTGGTCGAAATTCAACCATATACGATTTAATTTACAATACCACTTAACATACGTTCAAGGATAATTTTTATTTAACTCAAACTCAAACAAACTCTTTTATAAAACTCTTTTCAAATGAGACGTGAGAATACCATCGCAATGTCTATCGATTTTGACGTTTTGTCAAATACGATCAGATACTATGCATGTGTGTGTAATGTTTTATTTATTGATTTAATGTACTTTATAAGCATTATTTTTTAAAAATATTAGCGTTCTGTACTTCTCCTACACATAAACTATAAGTGTACCAAATTTTATGCTCCTACGTCCGCGCAATTTTCGTAAAAAGCGGTCCAAAGTTTTTGCATCACGTATTAATATATAGATTATTATTGACAAGTAAATAAACAAAGTATACAATGTGTTCCAGCTGTACACGCCCCTACTGTCGCACATATCGCGCCTGTACCAGAGCACGCTGCAGGAAGTCATCTGGGCAGACTGTCCCTACGACTCGTCAGACCCGTACCATCGCGTCGTCAGGCCAATGCGACAGGCACAGGTATATCTACCAAAAATATTTTTAACACATTAAACGCCGTGGTGTTCTCCGGTAAACGACGTTAGCGGAGGATTTGCCTTCAACAGTTTTCTATTGGCAGTCAAAGACTTATGATAAGCCCGCCAGAACCTCCATAAACTGATGAAGGTATGTTCCACAACATTTTGTCCCAACCGAATGGTGACAAGGCAAAAGCTTTACATACGCTATGCGTAAGGCAAAAGCTTGACATACGCTATGCGTAAGGCAAAAGCTTGACATACGCTATGCGTAAAGGCCCCTTTAAATAAATAAAGAGGAAAAAAGAAACCTCGATAAAACCGCTGCAACTCGATCTAAATACAACAATGAAAAAACCAAAACATTGAAGTCTTACGCGTCTCAGGGACATGTACCATGTTCTTAGATCCCGCAACAAGAAAAGATGCCATTCACTTCTTATTACATGCAACATAAACTGTTAAAACAGTGGTTGATATTATAAATGATGGTGGTTCGAGGTTTAAAAAGCGTGACATTGTGTTATAAAATGAAGTTGTTACTGATACTTACTATCTTAGAAATCGCTTAGAAATCAATACTGAATATCAATCAATATATTCCCCAGCCGGACACGTACGCGCACGTGAACCCGTTCGTACTCCTGTGTTGGCAGTGCATGCATCTACAGCGCCTCGCTATACATGGTAATTATACGGTAGATTAATTTTTAAACTGTAGAGTTTTGGAGTGATAATACGATAAGTCTATCTAACGTCAATTGATAATAAATGAATAAAATGGAAATAATGAAAAGAATGAGAAGAATTCTTCGTAAAAGAAAACATTATTGTGCCTAATACATTTTTAAGAATGCTGAATCCAATTTTGTATAAACGTGCCTTTTGCTAAGCACTAAGCAATTTATTTATAATTAAGAGTTCCGCTTAGGCTCGAAAGTATTCGTAATGACACGAGTGTTCCATATGAAATTATTTTCTAATATTATTAAATTTTCTGGTTTCAATAGGTTACTGGGTATGGCAATACGACTTGCTCGGTTTCGTGCGCCTACGCAAAGGGTTGATGCAGTTGGAGATATCGGCCATATACCACAAGCAGGACCGGTTCCACAACATGCTACAGTTGAGCGAGGAGGGCGCTATTCGAGTCCTGTGCGGGGACCAACCGCCGCCTGTCGACCCGGAGTATGTACAGGTTAGTTTCTGTTGAATTCATTGGTACTTTTATGTAAACGTCTTTGATTGGGATTTTGCTCAATAGAACCGAATAAGGTAAATATACGATGAACTTTCAAGTAAAGGAAACTGGACATGTGGACATGTAATTCGCGATTTATTACTTTTACTTTTTGATTTGTGGTGATGGTAGTGTACATATTGTACACATATTCTTTACACGAGTGAAGTGAGGGGAAGTTACTAAAAGACTACACATTAGACAGAGACCTAGACAGCGGCATTCTTTGATAAATTTCCACTTAGGTAGACGGGCTCGGTAGTCTGTCACGACCTGTTGATGCAATAATCTGATGTGATTATAAAAAGGCCCCAATAAGGTTTAATGAATTTTAATCTCATAAGAACAGTACATAAGTTCACTTATAATGCGATACACAGAATTGCTTGTATCTAAGTAATACATAACCTCTAGCGCGTTGACAGATGACAGAAGTCGCACATGAACTATCGACGAGCAAATCAACGGATGACATCATAAATATCCTGCATCGCACATGTGAAGTTTACATACGAATTAATAAGGATAGAAAATCCTAACGAACAACAGTCCGCCAGGCATGATCACCTCGTCTGGTCGGAGGATCCTTTTTCTTAGGGAACTTTACTCTCTGTTCCCTAAAATTTCAATCTGTTGTGATGTTAATCATATAAATTGGTTGAAACATCGAATATTCGATACCTACCTTGCCACTAAGAAAAGTATTCTTTCTGACGTATGCGTTCACGTAAGTATGCCGCGAATACAGAAACCGTGAATACTGGAATGGTAATTTGTATGGAGTTATAGGGGATAGCGTTTACTAGTTTCGAGTCTCAGTAGGCTGCGCGTCCTGCGACTACGGACGCTGCTCATGATGAACAGTCCCTCTGTGACTCAAAACTACTAGAGCTTTTCTCCATAAATTGACGTGAATAAACACTGATTTTAAAAATAATTAGTTATTATAAAAATAATTAATTTTATCTGCAGGAGGTGAACGAGTACACGGACTTCAAATGGCGCCCGACCCCGTGGTCGTCCCTGCACCCGGGGCTCCGCGCCCGCGCCACCATGCAACAACGCATCGACTACGTCGTCAGCGAGGCACGCGTGCCCTGCGGAGTGCAGTTCGTACCTTTTTAATATCATTTGTTTGTTAGGATAACTGTGTAAGTCGTATTACATGGGACTTGTAACACAAATGGTTAAAAGTGGATGTACATTGTATAGTGGTATTACGCGCCGTCATGTGCACTTCTGCCTACGCGTGACGTGTAAGTCGTAGATAATTCAATGTATGTATTACAAGATCACTGTTCCCTACTCAAGTAAATGTTCGACGGTCATATTTAGAGAGAAATCATGAGCTCCGGTCGTGTTTTGAAACTTGTCGAGCATAACAAATGTATTATTCAGAACGTGCGACTTTTGAAAGTTATAAATTGTTTTTATAAACAGGGGAACCACTCTCAAAAGTTAATGCATGAACCTCTATTTTTAACTTCTATTATTAAGAGACTAAAACGTTCTCTAAGTTTGAATAATACTATGCTAGAAACCATTGCAAAATCGGACATAGTGTGAAATAAATACATTCGTACATACATAAAGCATTTGATTAATATTTTTTTTTTAATATTCCAGAACGTATACAAACTGAACGAAGAAAGAACTGCACTAGCAACAACGGAAGACTCATTGCAGCTAAGTATTAAAATTTCGATACAACACCTTGTGATAAACGGAGTAAAGTCGAAATTACGGTGAACCGAGGGTATTGGATTAGTCTAAGTTGGATTACCTTAACAGGAAAACCTTTAGTTTTTAATTTATGACTGATATTCCGAGCATTTCCTTACGTACCTATTGTGACTAATTATGTGTTCTCATTATAAATATATATATTTTTAAATGACTCGAAAACTAATCCAATTTAGATGAATCCTTAAATGTTTGATAGGAAAATATACAACCTCTATAAAGGGTTGTTTTCAATACTACCTACATAGGACTAGACGACAAAATAACATATGTTCTAGTACATTCTACACTATGTTCTTAGTATTGAAAACAGCGAATGATATTTAGATTAAATTGGTATGGGCGATGTTTCAAATCAAGCTCAATATACATTATTTAACATAATACTCTTAATTTAAACACTCAATAACTCTTTTTCTTTACCTTTCAAATCGTGCCACAGACTTAGTAAATAATAGAGAGTACATGTTAAATAATGATATTGTAGCTCTATCTAATCGTTTCTTATATCTTTAAATAATATACCCGTAGTGTTAGGTAAAATATAAAAAGTATAAAAAAAATGTTTTTTCTGCTCTATTAAGTATAATGATTATTATTAAATAAATAAATAAATGTGGAAATTTTAATTCAAATTTGGAGCCGAGAATCAGAAATGGATGGCCTAAAATAATTCGAAATATATTATAATAATTATCTGTGTTTGACTAAATGTCGATATTATTTTGTAGGTGTTATTAATTATTAAATGTTTTATTAAAATATTAATATTATTATATTGATCGCGTAATATCTGTTACCAAAATGCAAGCGATCTGATTGACACTGCTATCAGTACTTTTCAAAATATTTGGGTAAATGTTGAATTCAAGCTAAAATGTGCTCTCTGATTAGCAACTATAGAGCTCATTTTCGTATTATCTATCTGCTAGGGCGTAGAAAAATCAGTGGTAACATTCCAAATGACAAATTCAACCTTAAAGGAATTTTATTAAGGTGTACTTTACTGTGTCACGTTTATTCAGCTCATCAAAATGCTCTCTAGAAACATAATCTAATAAAGACCAATACAAAAACAAAAGTACTGATATCAGAATTAAAATATTTTTAAAAATACATACATACAAACAAAAAATTATTAAAAAAAACAGTATAAAATATGTAACTGTGAAAGTTCCTGATACAATTTTTTTATCAAAACAAAACCTACTTAATATACATGGTGATATTTAAATCAATTTTTCAAAACCACGAGGGTGTATTTAGACGTGTTTCGTTAATAGGACACGCTGTATATAAACGCTAAGCGTAGATTCCTCTTTAATAAGTATTAAATGAAAACAATATTTCTCTTTGAATTGTGGACTTATACAACCTGTGTATAAAACCTTATTTTTTAATTTTCATATTTTGTGACATACAGGATTTTATTCTAGAACAGTAGGTACCCTTAGTACGAGTTTGTATTACGTATCGGCGCTCTGATTGGCCGTCTCGAATAAACCAACCAATTAGAGAGCCGAACGCGCTTTTGTATCCATTACTTCAAACTTAGCGCGCCAAACGTGCTCTCCTTTACATTTTCGTTTAGTGTAAAGAAAACTCGTACTAAGGGTACACATCTCCTTTATAATTACACTCAGGTACAACTAGTATTGTATAAATTAATTCTTTTCAATTTTCCTAGACAATTTTTTCAACCCAAATACTTAACTATAACTGCCCAAAAAGAGAAAAATATAAAGAAGTATTCATATATACACAGGTTGTATACGCTCACATTATTTAAAATAAAAATATATTAATCATTACTAAGTAAATAAAAAAATGAAACAATTTCTATGATCGTGTAAGGATAAAATGAACAGACAAAGTTTATACCAAATTTCTAATCAGATATCGTAATCATATTTTTAAGACTTTTCTTTCCTTTGTTATAGTGTTTTATTCAAGACGTTTTGCCGGTATCAACGTGCTTAATTTTATTACGGCTAATGACGGACAGACAAGAAATAAAACTATTTCTAAAAAAGGGTACCGCCTTCAATAGTTTATGTGTGAATCTAATTTTTTTAAGTCGGTAATATACTTAAAACCTACTTTTAAATCTGAAAAGTATCATCCTTAAAACCACATCAAAAACGGTTCAGCCAAACGCGAGATTATCGCGCACAAACATACAGACATACATACAGGTCAAACTGAGAACTTACTTATTTGTCGGTTAAAAACTTACACCTTATAATAGTATGTTTGCGGGCGTAAAAAAGTGTATTGTATTACTCGACTAGTTTCGAACTGCAACAGGGGCTCATAACTATAAACAGGGTACGTCACAACCCACTTCGCGCAGTCTAATTGGGCTTACCATATTTTTGCTCACCAGATCGCGGTAGTGTGAACCTCTCGTTCTGTTTTCAATAGAGCAATTAGCTAATGTCACACCATTGTACGATCAATATTTGACAGCTTCTGTGATTGGACAAAAATACCTCTTGCTGCATTTGGACTATCTGGTGAATAAGAAAACGGTAGCTCCCATTAGTAGCTGCATCTGGGTCAAAAAAGCATGTTCGTTAAATAAGAAGCACGCTCATAAAATTTGTATTGGTTAGATTTCCCTTAGTATGACTTTGCTTTCGCGTTCGGCGCTCTGATTGGTTGGTTTATTCGAGCCGGCCAATCAGGGCGCCGAACACGCTTTCGTTTCAATTACTTTAAACGTAAAGCAAACTCGTACTAAGGGTACTGTTTAACAATAGGCTCCACAGCAAGAGCAATAGCTATGCTGTTGCAGTTCAAAACAACATATCTTTGAATAAATAATATGTCTTCAAAGTCAAAGTAAAAATTACTTATTTCAAATATACCGAGGAAGCACTTTTGAACATCAAATTCACATTCACTTAAATTAATAGAAATCAAATAAAATCTTTTTTAACCAAAAACTTGAACGCAAATCTACTTAAACATAATAGGGCCAGCAAACAGCTAAACCGGTAAAGAATAACTTTCAGATTAATAAATATGAACCTTACATTCAATATAATATGAGTCAATTCAGATCTAGTCTACGGCAAAACGTCTTGTATGAAACACGATAACTAGCACCCCCACCTTGCCTAAAACAAAACAATATAACTAATCAAATGATTCGATAAATACTTGCTTTAATTTGTTATCTTAGTATATAGAACTGTTATTATATAGGAACATAGAGAAAGGCCGAATGATATGTTTACTGGCAACATCTCTCAATATCGCGAATTTATCATGTAGTTGTAATAATTGCAATGTTAGAAGAAAAAGTTTTTTATTATAACAACCCCCTTGATGTAATCAAACCTGCTTACTCACATTTATATTGTTAGAAAGATTTTTATATAATATTTAATTGACATTCCTAGTTATTGTTGCAACGTATTGCAATTTTGCGCGCTCATGTTATTATTTAACGAGTTAAAGAGACAATACTGATGAAACTATAAGTATTATTAACGAGCAGGTTTTATTACATCATGGCTACACGCCAGAAGAAAAGTCGCCGAGTAACATCGCACAAAGTAACATCAAGCGACGTAGAGTAACATAGATCAAGTCAAACGTTACTTTTGGTGTGAATTAAAAACATAGAATGAAAAATAAGAAATGTTTAAACATCTATCTAGTCATGGGACCCGTAGCGATTGTAAATATAGTACCAGTTATACTGTCGGGTTCACGAACATTGCACAAAATATAACGAAGTATTACAAATACATCATTTATATCAACTTAAAGCTTTAAGCGAACGATCGCGATACTGTATCAAATACAGTGAATTTTTATAAATAACAAGTGCCACTGCTACTGTGAAATGTAAACAAGAAAGACAAACGAATATAGGATGTATTTTGTTAGGAAATGTAGGCAGACTATGGACAATCCAGCTAGTTTAGTTTAATACAAATATTTAAAACTTTGACGGAAATCGCTTTGATGAAAACTGTTTTACAATTAAGAGGAACGATTCGACGAACGAATGAACATTCGATGATATAAGTAATGCTTTCGACTTGCCAGATGTAACAAACGAAAATAGACTTTATTTCTTGGGGATTAAGGAGCCCAGGTTTACAGAAACCACGAATGAACACGATAGTCCGTCCCCAATACATGCATTTTGAATATATAGACTGAACAACTTGATCCATACGCAAAGGATTGCAACTAATCGAAATTATCCTATTCTACTAACAGCTGCCGTATTAAAAAAAACGTTTAATTTAGTGTTTATATTGTACTACGCCCTTCTGCTAGCCTGATTACTTCTCACCTAGTTTAAATTATATATTAGTTCTAATAAATATTTCACTTTATAGTCAGGCTTTCAGAAAAGGTATAAACAAGTATCATCTTAAGTCTCATCATGATTAATAAAAACTATTGACAGAATATATACGATAGTCACGCACAATCTTCGTGATATAACGACGAACAAAAAGACAAACTCACATAATATGCCTTTATAGAATAACACGATACAACTTTATAACATTCGAAATTCCAAAATGTTTTCAATTTTAGATTATATATTGTTAGCATAGGGTGCAATCTTGTTTGATTGGGATATTGTTCATATCTGCAAATATTGGTACTGATTTACTCCAAAAGCTCTCTAAACTGATTTTGCGATTTGATATCTAAAATCAAAGGAAATAAAGCGCATTTTCCTACGGTATCCCAATGAGACAAGACCATAGGCCAACGTAAGAGGCCAATAAAATTATTGCTTCAAATAGTATGTAGTACTAAGTACTCTTTAACTTAGAGCACGATAAAACTATATATGTATATGTATATTTAAAACGAAATGAAACGTGTTTAAATAATTTCCTTCAAATATTTTTATGACATTTATAAAAAAAAGTTCGAATGTGTGAACATATATTTTGTAAGGCAACGAAGAGACTTACCAACATACATTCCCTGAGACTGAGACATGCATAGAAGAGGCTAAGATCATTATAACAACGTTATAAATATTAAAAACAAAATAATATTAAGATATCTGTTCGTATGGGCAAGAGATATTGTATTGGTTGTTCAGTATTGAGCTGCGGGCGTCATGTCTTTTCCTTGGTCTCCTATTCTATTTACTTAATAACCAATGGATACTCCTATATGCTCAACGGGTTGAAAAACTACTTAATATTTTAAACTTTAATCCCATTGTACTATGACTCAATATCCAGTGTCAGCGACTAGTGATTCAGTATTAAAATTAACCAAAGGAAAAGACTCATTTCGGTTGTGTGAACATAAAATGGCGTTGTGAAACAACGAATATATTTTACCAAATAGTAACTCTTGTCCCTACATACAGATAATAAGAACTAATAAACAACACAATACGAGTGTTTTTATTTTATAATTGTGATAATATCTTCACTTGTGGTACTGAGAAAACAAAACGAGAATCTTATTCATTCCCGCCTCTTAGTTTATTAATATCATTATTATTTAACTCTGTCCTGTGACTTGTGATCTTGAATCATAATGGAAGGTTTGATGCATACAAATAATGGAATAATCCATACGATTTGCCTTACACGACACTTTAAAAAATACCTCTAAAGTTACTAAACAATTTTTCTACGAGTTACTGATACCGATCTGTATCTAGTATGAGTTTGTTTTATGTATAAACGAGAAAGCGTTTAGCACTCTGATTGGTTAGTTTATTCGAGCCGGCCAATCAGAACGCTGAACGCGCTCTCGTTTCGATTACTTTAAACGTAAAGCAAACTCATACTAAGGGTACTGAACAAAATAATGCTGCAATTTTGAAAGCAGAGTATCTTATGGTATGCAGTACAAAATATACATACTAGCAAACGAATATGTAGTGAATTGTGATGGATTTTAAATCCCCTTTATAAAAAAAATAACCTTCCTAACGAAATGGTAGCAAAATGTATTTACAAATAATAATAAATAATTACAGTATTTTTAATAGGACAGAGTTCAAATAGCAATTTTTATACCACCAAGACTCAAAAAGGCTGTGAAACAACTGAAGTCGGTTTGGCATCTTATGATGAACAAATATCAATTTATATAGTAGGGAATAACATTGTAACATAATTATCTATGTGGAAAGTTAGAAATTCTGATGAAACTTGCTTAAAAAAATAATAACGCCATTTTTAAAACAGCGGGTATAATTTTTCTTAAAAAATATAAGCTAAATCGTCTCTTAAAAATGTTCTATTCGAATCAGAATTTGTGACTTTTCGTGTAAAGAGCGTAGTGCGATTTCTTCAATGACTTAAGAACTAACGTTTAAGAAATATGAAGCCATACAAGCGTTGTTCGAAATCTCATTACGTAGCATTTGTTTCGCTAAACCGAATTGCCTAGAATTACTTACTAAAATTAATTGTACTTATCCATCTAATAGTGATATTTAAAAGGGAATGTAGTAGCTAGATGGAGATCGGGAAGTTTATACATCAGTTGTGTGATAGGTCCTATATAGGGTGACTGGTAATTAGTGAACGATATTTAAACACGTGATTGTACTCATTATGACAAACAACTTTCCCGAAGAAATGTTTTTTGTATACTCATTAGTTTTATTTTTATCACGATAACAAAACAAGAAAATTTCGTTAGTAGCAAAGCGCCCGCGCCCGTGTTATCGTAAGACTCAAATATAGTTGTTCTGTTATTGTGGTAAAAATAAAACTAATGAGTATACAAAAAAAGTTTCTTTGGGAAAGTTGTTTGTAATCAGTAGTACAATCACGTGTTTAAATATCGTTCACTAATTACCAGTCACCCTATATATTATGATTTGTTCACTTTATAACGGACCTTGATATTTTAAGAGTTTATTTTGCGTTTTCAGAAATCTCATTTCTATCTTTGAATGTTGTGTCAAAAATTTTACAATATTTTGAATTTTAAAAGAAATTATTAATTATTATTATTATAAATCTATGTATAATGTAAAATTAATGTTTCCTGGATTAATCGTTTGAGTGGAAGGTGTTGCATAGCTTTTGCATGTAATAAAATTGAATATTTTAATAGATTATTATGTGTAGTGGATGTACCTTTTGCCTCTACTCGCTTTTATTGTTATCGTAGGCAAATCTGTGTACATTCTATGTAAGAGTATCTATACAGAATCACATATGATATTCCTATTTCTGAAATCAATGTTCCGACGTGTTTTGACAGCGTTATTTGAAATTGTACCTTATGATTCTGAGAATAAGAATTTATCTCCTTTGATCTTGTTTAATTTTTGTATTTGATTTCCGAAAGTGTCATTAATCTACATAAACTGTTTTGCAATATCTAATCAAGTTTTCATAAGTCTAATTGACGGACATATCTTCCATCAGAAGTATATCAAAATATATGCCGTTAAAGCTAACAAAAATCTAATTAAACATTGTAAAACAGGTCCTATTTGTTATTAAAATACTTACTTATAAAAATCTAATATACATAGAAATCTTAATGTTATTGTTTACTAAGAATCTTGTCTTAATAATTGTTAGTAAATTATTAAATTTTCACCATTCCTTGCTGTCAAACATGTTCGGTAAAAGTGTGTACTTATAGTGTCGATCACCCTATCTAAATAAATCAATGTCTGGATCTGTTATCTAAAGTATGTATCTCACGATTAAATATATTCAGTGTAGTAGTTATTTACGAGTTTTATTTTGTTGTCTTTATCATTTACAGCAGAACATCACAGTGGGTAAGAATGTAAAGATGGATTAATTACAAACACTTATGTTTTTTATTTATAAAACACTGTGTGGGGCAATCACTAGGATCTTCTCCTGTGCCGTGGGTGCGTTTACAAACATACAAGTTCACATACACATGTCACCCAGACCCAAAACAACAATTTGTGGATCACACAAAGAGTTGCTTAGGTAAGACAAGAGGGAGTATCAGACTCTTACTGACTACAAACCACCCCGTTCCTTCTCCTACTCTGAGCCGGAGCCCCGGTAACCTGTTACGTTAGCCGCAGCTCCGGATATAAAAGAATCTACACAAAAAATATCCTTCCTCACTGCAGTCGTGTGAAGTAAATGAATACTGACACAATGACATAAATTCGCAGGTACCTTATAAGCCATAATAATCGATTACACCATAGAATTGATTAACTCACGTTATGACATTTAAATTATTATATAATTTTAATTTCAAGCTTATTTTTAAAACAAAGTAATATTTTATTGGTTAGAAAGTAATTTGTGCGAGTGAAATTAAAGAAATAGATTCATTTTGCTATAGAATTGATCTCAGCTATGCGAAATTGGGTCTTATGATAATTTTATGGTTGGTCTTTTATTATGTAACTTTTAATGTAATTACGATTGTTAGATACAAATGAAAAAATTATCAAAATTATCTCCATTTTATCAAAATGTTATTAGACGATCTATTTCAGGGTGTTTTACCACCAGAGATGTGCCATGTAGCTATATAGCAAGTATGTAATAGCTAAGCTGTGACCGTTTCCATAGATAATAAGTTATGTACCTGTGCGAGTAAGATGTGCTGCGAAGATGCGACACATCCATAGCACGCATATTTCCATATAAAACACATAGCTTAGCTGAGTCCGTTTCCACCAGTGCTAAGTATCTTTAAATATGATAGGCGGAAGCCAAACGCATCTGCAGCAACATAGCATAGCACATCTCTGATGGAAAAACACCCTAAAGCTGTTTAATTGAACATTGTTACATTTAATCACCCATTTAAGTATTGTGAAAGAACAAGAATTATTATTTAACATCTATGAACCAGTTCACAAAATGTGTGTCACTGTTCTAAGTTCCCGCGCTTCCACGGGAAACAATCAAGCGGACAAAGAACGACTTAATTAAGTAATAAATCCTCGAAATCATCTTCCGACTGCTTATATTTCGTAATCCTATTGTTTTTAAGTGCTTCCGCGCCTAAAAAACGTTTTATTTTATAAAAAAAAATTGAGGGGAATATCATCCAATGACTTCTCCCGCCTTGGGCGAGACGAGAGGGAATGTCAGACTCTTACTGACTAAAAACCACCCTATTCCTACTCCTGCTTTTCGAGCCGGAGCCCCGGTAAACCCACTAGGCAGTCCGCAACTCCGGATTTCATATATGTAGGTAATACTTAGGTATCTAAGCCCGGTGACTCGTGCGCTCCTATTCCATGGGCGAAAAAAAATGCTTCGACTTTAACTTTGCTGCAGATTTTAAGTACTTTAATTTACTAACGTCTACGATTTGAAGTAAGTATAACTTTCTCATCTAAGTAATCGAAGTATTGAGTAGAAACTTAAACTATCTATAACCACTCCAAGATGAGAAAATATCAGATTTCTAAGATGACGCAAAACAACCATTACCAAGAAAAAAATGATACTTTATTTTCAACCCAAAGCATTTTTTAATGGGACAAACCCGCTACAATCTTCCAAAACCGCTGCAACTCCTGTAAGTTAGGATCTATAGTAGATACAACCATGAAAAATGTCCCAGGGACATGAATGACTGTCTTGGATCCCGCAACGAAATAAATCAGAAGATATTATTAGAGGAGAAGAAAAAGAAAACCAAAAGCAACGGAACCCTCTACAAGTGAATCCGATTCCCTCTTCCAACATTTTTAATTCTCTAATCATTGTATAGGCGTGAACAGACCGGGGGCCTACTCCGGTTCTCGAATCCGAAGTTTCGTTTAATTTTCGGCCGTTTTTTGATTTACTAATGACATTACTTAAAATAACGTTTTATTTTTAATTTCAAATCAAAACCTATTTATTTATCTTCATTTCATTCGTTCATTTTTGTTCACGAAAGTTCGCAATAAATAGAATTGTAGTATGCAATCTGCGAAGTTTCGGACGAAACTTCGGTTTTCGTTGAATTAGAGTAGGCCCCCAGTCTCTAAGCGTAGTATGTCAAGATGAGTCAACGTGAATGTAATCTTCATTACGTGAGGTTATGTAGCGCCTGCACATCACCCACTGTTCGCGGGTTAAGGTTGTATTACACAGTTATTAACCGAGAAAATTGTATACTCTGTGGGTGTTATTGTTAGTTGTTATGTGTAGGTATTATGAAGGATTTAATTTGTCTTGAATTGATTTGAATTTTTATGTATTACGTTTTTGGTATAAAATTGAGGCTGGCAACGTACTTGCAAAGTCAAAGTCAAATCATTTATTCCAATTAAACCATGAATAGGTACTTTGGTAATGTCAAACATATAATGAAATAAATAATAGTCTGTCAGTCTGTCCATCAGTGAAGCTAGGTGCTCGTTCCAAAGTGTAGCTTTGATTGAAGAAGAACGAGCAAGAAAATCCATTAGTCTGGTGTTGAGTGAATTCACGAGGGCGCCGATTGCTTACCACCAGGCTATCAGTGATCATTTACCAGACTATCCCATAAAAAAGACTATCCGATAAATGAGTAAAATCTTTAATAGTAAGCAGTAACGAGTTCCAAAGTTAAACTTTCCTCGAAAACCACTTTAAACCGTTTAAAAAAATGCAGGTAACAACTACAGGTGACCTCAACTAACTAGATCTTTTCATTTCATTAGTGTTTTAAAAACAAAACAGTTAGCAACTCGCTTTCATTTTTAATTTTCAAGGGGAAAGTTGGAACGGTAAATAGTACCTACATACAAACATACATACATAAAGAGATACTAAATATGTGGGCACAGGAAAACACGTACGACGATATTATAGCGTCAGTTTGAAACCGTGTAACGGTTATAAGTGCGTTCGCATTACCGAAATGTTTAGCAAAACTTCCTTTAGACCTTTAGTAAGTAGGACGCTGTGATAACTAACACTTCCTTTTTACCTACTTCTTTAAATAAGAAGTCGAGGATACTCTTGACTGCCTCGTTGGTAGAATGTTCGCAAGTGCGACTGCTGGACAAGGGGGTTCGATTCCCTGGTAGGACAAAGTATTAATGGGATTTTTCGAAAATTTCTCAGTGGTGGCACGGAATTGTGTCTGGTATATGGCCTTATATTAATTTTTCGAAATTTTCTCAGTAGGAGCACGGAGTCTGGAATTGTGCCCAGTATATGGCAATAGGCCCACCCCTATTACATGGGACTTATAACACAAATGGTGAAAAGTGTGTGTACATTGTACAGTGGCATTACGTGCCGTAATATGCACCTCTGTCTACCTCTTCGGGGATAAAAGGCGTGACGATACAAAAAAGGTACTATTTAAAAGTAAATAACAAGGTTCTTATGTTTTATTCGTCTACACTACAATCTGTTTGTATGAGGAAGGAAAATCATCAAACTATCTCGCCCTCGGTGAGACAAGAGGAGTGCCAGACCGTGACTGACTAAAAACCACCAATTCCAACTCCTGCACTGAGCTGGAGCCTTGGTACTTATAAAGTGACCTACCCACGATATGACTATCTTCAAAATCAATGTCTAAATTACTTTTATGGTGTTTTTCCACCAGAGATGTACGTTACGTTGCTGTGGATGCGTTGGCTTCCACGAATCATATTCATTGGTACACATAGCTTGGTACTTGTGGAAACGGACTTAGCTATGTTATGTTTTTTTTTAATGGAAACATGCGTGCTATAGACGCGTACTATGGGTGGCTACTATCAATACATCACAGACTCGATCTGAGCATCTTCGCACAGCTACATAGCTTAGTATCAGTGGAAACGGTCATATAATTTCACAGCTTAGCTATAACATCTTCGTAGCATAGCTACATAGCACATCTCCGGTGGAAAAGCACCACCGTGGTTATTCGATAGTGTAGTACTAAAGTAAAAGTGTTACAATCGACCTACAAGATTCTATGTAGGTAACAACTAACAACAGAAGTTACTCCTAACTCCCACGATAAATCACTACAAAACTGAAGATTAATAATGTCTTCTTATTTACAAGGCTTCTGCAAAATGTAACCATGTCCTACACTGCGTGTGTCTCTTTCTGTTGTACGTGGTAGATAAGGATGGAAGACGTATTGTTCTTAGTCGTGGGAAATCTACTGAGTCATTGCTCCGATTGTACGGAAAACGACCCTCGATATTACAAATGGATTTAGGTACAAGGATCTTTGAACTGCGTTCAGGTTAACAGTGCTGCTGCCCTGTCTCTGTTAAATGTTCCTTACAATTCCCGCGGGAAGAGTAGGATTGGTTGTAGAGCACATAAATCATACTGGTGTACAACACAGTAACTCAGCTAAAACCTCACGTTTTTATGATATAAACCGGTAAACGAGCAAATGGATCACCTGATGGTAAGCAATCGCCGCCGCCCATGGGCACCCAAAACACCAGAGGTGTTACAAGTGCGTTGCCGGTCTTTTGAGGGTTATCAATTTAAGACTTGTTGAGGAATCGAGGATTGGAAAAGGGGTTAATTGGACCTCCGGTAACCTCACTCATACGACGAAACACAACGCAAGCGTTGTTTCACATAAGTTTTCTGTGAGGCCGTGGTATCACTCTGGTCAAGCCGGCCCATTCGTGCCGAAGCATGGCTCTCCTACACTTAAAAAATAAGTTATACTCATCATCACGCCAGCTACAAGATGTCTACTGCTGAACATAGGCCTAATGACTTCTAGTTTCAGGTCAGCTAGTTCAAAGTGACCTTAGAAAAAAAAAAAATATCTATAAGACTTCTTTTCGCTCTACGATTCGTAACCAAAATTCTACGAATTACAAATAGCTGTTCCATACATTCACCCATACACCGTGATTCACACAGAATATTAACCAGCATAGGACAACGGACGCGCTATAAATCGACCAGCTATTTATGCTGTCTATGTATTATTTATGAAGTCTACATAAATAGGTGCGGCGGCGTCATTTCGTCTACGATCTAGGTGAACTGAGTCGCAGGTCAAACTAAGTGCCTAAGTAATTAGGTACAGGTACCTAAGTATGTTATGAACTAGATAATATATGACAGTGCCTGGGTGATTAAGTGATATATTGATAAGTATAAAAAAAACATTTTAAGATATCAATTTATCACTAAATAGTATAAAACAAAGTCGCTCTATCTGACCCTATGTCCCTTTGTATGCTTAAATCTTTAAAACTACGCAACGGATTTTGATGAGGTTTTTTAATAGATAGAGTGATTCAAGAGGAAGGTTTATATGTATGATACATGCATAATATATCACCATTGCACTCATGCAAAGCTGGGGCGGGTCGCTAGTAAAGTATAAAAACACTTTAGGATGTAATAACTAGTATAAAAACTAGTTAATTTGATTTCATTTTGTAACTCTGGCTATACTGTCAGAAATCAAACATTCCTAGCCTCGCAACGTCTAAGAATACCGGCCGCTTTCGCCGTAACAAACCATTACAATCGGACAGTTGTAGCCCAACCATTACAACACTGAAACACTGAACACTGATTTAGACCAACAGCTATTCAGTCCGCGATTGCATTCAACTATAAATTATAAAAAAAATAAAACTGCAATAATTTCCATACAACCTGTTTATAAACGTCATACGTCATTTGACACACGTTCCCGCGCATCGAACGCCAATCAGCGGCCAGTATTGCGCGGACTGCGTGCGCGTGCGCGCGTTCCACTTTCAAATTCAAAATCACGTTCGAAACAGCCAGTGATATTGTAGTGTTTAAGTTTAGTGTTTTATTTTTTTAAATAATATTGTGTTAAACCTTTTTTGGTGGAACGGAATTGGAGTTTCTAATTGAAGGTTTGTTATTTTAATATTTGTTTATTTGAGTGAGTGAGTGAATAAACAGTTCCGATGTTCTTGCGAAATGTTTTTGTTGATATTAGTGTAGGTCACTCGTATTTTATTATGACTCGTTTTGTAGCCTCTAGGTACATACCTGCTATGTGATTACGACATATCAGTTTCTTTATGACAGTGATAAAATATTCAAAGAGATTGGTAAATGACTCAAGTTCTAGAGGAAACAACGTAATTGTTAACTGTTTGACTTAAAACTTGACTTAAACTGAACTTAAGTTACTTAACCTAGCGTACAATGTAAGCAGCTAAATCGCCTATTACATACATATTTGAATAATACACTAATTATGAATGTAAGTGGGCATTTTCATCTTCATAACGATGTGTACTTTAGTGATTTTTATGCAACATGTTTATTTACATACAAAAGACATCAACGACTGAGCTCTATGTTTTACGGTTTGAATTGAGGAAATTATTTTCTAGAAAATGTTTTATTTCTTTTTATTGGCGTTTTTCCTGTTATTTAAAGATGAGTCTGAATCTAAATTAGATTGTACATACATGACTTAATTTATTTATTTTGATTTGTATCTTAGTATTTTATATCTATCATGTTAAAACCATTATTTCCCGGTACATAGCATTCAGAAGGTCGTAAAATAAAAGCATTGCTATCGAACACTGCATAATATTGTTAAAAAATCTACAAACACCATTGTATTCGTGGTGCAGCTATTCGATTGTATAAAACAAATGAAAACTCGACTCTTTTATCAACCAAGCTATGTTTAGTGTTTAGTATTAGGTAATGGTTATAACACTATCTAACGTCACCTGTTACTCGGGCTTTGTCCACGTGGTTGAAGGAAAAATAGAGTGTAGCCTATATCACTCTGCCATCAGACCAGTAGGGCTGATGCCGACGTAGAGCTGCAGACTGCTCAACAGAATACCGAGGCTCCAGTTTGAAAAGCAGGAGTAAGAACAGGATGGTTTTTAGTCAGTAAAAGTCTGACACTCCCTTTCGCCTCGTTCAAGGCGGGAGAAGTCATTAGATGATTTTCGCCTCTTAAAAAAAGTCTATATCACTCTCCACCTTCAGCAAAAACCTTAGTACAAAACGTTAAATTTCTTTATAAATAGAGACAAATAAAAACACGTAATACTTATCTATATATTAATACGTGAAGCAAAAACTTTGTAACAGTTTTTACGAAAATTGCGCGGACGTTGGAGCATAAAATTTGGTACACTTATAGTTTATGTGTAGGAGAATTGCGGAACGTTAATATTTTTCAAAAATAATGCTTATAAAGTACATTAAATCAATAAATAAAACATTACACACACATGCATAGTATCTGATCGTATTTGACAAAACGTCAAAATCGATAGACATTGCGATGGTATTCTCACGTCTCATATGAAAAGAGGTTTCTAATTGAAGGAGGTTTGGTTATTCATGATGCGCCGGAATATATTAATTTGAATTTTACAAAACTAATAGCAATTCGTTAAATACAAATTATCCTTGAACGTATGTTAAGTGGTATTGTAAATTAAATCGTATATGGTCGAATTTCGACCACTAGGCGACCACTAGTACTAAGAATTTCAAAAGTCGGAAATTTCAATAATAATTTATTCGAACCTACAACCTCATGTTTGACAGTCACACTGTATCACTCAATCAACAAAAGCAGCAACTAGTCACAACATACATCATACTGTATACTTATAAATCATTTATTTACTCATTTGTACGCAATACTCCGTCATAACCACGCTTATGTACAAACATGATGGATTTCAGGCCATTTACTAATGAAGAACGCAGTTTTATTGTGATGTAAATACCTAGTTCAATCTGATTCTTGATGAACTATTGTTTTAAAAAAGATATAAGCGATAATGAGTGATTGATCGGATTTAATGACAAGAATTTATGAACTCTCATGAGTGTGAATTCGATGATAATGTCGTACGTTTTATGATGGTGATAGTTTGATGCATATTTAAGAACTCAAACCTTTGCCCCATCGATTTAAGCTAGAATCACCAAGTGCTTTATAGCAAGATCCTTACTTACAAATGCACTTCTTTAGTTTTATTTTGAGGGGAAAAATCATCCAATGACTTTTCCCTCTTTGGGCGAAGCAAGAGAGAGAGTCAAACTCTTTCTCCTCCTAGTAGTTGCTGTTATTGACTGTAAGCTACTTGAAGTTATATCCTTAAAGTAAAATAAATCATCAACGTAACAGTAATACTTTTCGCGGGTATTTAATGTCTGATTTGAAATAATGACTATTTATTACATTAGTGTTGTACATATAATCCGTAACTTTCTATGCAACAAAATAATTGTAGTTCAGTCATTGAACTAAAACTTAATTTCACTTCATATTTACCGCCTTTTTTGAGGAAGGAAAATTATTTAATGACTTCTCCCGCCTGGGGTGAGGCGAGAAGGAGTGTCAGACTCTTACTGACAGCAAGCAAAAAGCCACCCTCTTCATACCTGCTGCTTTTCGAGCCGGAGCCCCGGGCACTCGCTAAGTAGTCCGCAGCTCCAGCACACCATAGCTTAAATCTATTTATGTCGTCAGTCGGTCGTTCAGTCGATCGCTATATAAAGATTTGTACACCTTATATAATACTCTAATTTACGATGACACTGCAACACTGCGTGATGCAGCTGCAAAATAAAATGGCGCCGCATTTTTGTGCGATGCATGCTCGAGGAAGGATGCAAAGATTTCTTTTATTTGTATTCCGGGCGCGTCGGCGAACGCAAACAGTGACCGCTTGAATGCGTCTGTTCCAATCTGAATCTGATTTAAAATATTTTATTTTAGTCTCAATTTGAAATAGCAATATGAAAATATTTCTGAGTATTGGAGCTCATATTGGACTTAAATATACATAAAAGCCATGAGATCCTGTACATAAAAACATTATACCTTTTACTTTTTACTTGAAGAACTTTTTCCCTGCTATGAGGCCCTTGTAGGTAATGAAGTTGTTTTACTACTGAGAATTCCTTAAACGAAAGGCGCAGTAGCTATAAACCTCTTTAGCTAAAGTCAAAGCATTTATTTCAATTAATCCTTAATTAGGCACTTCTAGAACGTCAAATTGAATTGTCCGTCAGTTTGTCTGGCAGCGAAGTTAGGTGTTAGTTCCGAAGTGTAGCTTCGAATGGAGAAGAACGAGCAAGAGACTCCATAAAAGTAAAAAGAAAAGTTCAAAACCAACGGTACAGCAAAAGAATCTGATCATCTGATCACAAAGAAACTGTAACTTATCTAAGGAAAGATGTGCGTGATTGATGAAAGTGCTAGAATTGTTAACAGTACTAAATGTAGCGAGTAGAGACTAGCGGGGCTTGCCATGGCCCGTGCTGACTACCATACGGTAAGTACCGCAAATCCGCAATATATCATAAGTGATAGCACTCACGTTACTTTATATGAAGTATGAAATTGGCTATCAAATTGCCCATACTTTTGTGTATTGTAGTTATCACCATAACGGTCTCATTGTGAAGTAAAGAAAATTCACATCATATCAACAGCCTATAAGTGTCCACTGCTGACCAAAAGCCTCTCGTACGGAGAAGGTTTGAGCATTAATCACCACGCTATCTCAATGCGATTTCAAACTTATAATAAGAAATTATAAGATCTGGTTTCCTCACGATGTTCTCCTTCATTGTGATCCGACCTGGCGTTTTCAAACGATATACATGTAGGCAAATACTGCTGTGGGGCACATGAATGACAAGTGACAAGTGATAGAAGCCGCACGTAGATGATCGACGAACAAATCGTCAGATGACGTCATAAATCCTACATCGCAAGGAAGTTGGGAAGTTTATATGAACTTTACTCTACTGCTATACCAACAGACTTTATCCTTCCACAATCCATGAATTCAATTCTGTCGTGAGATCCTTGAGTCCGTTCCCTTTATCTGCTCCGTTTAGTTGGCAATAGGTACAATGGTAGGTACAGTAAGTGCCCTTTCTACACGATGCTGTGTTGCCAAGGCTATGCCAGTGTACCAGCATAACATATTGCAGTATATGTATATGTGCTATGCACGCTATTACTTAATACTTGCCAGTTAACATTCATGGCAGATTGTTGTTTTAAGATTACGTATGAACCTTCTCTTATTTAAAAAGTTATGTTTTGTATACGGATGTTTCGTTTCGTGGTTTTTTAAGGATTAACCCAACTACTTCAAGTTAGCTGCGGACTACCTAGCGGGTTACTGGGGCTCCGACTCGAAAGGCAGGTGTAGGAACGGGGTGGTTTTAGTCAGTAAGAGTCTGACACTCCCTCTCGCCTCGCCCAAGGCGAGAGAAGTCATTGGATGACTTTTTCCCCCTATAAAAAAAGCAGGTGCTACTCTGTTTGCAGGATTTGAGTTAATATTTTACCTTTTCTAACTGTAACCTAAGTACGAGTAACAATCTAACAGACGACCTAAATAGTTCAGCAAGCAATGGAATGCTCGCTTTCAGTTCAGATCTCAGGGTCACTACAGTTTGATTCCAGAATAGATAAGACAGTGCATATTTGTTATTCCTTTTTATCATTTCATTGTTTGCCTACACAAACCTTGTGCCCTATGTGAGACGAGACATCGAAGTGATAGTTCACTTCGTCCGCTTCAGGTTAGAAGCCTCTCTGTATGACTATGAGTAATTCCTTTTTTTTGGGTATAAAAAGACGTTGCTTTACATACTATTTGATTTGTCCATAACACAATTGGGCGGTATCCTCATTGAAAAAAAAATATTTTGACTTTTAATACAATAAAATATCAAAAAAAGTAAGTGCGAGGCAATACAAAGTTTGCCGGGTCAGCTTGTCATAGATAAATAACATTGTTGATCTCTCAAGTTGTGTGTGAGTCATCGAGATGATTATAATTTTAATTATGACTCAACATTTTTGCATAATTACTTTTTACATAAGACCTCTATCATGCATTAAAATATCGTTTAAAGTCAATGATCGAGTTGATTAACATGTTAATAAAATGTTCCTAGCTATTAAGTTACATCTGTGTCTTGTACGTCGAGCGAAACTTCATATGCGATTCCCGGCGGAGCGAATTTGTAACTATAGTTATAATTAAGAGATCTATAACAAAATAGGCGTGATTGTAATGATGTGATAACAATTAATCATTAAATTATCGGCTTTCTCATGGAACTGTTTGACGAGGCACTCGACTTATTTCAAGCCATGCTAGAGGCGTATATTCATGACACGCAGCACTTCACGACTGTCGCACTGCTACTTACAAGCCGATAACATAACATATAAAAAAGTTATAATCATTGTTAAAACTTATAAAATCATTGCGGAAATAATCAATGGTATCTACACAACAAAATTATACCAACTAATAACCATACGACCATAAAACTCATGGGCGACCATTTTGTGGGTACAATTACAGAATTGTACTGTTATACAAATTGTTTCTTTGATTAATTTAAATTTGTATTGTATTTTATTGGCGTAGTCCTTGGTTGAGGTTGTTACTGTAGAGCATGTTTAGTTTGATACGCGAGTCGGACAAAGCAATAGTATGGTTTTCTCGATTTTAAACTTCTCATAGCTATTTAAATTGAAGGGTCTGGCTTTTGGTCATTTCGTCACTATTTACCCGATATTTTATCACTAACGTGGATGCCATCTGAGATAAACATTCCTATTTATTTCTTGTGTATTCATATTTCACTAGAAACAACAATTTAATAATAAAAAAATAACCTTTCTAAGACACCAATATTCTGAGAAACGTATACGCACCCATTCACATTTTCATCTCAGTATTCCTCCACACCTATTGACATACTATCCATAGTAAAAAATCAAAAAAAAATGACGTAACACACGACCAGAGTTGTGATGTTGAGTAAATGCAAATGTCTGTTGACTCACCACATTAACACGCCAACTGCGTAGGCGACACTGCCGCGGCCATCATAACCTGACCTCTCACAAAAGCACTATATGTAAAGGGCCACGTAAACAGAAATATTGAAGACATTAGGGCCCGTATTATAGAATGATTAGCTACTAGAATCATCGTAGCGTAATGTTTTATAGCCTATAGTTTTCCTCGATAAATGGTCTATCCAACACTATCATTATTCAATTCGAACCAGTAGTTCCGGAGGTTAGCGCGTTTATATTAACTAACAAACTCTTCCGCAAGTATAGATACTTAAGCGAGGATTTCTGATCAAACATACATTTTTATTTGAGAAGGGATACCTGTACTTATCTGTTGAATGTATTTGCATTGCATCCCTTTTTAATTGTACTTGAGACGTCGACTGAAGTGTCATTCTATAATATGGACCTTAAGTTCTTTATTCCACCACGTGTCAAGTTATTCTGGTTAAAGCTTACCACAGATCTATAGAAATATTTACATCGCGAAGTTATTTTGTTTGTAAAGTTACGAATTATTTGCTTATTTCTTGTTGCATTATTGAATGGATTTATTGGTACTTAATTTTATTTGTTGCAGTCTCTTAGATGTTGGCAAGACATTGCATTTTGTGATTTATTCCTAGGGTCGAACTGATTAAATTCCTTTGTAAAGGTTTATTGAATAAAAGAGAACAAAATAGAGTGGTTCTATGGATAATGTCGAGCGCCATGTTGGTCTGTTAAGGTTTATTTTCTTTTTTTCTTATTTTACTTTACTTTGACTAAATATAAACCTTCGTAACGAATTTTAGGTCGGTACGACCATTGGAAGATATAGATAATTTTTTTGTTTTAGTTCCTTAGGGGTATGAATTTACACCTTCATTATTTTTAAAACCGACTCACACTTGGCCATTTTCAGATTTTTTCTTTACCTTGACCCAAAGACCTACCTCCATGCCAAATTTCAAGTCAATACGACCATTGGAAGTGGTCTAGGTTTTTGATGAGTGAGTCAGTCAGTGAGTGTATAGTAAAAATAGCGATTTTCTGACGTCAATATCTCAAGACCTACAATAGGTACATTAATGAAATTTTGTATTTTAGATAAGTTTCGACAGATACTAGAAATTTCATATGCGTAGATAAAATAGATTTTGAGTTATAGGTGGGTCGAACTTGGCCCGAAATGGTTCGTGTAATATAACCCACGGCCGGTGTGTCGGTTTTTTTGCTCGAACTTGGCGGACACACTGCCGTGTGTCTAGATTGAATAAAAGAGAACAAAATAGAGTGGTTCTATGGATAATGTCGAGCGCCATGTTGGTCTGTTGACTCTGGTTCAAGATCTGGCGATATAGCGACTGAGATATTGGAATTCTTTAGAAATGTGCTCAATGCATTAAATACTTAAGTCGTTGACTGCACATAGAAAACTGTTGAAGGCAAATCCTCCGCTAACATCGGTGACCACCACGGCGTTCAATGTGTTAAAATAGTTTCGTTATAAAAATATATGTAAGTTATAAGAGAAATTATTCGTCAGACATAGCCAGGATATATCCCTTGCTGAATTAAAATCTTTCTTTAAAAACGAGCTGAGTCCTACACCACGGGTAGAGCTAACGATTTTAGGCTGTCAATTACACCACCGATTTGACTAGTACTGCTACCCATTTTAGTGGTTAAATAAAAATCACTGTTTACTCACGTACATTAATTGAGGAAAGCTCTACTAGTTTACAGCGTCAGTAGGCTGCGCGACGTCGCTTTATCTGCGCACGCTGCTCATGGTGTCACTCTGTGACTCGAAACTAGTTGAGCTTTTCTTCATTAACAAATTTATGTGAGTAAACTGTGTTTTTAGGTAATGTAGTGTATCTCTCGAGTGTTATTAAAATAACATGGTAGTGATGGTCGCAAAAACACTTACCTGGGTCTGAGTATATCCTAAATTATCTACCGAATACTATAGAAATATCAACCTTCGACTAATTGAACCTTTATAAAGACATACAAAATAGCAATAATACGTTTGGCATTCAGCGTATAATTATCTTTTTATTCACATATGCATATCAGAATGTAGCGAGACCGGTCGTTTGGTTGTCCCACGTAAAAAGAATAAACATTGTTATCAGTTGCATCTGCCTGCAGTCTCGCTGCATGAAGCCAAACCTTTTTATACTGAGTTACAATTTATGAGGCACTGTGCTACTAAAATGAAAGATAGGTACTTAAATGCTGTTTTTCATACTTGAATCAAAATATGCTTTTAATATTTTGTTCACTTAGTTTTGTATTGAGATTATATTTTTAAGAAAGCGCTTATTTGATAGTTAAATGCATGGATTAGGTCAAAATGTTTTCTGCGGACTACCTAGCGGGTTACCGGGGCTCCGTCTCGAAAAGCAGGAGTAGGTATGGGGTGGTTTTTAGTCAGTAAGAGTCTGACACTCCCTTCCGCCTTGCCCAAAGCAGGAGAATCCATTGCATGATTTTACCACTTTAAAAATTTTTTAAAAAATGTTTGAACACGCATAATTCCGGAACGTCGACACCAAATTGGATGTAATTCATCAAGAACCGAATTTAAGGAGCCACATCAATAATTTCAATTCAAATTGAGATCATTTGCAACTCACATACTGCTAACCTCAATAAGCAACCCACTTCCAAATCAAATAGAGTCCTTTTCGCATTGGCGGTCAGTTAACAGTTAGCTTTGTTTCTGCAGGCGTGATGATATGGTGGTGTGCGTGAGTTGGGTTGCAGTGAGTTCAATGGTTGGTGCCTCGGGGAGCGACGTGGTCAGCGTTACAATGGCTTTGAAACAGTTTCGAGTTATTTTAGCCTAGTTTATGAAATGGATTGGTGTAAAGGAGACTTAGGTATACATAGATACTCGTATGTGGTGAAGACTAAGTACATTTGTCACATGAAAGAATTGTCTTTGGTAGACTGTCGCAGGAGTCGACTAACGGACTATGGGTGCTTTTCCACCAGAGATGTGCTTTGTGGCTATGCTGCGATGATAATAACTAACCGGTGAAACTATGTGACCGTTTCCACTGATACTAAGATATATAGCGAGGCGAGTAAGATGTGCTATGGAGATTTGTTGCCGCAAAGTGGTGGTGAAGCACCAGAGATGTGCTTTCCGAAACATATTATTAAACTGCGGTCGGCAACCAACACCTAAATCTGTTCAGAGATTTCTGACAGACAAACATATACATTATTATTTAACGAAAATACCTATAAATTATCTTTACAAGTTAAAGCTACCTACTTCTGTCTGTACTTAAATAAACTTTCCCTGAAGCGCTTGTACCGGTTGTTCGCCTTGAGAACTCTTGTTCCGGAGTTTCTGTAGTTACTGATTTATATAAAAATTGCATTTTATTGCAAGTTATGTACTATTATAGTTTTTTCCTGCTGTAACATTTTATGTTATAAAATTTCAACAAAAGTTGTTTTGCACCTACTGTTGTGCCTCTGCATCACCCTACAGTTAACTGTTGGAGAATGATAAATTGGCATTAAAAACTCGTACCCCCCGAAAACAGGAATCGGAACTTCTTTCTCATTAGTACAAACTGGAACAAATAAACTAATATCAATTCTTAGATTACATTTCGATTTCAGCTATGATCGTCCCACTGCAGGACAAAGGCCTTTACCCTCCTTCCACTCATCTCTGTTTAAAGCCATTAATATACAATACTTAGTCACACCCATAATTAGGCAATATCAACACAGTCTTCAAGAACAACCTAAAAACTGAACAATAAATAAATGCCATTTGTTCAAACTAAACCCCCACGTCCCACTTACACACTTGAGCACTCAAACAATGGCCGCGGACACCACACGCAACTAGTTTAATAACAAAGTTATTCAATCATTCATGTATTTTGTTGCGTATCCTTCCGTGTTGCGAGCAATTAAAGCATTTCTTTTCGTCGTTTTTTTTTATATCGCGTTGCGTTTGAGTGATCCAGTGCGTTGTTTAATTGATGTGCAGTGCGCGTAAGTGGATGGTGAGGTTTGAGAGTAGGTGTAGATCTGCTTCAGTAAATGAGTGGAGTCTGTAGACCATCTATTCTCTGTTTCTAATCGTTGTTAGGCAGAGTTAGTGGAGTAGCGTACTTTGACGGGGCTCCGTATAAAAAAAAAAAAATTTGGGGTCCCATTTTTTGGGGTGAAAATCTTCCAACGACATCTCTCGTCTTTGGGTGAGGTGAGGTAGAGCGTCAGACCCTTACTGTCGTTTGGGAAGCTTCATTTTTTGCGTAAGCCCGTTACGGGGGCTCCGTGGCCCGAGGACCCCGTATAATTGATACAGCAGATTAGCAGATACGGCGCTAGCTACGCCCTTGGGCAGACCCAAGACCAAGACCCAAGACTATTTTGGTACTCTGGTACAGACTAAGTTTTATTATTTGTTTACTGTTGGTTCTTTATGGCACGGTACCATATCCATAGAAAGCACACCAACACACCGATTGGCTGATGGATGACCCTCCAACTAGAGTATTTACAGATGCATTACCTACTAACCTTTTAAAAGGTCTCATCTACAAGCAAATTCTTTAAAGACTTCCAATCCGAAGGCTCATCACAAATGGTCACAAACCACTCACAATTAACAATAGTATTCCTAATGGCTAATGCATAACTTGTGTTCTCAACAAGACCACATACATATGAATGCCTGTGACTAAGCCTCGGTTGGAAACCTGCAGACGATGACACATGCTGTGCATGATACATAAGTGTCCAAGTCTTGAATATATTGAGGTTACATTATGGCTGTTGACAGATACTTCTATTTGCGTGTTTGAATGGAAAATCACACATTATATGGCGCAATTTTTTAAGTAAGGGAGAGCCATGCTTCGGCTCAAATGGGCCGGCTCGACCGGAGTGATACTACGGTCTCACAGAAAACCGACGTGAAATAACGCTTGCGTTGTGTGAATGAGGTTACCGGAGGTTCCTTCCGGTTCCTTCCCAATCTTCCCATTCCCTAACAACCCTTAAATTCCCAACCCTCAAAGGCTGGCAATGCACTTGTAACGCCTCTGGTGTTTTGGGTGTATATAGGTATGTCTATGGATTGCTTACCATCAGGTGATCCGTCAACCAAATTAGCCATTTTCAAACAACTGGTAAACTTTCGCTCTTATAAAAAGTTTTACTAAGATTTGCTTGACTATTTCCTGAGCAACAAATCACTGGGTACTTAATGCGCATAGTAAATAGCGCTTTATCTTTATGTAATCGAAACATTTTCTCGAAGGTACTTAATCAGTTGAGGAAACTGTCAATACAAGTCTCCACAGTTGCGCACTGCCTAGCGTTACCGGGACTCCGGCTCGAAGAGCAGGATTAGGAACAGGGTGGTTATTAATCAGTAAGAGTCTGAAGCTGACGCTCCATCTCGCCTCATCCAAGGCGAGAAAAGTTATTGGATGAATCCCCGCCCCCCTTAAAAATACCCTTAGTCTGTATCAATTACTTAATCAAAGCTTTCTACACTCGGAAAATTCTCAACCTATGTAATTATTATTTTAACTCCATTTATCAATTGAAGATTATAATATGCAAAAAAAGAAACCAAAGAATATTGTCAAACTATGTAATCTAGATACAGTCCACAATAATTGTTTCTTATTTAGTACACCATGCTCCAATTTGTTCATTAATACCATCTTTAATTTTACCAACACTATACAACATTCTCAAAATAATACTCTACTAATCTACTCCACATGAATGGTGTGCCCATATTCAGGTGTATCACCTGTGCAATCATAGACGCTCGCAAACAAACGGGTCAATGCCCTCAGATAAGGACTTTTACTTAGGAAAGCGAAGCAGATCGATGGTTAGTGAGGCAAAGTTATTTATAACGCTAGTAGTTTTGTTAGTGAGTTAATTCCACAATGAAAATAGCTTAAAACTTGTCAAGAAAATTCGGTGAGATCCTATTGTTTAATTATCTGTGTATGGTGTCCGAAAAAGAACTCGTATTTTAAACGAAAATATTGGTCTTTAAGAGTTTCTACGGAGTCAAATAATGTATAAAGAGCTTTAAAACAAGGAAATTTCCATTTTTTAGGTCGATATTATGCTGAAAACCGCTTCAAAATCGATTCAACCAAACGAGAGAACCTCCTTTTTTGAAGTCGATTAAAATTGTACCATTAAAATTATACTCTCCTATATTTACAATAAGATATAAGTAACGTACTTTGACAAGCATCCCTTTAAAACCTAACCTACCCATAACTATTTAGTTATGACATTTTCCGTCTACAAAAATAAGTTGGTAGCACAATCCACGCCTCTTTAGACTACGTGCGAGGAACATTAACAGTACGAACGGACAACTGTCCCACAGTTTTGGTAGTGGTTAGTGTTATTATGCATTGTGGAACTAATGATAGGAATTAGTATGCCAGTCTGTCTGTATGTGTGCTTAGTAAAGAATTACATCCTGCGATTGGATTGGCGAATGAGGACCATTTGGAAGGAAAAAGTAGCACTGACATCTGACGGTAATTTGAGGAAGTTTGGAACGTTTTGATTGTAATTGTAGTCAGTGGGAGGCTATTTAGTGTTTCTGAATTGAATTATTTATAAGCAATGATTGTAATGAGCGTGAATGAGTGTTTATAAATATTTCTTTTCGTCTAATGAATCTGAATGTTAAAAGATGGAAAGGAAGAGAGCGAGCGAAGAAAGTGTACGTGAATGATGTGAGGAATGGTATTTTTTATGGTATACATAAGCCGGTAAACGAGCAGATGGATCACCTGATGGTAAGCAATCTCCGCCACCACCCGAAACACAAGAGGCGTTACAGGTGTGATGCCGGCCAAAACACAACGCAAGCGTTGTTTCACGTTGGTTTTCTGTGAGGCCGTGGTATTATTCCGGTCAAGCCCGCCCAATCGTGCCGAAGCATGGCTCTCCCACTCTTCTGGAAAGTCTTTTCCCATAGTAGGAGGAGACAGTACAGAGAGCAAAGAATTTAATTTTTAATTTTATGGAATAAAGAGCAACAAACAAAAGGAGACACATGTTTAATTAATTTTATCTGATTTACCCTTCATCAATCGATTGTTAGAACAATCTAAGAACTAACAATAACACCAGTATTTTCCTATAAAACCATCTAAACTATCAAACATCTATGGGAACTAAAGGTCGGCAGTGAAGGCGTGATTCCTAATCGATTACCAACTTCTAATTAAGCAGACGCTTTCACGGTCAATGGCAACTTGTCACTAATTCAATGGATTGGCCTTCCTTTGTTTAGTATACAGTCGCCAGCAGATCAACCTACTCCATTCTTTATTCATTGGATTTTCGATTTTATATCATCAATACTATAAAGTTGAAAATGGTATAAAGAAATTTGACGGAAAAGGATAGGTTGACATGCTGTTGACTGTACTTGTCAATGAAGAAAGATGGTGTATAATCGTAGGTCAGTGGTGAATAGAGGATACTGAATTAAAGACCTTTTGGTGAATCGGGAATTACGAGTATTTTTGGCAGTTGGTGGAGTTCTTCCGTTTGAGCCTGTGTTGAATTCTTAATAGGCGCAAATCATCCATTATTACGCTTGCGGGGAGGCGAAAAGGATTTTCAGACTCTTACTGCTAAAAACCGTCCCGTTTCTACTCCTGTTTTTCGAGCCGGAACCCCGGTAACCCGCTATGTAATTTGCAGCACCGGATGCTCAGTGTCCTATGCCTAAGAAATAGGTGCTCTTGTTCCAATACTTTAAACATAAAGCAAACTCATACTAAAGGTACTGATTGTAGAAGTTTGCCCTAACTATCTATTTTAGTAGGCTCGTCCCATCATACAAGAGACAGATGAGGCTTAAAACACGACCAAAGTACAACAAAAGGTATGTTTTAAAAATAAATAAAAGATGTGATGTAATTCTACATCTAAACAATAAACAAATGACAATTAGATATTGCCATTGAATCAATCTACACGATTATATGTACCTAGAAACACAACCCACAGTGATAATTAAAGAAATGTAGGAACCCACACAAGATTCATCAAGAATCTTCAATTAATTTTAAACGCATTTGATTTAATATTAAACGTTCAAGGAGAACTAACTATAAACTGTAGGTGGTATTGTTTAGATATCAGTTAGAAGACACAAGGTAACTTTAAGATGCGAAAGGAAAAATAATAAATAATTTATCTAATTCTTTATTGGTATAGAGGGGAGGGGGGCGCTGATGATAAGTGATCAGCGCGACCCATAAACTCGCAATACCAGAGGTGTTATAAATTACAATTAAATGTCTCATGTTTGATACAAGATAACATAACTAAGTTTGTTTGTTCCTCACGTCAAAACGGCTGAAGGGATAATATTGGGAATAGGGAGTTATGATGCCACAGACGTCACAGACACGTCCAACATATAACACCCCTCTTTTTGCGTTGGGGGCTAAAAATAATGGTTTAGGTATACATGTACTAATAAAAACTCTACTACTTGTAGTTTCGCATCACAGACGGTCTCTTCCTTATGGACAGCGTGCGCGGACGCTTTAGGCTGAAGAAGCTAGTAGGGCTTATCTCAGTTTATAGTTACGTGGGTTAACCGTTATTTTTAGGTAACTCATACTCATTGGCAGTCAAACAGACATAAGGTTATATTATGTCTGCACTAAAATAATAAACACTAGTTTTGCGTAATTTTTGCAAGCTGTCAGGTACAAAAATAATGACTAACTATTAACTAATTGTTGTAGGAGGTATTTAAATGTTAGAAACAATGAGAGGGGGCGTGGTTTAGTCATAAGTCTTCATGTCAAGCTAGTGTATGCAGCCTTGGCCCAGACTATTTGCTGATGGCAAGTAAGATTACATTCGCACATACTTGTAATTATTGATAGGATTGTAGATACTGAACGTTTAACACATGGTTAAGAATAAAAATACTTACATAAGACTGTTAATCTCTGTGTGTGATAATAAAGTGTTTCGTTGTGTAAGTGAAGTTACCGGAGGCCCAATTACCCCCTTTCCTTATCTTCCCAATCCCCGATTCCCTAACAATCCTTAAATTCCTAACCCCCAAAAGGCCGGTAACGCACTTGTAACGCCTCTGGTGTTTCGGGTGTTCATGAGCGGCGGCGATTGCTTACCATCAGGTGATCCGTCTGCTAGTTTACCGGCTAATGCAATAAAACCAATCGAAAAGTCTTTTCACAGTCTTTTCTCGATATGTTTTGTAACTTTTCGGTTCCCGAATCAGTTATGGTGACTTACTTATCTAGACTATAGAAGTAGAAAAAGTAGAATAACTTAAGTTTTAGTTTTTACTAAAAAACTAATTGCAATTATAACACTAATGGTGTTTCAAACATAAATGATACTTCTATAATATTATATACCGGCTTTTTAACTAGCGTGGGCGAAAAACTAGAATTTACAAAGAGAGAATTAACGGAAACTCAGAATGAAATATCGTCGTATAGTGAGAAGTCATTATGACGCGTAAATGGTCAGATGGCACCAGCAGTAACGGTGCTTGGAGACATTATATTTTTAGTTCCCAAACTTTATAAGTGGGGTAATTGTTCACAAATTCCGTAGAGTGCGTAGTTTTGAGATAATTTTGATATAATATGATCTTACAGTTTAAATACGCAGGTGTGAAAGAAAGTGTTAGTTATATTTTTGTGGTGTGTATAAATTGGCAACGTAGGTGTACGTACAGGCCTTTGGTAGATTGGAGTTAGCACACTAGTTAGGTACTGGTCCCGCTAATGTCGTAAAGTCTAATTGTATAATATTCATTAAATATTCAAAAACCTTTATTCATCGATTGACTGTATAATTCATGTTAAATTTTGTCAAAATTCTCATACTGAGAAGAGGATATTCTGACAGAGATGTTGATGAATAAAACATTAACTAAACTGTAGATACCGTTAACACAAGCAGTTATGACAATAATATTCAAACAGACAAACAAAATCAAACGAACGTTTTTAATATTTATAATATGTTATGTATCAATCATTCTGTGGCTATTTACATCATCGGAGAATGCAAACAAAATAATTAACAAACAAAACAATTTCATGAATGCTTTGTTCAAAACAAAACATTGGAAATTCTATCGGAATTAGTAGTTCAGGAAGAGTTTTTATAGAGTGCATTACAGCAGCTCGTATACCTATTATCAAAGGACCAGAGGCGGATAAAATCTAGAGAAAGCCATAGGCAAGCACCTCATGGTGATCCTAATTTTTTTGGCGCCTTTGTCTCTCTATGAGTGCGCGTCTTACAGTGTTGAGTCGCCCCTCTAAAATCTGGTGCCCTTTTTTTGTTTTCTGAGGAAACCTTCAAAAGGCTCCAAGCTTTTTGGGGAAAAAACTATGGAGTGTGGGATTTTACCTCACTAAAACTCCCCCATCTACACCTATAGGAGGCACTTGGTACTCTTAGTGGATCAATCCCGGAGCCTCCATGGTGCAACGCCTGTTATGGCACTTCCCTATGGATAACTTGGTGCCCAAGGCACATGTTTGTCTTAGTTATAATACGGTTCTGCAAAGGAGTCTATTGCTGTACACTTGAAATTTGATTAACTGTTAGAACTATTTGATCGGAGCACTAGGTCTAGAGCTTATTATTTCAGTCTTCAAAACGTATAAAGTTGAGGTACGTGTATGAAAAATTATATCAAGACTTATAGCTGATTTGCCCGACCTCAAATCGAACACTTTAATCGATAGTTGTACATTATAGAATGATTTTCCGTACACATATTCTTTTGTCTATTCCCTCAAGATTAAAATGCGTAATGTTATGTTACGTTCATAATAAAAAAATACGAGTACGTTACGTTAACTAAAACGTAACTTTCTACTCTTACGGAGTTGTACCATGACCTACATTATATACCGAATTCACTGCCAAAACAATAATTACTATACACATAGTATACTAGTGTTACCCGTGGCGTTACGCACGATATTTACATATTTCCTTTACCTTAAGTTACCTTTTACTTTTCCATTCTTCTAATAATAAAATTATCCACTCGTCCGCGCTACTTTTCATTACGCCCTAACTCCTGAACTTTTCTCAACTAACTTAAGTTACACAGCATCAGCAAGTGTCCATTTTTACACGGAGCTTATCACATCTGCCCGCCACAACCCGCATTTTTCACCAAAAATGGAATTCTTTGGTCTATTTTTTTGAACTTCTATCTATCTACAAGTATGACGCCTGCAATAGATTTAAGGTGACAATTTCGCAACTAAAAAAATCACATCAATCTTGCAACAATTTGACAGAAGGACAAACAAACAAAGCCTCACATTAGTATGGGACATATTTTGTACAATACGAAGTGTTTATGCGCAAGCGCCGAGGTCGATGGACGCTATTAACATACGAATGTAGAGTGTTGGTTCCGATGTGAGCGTGTGACCATATAAGTTAAAGAAGTTTGATGTTATTTTAATTTTGTTGTCAGAATCGCGATATTAGTGATATTTTTGGGAAGTCACAAAACTTCTTACTTAAGTAGGTAGTTTAATTAATGATCGTTACAGATTCGAAAAACGGAACTAAAAGCAAACCAACCAAGTCGGTGGTTTCCAAATATATTCTTGGGTAGATAACGTATCTGAGGTACATAACTAAGTTTATGTAGACTATCTATTATTGCTAGAATCCCTACAAAAAACTAACTCATTTAAACATTACTAGTTAGTCTCATAAACTCATATCCAGTTCAATATTTCTACTTCAATAACTTTTGTTACAACTACAACTCTTATAAGGAACTAACTACGATATTTAAACATCACTTGTTAGTCTTATAAACTCATATCTCGCTTAATCACTTTCCAAACGAATCAAATTCAACTGCAATGAAACACACAACCCTTAGCCCATTGAAAAGGACACAAGCAAGTAAACCAAATAGGGAGACAGCCGTGAGATTATGCAAGTAAAACGAAGTAATACTAAATACACAATTATGCTCATATCCTGCACCAAGTAATTAACATCACAACTACTTACATACTTATATACTAGAGCTTGCAGTTACATAGTTTCGAAGTATGTCAAGGCATACAAGTTGTCCATGTGAAATGGACTGTCCACTGTAAGACAGACATTGGTTAAGACATAATTAAGACGTTGGAATTTATTGGGTTTAAAACTGATAGCAATAAATCACTTGAATATTATAATGTGTAGTAAGTCTGTTTGGTTGTTTGTTCTGTCTTGTGACGGGTAAAGTGCTGGGCTGATTTTGATAGGTTTTGGTACAGAGTTAGAAGGTAACTTTGATACAATTAGGGATCGACGAAATGGTTTCTTTTTAAAAATATTGTATTAAAGTTTTAACTGATTCATTAAATGACGAATGATGGATAAAAAATAGCCTTTGTGTTATTCCAGACCATCATCTACCTCTGTTCCAAATTTCATCCCGATCCCTTCAGCCGTTTTGACGTGATTGAGTAACAAACATACACACAACTTCACAAACTTTCGCATTTAAAATACTACGGCCAAAAGATAGTTATCAAATGACTGTATTAATTTTTAACTGCATACTTATTCATTCATTCACCAGTCATCTATGTCTATTAAAGCTAATAAATATTTATAACAAATCGTTCAATTAACATCAACTTCATTCATTTCCCTGAGAACCGACCACAGCAATACAAACAAAACAAAGGGAACATCGCAATTCCTTCAAACAATTCAATCATATGTTTGATTCATCCGCGTTTTTGCTTACCCCGGCTTTTTAAGTGATGGGTAACAACTGACACCTTGTATTCACAATTAGGTTCCCACCATTGATGGTGTGTTTCCCATGGAGTCAATGATTTGGCCCTATACGCAAGATGTGCTAAGGTTGTTGATCCGTTTGTGTGTTTTGCATCTCTTCTTGTGAATGGCCGTAATAGGCTGAGAATTGTTTTTGTGTTTGCGCTTGTTTGTTTGTTTTTGCGTTTGTGATAAGTCTAATTATAGCAGGGAAATGGTGTTCTATAATAAATGGTCTTAATATTGACAGCACAGTTAGTGCGATCCATAAATTGTTGTTTAGGGTCTGGGTGACATTTGTATGTGAACTTGTATGTTTGTAAACGCACACACGACTCAGGAGAAAATCCTAATGTGGGGCAAAGTTTAAAAAAAAACTCATTTGGCCCACACGAATAAAGTACTGTGATATAAACATGAGCTATCTGAGTTTTTCATTCTAAAGGAAGATACGAACAAAGAGATATTTTAGAGCAAGATTAAACATTTATTCATTGCAGAATGATTTCGCGTATACACACATCATAATTTCCACACCTACAAGGTTACTGACTTTATCTATCCATCTCCAAATATCTACATACAATAACTATGTATGTCTTACATATTTAAGGTATATTGTTTAAACCTTACACAACAATAGCAGGAGATTGATAATCTAGGTAAATCTTATGGGAACATGCGTCTAACAATTGTTTAGAAAAACGGCCATCATTCGTGACGGCGTGTTCCCATCGCTAGCTAACTCATTATTCAGAGCTAAGTACTGAATATTAATAAAGTATGTGATAATGATACCTTCGTGCTTCGGTGAGTTTTGTTGCCATTTTGAAGTTGTAGTGAGATTGAGAGTTTTTGTCTGCGAACGAGTAGACGGAATACCTGAACGTAAGTGATTAGAGCTGCCTATGAACACCCACAACACCAGAGGAGTTACAATTTTACAAGTGCTTTACCAGTTACCCGTCTTAGGGTCTAGTAACCATGGTTAATTTTAGTAGATTAATTAAACAACAGTTTTATATATGTATCATCACGCCTTTGTTCCTCAAAGGGGTAGGCAGAGGTGGCATTGCAGCATGTAATGCCACTGTACAATGTACACCCACTTTTCAAATGTTTCCATGTAATAGGGGGTGAGCCTATTGCCATATACCTACTTGGCACAATTCCAGACTCCGTGCTACTACTGAGAACCGAAAAAAGGCCAGTAATACTTTACCCGACCCAGGCATTCAACCCGAGGCTCCTTGCCAGGCAGTCGGGCCAATTTTACAAGTGCATAAAAAAACTACACAAATTAATTACCTATTGCTAATGATCGGAAGTCCGATTCCAAATACATATAACACTTTTTACACCTAATGACTGACTTAGTTGTTATAAATGTGAAATACCAACGTACATATTACACACATTATAAATGTGCTAAGTTTTTTAGATATAGATTAAAATTGCAAAGAACTGTGTTGCCATTACATCATAGCGCTGTCATAAAGAATACTTAGTATTTATTACTTAAAGCCTTAAGGCAATGCTCAGTCAAGTTATTTGGGGCACAGTTTCAGCAATCGAGATTTATAGATATATTTATTAATCATTAAATGTGTCTATTAATCCATTTTAAATGAATTGTAGTTAAATTGTCATTACGTCAGTCGGTCAAGCTAAATGTTCGTTACAATCTTGGTAGTACTATAGGTAGGTTCCAAAAAAAAATATTTTTAACATTTTTTTTGCAATGTCAGCCTTTTATCCCGGTAAGGGTAAGAGATGCACGTTACGGTACGTAATGCCTCTATACAATGTACACCCACTTTTCAGGGTGAGCCTATTGCCTACAGATAAATTTTCGAAAAGCCGAAATAAGCCCAGTAATACTTTGCCCGACCCGGGAATCGAACCCGAGACCCCTTGTCCGGCAGTCGCACTTTGCGACCACTCGACCAACGAGGCAGTCAATATAATTTAATCGGTATCAAACTGAATTGTAATTAAATTATCATTACGTCCGTCGGTCAAGCTAAATACTCGTTACAATCTAGGTCGTACTATGGGTAGGTTCCAAAAAAAATGCGTCGTAAATTAATTAATGGATTGAGGAACAAATAGCTTACTGATTGAGAATTGATGATTCAAATCAAACACATTTTTAATGGTGTGTTTAAGCGTGTGTACTACATACGCTTTAAATATTGATCAAATATTTAGCTAAGTGCTACTTAAGTTGACTCACGTTTAAATGTTGAAATTACTAACTGCTTAGAAATTACTTGACTGGCTATCGGCCTGCAGTTCCACACATAAATGAAATAATACAAACCTTCCTCTAGTCTAAAATCTTTTTATGTATAAACTGAAGTAAACCTCTTCAAAATCCGTTCAACAGTTCTTGAGTTCATCACAGTTCACAAACATTGAACATAATCACAGACAAAGCTTTCAGTACCCTTAGTACGAGTTTGCTTTACGTTTAAAGTAATCGAAACGAGAGCGCGTTTGGCTCTCCGATTGGCCGGCTCGAATAAACCAACCAATCAGAGCGCCGAACGCGCTCTCGTTTCGATTACTTTAAACGTAAAGCAAACTCGTACTAAGGGTACAGGTAACTAATATTTACTCAACAGACGAATTCCAAAGATCTCATCACATAATTATGTTTTGTGTATAAATGATGATGTCTATGTAAACTAAAGCTATTGTTGTTTACATAACCCAGTTTGCGTAGACACAGATGGACTTAACCTTGACCAGAATGACATGACCATATACGTGTACAAATATTTATTATGTATACCATACTAGAATATGACGACTTCATTTTTACCCAATTTGGTAGTCCCGTCTTCCATTTGATGGGACTAGTGTCATTTGAAAAATAAATGTAACACCTGGCAGGATGGAATTAAGGTTGAATTTCCATTGTTGATCTTTGTATATCCTGAGTTAAGTAGGTATTACATAGAGTATAGGATCGTAATCGACGGGTTTGCGATAGGTTTGCTCTCTACTGGAAATAACACAATACCCTTAGTATGAGTTTGCTTTACGAGAGCGCGTTCGACGCTCTGATTGGCCGACTCGAATAAACCAACTAATCAGAGTGCCGAACGCGCTCTCATTGCGATTACTTTAAACGTAAAGCAAACTCGTACTAAGGCTACAGTACTTACTGTTTTAACACCTCCATCCACGGCATTCATAAGTATAGTTAAAATATTTGCCTTACTTATTACTTCTCTCTCTTTCCAGATCACCGCCTCTACTGATTACTACAAGAAAACTGTCATCTCATACTTTTGAGAAGATGTAGTTTTTCAACATACTTACCTACATAAAGAACTATTTCACCCAGAATCTTCGAAAGCCATGCCAGCATACAGACACAACAACAAATTATGATCAGACATCGAAACTTCTAGAGAAAACCGAAGTTTCTGCACAAGTATGAGAATTCTAGAACGCTCTAGAAGAAATAGAAGGTGTATAGGAATGTGATAAGGCTGTTATATAAGTATTTGTCCAAGATGTCGACGAGTAACGAGTTGAGTGACTTGGAGACGCCGAAGCTTCGCATGAAGCCGGCAGTCAGTCGGATATTCTGCTGCAGTGTCACTGCTGCTTCTGGCTTCGTTGCGGCTTATGCTTTGGTGAGTAAACCTTTCTAAGAAGATACTTTGAATAATAGAAAAAAATGCTTGTTTAGGAAATAAGAACTTTCGAACAAATATGCTTTCCTAACTAGATACTTTTGAGCCGGTTCGAACACATTGAATGATTGAATCTACGCCAAATTCTGCATTCAATAGGTACTTTCTCAGTTTTACTCCTAAATATTTTTAATCTTCCTTCCAATTTCTTGAATGATATTCGTTATCTTTGATTTTAAAGGGACACTTGTAGTTACCGGTTCATTATAGCTAGCAGCAAGGTGTTCCTCAGGGCGCTATCATTTATGAAAATTGTAAAACTATTGTGTTCCTTTCAAAGGTTTTTCCTAGCCTTCGTGTTTAATAACACATCACTGATGTAATCTTGTTATCATGCGGTTTCCGCTCAAAGGAACTGACGTGCGGTTATTAGCGAGTAAACTGCATAGAGATCTTACCGATATATATTTTAATTATATATGTAGTGTGTACCTTTAGTATGTTAATGGTTTTGGAGTTCATACTCGATTTTATAAGGTCAAAAAAGCAACTATCTCTTGGTACATACATATATATCGTTACGCCTTTAATCCCCGAAGGGGTTGGCAGAGGTGCATATTATGGCACGTAATGCCACTGTATACGCTCACTTTTCACAATTTGTGTTGTAAGTCCCATGTAATAGGTAAATTCCGTACTACTACTGAGAAATTTTCGAAAAACCGAAAAAAGCCCATTAATACTTTGCCCGACCCGAAATTTAACCCGAGACCCCTTGCCCGGTAATTGCACTTGCAACCACGTCAGCCAACAAGGCTATTATCTCTTGGTGACACATTTAAATGACATTTAGATCAAAATTGAATGTTGAAGTTCAATTCATCCGTAGTAAAACTGTGGTTGACCGCACCAAAGTTCAAAATTAAGGTCAAAAAACAATAAAAGAATACAAAACCTCTTAATACGAACTCCCTAATCGTTCATCTTGACATTGAAGCATTATTCGACAAACCACACGAATATAACGACAACAAACCCGTTCGCTTATTTAAAATTCACTAGACATACGGAGGAAGTGTAGACCGAGAAGACCATTTTAGTTTGAGCCTTCACCACGTCATATAGGTCGGAGATGTTGTGTGTTTGTATGCAAAGCTCGGTCTAGTTACACTGGTTGGTTGTAAGGCCATGCAGTTATCTCGACGACGCAATAGTGAGAGTAAGCTTGCTCGGATCAAGACTAGTCTTGTGTTGTGTCATTGTTGTGATGGATTTGAAAAGTTGTTACTGAGCAGTGCAGGAAATTATTTTTAAAATAGATTCATTTGAAGCTAATGAAGGGATTGGGCTAATGGCTGAACATTGCAAACTTTTTAATTAGGACTCCTACTGAGTAGGTTGATTATAATATCAATGACTGCCTCGTTGGTCGAGCAATTGCAAGTGCGACTGCCGGATAAGGGGTTTTGAGTTTGATTCTCCGGTCGGGCAAAATATTACTGGGGGTTTTCGGTTTTCCGCAAAATTTCTCTATAGTAGAAGTGTCTGGAATTGGGCCCAGCATATGGCAATAGGTTCACCCCCTATTATACAGAACTTATAACACAAATGGTGAGAAAAGTGGGTGTACATTGTCTAGCGGTATTAAGTGCCGCAATGTGCACCTCTGCCTACCCCTTCGGGGATAAAAGGCTTGACGTTGCATGATCATTTTATTAGGACTGTCTAGAACCCTCAATATAGAAAGGTAATGGAGGAGGCATAACTTACCGTTTAGATAGTATTTTAAAAGGTCATTATAAGCAAGAGGGAGATTTAAGTGATCTTAAATGTAGAGAACATAACTATGTTCGATTTTACGTGTTGGTAAATAGGTAGGTACTTATTATAAACCAGTTTATCAAACCAAATTATAAAGTTTTTGCGAGGACAAAATGAGCCTTTACTTTTGAGTAGGTACCGACCAATATTCAACCAACTTTTTATCATGTGGTATACTTCTGCGAATTATTGGCAAATTAATACGTAACTTCTGGGCAAAACTAGTTTGTTCATAGATTGATTACCTACAGTGACTTTTTGTCAAACCTGCGACATCCTGTTTCTAATAAAAGTACCTATCTAGTAAGGAATGCACTTTTTCTAAACGTTGAATGTATGTGTATGTAGGTAGGTCTGTGAGACTGTGATGCTTAAAAATATTTCATAGATTTTTCATGACTGCACGGTTGGTGCGGTGACTAGGCGCCGCCTGCCGCGTGTAGCGGGTTGGATTCCCACACGGAGCAACTCTTTGATCCACAAATTGTTGTTTCGGGTCTGGGTGTTATGTGTATGTGAACTTGTATGTTTGTAAACGCACCCACGACACAGCAGAAAATCTTAGTGTGGGACAAGGTTTTAAAAAAATGATTATTTTGTTGCTTCAACAAATTAAAATGGAGCAAGGTGGTGGTGGTGGTACATTACGACTAGCTAGAATATACCACTGGCAGAAGTCAAGTACCTGTCTACTTACTTACTTGGAACAAATATGAGGAAGAGAGACTGCGACTGAGTCGATTGTGTCATACGGAACTAATTGTGAATGATCATTAGCCACAGATGGCAAGAGTAGGTTGATTGATGTACACACTGCCGTTTACAGCTGTAGGATGTATCTGTTAGGTACTTTAATATCGTTATAATTATGTACTATACCCTTGTCTTTATTGTCTCACGGGATAAATAGAAACCTAAATACGATACTACAATTTTGTGTAGCAAAATCTTAGATTTTCTTGCGTCTAGTTTTACAAATACCTATTTTTTGAGCCAAGATTTCCTTAGAGCTTCGCTTAAAGGTTTGGCAAATAGTAAATATCCTGAGACGTGATAAATAATTTAGGTATCTTTTAAAACATGACTCAACAATTTTGTAACAGATTTCAAAAGTATTTTTGAAAACGGTATGAACGATGTAGACAGTAGTGGTTTTAAAGATAAAATTCATAAACGTGTAGTTGCGTACTCGCGCGCCGTACTATCAGCTAATCTCTAAAGCTACAAACATTGGCTGGTTCCCATAAAGTTTCTCAGGCGGTCCGTGTCAGATTTTAGAATGTAACTAGTAAATGAATTAAACGCCAAACGTTCGCAGGATTTCCGGTGCCATGTCATGCGTCGTGGGGCTGCAATTACACCCACACGCACACCAAGGCGAATTACCAGCTGTCTATTGAACGTTTCTTTAAGAAAAGATACGATATCTTTGAGAAAAGTTGAATAAATATTATGGTGATTAGACAAAGACTTTGGAATATTTGAAGCGGTTCATTTATTTCTTCATGAACTACGGAATTCTTATAGTCATTCGGTTGTCTAACTGTTATTTCATAACTTTAAGTTAGGATTAAAAAAGTAAACGTTGCCCCACACTAGGATTTTCTCCTGTGTCATGGGTGCGATTACAAACATATAAGTTAACATACACATGACACCCAGACCCGAAACAACAATTTGTGGATCATACAAAGAGTTGCTCCGTGCGGGAATCGAACCCGCTACACGTTGCGCGGCAGCCGGTTGCCTAGCTACCGCGCCAACCGATGCCAAATGTACCGATGGCTCTATGCTTCCACGCGTTCTCATGAATTTTAACGAGTCTTTGTAACCTTTTATTTAAAACCATAAATGGTCCTTAAGGTTCCTTTACTAACCAAGTTGCCACGCTGACTTAAGAATTATTCAAACTGTTCCAGGTGGCATACGCGATCGCCTTGATCTACGAGATAGTGTGGGTGGTGGAGTCGCAGAGCGGGCTGCCGCTGGCGTCCGCGCTGCTGATGGTCTGCTACTGCATCGTCATCGCCGCCACCGTCGTGCTGGTGCATGGACTTATTTCTGTGAGTATTTTCTTTTTCCTTTTTACAAGATGTTGCATCACGCTAGAATTTTACATACACTTGACATCCAGACCGACAAAACCATTTGTGAATCACATAGAATGTTGCTCTGTAGAGGAATCGAACCCGCTACACGTTGCATGGCAGATAATTGCCCAGCTGCCGCGCCAACAGCTATGAAACAGCTTAACACGTGAGCCACAGTGTAGATCGCCATTAACTGATACAAGTTTCCATTTTCCAGTTTCCCCGAGTATTGTCTACGATGATATTTCATCATCAATTTCATCTCCTGAAAATCAATTTTTAATAGCAAATGTCTTCTCTTCTCTAATCTTAGTTTGTTTTACTTTTACAGAAGAACAACAGATGCCTGCTGGCGTGGTTGATAGCAGTCATACTAGTTCTCATACCGGAGTGTGCGCTAGTCTTCTACATGTCTATAAGTCATTGGGTAAGTTGTATCAGCTATTACTTGTTCAATAGAACTTAATGTAATATCATTAGAACTTAAAACGGGATATTTATCATGTTTATTAGTTTTTGTGAGTTTCCAATATTTCCGCACTGTTGCAAGCGCCATGATCACGGATGGTTCATCCGTGTTCTGTTCAAACTGTTAACATGGTAAATATCCCGTTTTAAGTTCTAATGATATTACTAGTGACCATGCCAGTTTCAAAACTTAATGTATCTGTATCCAAAAATATTGGTTCAGGACTTGATTTTATTTCTTAGGAATTCACTCGTGTCGATGAGTCGAGCAATTAAAAATATCTATCTTTTTGTTCTTTAGTCGTCTTCAACTCCTTCTTCTGATAATGTAACTTATCATTGGTCTTAGGGCTTATTACCTTTTTCCTAATAAGAGCTATGTGAAGATACGTAATAAGGTGCATTGTTCACGCCATTTTCCTCATTTTATGTCTATTTCCAGGGTCTACAAGGAGTGTACGGCGGCGCTGAGCTGGCGTGCTATGTGGCTCGACTGCCGGCCATCGTATGTGGAGTCGTGCTAGTACAATCAGCGTATGCACTTAGGGAAGCTAGGTGAGAAATCTAAAAAAATTGGGTTAGCAAGACGGGAATGCTCTGGTAACCCAAAACCATTACAATAATTAAAATTAATCAGTCATGCTAATTGCCTATTTACTTATAAACATTTTTCAAAAACTTAAACTTACATAAGTTTTCTTGTAATTTCCAGGAAAGCCGGTTACAGTGCAGGCGGCGCGGTCAGCGGGAGTGAGTTCGACGCGAGCCACTTCGTGCCAGACGCGCCTAATGCTTTCACCAATGACGGCTTCCTGCAAGACAACGGTAATGCGGATCTAAATTGCAGCATAGATTATGGTATTAGATTAGAATAAAATAATATATTATGCTCTATTGCATGGCAAAATTGTTGTAATCTGTTCATTCAAACTCAAATCGATTTCTTTATTTGCATGTTAAGGTCTTTATTTAAAGATTATGTACAGTTTAAGGGCTTTTTCAGGCGTTGCAAATTTGTTACATTTGATAAGAAATCTAACTATCTTGTAGAACAGAACATTCTTGTAATAAAACCCTCAATTTACAGGTAAATCTGGCTCAATGCCAGATCTCCGTCGTCACCTGGCGAGCCGTCAGTCGATGAACCTCGGCTACCCACCGCACATGTTACCACAGCCCCCACCGGCGTACTGGCAGCACCTTGCAGACAGACAATACGCTGCCAGCCTCCGGGGCTACCCCAAATCCTACCAAGCCCCACAAATATACGGAACATGGGTTGGACCCAGGTCGGGTCCCTATGACAACCCCTACAAACGAAGACATTCCATAGTTGGAGCTTTCCAAACAGACGAATACCCACCAAAAGGCTACGATTACGAAGACAGAATGGATTGTAAGAGTGAAATAGCTTACCCATATTACCGGTCTTACCCCTACGATCCGAGGGCTTACCCACCGGATTATGATCCGAGATTTTACCCCGAATACAAAAGGGAGGATGCGGCGTACGGTGTCAATTTGCTAAGACATGAACCGTATCATTTTAGCGGGTCAAGAGAGAGAGTGTTCTATAGTATGAGGAATAGCCACACATCTGTAGGTAACGAGTCGGATGATCTGACTAAATATAAGGATGTTGCTTTGTAAAAATGTATTTTTGTTACATAGATCTACATGAATATGGAAATTATTTTATACTACTAAGTATTAACGTCGATCTCGACTATTGAACGTGGCAATTGAGAAGAGAATAAGTTACAAGAAAACTCCTTGAAATTGAGTCATCCATTCAAGAATTACGAGGCCATAGGCAGAGAGACTTTAGCATCAAACTTATAGCTTCCCTTTTTTGCGTTTGGAGTTAAAAATTAAACCTTGGCGTACTTTACAAGAGCCACCACAGAATGATATTGAGCAAAATCAGTCCTTTGAATAAAAATGTGGATTATTGAGGATCCTGGGTACATTGACAGGGTGTGGCTGTACATAGTGTACAATTGTACATGCCTAATTATAGAAGTTTTGTATAGACTCTAAAATAAGCTCAGAGTTTAGCGCAGTAACACCGTGTTAATTCTAAACCATCGTGAGATTTTCTCTATAGAAATTGTTATTAACCGAATTTGTATGTTTTTGAAGAAATGCAAAAGATTAATAGAAATAGGATTAAGATAAGTAAGCAGTAAGAGATGATGTATGTAGGGACACTTTCACTATTGCTGATTAAGTTTCTGTAGGCTTAATATTGACGCATATTAAATAGAAGATTACTGCGATAGATACCTACCAGAGACGTATTATCCCTAAGGCAAGTGCTTAGGGCGCCAAGGAGGCGCCGTGTCGTCGCGAGACGCGCGTACTTATAGAATGACGGCGGCGCCAAGAAATATTAGGGGCGCCTATGAGGTGCTTCCTTAGGGCGCTGTCTGTTTAAATCCGCCTCTGGTTCTGATACATACGTTAAATTATCTGTCAATTATAGGCACTATGTAATAGAATCTTAGTCAGATATTGTGAAAGAGGTCACCCTTAACCCTTCGTGTGCCGGAACGCGGATCCACACGAGACACAATGTGTTTTCTATTGTTGTCTTATATACGGCATACGAGAGGTTAAACTTGTAGGTACTTAGTTACTTAATAAGAAATTATTTTTATAAAATGTTACATTAAAAATGAATTATTGTACCTACTTAAGTAGATGTCTCTAGTTAAGTTAGTACTACTTTATAGCTAGTTAAGTTACCTAATTAACCAAAGGTATTATACAGTTTGTTTTAAGTAGATATAACTGTAACTTTAAGTGTGTAAACCAAGATGAAATCAGTCACTACATTTTATAAAAAATTCAATCAATAAATGGAATTTGTATGAAAACCTCTTTTTTTATTTCTCCCTCAAATTAAACCCATTTGTTACTGTCCAAAAACTACCCACGAATACCTAGGTATTGAAGGAGCCGAGTAAGGGCAGTGCCGGATTAGCCTTATAGCAGAAGCAGCAAATGCTACAGGCCCCGCATATTGCCCAAATCAACAAAAAGCCGACTAAAACTAATAAAAAATAACTATTAGGTACCTAATGATTTCATTGTATTGCCTAGCTACTGATAGTTTAAAACTTTATGAAATTGTTAGAATAAACATAAAAACCGGCCAAGTGCGAGTCGGACTGGCCCATGAAGGGTTCCGTAGCAGCAAATAGATGACATAATATAAAAGTTGTAAAATAACTTGGTTTTGCATAGTGTTTGTATGAACGACAAAGTTATATTTGCGGTTTTTGAAAATGTTTTATTTCTTAAAAACTAATAATGATATGTCGTTCAAACCAATTTTCGTTGTTAGTTTCTATTGAAATCTACAGCATATATTTTTTTCAGTTTTCTCACTCTCTTATTTTAAAAGTTAGAGGGGGGGGACACTCATTTTTCCACTTTGGAAGCGTCTAACTTTCAAACGATTGAATTTGACGAAAAGTGGTTTTAGAAACCTTAATGTCTTTTTTAAAGACCTATCCATAGACACCCATCACGGATATGTTAGCTGAAAAATTTTTTTTTTTTAATCAGTTCCATGCATGGAGTAAAATGTATAAATTCAAAAATCAAAGGGGGGCCCTTTGATTTTTGAATTTATACATTTTTATTCATGATTCAAGTAGCGGTTACCAAAATACATCATCCTACAAAGTTTCAACTATATAGGCCCAACAGTTTCGGAAATAAATGGCTGTGACATACGGACGGACGGACGGACGGACGGACGGACAGACAGACATGACGAATCTATAAGGGTTCCGTTTTTTGCCATTTGGCTACGGAACCCTAAAAAGTGCTTAGAATTTGCGAGTTTCCCTCGATTTCTCTGGGATGTCATCATCAAATGCTCTCCAGGTGGCATCAGCACTAATTTGAAAGTGAACAAAAAATAATCAAGAGCAATTTAAATAACGATGTACAAATCTACGAAGTATCGTGAAAATGACATCGTTCAAGAAGTCCACCAATATCCTCTATGTAAACGTTATTTGTTTACATTTGAATTATTGTCACCTTGACGGCGCAACCAGTCAGGCCACCGTGGAATCCGTAGGTACAGTACTCTCAACGGATCTTGGCAGGTCTGAACTACGTGCAGAAGGCTGCGCAATAAGTATTTTTTAGAACCAAATGGTGGCATGAGGCGAGGTGCGGGGGGCGGGGATCTAGGCTAGAGATTGACCATTTCTAAATACAATTGACCCTTTACACTTATTGCGCAGCCTTCTGCACGTAGTTCAGACCTGCCAAGATCCGTTGAGAGTACCTGTAATCTACCAAACTAGAGCGAAGTATCATAATAGACTTTGAAGAGATAGAATGGTGGCCGGAATGGCGGCTGCGGCTGAATGAGTGACTCACCCGTGTTCCGGTGAAATAAATCCCCCAGGCAATACACATTTGACAAAGATTGGGCTGCAGCGCCCTTTATATGGAAAGATAAATTGGAACTTTTTATACCTACCTACTGTGATCTCCAACCCGCTTGCTAAGCGTGGAAATTAGTGAAAAGCCCTTGTAGGTATGTAAATAGAGGAGGCTGTTGTAAGGACCCACTAGGGCTACTACAGCGATCTCGGGTTTTATCTCTAAGCAGAGCAAAGTGTATAGATTTCTATACTTGAGAGCAAAGAAACGGAGCCAGTAATGTTTTTTTTCTTTTTCATTCCTTGATACGTAAATACTTAGATATTTTTTGAGAGAAATTATTTTATTAATTCGTAACATACCTAAGTAATAATATGAGACAGATGACAGGCAATTTACTTACCTTTAAAATTACAGTATTTTATAGTAAAACGAATATTTCTTTAATATAATATTACCTAAGAATACTCTTCTTTAAAATGATAAAAATAACGCTACCGTAGGGCAAGTGACCCGGTTGTGGCCATCGACCCCTTTGTGGCCACTTGGGCCTTCAAATTTTTATAACTAAGGCATGGACAAATAAATTACTCTGTGATGTACAGTATTTAAAATATTGAATATTGGAGACACTGATACCGTTGGCAGCTTTAATGTGTCAAACTTCACTTCGATGCAACAAGTCATTCTTTTTAGTTTAGGGTGAAATTGTAAAGATCTTAACAAAAACGCTAAGGCGTGCGGGTGAGGATTTGGTTTTTATTTTTTAAATCTTTGCTTATTGTTTGGATGTTTATGTTAATACTACATGAAGAATATATTGTCTAAGTGGAACTAAAGTTATTTTGTCGCCATATGTTTCTGAAGTGGGATTATTAGAAGGTGGCCACTAATGGAGACAAAATTATGAATTTCTCCATCTTTGGCCACACGGTTGGCCAAAACTTTTGTAAACATTTATCGTAATTTATTTATTATTTTTCCTTGGCTTTACATATCAACAAATACATATTTTTCATTTTCAGAGATGCAATAAATTGCCTTCACACAAAGGGAGGTCAGTTTACTTTGCAGCTTTTACCAACGTCATATAAATGTTGATCTCTTTATTTGTAAGTTAAATTCAAGTGAAGTAATAATATTTCATATTTTCCAGACTAAATGAAAACCATTGTTTCTAAAATGTCAAATTTAATTAATAAATTTTGATTACATTTATTGTATTTTTTGATGGCCAGAACTGGCACACGACCGTGGCCAGAAATGGCACGAATCTGGCCAAAAATGGCACAAACTCCCTTTTTTTTTTCTTTTTTATACAGTTAGGTATTTTTCTATTGGACGTTCTTTAAAAAAAGGGTTTTCTTAGGCAAGATTAATACATGTTAAACGACTTTTTACAAGAAATATGTTCGTGATAACAAAAACTATAAGTTAAGAAAGCCTCAAAGTCGACAAAATTCTTATAGTGGCCACAACCGGGTCACTTACGATATGTTTCTTTGCTCTTGTGTAACTTCTTTCTGCCTTCTGGTGCCAGTTACTATAGTCTAACGTGTCTACTACATCTGCCTGCACTGTTTGAAATAAGAATGTGTACTGCGATATTATGTTTTATCAAATTAATAAAAAGGTTTTTCAATTAATAAAACGTTTTAAAATTCTATTAGTTTTACGCTACGACAGAAATAACTAAACGTTACAACAGGTCAGTGTTGCTATAGTCAATGTTCGTGATACACAATTATTTTCATTTCCAAAGTATGATCTAATTTCTGTAATAAATTATATGTAGTATTAATTTGTATAGCGTTAAACAAGTAACTAAGAACGGTACGGTTACGGTTTACGGTTTCCGGTACGGTTTGCTTTGTCGGGAAAATAATACTACTAGGTCTTAACCTAGTAGTAAAAATACAACGGTTAGATAATCCTTGTGAGAAATGATCAATTTACAGAAAATAATTTTATATTCAATATTTAGTTGTTTATCCACTAAATAATTAACACTCAAGTACCTAAGTATATACTGAGAAGAAAACCTTTTTCACTCAACCTAGAAGTAGTCAACTTCTTAGTAGAATCTTCCTTTTATTAATGAAATAAAAATATGTAACAAAGTTAAGAAAGTTTGGTAATATTTTCTTCTCATTGCTTTCTAATATTTTATCCGTATCGTACAAAATACTAATTTGACATTTCGAATTCATATTACATTTTCAACCAATAAAGGGTAAATTTAATTGATCTGGTATCATTATAAAGTGGTTTTCCAGCTGTACGAAACTGATAACTTTGAATAAATGTCACGCAATTCTAAACCTTAAGTCGCTGTCATAAGACACACCGTATCATGAAGTTTTACAGAGTACGTTTCAAATGACACTGCGTTGTCAAACAGGTTGGAGACAACGGGGCCGGCTTGCGTTGCTTATCGTGCTGTCTCTGTCTATCAGTCAAAAATTCAAGAGTTAAGTTGTCGACACGGCTAAAGTTTTAAAGTTTTTACGCTACTCCAAAAGTTAGTTTTTGCATAAAATCTTGTGTTTTGTGTTAACTATGTATCATAATAAAGTGGATTAATGTTAATTTATCAATGTGAAGTTTGTTTTCGTGATGTATGAAGGCTGTGTAACTGTTTATTGTTTCATGTAGGTGGCTACCTACTATTGTAGTTGGGCCCAATGTGAAAGTGTTTTGGCATAAAATTCAGATCCCATTGTTTTATCTTTCCGGGTATACGTTGGGAAAAACGTTAATAAGTGCAGCTTGCGTAAGACGTCGCTCAATATTGGTGAAATGTGTGTTATTACGGTGTTTAACTTCGATTAGCTACTGAATAACTATTTGGTAAGTTGGAACGTGACATTCTTTTAAAACATTGTCTAAATACTATAAACATTTGTTTTAATTATTCTGAGACCTAATTCAAGCGGTTTCATACGTGTTAAAACTTTTAAAAAGTAAAACTTCAGTTCTTATTTATTTAGTTTATAGGGCTGTTTGGTAAATGGTAATGCCACCTCTTTTCAAAGTGTCATTAAAATCTTGTCAATCAATGTATTATCTATGCTGAATTATCAGCTGGAGTATGTATATGGCCAGTACATAGTGATACTTGTAGCCCTTTGTTGTATTTGTGTCATGAGATTGACCACCTGTTGCATTAAAGTCATTTCAAGTTAGTCAAATTCATTAAATATTACCAATATCAATTTTATTTAATGCTTAAAACTATTCTCTTCAATTAGTATTAAGTATAGTTAATGAGATCTACTAGAAAATAATTCAGAACATAGTTTTTCATTAATAGTTGTAGCGGTACATTAGAAAATAAGTAAGTTATTTGTGGTAGTTAGGTCTATACTTAAGGCTGTCAAATAACTTAAAATTTAAAACAAATGTGAAGAAACTTGTTGCATAATATGGTGCAAACCAGTGGTCTTTAAAATCAAAAATAAATTTGACAATTTGACATTTTGTGCATAGAACCGAATTACCCTGATTCAAGATAAATCACCAATACCTAATTTCTAAAACGGTGTTGCCAATTGCTAACAATCAGTTGATTTCTTTGCTCATTAGCCTTTTTATGACATAAAAAGACTAGATTTTTTCTAGGAATATTTAACAGCAACCATTGGCATGCCTTTAATCCCCGAAGGGGCAGGCAGAGATGCGCATTATTGTATGTAATGTTGCTACACAATGCACACCCAATTTTCACCATTTGTATTATAAGTCCCATGTAATAGGGATTGAGCCTATTGCCATATACTGGGCACACTTCCAGAATCAGTGCTACTACTGGGAAATTTTAGGAAAAACTGTAAAATGCCCAGCAATAGTTACTTTGAAATTGATTAGGTCAGAAAGTACAATAAAAAAAAACAAAATGGCGGGTTACAAAATAATCTTCAATATTAATAAAAGCTAATTACAGTTTGTTAACATACTAGCCGTCATACATTTCAAATAGCATTCATTGTGTTTATGAGTGTTATGGATTTGGCTGCTTGCCAAATGCAAGTTTTTATGTTTGATGTATTGGATAAACAATTTTTAGTATTAATGGACTCTGTTAATACTCATTAGTGTTTAATAAATTATAAGTTAGTGCATTAATATTACTAGTTAATATTATAAATGTGAATGTTTATGAGTTTGTGTGTATGTTTTTTACTCAATCACATTAAAATAGCTGAAGGGATTGGTATGAAATTTGGATCATAATAATCTACCCCGATTATGGTCTGGAATAAAGCATAGGACATTTTCTATGACACTGAACCACGGGCAAAGCACGGCTGCAGAAATGAACTAGTTAGTTACTTGAAAATAATAGTGTTTTAAGAGCAAGAAAACTAGTATTTTCTTATAACTAATATTACCTAGTTGGAGCCTCCGAGTTTATTAGTCCTTTTTTGCGATTAGTCTATTAGGAAATGTCAAAGCTATCTAGATTTTAAATTTATTCTTAGTAGGTAATTAATTAGTCTATAAAAATGATGTACATATTTTCCTTATTGATTTATACCTACTTATTATTTTGTTTGTTTTTTCAGCATGGAAGCTACGGCAGCTACGATGAATTTGCAACCCATAAAGAATATATTTTCCTCAGGTAACATTTTTTTTATATTAAGTGCCTGTTTCATCACCGTCATATATGTGCCCGATAAACTTACACGACAGAGAGTACATTAAATTAAAGTTCTTAATTCAAAGTTATCTGACACATAGCAGCTATTCAGACATTGTGAATAATAGTTAGTATTGGTAACTATTTATTTAGTTTTTAATAACTAGTCTTAAATGCCTATTATTGCATATAAAATATTTTTGGTTGAGTCATCCCCCCATTTGTTACATAATTTCTCATAAAAGCGCTGTAAACTGATTTTACTAGTATAAAATATGTTCTATTTAAATTAATTCCTACAGTTACAAAGTGAGGTACAAACCACAGCAAGAACAAATCAACAATGTACATGCAATGTAACATATACCTCAACAAAAACCAATTCTCAAACCAGTCCCACCATTCAGTACAAACACACCATGTGAACAACACAATACAAAAATATATCAGTCAACTCTAAACAATTATAACTTGCCATTATCAACCAGCTATGCATTGTCTAACCGAGCCATACACATCCTAAACTAATTACTTTTCAAACCATACAATATTAACTTTTAACCCACATAAAAATTAAGTTGAAAGTCGTATGTCACTGGCGAAATAAATGAGGTATTTAGAGAATCCCATTCTGGTTACAATGAGTGTTTCATAAGTGTAACATAGTTGGTGTTTCTGTTTTAAAATCTCACGTTGTTGCGAGATTTCCTTGTCTGTTCTGTGTATTGTCGTTGTATGCGCGGGAATTTTAAGTTTTGGTCTCGAGTTGACTATCTCATAAGATTAACAAGGTTTAGGGAACAGTGAGTAAAATTCGCTAAGAAAATGAGGTTCCTCCGACCAGGCGATTAACGTACCTGACGGGCGTTCTGCCCAACTGTTGTTCGTTGGGATTTTCTATCCATGTTTAAACTTAATGTGTAGGATTTATGACGTCATCCGTCACTTGTAATGTGTCGCGACAAAGCTATTGGTCACAAACATAGATCAAAGACCAGATTTCTCTTCATTTCCTGGGTGACATAACTATACGATTTATCAAACTTAAAATGATTCTTCCAATACAAACCAGTACTTTTCGAGATTAGCGCATTTAACCAAACAAATATCACTTCACTTCTTCAACACTCGATGACACAGATTTTGGTGAAGCCTAGATTTATTCATGTTTACAAATGACTTAACGATTGGAAGATAAAGCAAGACACGTTCGCCCTTTCGTCTTCTTACTAATGAGCAAAGTTTTGTGTAAAAGATTTTTTGCGATACCTTTTCCTTGTATTAATTTTTATTCTACTTATCCAAATGTATAACTACCAACTTCTTTTTGTTTGATGCGATGTTAGATAACCTACAAGATAGGTATTTAAAATAATTTACAATTAACTATTGCGGGGTAACGGTAATCGCTTACCATCGATCGGAAATTCGTCAGTTTGTCTACTTTTTTGCCCGTAAGGATGCTTTTCTACCACAGATGTGCTATGTAGATATGCTAAAGATAGGACGCGGTAACAATGAAATGAGTGTCACTGGCAAGTTCGTTCACTCGAGTACTCAGTGACCCTCTTGTTTTCAGGGAAGGAGTGTGTGGTTTTAGTCGGTAAGAGTCCGACATAACCTGTTGTCTGGCGTACATCGTAAGACAAGAGGTATCCATGAGGATTTCCACACGTTACAAGATAGGTATTTAAAAAAAAAAAAAGGTAGCGATAATCGCTTACCATTAGGGGATTCGTCAGTTTGTCTACTTTTTTGCCCGTAAGGATGCTTTCCCACCAGAGATGTGCTATGTAGCTATGCTACGAAAATGTAATAGCTAAGCTGTGAAACTATGTGACCGTTTCCACTGATACTAAGCTATGTAGCTGTGTGAGTAAGATGTGCTATGAAGATGCGCCGCCGCAAAGTGTCTATCGCGCGCTATTTGCTCGCATCTTTCCATATTAAAAAACCTAGCTTAGCTGAGTCTGTTTATACCAGTAGTTACTAAGCTGTGTGTAATGAGTGTGATTGGTGGAAGCCAAACGCATCCACAGCAACGTAACATAGCACATCTCTGGTGGAAAAGCACCCTTACTATCCTAACTATAAAATAACACCCCAGATTTCCCTTATGTTCAAGTGCATTTAGTTATTCAAATTCATACTTCATTTTACTAACAGTTGTTAGAAGATTAATGTTCATTGTATTCCCGAGTAACGGTTGACCTGTAAACAGAGTTTGCTCCAGGCAAGTGAACTAATTTCCGCGCGAATTTCACAATTGATATTGACCTATTTATCAATCTGTATAGCGCAGTGATGCTACAGAAAGCAATACGACGAACCGAAAATAAATTCAATATGAAGTCTCCTTTGATTCGGGATTCGTTAACGAGTTTCATAGGAGTCTCGTGGGAGAAATGAGAATGCTCTGAACAAGAACCTTTCGGAAGTCAATTTGTAAAATGATCTTTTTGTTGTCAGTTACGGTTTATTTCATGTTTTCGTTCAATGGCCATGTTTACAAAATTATGAAAATGTAAGCTATACTAGTCGAGCATACGTTCCACAATCGACTGAGGGTATTGAATACTTTAGCCTTAGCCACAGAACACTTTACTCTACCGAATAACTTCCTCCGTTTAGTTTCCACATCACGCACACATCCTCACACTTCCTTTACACAAAATTACGCGGGGAAACGATGGACAGGCGCAGACCTCGTGACGTCAAATCACAATTTTATGTTCACTCACTGCGCTTTGTATGTGTGCGAACGCTACGTGGATGTTTTAGGGAGTCTACTAACTATGTGTTCGTATGCTCCGTACCTTACTAGAAGGCTTCAGGAGATCGATGTCGCGCCTGCGCCCTCGCCCTCGCCCGTACAAAGGCTAGGCTGCTCCCTAGCAAGCTGGGCCTGTCAAAATAATACACGATTTTCGCGAATTTCGCACGCGATCCGCACAATATTGTTTAAAAAATAATTCCATTTGAGACTCTTGACTAAAAATGTTACTTGAAAGTATTAAACCTTCAGTTATTCCCTGAGTTTCAGTTATTGGTTGCAGTTTTTTGCTTTGCACTATTTATTTTATTTGTTATGTTTAATTTCTGATGTGATGGTGCCTTTTTGTGTTCGACTTTTAATTGAATTAGTGGTGCCGTACAAAAATGTAGCTGGCTCGTTTTTTGCTGTCTAGGTATGTATGGGACTTGTAGCATTCGTTTACTTGTTGCGCTTGATTTTAATGTACAGATTACGTAATGCGACATTATAAACTTTAATGATTCGCCGACTGTTATTGTAATATCGTGCCGTCTGTGAAACGAGAGCGACATTTTGTTTTACTGCTAACGAGATCTGTAAATAAAACTTATAATTGTCATTATTTATGTTCCAATTAAACCAGTTTAGTTGTCCCCGTTGGGCGCCACTATTGTACAAGTTTCAAGCGATCAATGAATTACTTGAATTATCCTCGCATGTTGATGTCCTATAAAACTATCAAACTAAATAGTTAATAATTATAACACACTTTCTGTTAAAGATTTATAATAGACCGTATTCTAATACGATACTAAGATAAACTACACACTATTCTCGCGGGTGTGGTTTATAGAACGCAACAAAAGAATTGCAATTAAAAACATTGAAGCATCAGCCAGGAACGCTTGCAGCCATTCAGCACTCGACGATGCACAGTCAACGATAGCCCGAGAACACTAGAATTCAATTATGTTCACTCTATACCAAATAAAAATACCTATGACCTTCGTTCTGTATAAAGGACCCTTTGCGGGTTAAACGGTTGTAGTCGACTTTTATGATCGTCTTAACGGGCCATATTTCTTACGAAAATGGGAGGCTTATCTTACGTCACATTACCTGAATTTAATTCCTAATTGAAGTCTAATATCGAATGAGTTATATCCTTTTAGGTTTCTGAAGAGTTTTCGTCATAAATTATGGACGTGAAGGGGGATATTTCTTATAACGATCTTTTTACGTCTCCTTCTAAACTACTGATTAAAACTTGGACTTCTTAAAAACAATATGGCACTTCTAAAGCAACAACAGGAGATTGTCTTACAAGAACCAAACCGGATCATGACCATACCAGATACTAAAAGAGTCTTTAAAGTTGATTGTGTAAAAATACGTTCCTTTTCAACTAGCAGACCATATCTGCTGAGCTGTCGTGACGAGAAAGAGACAAATTTCAAACTACATCACTTAAATCCCAAAGCAGTACGCATCAGGGCCACGCTTTGTGCGCCATATTAAGATCACATGTTTTATGTCTCATCATAAGTCTTTTGAACTAATCGGAAAGAGTTCTACCATTGGAAGGATCGTGTCGATAACTACAAACACACGCACAATCTTTTGACCATTCGCCATCGTCCCACAAAACAGCAGTTATGAGTTACACCCCCTTCATTTAAATGGTGCGCAGTTCACAACTGTGCAGTTTGCGAAACTTTCTGCCTCGCACAGCTGAACTAGAATGAACTGTTGTCTGCAGTATTTCAGAATCGATATGAACATCAGACCTTCAAAAGAAGAGAATATCTACCTACTTCTTTTAAACCCGTACTTTTAGACTGGTAGATGAAACTGAGAAAATCTCTTAAAGTTCTGTCAGTTGGATTTTGTTCACTACAAAGGAATAAACGGGTTTGAATATTCTTGTAGAAGACGATGAAGAATTATCTCTGGACATGTCACACGTTTTAAATTGAGAAGATAGCCTCTTCAATACAGAAAGTAATAAGTAACTACTGACGTCTGTCAAGTAATATTCAAGAAAAATGCTAGGCAATAGAACTCAATGCTTACAAATTCGCCTTGCTTGATTAAACGTGCTTCACGCATTCTGATATGTTACTCGTATACTGTTTTTGTGCTAATATGTTCCAACGATTTGTTACTGGCCACAAGTCTTTGTTGGTTTACGAAATAAACGCTATTTGAACGCCAAAGGTAAACGCCCACGACTGATTACGAGACTTTAATGGTGTCTCTACGTTAACCACTTTAAGAGGTACTAAGGATAATGTGACTTAAGTCTGGCCTTCCGAATCATTACAATGATGCAACATTTTCTTTCAAACAAATTCTTCGGTTATCCAAGGCCACATTTGCACATCTTTTATCGATTTACCGTCTCTTTCACGTTATATCTCATCATTCTAATGTAACTTTATTAAATAACATGCGGAATATCATCAATAATAAGTCGATTCAATACAAAGCACCAACGTCAGGGTAGCCTCGTAGCCTACATTTTCTTCGAACCCCAAATTGGCTAAAGGCAATGGATTAATCCAATTTTTCCAATTTGTCCTTACAACTTCGCTCTTCCATTAGGGGTCCCTACACCGTACTTTGTACATTTTCAGATGATTTGATATATCTTAGTATTTTTAGACAAATAGGTCCCAAGATTTTACTTTGGGGAAATTTCATTTTGGCGTAAAATATTTACTTGACTTATGACTTTTATGGTGTTGAACATGTGCCGCAAGCTTTAGAATATAAATGTCAAAAGTCACAACATTTAATATGGCCGTTAGCTCCGTGCATATTTACAGGAACTCGCAATATCCTGACTGAAAAGAGTTCTGCGCTTTTTAATGAGCATCCCGACAGTTTCTTTGAGCAACATGAAACCTGGGAAAGGGGCCGGAAAACGCTCGAATGTAGAAGAAAATCTTTTCATTAACTTTTCTTGGAATAAACTCGAGCAATTTAATACAAGACTCAAATAGATTCTTCTTAAAATTATTCTCGAAATTTTATCGTGTTGCTGTAATCTAAGTCACGACCTTTGAAGTACGTAAGCTCTATTATATCCTTCTAATATCCGATACATTGTAACAAACAAACCGTAAACCGGCGGCCATTAATATGTGAATATGCAGTAAACGTGTATTATATCACAACCCAGGGCACGTGCCGTCATAATCCCGTTATATGACGCGGTGTTAATTAGATTCCTCAAATATCGTCCAATCGGAAAATTAGAGCCCTTTGCCCTTGTGAGGAGCCCTTTGACGCAGTACAGGCTTAAGATTCATGAGTATTAAAATTTGAAGTATTTAACGTCAATACTTGGAAAGACAAGTGTTTTGAAAGCTTCTAAATTGTTGTTCAAGTTAAAATTACAAAGCGCTAAAATTAAGTGGAATGCCACGGTGAAGAATGCGAGAAGGAAAGTTCAAATGAAGATTCGGAAATAATTTTCTTCTTTGTAACTGCTGGTAGCCTGGTACGCTAAGTCCAGGAATGCCAAGAGGTTCTTCAGATTCAGTACGGATTACTCTTTACTCTTTAGAAAATTGAAATCAGTTATCCAAACAATTAGATAACGCTTAATTTACTAGTATGTATCCGATAATACGATGTTTGTTGTGTCTACACAGCAAGAATGCAATTTTATCTCGCCAAAACACGTGCTTCGTCTTTATCATCTGTTTTGTCCTACTGACCGCCGGCTGGCTATCGGCAATTTTGTGAACATTCGTTGAAGAAAGCGATAATGTTTATCAGTTTATTCGCCTCCACGCTCAACTGATTGCTTCGACTTGAAATTCAATATCTGGGAATCTCGTTATCTGATATCCAGTTTACTTTCCCACAAGAAAACTACGTGTCTACGTTATTACTGTACATTCCGGGCAAACCTATTTAGTTAAAACTAGAAACTTTAGTTTTTTACTCGCCAATTTTTGCTGCTCGTATCTCGCAACTTTGTTTTTTAGTCTTTTTACAAAGTTTTATTAAATTGGTCCATTTCTTTCCAGAACTTTTTCCAAATTGACTCGGAATTCCGACTTTGTGCGTCTTGAATACGTAGCACTCACAGATCACAATCATAAATAACTACTTCAGAATCCTAAATAAAAACTTCTACTACAACAGAGAATAATCTGCTCAAAACATGACCGAATATTTTCGATGTATCAAGGTCAAACATTTTTAAACTCTTATGTAATCCCTTTCATAACATCTGTAGAGGTCTTTAAATACTTCATGGTATCTTCTACTGGCGAGTGCTCTTAACTGATGACGTCAGGGGATCAAAAGCTTAACGTTATTGTCTGATGGCCCTTTGTCTTCGGTATCAACCCTCGAGCCTTTTAAGAAAATCCCAGGAGACCCCTTTCAGAAGCTTAAATCTTTGACCAGATAGAGTACAGCTACGGTTGATGGTTCAATTCATGAGTTGACAAATGAAGCAATGCAAAAATAGTAGAAAATGTGGTTGAAGGATGAAGTCCGCGGCTCCTTACAGTTTGATAGTGCCTGACTCATCAATATTTTTGGATCAGTTCAATATGATATGGGACCCTACTAGCCCCATTTATTATCTCATTTGTGTAGGTCAGTCACAGTCAGGACAGTTAGATAACCACACTGTATAGGATTTCACTAATATTGAAGTGCACATTAGCTGTGTAATATGGATGCATTTGCGTGTTATCTCATTTAGATACAGGCTATAATCGAAGTTTATTTTGGGATAGTATCATGCAAACAAAATAGGTAGATAGGTTGGCTGTAAAACTGGTTAATATGCTTCGAAATTATCTCTGTTAACTCAGCACTCTTTTAATAATGCACAAACCGCTCCTACCTACTTAAAAAGTTGGACCAAAAGGGAGTGGATCGAAAAAAGTACACATAAAACCATGTTTGAAGCAACGTTGTTATATTGGGGCAAAACTTTAGTCTGGCTGAGCAATGTGCTCAAGTGTATACTAACTTTGTTAAGTCCCTTTTGAAGTTGCAAAAGTAGGTACGTGTAGCATCTTAATTTAATGAAAACAGTTTGCAGTGAAGACAAAGAGGCGAGTAGCTGGAAATTAGGCTCGAAGCCTGTTGTTCGGTACGCGTAATTATTTTCATGTTGCATGTTAATGATAGAACAATATTATGTTCGCTTATCTAAACTGCCTTCGTGGTTTTACTTAGACTTGCCACACGTATACGCCTATATGTTTATTCCAAATGTTCCTAATTAAAAGTTAGTAATTACCTACATATTTTCAATGATTTTGAGGTTTTGTTGTCTACTAGGCTCTTTCTTTCACTCTGTTAAGACTACTGATCTATCTACCAGTGGTATGCTACTGTTACACGCGTGACAAGTCCTCGATAAGTTTCCTTTTCCATTTTCCCAAACATCAGGTTGAGTTTATTTTCCTCGTTCCTCAAACTTTATTCAATGTATCCCGAGAAATGGTCTCCAATTATCCTACTCCTCAAAAGTAGCGAGGTCTCATAAATAAACTGGCAACAAAAAAGGGAGAGAAGTCTATCCGTGAAAGTTTGGATGGTCTTATTGACATTGCGAAGTGGCGACAAAACTCCAGGGTTCGTATTTGGCGTCGTGCCCATTGTGCCGGCTTGTTACACGAGTATACGAATACAAATGTTCGCATCTTTGAATTATCCGCTTCTTACATAAACATTTCTTCGCTAGCTATGTGAAAGGTTCTGCTCAAAAATGTGGTTGCCATAGAAATATTTAACTACAGTGACATCAAAATCATTATGATTTTATTAGTTTTGATGAATCCGTTGGAAAGACAATTAATCAATGATATTATGTGAGATATACTTATAGATAGATGACATAGACATACAATAAACAAAAGTTCAAGAAAAAGTAATAGAAATGCAAACAATATATTTGGAGCATTCGCTTGAAACCCTAAGCGAAAATAACGGTGCATGTGAACAAATTCACGGGGCAAATCCAGTGAACAGTAATTACGTGAATATTTTAATGTGAAGCGAGAACCGTGAGGAATGAACCATTGTTATCGTGTCACAGAATGACAATTAAACATGAACTAATGTAGGCAACGTTGTGTCGCACGCCACTCGAAACTAGGTAAAGGGGTTCTTTTATCGCGAATGAAATATTGTTGAAGTGTACTTGAAGTATTTTTGTGCTAACGATGATACTGTTGCCGATGTACATTCATTTAATTGAATCCATGGTTGTTTTTTACGGTATAAGTCGGTAAAACAGTAGATGGATTACTTGATGTTAAGCAATTGTCGCTGCCCATAGATACCCGTATAATAAAAAATGCTTTTCCAAAAGTTTATTAACTATGAATTAGAAATATGTTCATTATTTTGCCCTTTTACGACTATTTTGTACCTATATTTCGATTTAAACTCTTACGCTTGGAAAAATACTAAAGTCCCCGTATACCGCGACTGCCGACAGATGTCCGTGATACCGACTCCTCAGGAACCTGATTCCGTCCGACCCAAACGCACATTGTAAAATCAACTCTATATCTTAGCAATAGAGTAGAAATTCGTAAAACAACAATCTTTCTAAAACTATTCACGCATTGTTTTTGGATTCGATACTGAAATTACGATAATGATTTTTAAATTTAACATAACATTACGTTTTTTAACACTCGGAGATGTAAGCAGAGAACATACAATGTGACGTCTACTTTTCAACCTACCATGTAGGTAGTTATTTATTTTTTAATTAAGTTTCCTAGTATTTCAGCATAAGATTTACCTACATCATGTCGATCTTAATTTATTATGCCTAATAAAGAAATTGTTCGTATTGGTTAAATGCGAATGGTCTTTAAGTACCTATAGGTAGATACCTATTGTTAAGATACGTAATTCCGAAATTCGTGACTAAACTTTTCTATGTATCTACCTATACATTACATACTATGTATCGTACATATGGTAGGTACTTATTTTATTTACTTTACTACTTGTAGGTTGTAGGTACAATAAACCTCCGTAGTTATTTTCGGAACATTATGTGTCGTAGGTATTACGTACAAGTACTATACCTATTACTAACGTTTTTGTCGTTCATCCCGATGACTTACCGATGATGTGCTTATCATGTAATTTATTACTCCGGTCGAGTCGACCCATTCGTGCCTTATTAAGTTGTAACAATATCGTATTCATGAAATTCTTCGAAATAAACATAAAATATAAAGGTTTACCTCTAGCAAGTCTTTGTGAAGGAATCGTAAGTACAGTAGAATCCGGTTATAACGACTGCCAAGGGACCAGTGACATTACGTCGTACTAACCGGAAGTCGTATTAAACGAACAGAAAAAAAGTTTGGTTTTGTATAACAGATATTACAGTTAAATTCCCGTTTAGGTGATGAGCAGATTAAAAAAAAACTAATTTTAATCGGTTGGCTTTCTTATATGTAAGTGACAAACTAAGGTTCACTGCCACGCCACATCGTACTGCCTTGAAATAAAGAGTCAATTTTAGGCGTCGCGCGGGGCGATAGCTGAGATAGCTATTCATTTATTTCATTATTTTTTATGAATTATTTGTAAACACGGCAACTCTCGTCGTTGTGTCGTTGTAACTGGACAATTATGTGTGAAATTCGGTCGTTAAAAGCGGATGGTCGTTGTAAGCGGAGTCGTAATAAACGAATGTCTATTTATGCAAGTTTATACTAAAACCAAACAAATGCCTAAACTTTCGTCGCTAAAAACGGTTGGTTGCTATATGCGAAGTCGTACTAAACGGACTTCACTGTATATCGGAAATATGTCAATTTGAAACGTAAATTACAAAGAATCCATTATAGTTAGCATAGGTCGGATACCGGTCTAATATCTAAGGATAGCTTTAAGAATAAGAAACTAATCACAAAACACTCCTAAAACAACCCACGTTACAGAAAATTAGTGTCATTCATAAACCTTAAAATTCCGTTTACCGACCAATTTGGTCGGTATTCGGTACGTCGTCATAGGGCTCCTTATTCCGTCCAACATTAATTTATCGATAAATCTATAAAAACATGGAATTTCTGTATGCATATTGAAATTTAAGGACTCTGAACCAATAAATCACATAAAGTTAACGACCCGAGTGATCATCGTCAAAATCGAGATCACACTGATTTATGTTTTTTTCGCATATTTACGCAAAACCTTTTTTATATTTCGCAGGAAGTCGGAATCGTTAACCCCACAAACCCAAGTTTTGACTGAAGGTGAATGATGAATTAATGTATTGAATAAGGCGTATTTCAAGACTTTCGCGCGATAAATACACAAATTAGCGTAAATAAACTAAAATGGTCGGATAGAGGAGGCCGGTCGGTAACCGGTACCTTTGCGTTACGCAATGGCCGCCGCCCATGGACACTTGAAACACTAGAGGCGTTACAAGTGCGTTGCCGGCCTTTTGGGAATAGGAATTTAAGGGTTGTTGGAATTACCGGTAGCCTCACTCACACAACGAAACGCCGGCGTTGTTTCACGTCGGTTTTCTATGAGGCCGTGGTATCATTCCGGTCGAGTCGGCCCATTCGAGCAGAAGCTTGGTTCTCCCACTCTCTTAATTGAATCCATGGTTAAGTAACATGAAACGTGGAGCCAATAAAAATTGAAAAAAAAAGAAACAAATAGATGCGGTTGGATGGGACAAACTAAGGTTCACTGTCACGCCACATCCGTTACAGGGTTAGAGAATAGTTAATGATAAAAAATTAAAGCGGCACTGTTTTGACTTGGGATTGTATCATATTACCGATCACTTCAATGAGTTTCTGATCGTTAACGACTTATCCTTCACCTTATAAACATCCGAAAACCTCAACCTATTGTTTAAACCTGTTTTGCATAAAGGTAATATTATTTTGCTATGTTAACGACCCATTCACGATCGCATAAAAATTTGCAATATCAATTTTGCACCAGAGGGATAAAATTTTCATAACGTTGTGCGACGTTGGTTCGCCGTGGAGCAATATCTGCGTGGATACAAATCGATCCAGTGCTCAATCTGTTGCATCACACTTTTCCATTTTTATTACTTTTTAATTTTGAACTTCGTTCGTTAATAGCTTTTTCTGCTATCGTTATATTTATGGAATATGCCGTAAACGAGCAGACAGATCACCTGATGGTAAGCAATCGCCGCCACCCATCGGGGATTGGGAAGAGGGTAATTCGGCCCCGGTAATGTGAGATTACCGGGGGCCGAATTACCCCTCTCACACAACGAAACACAATGCAAACGTTGTTTCACGTCGGTTTTCTATGGAGCCGTGTTATCATGACTTCGGTCGAGCCGGCCCATTCGTGCCGAAACTTGGCTCTTACGTACTCTTACTCTTACTTACAAATTACGTTTGGTTCTACAAGACATTGACATATGTTTATCTCTCCGATAGCCACTTCTTAAGATGTCCACGCCCAAGACGGCTATTCACAAACCCCAGCAAACCAAAGCATATTCATCGAACCATTTGTACCACTACAATGCACAACAAAGGCTCGACGTGTAAAACAGACAGTTACAATTTGGGATCTGTCCAACTCTAGAAAAGCTGTCGTCATTCTCCTCGTTTCCGTGCCCTCAAACCTTTTGTTTGGGTGTCACAGAGAGGGAGCTCAACTTAGACTGGTTTAAGCTAAACACTCAACAGGGTAGTATTCAAAGCCTTGACCTCGAGCAAAGTGGGTCAGGCCGGTCGGCCCTGTCTCCGGATGATTATGCATTTTGTATGGCGCTAAATGGGGAAATATGGGATGTGTTTTTCTTTGTTTTACTTTTTTTGCGTGGGAATAATAGCGATCTGTGTTAACGTGGTTGTATAATGCTTTGTACGTGGTTTTTGCAATAATGGCGCCATGTAATCGTGCTCGATTATTCGATATGGATATTTTGGTCTTTGTTTGTGTTTTGATGGTTTTTGCGCTTGTTAGGAAATGGATTGTAGTTTTTGAACCTTGTATTCTACGTTTTAAACTTATTGTATGCCTTAATATCAATACACCGTTGATTAACTATATTATGTCAGCATACAAGACATCCATCCACCAAAATATTTGAGCACGGATTTACTAAACAATTTTGACATCTATCCAACGTAATCGATACTTAATTTCCGATTAAACTCGAGTAGTCGATGCTTCGGGAAACAAAGTCTCCCCATGTCTCATTCCGCCGATAGGGATGTCCGACTGCAACCAATATCCGTTTCCGTTGTCTGCATCAGATAACTTCCAGCGTTGGATTTATTCATAGCTTCATAGCTTACTCCGATATTTGTTCTCGACATGCCTTTGAGTCAAGTCTTTCGAGATTGGTTAAGGAAAAGGATCTACTGAGCCTGGAGTCTGTTATTTAATGTAATTTGTCATTACGTAGCCATTCAACTTACAGCTTGTCATTTGGGAATGAAATCTTCTATAATATAAAAATAAGTCGGGTTTTCCTTCCTGGCGCTATAACTCCAGAACGCACAACCGCTTTCCACAGTTTTGCATTCGTTGGAAAGGTCTCGGGCTCCGTGAGGTTTATAGCAAAGAAAATTTTGGAAAAAAAATCATGGTGGCGAAACGGAGTTCGCCAGGTTTGCTAGTTACTAATATATTCTAGTTGTACTCAATGATATTCTATTCTCCACTGTATATTGGTAATCTCCATTCCATACTGCATATTGGTAATTTGGTCCAAAATGAAGTGTCGTCAGCTGAATGGCGTCCGTATGACAAATGATGAAGGTATATTGTTGAGCATTAATGACTTTAGTAATTTTGATTAAAACGTCATATTTAATGGGTGATGTTGTAGATTTGTGCAATCGGCTTTTATTGGAACCGAAGTAGTTACAGACCTACAAAATTGTAGTGTGTGTGGTTAATATTTGTGGTTGCAACCCAAACCTATAAATAGCAAACATAGATAAAAGGTTTATGGTCCAATGTTGCAAAGGTTATCACTGAGTCATAATAGCTACCTACTATCTGGAAGAAGGCATAAGGTGACGGCATCAGATTCAGTTTTCCCTAAAATACATCTTGCTTAAGGGTGTGACTCATCATTTGATTCTAGTAACTGCCGCATCGCTTTTTGGGTTTTTATTTCATGTTCTATTTACAATCCGGCTGCACTTTAAAAGCTTTGATTTCATTAACGTACAAGTACCAAAACAGAACGTACAAAAGCATTATTTTCAGTAAAAGTATCAAATAAGACGATGTTATGCATCTGCAAGTTTATGTGCCAGTAAAATTCCTTCCTTTAAACAACGTACAACAATGTTTGATTAAACAAATTCGCAAAGAGATTCCATCTTTTGTGAATGTTTTTATTGCAGACGAAACGTTTAAAGACTCGTTCACATTGCTACTTTCAATTTCATTATTTTCTCAGATACTATCAATTTTGTTAGTTTGACACAAATTGGACGCAATTAGTCGTAAATTACATTAACTGGTATCAAGGTATGTTGGTATTAATTGGAATTCGTGGTCGATCGCACACTGCTATTACTTTGGAAGGCGATAGCATCTCCAAATTGGCTAAGAGAGTGAATTATTTGGATTTTAGAGTTATGCCGCCTTTTATGGAGATTTTACTAAGCATCTTAAGATGTCCCCTGCTCAACAAAGGCCTCGATCTTCGATGATGTGCGGTACTGGAATTGAAAATATTGTAATTACATGGGTATCTTTTTACGTATTTAACAAGTGTGGGAGAGCCATGCATCGGTACGAATGGGTCGGATCGACCGAAGTGATACCACGGCCTCACAGAAATTCGACGTTAAACAACGGCGATTGCTTATCATCAGGTGATCCGTCTTCTCGTTTACCGGCTTATACCATAAAAAAATATGATTCCAAAAACGTAAAATGTAATAACTTTCAATTTTGAACAGACTGTCAGTCTTAAGCCCTGTGATAATAAAGTCCCTGTTTAAACATGCATGTATCCTCTCCCTTATAAAATATTCGAAGCGTGAGCTCGCTCGTAGGTAAAACAGACGCTATTCTAAATATCTCTTCGCTTGTAACTTTGTATGCAAACACAGGGTCGATTTGTAACAAATACGGTGTACGTATAAAAGCGAATTCCGCACCGGAATAGGGAGCAAGTTCTGCCTTTTGCAGCTCAGGAAGTTACGCTTGATAAACATTTGTGTTCAGTTCTCATTCTAAACGCGCCTTTAAATGGACGAGATATGAAATGAAATAGCTTTTTCAATTCAAATAGGGTTGTTGCTTCTTTTGTGTTCGAAATAACTACCATTGTTGTGTTGGGTGTATTTTTGCGTGTTAGTTGACGATTATAGTTGAGGGTTGTGGTTATATAATTGGGGATATCTAGGTACGTCTATATCCACCATTCTGGTTTGGTGTGTTGGATGACGGTTCTTATGAAGTATACCGAGATACCTGTACTTAGTACGAGTTTGCTTTACGTTGAACGAAAACGAAACGAGAGCACGTGCGGCAATTTAATTGAACTTCAACCACTCGTACCAAGTCTGAATTCGATCTCATTTCACTCATACTAAGCTCACTGTGTTGCTGTCGTGAGGCTATAAATGATGCTGATAATTATTAAAACTGCTATACTGCAGCAAAGACGATACGATTACCCGACAAACTTTTCTGCAATACCACACGAAAAGCTGTTTCTATTTGAAAACCAGTTCATGACGGTTGGAAAAGGAAAATCAATACAAGTTCATATAAAAAATGGCACCTCATACACTTGATGGTAATAAAACAAGAAGTAGACTGTCCGATCCAATATTTCAATCTCCAAAGCCTGTAAACGCCTACGTAGGAACTTATATCACTTCTAGGTGTATAACAAAGAAATGTGTCGAAATAATTCATGTGAAATCATGCGTGTTCTCCACTCTTCGATCGTTTTGGTTATCTTCCCTGTTTGAAAGAACTCTGAATCCAGCTGGAAATATCGGTTTTATTTTCAGTGTTTAAAAGTCATTCAATCGATCCAAGTAATATGTAGGTCCGGAGCTGCAGACTACCTAGCCGGTTTACCGGGGCTCTGGCTCGAAAAGCAGGAGAAGGAACGGGGTGGTTTATAGTCAGTAAGAGTCTGACACCCCTCTCGTCTGGTGGGAGGTCGACAAAGTGGGAGAAGTCATTGGATAATTACCCCACAAAAAAAGTCTCAAAAGGCACAGATATAACCTCAGTCGAGACTATAACTATAGTCAACGATTTGGTACCCGACTGCGATAATGATTCATATGATAATGGCGATAAGTAATTGGTGAAGGTTCTTTTCAATCGAAATAAGTATCTCCTCCTCCATTTTTGAAGTCGGTAAAAATGGCAAACGCTTCATATAACTAGTAGTTTCTATTCACCAAAAATAAATCAACCAGCGATATAAAGACGGATTAAGTCCTAATTTATCCGACATAGTTATCCCCTTCCGTGTAGGGAAGCCCTAAAATCACCAACACCAAATTGTCAGCTAATTCATTTTGTACCGGGGCGCTGTAATAACAACATTTAGCCGGTGCTAATCGCTTAACGTGATCGGGCCGGAGACGGGTCGTTCCTAACTTATTTACGGTAACCGCGATTAGATCTGCCAATGTAAACAACAATATTGTGCTCATTACACGTGTTTTACACTGATGTTTTTCGGTTCGAACGTTTGCGTTTCATTTACGAGTATTTTCGTTTCGATTCGTGGTCGAATTTTACGGCCGGAATATATTTTTGGCGATTTCTTTTTTATTTATTGGAAAGAGAAAGATGTCTTTGCTAAAGACTGGATCAGTGTAAGTTGTCAACTCAACACTCTTCTACGGTAGCTATTTATAAAATTGTATGTATGTTATTAGTTTAATAACTGCATTGTTTTCGCAGTGGTCATTCTCGCACCTGGGTAAAATTGTTTTTATAAACGATCATAGTTACGATATTTCACATTGAAGAAAATTCACTTGTCGGGTGTTAAAATGTAGTAGGTCCAAAGGAACTTAGATAGATTTAGTGTTATGGTTTTATGGGATATTGATGATGAACAATCGCCATGGTGACCTACAACACCAGAGGAGCTAAGTGCGTTCTCGTCCGGTGTTTTGGAAGAATCAGGGTTGGGCCTCTGTAGCCTTAAAATTGTTTAACTAATATTTTTGCAGCTTTATTTAATAAACTATATCGTTTGTTTGTAGACGAGGGCGGCGGCAGTTCGGACTCTCGCTCGGACAGCAGCGAGGACGAGGTCACTGAGCACGTGACGAGATCCACTCCACCACCAGACATGGCTGCCGCCAGGGCACAGGTAAACATTCTTTAACTTGATATGAAATGCCTAACTTTTAAGCAGCTTCGCCGTATTTATCCTCTGTGAAATAAAAAAAAAGACGCCAATGCTATCTTTTCCAGTACTATGAAGATTACATGCGGTTCATGATTATCAGACATTCAAAGTAGACTATCTAGCGTATACTTGGGGTCAAGCAAAATATGTGACATAATAAACGAAAAAAATTAAGTTTAGTATAACTAAAGCGATGAATTTTCGTATACTTTATGTCTTGAAAGAATCGGCCATTACAATATTACTTGTAATGGCGGTCCCTGATAGTAGTAAATGCAGCTAATCTTTAAAATAAGTGACCATCAAGTGTAAATAATTTAAAAATAGAAGGCAGATCTCCTATTTTCAAATTATTTAGGCGTGAACATTATGACAATGACCTCATAATTATGTAAAGGCTAGAGTCTAGTCTTGAACTATTACGGGCTGTAGATGAAAATGATAATGATGATGATTTTGTTTGCAGGTGCCCACCATAAGCGTGACCCCGCACAGTCCGGGGCTGCTGGAAGACAGCTTGCAGCAGTTGCGACGGCTGCATGCAGCTGTACAGCGCATGAGAACTGCGCCATTGCCTCTATTGGTAAATTACCTTTATTTTTTACGTAGGAATACAGTAAAGAATTGGACATTTAGCTTTAGAATTAGACTAACATTTGGGTTCTTTAGCTGATGATTGAAATTCTTCTTTTTTGCCATATTAAATCAAACTTATTGAGCTTAAACAGACTTAAAATCCAGCCATCATGTGCTATAAATACCAATATGAGATTTAACTTCACAATATTAAAGTTCAATTTGGTTTGCGACAGGCGACAGGCACGAGCCGTCTAAGTACATCATGCCCCTCGCTCTGTAAGGACGGCGTGGTGGAGGTAGACTGCTCGTCTCCCACACATCTGGACTTCTACCCACAGAGCCGGAAAGGCAGCGGTGAGTATCTTATCATGAACTTATTGACGTAACTTTGTAGTTTTTCGAATATTGATGAGACTGGAATTTTGCAATAGGTTCTTATTATCGCCTATTTTCGACCAGTTGGGTTATCCCGAAAAACTGGTGAAAAGTCACCGATACCTACAAAGACTAAAAGGTGTGACGTAATGCAACAATTTAAATCTTTAAATCCTTTTTGTTTCCGAATAATGTTCGGTAGTATTGTCAATCAGTCCATTTTGATGACAGAGCCACAAGCGTCATGCTTTTGTGATGCTTTGAGACCTGAGAAAGACCATAAAGTCTGAGATACGTGATAGTTAAATGATTTGCAGTGTATTTGCAATTATACTTGTCTTTAAACAGTTCAGAAATGTATAATTATTATCCCTGTACAGGTGAATCCCGACAATGGGGTTTATGGGAGCGTCGGGACGAGGGCCGCCGCAGCAGTTGGGCGGCGCTCGAGCCCGGCCCCAGGACACACGAGTCACATCGACAGCGCAGGTACAACATTACTGTCCTTAATTCATTATGGACTCGACTAGTTTCAAGCCATGCTAGTCGAGTTCCTCGTCAAACAAATATGTGAGTAAGCCGATAACATAATAATTAATTAACGGTGTTCTCACGTAATTGTTTGACGAAGTAACTCGACTAGTTTCGAGCCACGCCCGGGTCTCATATTAATGGACAGCATTGTGCGACATACAACGCGGTGAAAGTCGCGTAAACGTTCTTGATTCAAATTTATTAAGGTACTCGCACCACAAAAGCAGCTAGTATAGCTTAAGGCCCATTTGCCCAGTAGACCTTTTGCACTTGGAGAAATTAGAACTGATTTGCGCATTTGATCAGTTTGTTACTGGTTCACATCCATAATAATTGTTTATCCCTAAGATTATGCTAATTAAGTTTAGTCAAAACTGTGTTTGCTTAAAGAAATTAGTTGATGTAAACCTTAACACATTGAACGCCGTGGTGGTCACCGGTGACCGACGTTAGCGGAGGATTTGCTTTCAACAGTTTTCTATTGGCAGTCAAAGACTTAATACTTTATGTAATGGTATTTGTTCGCAGTGCGTTGAACGGTCACAGCGCGTCTCTCTCGTCGATGGAATCCGAGGGCGAGGTGCCGCGGCCGGTGCGACACTCCACGCACTCGCTCAATGACAATGATCTCGCTGTAAGTTCATTGAACATATTTACAGCTTATAAAAATCTAATAGCTTATTCCTCTGAGTTCTTTTCGGCATTTCTTCTCAGAGTAATGCCAGGCATTCATTTATGATACAGATATTTTATCAATCAGTCATTGACTAGCAAGAAAGTTTTAATGTTTCAGGTTTGACCATACTAACATTAAGATTTCATTGAGTGTCTGAGTAAAAGAATCTTGAATTAAACTCGATCTATGACAATTGAATCACCCTTCTTTTGTGAGATCCAGTAAAATAGGGTCAAAAATCGATATTACATCTAATACATATTTACCTGCACCTCTTTACTTACAGTACATTGGAAGAAATTTTAATTGGTTTTATAAAAGTAGGTTCAATTCAACCGTACTACAGATACTAGCTTTTCCTAATAAAATCTATTAAACAAATTGCAGAAGGACTTTGAGAAAGTAACAGCGGCGTTACGAGCTGGGGGTGTGGTCCCCGGGTCGGGGGTAGTGGCCCCAGTGGAAGGGGGGAGGCTAGCGGCGCGGCTGCCGCTGCAGAAGTCGGTGTCCACGCCCAGTATAGTCGCCGCCGTACAACCGCATCTAGCGCAGCCACCGCCTAACGTGTACGTATACCATAACTGCAGAAACAGGCCCGAACTAGGTAACAACTACTCGTCAATAGATTTTCGACTTTAATAGTATAAGATAGGGTTTGAAATTCTTTGAGGAGTAGTATGTTAGTGAGTTAGGTTAGACAAGGTTTCCGCCGATGTACAACCGCATCTAGCGCAGCCACCGCCTAATGTGTACGTATACTAGAACCTCAGAAACAGGCCCAATCTAGGTAAAAAGTATTGTCGACTTTATTAGTGAAGGATAGGGTTTGAAATTGCTTGAAGAGTAGTAGGTTAGTGAGTTAGGTTAGACTAGGCTTCCGCTACAGAAGTCAGTGCATAGTGACTGCTGTACAACCGCATCTAGCGCAGCCACCGCCTAACGTGTACGTATACTAGAACCTCAGAAACAGGGCCAATATAGGTACAAATTACTCATCAATAGATTTTCGACTTTATTAGTAAAGGATAGGGTTTGAAATTGTTTGAGGAGCTGGTTGTCGAGTTAGGTTAGACAAGGTTTCCGCCGCCTAACGTGTACGTATACTAGATCCGCAAAAACAGGTCCAAACTAGGTAAAAAGTACTCGTCATTAGATTTTCGACTTTATTTAGTGAAGGATAGAGTTTGAAATTGGTTGAGGAGTAGTAGGTTAGTGAGTTAGGTTAGACAAGGTTTCCGCCGATGTACAACCGCATCTAGCGCAGCCACCGCCTAATGTGTACGTATACTAGAACCTCAGAAACAGGTCCAAACTAGGTACAAATTACTCGTCAATAGATTTTCGACCTTATTATTAAAGGATAGAGTTTGAAATTGTTTGAAGAGTAAGTTGTTGAGTTAGGTTAGACTAGGCTTCAGCTAAAGAAGTCAGTGCATAGTGACTGCTGTACAACCGCATCTAGCGCAGCCACCGCCTAATGTGTACGTATACTAGAACCTCAGAAACAGGTCCAATATAGGTAAAAAGTATTTTCGACTTTATTAGTGAAGGATAGGGTTTGAAATTGCTTGAGGAGTTGGTTGATGAGTTAAGTTAGACTATAGGTCGGTGTCCACGCCCAGTATAGTCGCCGATGTACAACCGCATCTAGCGCAGCCACCGCCTAACGTGTACGTATACATATCCACAGAAACAAAGGTCCAAACTAGGTGAAAATTACTCGTCAATAGATTTTCGACCTTATTAGTAAAGGTTAGGGTTTGAAATTGGTTGAGGAGTAGGTTGATTGCCTTGCGTCAATAAATTTTCGACTTTAATAGTAAAGGATAGAGTTTGAAATTCTTTGAAGAGTAGTAGGTTAGTCAGTGAAGTTCGACTAAGCTTTTGCTACAGAAGTCAGTGCATAGTGACGGCTGTACAACCGCATCTAGGGCAGTCACTGCTCTATATGTATAGTTAGAAAACAGTTGTAGAAGTTACAAAGGTCATTGGGCGGAATCCGACCCGGTCGCGGACACGAATGAAAATGATATCAAATGAAAGAGTATAAATTTATTTAACGTTAGGTATGATTATTTTTTTAATCCATGGGACAAAAAAGTTAGAACCAAAAATAGACGAAATTAAGTCGCAACTTTGACATACTTCCCAAATCGATTAATGAAGCTGAAAATTGGCATAGATGTTAACTACATGATTATAAAACCAAATGTCAAAAATCCCCATCGATTCGACTTTTACCAAATGAAATATTCAAGGTCAAAAGGTCAAAATTACGGTTTTTTCTATTTTTCTCGAAAAGGGCAAGTTTTATCGTACAAATATGTTCAACAGAGTTGTAGATAATACAATTTTCTACAAAAAATGGTTCATCACTTTTACCCGTATAACGAACTTATATATAACCCGTATAACCCGAAATAAAACGTATTTTATATAATACTCGCGGGGTTTTACTGCTGCTCGGCTCCTATTAATTGTAGGTAGCATGATGTTTTATAGCTTATAGCATAATTCGATAAATGGACTAATTAACAAAAAAAAAACAATTCGATTCTACTTTCGGACTACTAGTTCTGGAGATTAGCGTGTTCATTAATTCTTCAGCTTAAAATATTAGTACTACTTTTCCGCAGTTTCAATCGATGCTGGCCTTCTATTAAGCATAGCCTAATGTTTCATTAATTATAATCTACCTCAATAATTAATGGACTATCAAACACAAAAGGAATAATTCGATTCGATGTTGTAGTTCTGGAGGTTTGCGCGTTCAAAGAAACAAAACTCTTTAGCTTATATATTAAGTTACTAAGTATTCCGGCGCTGTTTCAATCGCTCTGCTCAGTACTTATAGAACATTATTATATTGTGTTGAATAATCCATTTATCCAGGAAGCTTATAGGCTATAAAACATCACGCTATGATGATATACTAGGAGCCGAGCAGCGAGTAAAACCGCGGGAGTGGTACTTACGCGCTAATCTCCAGAACTAATGTGATTATTTTTTTGGTTTAGGATAGCCTACTTATCGAGGAAGGTTAACCTATAAAATATTACACGACGGTCAACAGGGGCCGAGCAGCGGATGAGACCAAGCAGGAGTTTTACTATTATTTGAAGCTGAAGAGTTTGTTTAAACGCACTAATGTCTAGAACTACTGGTTCGCACCAAATTATTATTTTTGTGTTGAATAAGTCCATGTATCGAGAAAGGCTATACGCTATAAAACATCTCGCTACAATTAATAGAAGTTGAGTAGCAGATAAAACTGTGCGGAAATAGTACTAATATTTAAAGCAGAAGATTTGTTTTAACATGCTAATCTCAAGAACTATTGACCTGCATCGAATTATTCTTTTTGTGTTAAATAGTCCATTTATTGACTACAATCAATAGGAGCAGGTAAAATTGCGTGGGAGATAGCGAGTCAAACTCATTGAGTTATGTAAACTATGATTTATTTATTTAAAACCGTAATATCTCACGAATGAAAAGTCATAAGACTAAAAATGATAAACCATTTTTGTAGAAAATTGTAAGATCTACAATTGTGTCGAACATATTTTAACGATAGAACTTACCGTTTTCGAGAAAAATGGAAAAAACCATAATTTTGACCTTTTAACCTTGAATATTTTTTTACCAAAAGTGAGATCGATGGGGATTTTTGACATTTTGTTTATAATGGTGCACTTAACGTCTATGTCATTTTTCAGCTCTATGCGAATTATGTTAAGGATATTAATTACGCCAAATAAATAATTATGTAAAAGTTTATTTTTCTCCACTCTCCCACATCCCACAAGAAAGCGACCCTTACCATAATAAACTAGACACATTTTATTCATATATCCTGATAATTTCATTTCTGTCCGCCGTGGGTTTTTTTCCCATACATTTTGCCCATTGACCTTTATTTCTAAAGTAATAGGGTTGAAAATAGGTTGATGAGGATTGATGACTCCAGCAAGTCTATAACTAACTCTAATATCTTCAGTGTTTGACATTCGATACTTTCAGTTGATCTAGATATCTTTTCGACGACGACGACGATATATAAAAACACTACATACTTTTTAACATTTCTACAGAAATATCTACCAGAAATGAAATGAACACTTTAATAACTTCACATTGAAATTAATGTAGATTTTCCCAATTAATTACCTAAGTTTTTGTAGAAACCAACCACATCACAAACCAATCAACAAGACTAGAAACACCTATACATGACCTGACTACCTTTTTGAATTTATAGAACAGACAACCCTAAAATAGTGTTACCATTCACTCGACAGTAAATTTTTTCTAGAACTTTCTTGAATAAACCCTAGGTATTCCAATTTACACAAACCTAAACCCAAACACTGTTTTATTGTTTTAATTATATTCTGTGGTCTGTCCAGTTTATTAGATACATACAGGGTGATAATATTTTATTGTGCATGTCTTTGTCGTTTTTTTTTGAACCTTCTTTCATTGTAAAACCCACATTCTGAATTACATTTTTTTAAATTATTAAAAAAAATGTTTACTTTATTGTGCAAATTGTGGGTTTTACACTGAAACTTAGTATTATTAATAAGAGGGTGTCTTTTATGCTCAAAGCCGTTTCATTTTAAAAACTCTTCTTCATCATGTTAAACAAAAAGTAACGTTATGTGAAAGCAATAAAGTTGAATTTACACTGAATGAAAAACACCCTCCTATGCATGTGTGTCAATGTTTTTTTTTAATTTGAATTTGTTGTCGCACTGTTGCTTTGCTCAGTTTGTTACTGTCGGCACTCCAATGAGTACACATACAAAATGTTTGAATTTATTTACTTACATTTTTATTTGCACTTATAACGTGTTGCTATCGTGATTATCTTGTCTCTTAAAATAAAATCCTACTACCCATTCAATCTTGAAAACGCACTCTCAATTTAATTCCAAAATCCCTGGTTAATTCAACCATTTTAATGTAAAAAGTCCCGAAAAAATCACGATAGTAATCACATCAGCATTTGCATAAAGCGAGAGCTACATTACACCGATGCGCACGTTTGATACACGTTTGGATTTATTATGATAATAATTAAGCTATGATATATTTCGACTCATATAATCTATACATAGTATAAAACAAAGTCGCCCATTTTGTCTGTAGTCCCTTCGTATGCATAAAACTTTAAAACTACGCAACGGATTTTGATGCGGTTTTCACTAATAGAAAGAGTATTTTCTCCGACAGGTTTTTATATATTTATTAGCTGAGTTATAGCGATTTATGTCCAAGAAATCAGAAAAAAATCTAATTGAAGATTGCATTTGTGCGTGCGCCGCTTATACCGTTGGATACAAGTAAGAACAATGTATAGCAAAAACATTGGTCTTTATTAGTTCTACAAAAAAGTCCGCGATGACATATATCCAGCTTTTTTATTTAAGTCACAAAAACTACTTTTCTGTATTAAAAAAACATTTAATTCGTTGGGTGATGTTTAACTGGTGATATAACCAATAATACATATATCCTTATCATAATAAGTAAGTTCATCATCACGAGCATTTAATTTAGATTATTTTTGCAGTTTACAGTGTGTTATTTAGACATATAGTTTAGGAGATATCACGATATTAGTATTGCGGCACGGTACGGGCCGGCCGCGGCGGCGGGGGCAGCGTCCCTATAAATAATATTAAAAAGTAGGTACTACGACTTTGATCTATACATATAAGACAAAAAAAAATCTGTACATTACTTAAATATTTTTTCCAAAAACTGATAGGGGGGGCGATCAAAGAAGAGTCACAGAAACCAAAAAACATTTTAATATTTTAAACGCGGTTAAGGGAAAGAGAAGTTATTGTGAATTGAAAATTAGTATCCAATATGTGTTGGTGCGTTGACTGTATTTGTCGAAGTAGCGGGATACACGCAAACGAAGTTGCGCGGGTCAGCTAGTACTCATATAAAATCAAAGTAAAAATATCCTTCTGAACATTATAACCGAACCGTAGTAGTAGTAGAAAGTATTTGTTAAAAGCTGTCTCCTAAAGCAACTTTTCAAATATCAAAATCAACCTACTTACGGTTAAGTGACTTTATTCGACACTAGCGCCACTAGATGCAAACCGTCTGAAATCAGTATTAAAAATATCACGTTTTTACATGAACTACTATTCTTACATGATACTATTATTACATGAAGTCTATTTTGGAATGTTTTTTTTTCTAATAAGTCGAAGTATATCCAAACAAAGAGGCCACGGTATCGATATATCGACGCAGTGTAGTATCGGTGCAGTGTAGTAGTAGCGAGCGTGTAATGTGCGTGGTAGTGGCGCGGCGGGCAGTGACTCGGAGAGCGACGACGCGTCCGCCGCCACCGTCGGCGCCACGCAGCCCGCCCGCCTCGCCGCCAACCATCAGGACCTTGGCTTGCACCGACTTACCTTCCTGGAACAGTAAGTATCGCTAGGCTGGAAGATAACTACTTGACCATCAACCATCAAGAAATGTCGTGGTGGCCCGGAGGTTTAAGACGCCCACTTCTCATGCATGAGGGTGCGGTTTCAAAACCTACCAACGGCAAGTACCAATGTAACTTTTTCCGAGTTATATGTACTTTCTTATTTAGACACCACTGACAAACGGTGAAGGAAACATGAGCTTATAATTTCATCCAGCAAGCGTGGTGGTTAATGCTCAAACCTCTGTGTGAGAAGAGACCTTTGGTCAGCAGTGGCCACTTATATGCTATTGATGTGTGTGTGTGATGCGATGTGATCAAGAAATGCAGGTGTATTTTGTAATGAGTTATATCATGAATACTAGAAGCTGAATGTAGGCGTGATATTAAAAAAAACAACGATGGCTTCAATAATGTAATTAGGGGCTATTGAAATGGTAAAGCAATGCTGTTATTCAAATTTTTGTTTAGTTATAAAGATTGTACAGTGAATAAAGATTAATATTCTACTTAACGGTATATGTAAGGAATGGATGCAGTATAATGCAGTGATATATCATTCTCAGTACTTATAATGACTGAAGAATCGTCCAGAAAAACAGTAGGTAAGTATATAAAAGAAAAGAAAATACAAATATGACAAGTTTTCTTTTTTAAATTATATTAAAACTAGCATGCTAAAGGCACAGGCTTCGCTTGTTGTGTTCGTTTTGATTTACACTTTGTTTTGTTTTTTTTTTTATTACAATTATTATAATATCAAACAAAAACAATACGGCATATTGTTTGTTTGTTCATTGTTTTTTTTTTTCGCTTTTTATCTGCATGTCACGGAAACAGATACACGAATACACACACGAGCAAAGATGTTTTAGGGATGAAGGATGAATTAAAAAAGTAACTGTTATATAGGGTGTTGGATATTTATGTATGTGGTTGATTTTTATACAGGGCGGCATTTGATCATCATGCGGAGAAGAGACGGAAACGGGGCAGCTTATTCTTCAGGAAGAAGAAGGTATGTAATGGTTTACTTGATTAACTTAAGTTACATTAACAGATTAACTTAATTAAGTATATAGTTCTAGTACATAGTAGTAGAGATGTTCCTTATGTCAACTGCTTACGTTAATTGATTTCATATTGTGTATTTAGAAAAAACAATTCTTGAATTTGACTAACTGTAAACATTCCAATTTACGTGATTATCCCTTTTAACAATTAAAAAATCAAAACGTTTGGCGCGCTCTTTGTGTGATCCACAAATCGTTGTTTCGGGTCTGGGTGTCGTATGCATGTGCGTTTGTAAACGCACCCACGACACAGGAGAAATACATAGAGAAAGGCAACGTTTTTATTGAAAAAAAAAAATGCTAATGGACCAATCAAATTAACTGTTTATAAGACCCATATATGTCTCGTATGAATTAAAACAACATGCGCGTTACCCGCGCTCCGTAAATAAAGCGATGGTAATGTTCAACGTGTTTAGGACAAATCTCGCAAGACCGCGCATGCGTGGTCCGCGGCCTGCTCCGGCGGCGACTGCGACTGGTGCGGCCGGGCGCTCGCTGACAAACCTGCTTTATATTGCGACAGTAAGTTTATTACTTTATTTAGGTATATATGGAGATTCAGTTGCCATCACAAAATAGACTTTATTTATTTTGTTTTAAAGGCCCTTGTCGTACTAGAACGGAGTGGTGGCGGTTTTTAACCGCATATTTTTGTGCAATAAGAAACCAAATACTCAAGTTTTGACCCATGATAAATGATATTTATTTTTGCAAATAGCATTGTAACAATTTTCACATCAATCTCTTAAATAACTAGATGAGGCCGGCATTTCCTATCGGACTACTCTAAGAAGAAATACCGAAACAAACTCAAAATCATGCTTGATTTTCAATACAATAAAATGAAATGTTACGCGGTTAAAAACCGCCGCGGTTTTACTTAAGTGCGATCGTGGCTAAAGACAAAGTGCAAACGTGCGGATATTTTTGAATCTGGTACAATCCAAATAGTTGCTATTCGTTAGTAAAGCACTCATGTTATAGGAGAATTAAACTTTAATGTAATATTAAATGGTTTTAATTTCAGATTGCACGAAAACGGTGCATCAGAACGTGTGCAAAGATTACTTCGACTGCAGTAAGCCAAAAGCTTCAAAGGTACATATTATATTTATAATACATTTAAATAAAAATCTTCAAACACAAACTATCCAAAATCTATACATATAATAAAATTGTAGAAAAGTGCTGTCTGTACATTGAAAATAAAAATAAAAAAAATAGCAGGGGTTATTGTTATATCGATGTCGAACCCAAAAATGTAATTAACTTTTTTTTTGTCTGTTTGTCTGTTTGTCTGTGCGCGCTAATCTCAGAAACGACTGATCCGAGTTGGATGCGGTTTTCACGAATATATTGTGGTATGCTTAAATTTACATTTAGTGTTTGTTTCATGTCAATCGGTTCATAAATAAAAAAGTTATGTCAAATTAAAGAATCACGTCGAACACTATTCTATGCTTATACCATTAATCTCCGCAACTATTTGACGGATTTGGTTGAAATTGGTACAAATATAGTTTAGAACCTTAGAAAGGGCATAGGATAGATTTTATTTCAAAAAATAAAAATAAAAAATAAATTTATTCCGGACATACAGCGCCATTTATTGTTCAATTCGTACTTATAGTACGGAATTGAACAATGTCGGGCGGTTCCTATACTCTGTAGATAGATGGCGTTGATCGCGCAATGGTGTCATCACAATTGTTCAGTTCATGTTATTGTTTTAATTCATCGAAAAAAGTAAATAAATAGTAAAAAGGTATGAAAAAAATAATATCAATATAATAAAACTTTTAGAACAAAGAAAATGCCCGAACGGAGTATAGATAAATAATCCGAGTTGTCTTTATCCTCGATAGATGGCGTTGGGATCGAAATAGATCGCGCTATGGTTTCGTTACATTCATTTGGTTGGGTATCGGCCGAGCGCTTCGATACTGTTGTGGAAATAGTGTACTATAAGTCGTATGATTATTTGTCTGCAGTGGTCCTGCTGTTTCGTATATTCTAAATTGGTTCGTTGTATTTGTCTATTAAAAAGTTTTATTGTTGGGTTGTCCTGGTTTTCTGGTTAAATTATTTAACGTAGGTTTAGTTTGATATATTTGGTAGTTAGTTTGTTTTATAAAATTGTAAGTCTATAATTTATAAATTAATTAGATTTAAGTCGTTTCTTTTAAATTATTTAGTTTAAGCTTGGTTATTATAGCATTGAGGATAGGTTGTAATATAATTTCTTTTTTAATTGTTATAATTTCGTAATTCGTAGCTTTCTTTAATTCTTTAGTTTTAAGTTAGTTTTCATCTTAAGTTCGGAAAGATTATAATATTTCTTTAGTTTAAGTCCGTTTTTAAACAATTTTTTCAATGCCCTAAGTGAGTATACATCTATTAAATTCAAACGCAGAGCTCATTATGTTGATTTTTGAGGAGTTCCCTAGAATATCTTCCACATCTCATTTTTGAAGAGATCCCGCGAAATCGGGAACTATGTGGTTAAAACCAAAAATTTGCCGGAAGTCACTATTCCACGCGAACGAAGTCGCGGGCTATAATAAATCTGTAGAAGGGTCAATTCTGTTCATTGAAAATATAGAAAAATAAATAGCAGGGTGTTACTGGATCGATACCAAACCCAAATATGTGATTATTATTTTTTTGTGTGTCTGTCTATATATGTTCAGGCATCACGTGAAAACTAACGGTTTGATTTCGATGAAACTTGGTATAATTATATCTTATTATCCTGGACATAAAATAGGTTAATTTTATCCTGGAAAAATACGTAGAAAAAAATCTTTATTTTTCAGTTTTATTCTGCTCAACAGCAGTAGCTCAATAGAGGGATCTCCTTAATTATTATGGGCCTCGCCGTATTTGGGTCCAATAGATATTTATAAGATGTCATTGTCAGAGTTACTCAAAATGGAGAAATAAAACTTCCACGCGAAGACCGACATCCGCGCGGACGGAGTCGCGGGCAGAAGCTATACCTTAAATATAAATCATACGAACATAGACTTTATTTCTAAGAGAACAAGGGATAATTTGCAACGCCTGAAAAAGGCTGTTAAGCTGCACATAATATTTAAATTAAGACCTGTAATACCTTAACATGCAAATAAAGAGTTTGAGTTTGATATTCCTTCAGAAAATTCAAATTTCAAGTTAAAATCATGCAAAAGTAAACCTTATTTCAATAACCATAAGATCAACATTTCTTTAATTCTTCAGACATCAGTCGCCAAGTCGCTGAGCGCCAACAGTGGTAAGAGCAGCAAGCGTAGCTCTGTCTCCAGCCAATCACAGAACACCAATAGGTAAGTACGCCATCTATCTTTCGAGTTATGAACTAAATACTAAGGGGGAGTTACTTGTCGCTGTTTCTTATTAATTGTTTTTCAAATCTCAATGAAATGAACGTATGTTATTAAATACCAGCTTTCAAGAATGCTGAGCAAAAAGGTTATTATGTTCATAATAACCTTTATTTATGCCTATATTAAGTGTCTTTATCCACTGAGAAATTAATGCAAATGCATAAAGGTATAAAAATCTGCAAACTATTTAAATCGCTTGTATTAGATAGTCAAATGCGTTTCTCAACTTACGAGCATATAATCAATCTAGACGAATACAGAAGCAAAATTCAATGTGCACTTCATGCTTTGTGCATACAAAAATCGAGTGCACAGTCTCACAACGTGTGTGATCCACAAATTGTTATTTCTGGTCTGATTGTCATGTGTCCGTGAACTTGTATATTTGTAAACGCACCGACGTCACAGGAGAATAATTCTGATGATTATATTTATTATCAACAGTCTATAGCAGGCCGCTATAGACTTACTCTACAAATGAGGAGATGCCACAATATCCACACTCAGCAGATCGGTATGAGAGCACAATGCTGTTTGGTCTGCGAAAGCACGCGCGACTTTTTGTTTTGTTATTGTGATAAAAATAAAACTAATGAGTATACAAAAAATGTTTCTTTGGGAAAGTTGTTTGTAATCATGAGTACAATCACGTGTTTAAATATCGTTCACTAATTACCATTAACCCTATATAGGTAAAATTAGTTCTGAGATTTGAACAGCAATAACCCAAGTAGAAGCGACAAACCATCCCCATATAAATTCACAAATAAAAACAAGATTTGCAGAATGCGTAGTGACATATGTACGGCATATATTTTGCAGCTTTGTACTTGATTGCAACCGTTGAACCGTCGGTGACACGCTGATGCATTTTTATTGTTTTGCGTGCGATAATGATTGATTGATTAATATTAATATGCAATTATAAATTACGGTGTAAAGAGTTTTTGTAATGTCGCTTTTGGTTTTTGGTTTAGAAAAATAATTCTAATATTAAGAAAAGTTTTTTATAGTGCTGTCCTTAAAATATATCGATATTTGCAACTCATCAGATAAAATCAAAATAAAATTATGATATAATATTTAACTATACACAACATTAACAGAATCTAGAGTAATTATCATAATTAAAAAGTTAATAATAACTTTAAAATTTTATTGATATCGATTAAAAAGTATCGATTTAAATCGATATAAAATTTACTCGATTACATCACTTACGTAAGTAGTGCTTCTAAACCATCTATCGAAAGTACTCGATTCTTTACACCTTTACGATTCGAATAGCAATACAGGAGAACATATAGGTTCGTTATAACTCAGTGTCATATAATATAAGAGATACACAAGGTGTTATTTATTATACTATTAATTTTTTTTTAATATTATATTATTATTATTTACACCACAGATTATATACTGTACAGATAACTCACACAATAATTTAGAAAAAAAACGTAAAGTTTCATAAATAAGCATGTTCTTAATACGAATAGACATTGCATTTTAACTAAAAAAAAAAATAATAACACCATAGTACCTTATAACATAATAAGCACTTATTTTTTTTAAATTTAATAACAAATTATGATCCGAAATTAAAAAGAAAATTAGAGTGCATGTAGTCAGCAGCGTTTAGTCGGGTTGTTTTCCAAACAAGGTTTCACTTTTGCTGAACTACTCTTAGTACCGACTGAAGTTAGTTCTCTGTATAGTTCATAATCTGTGCGTTCTATCGATATTATATTTTGCTTCGTTCTCTAGCTATTTATTTAATCTCTGTATATAACTTCGACGTCTGTCAGCTACTTCTATGCTATGTTAATTTTCCTGTAAGCTATGAACTTCGTGTTTTCGTTGGTTCTTACATTTTTATTTTTTCGGTGAACGGAATGTTTTTTCTTATAAGTATCATTGGTTTGTGGAGATGTCGAGGTGGCATACTAAATTAAATTATTACTCCTAAAAATCCACTTAACATCATGCTATTACAAATTTTAGTTTTCAATAATTGGCCCTTATTTTTATTTTGGTACGAAACGAGCTTATTCTTTCACAAACACGTACACATCCTGTGTAATTTTGATTTGATTAAAAATTCCAAATTCGATATTTGAAACTGCAACCTCGTAGTCTCCACTCGCGGTACTGGCCAACACTGGCCACGCACACATATGTACACGTGTGTTGTATTGTCGCGGCACCCACACAGCAAGAAGTCCGGATGCTACTCTCCGTGGCGTCGCGTCGCAACAAAACTCGGCGTGCAGTAAGTCGCAGGAATGCTGCCAACAAGCTGCCTATTTCTATCTCTCTCATCCATACATACATTCACATACATCGTTGTTTGTTCTCTCTGTCTATCTGTTCACTTGTTTGTGCGGTTGTGTACTCCTGGTAGGGCGTGGGTGTTCAGGGTCGGTTAGATATGTGATGATAATTCTGACCTAAAAATGGTCTCGATGTTGATCCAAGATCCAAAACTTGATCGCCATTTACGTCATCTTATACGCAGATTTTGTAAACATCTTTGTAGTGTCGCTAGCCAGAAGTAAATTGTTGCTTGACACTAAATATTCTGTTAACAAAAAAGCTAGAGCTAAGCTAAACCACCTTAAAACATAAAATAAAATAAATAGCGAGGACATCAAAGCACAGTATTGTAAAATACACCTTAACAACCAATTCATAAGACGTATTGTTGCACAGCATAAAACGAAGGTCATAACTTCACTAGCTTCGAGAACACCGCGCATTCACACATCGAAGTTTCTTCTAGAATATTCTCGATTCATCCACCGATGCCTTACTTGTGTATCTATCTGTCAAGACGGTAGTTTGAGAACTTCTATTTGAAATTGTTGTAGCACTTATTCAATACGTTTTGTTATTGTTATTTATCAAAGTTATGCTGGTGATATGTTCTGTTTTTTGGTTTTTTTTTAGGTCACAGGTTTCTGTTTTGAGGTCTTGTAATGCGTGGTCTATTGAAAGGGATATAATTTGGCGCAAAATAAACATTTCTTTATGAACTAAAATCTGTACCCTTAGTACGAGTTTGCTTTACGTTTAACGAGATCAAAAAGAGAGCGCAGTCGGCGCTCTGAATGGTTGGTTAATTGGGACTGCCAATCAGAGCACCGAACGCGCAAACTTGTACTAAGGGTACTGTAGTATAAACTTTTTTGAAGACGGAATTGAAATTATTATGATTTGAACAATTCATGTCTGATATTTTAAGAGACTTATAAAACTAAAAATAATTAAATAATGATATAATTAAGTGCAATGGATTTGTTTTCTTCACTTGTTTAATAAAACTAAAACATATTTACTTATTACTGGTCTGCTATGACTCACATAACTACAAACAGAATGCTTTAGTTTTAAGAAAATTGGCCATTACAAAGAAAACTTTAATCTCTCTTCAATAGAACACGTTTTACCTCGAAACAGTATGTAGAAATTTCTTCGAAGCAGCAACGAAGCTATCTTTGATTATATCTTTTACTTTTTAATTTACTTTTTTAATTCAAAATTCTGCATGCCACGTGTATTGTGAGTTTCTACGCTTCTTCTTATTATTTAGGCTTTGCTGAACTTTAAATATAAGAGTTAAATAAATTGGAGTTAATATTGTTCTGTGTAAGAGTATTTGAGGTCCACACTGTAATGTCTTGTCGCGTCGGTTGATTTGACCCTGTCTGCCTTTTGATTTTATTTTTATAGGATGGTAATATGGAACAATTATGTCAGTTTTATTTTGAATATTAAAATATGAGTGTATACAGGCTACTTTTTATATAGACAGCCTAGATTTATGTAAGATTGTAAGCTATGAAAGGGACATTCAAATCCTTTAGTTAAGAAATATGTATTGGCGTTTAAAATAACAAAAAAAAAACATACTTTAATTTTTATCCCAAGAGAAAAAGTAAGAAATTTGATTTATGCCACTAATCACAAGTAAACATGATTGTTCTGTGTTGCCATCTTCAAGAAAACTTTTCCTCTTTATTACAAGTGGTAACACTGCGTTTGTATTTACAGCACCAGCCACATCTACAATGACGACAAAGATGGCTCCGACCACAAACACGACCAGAGCAAGTAAGTGTATTGTTTTCTAGAAAATGGATAAAACTAAAGGGGTCCGTTTCCCAATTAGTTTAGTTTTAACTCAATCCTCTTACCAGAGAATACACAAAACTAAAGGCGGTACGGAGGCACAATTGTCTCGCCAATCCTAATTCCCAATCCCTAAAATTCCTAAAAGACCGGCAACGCACTTGTAACCCCTCTGGTGTTGCGGGTGCGGGTGGTGTCGATTGCGTGACGATTCGCAAGTGTCGGTTATTCCGCTTTTGAATTATTGTGTTGTGTACGAGAATCTGTACTAAAAAAAGATTTGGTAACTGTCAGATAGCTAAAAATAGATTTCAGACTTTATTGCAAAGTGATTAAGGTATAAAATCCAATACAAATAGAATTATAATCTTGAAGTTTTACATCAAACATTAACAAAACCTTTTCTCAATCCCCAGCGCATCAGACGACGCGGGTGTATCGGAATGGCCTGAAGTATTCCTGACTCCGGAGCAGCTCGGAGACGAAGCGATACGTCTCGGACTGGGCGCCTGCGAGCCGGATACCTGGGCCGCCGGGGCGCCTAAGGGACTTGCCAAGTAAGCTAATAATAATAATATGTTCTTTTAATGTGAAAATATTGGTCTAATCTGGCTTAAATATGTCGTAATAGGCTTTAAATTGATTAAAACTACTCTATTTCAAAACTAAATAATAAGGAGATAATGATCAAAGTTTAGGAGTGGTAGCAAATACGTCATTAGAAGTGAAGTCATGCGATATTTCAAATCAATATATCTTAGAAAGACAAATTAAATCTAATAATTTAAACTTTTCATCATATCTAATAATTTTCTCTTTTCCATCCTTATCCTGTTTTGCTAATATTATTTTATTATGTTTCCAGACAACTTGGCGACAGAGAGACAAAGCGACAGGAACACATCTACGAGTTGATTCTGACGGAGAAACATCATTGCCTGACCATCAGGCTTATGCAGAAGGTAAATGATTGATTTATAATAAAAAAATACATAATTTAATCTGTTCGTTAATAAGTTACTTAGTTTGAGAACGACGAAATTAAAAGTATCCTTAACCAACTAGCATGCATGAAAAGACTGATGACTGTTGATGAAGTGAAATTAAGTGTGAAACATTCCAAAGCAATTGGTGTGCTATTGTCTCGTGTCCCCCATGGGAAACAAGTATGAGGTTAACTATACATGTATGAGGTTCTTGTATACTTCACTAGGGGATCAAACAGACAGTAATTTTATCTTCAACTAGCCATCCGCCCCAGCTTCGCATGGGTGCATTGGTGATATAGTCAACATGTATGTATTATACATATACCTTCCTCTTGAATCACTCTACAAATTACAAAATAAAACCGCATCAAAATCCGTTGCGTAATTTTAAAGATTTAAGCATACAGACAAACAGACAAAAATAACGACTTTGTTTTATACTATGTAGTGATTTTGTTTGACTTACAAAATTGCCTTCGTGTTCTAAACGAAATAAATGATTTAAGTTTGACTTACGGCGCATTCAATAACCTACCTATCGGTAGATTTGCCTACCAGCAGTAGAATTTGGACACTTTGTATGGAGCTTATGTCAAAATTCTACCTCTGGTAGGCAAATCTACCGATCGGTAGGTATTGGAATGCGCCGTAAATGAGCTTACCGGAGCCTCATCCTATCTCCAAATTACCAATCCTCAAATCCCTAATCCCCTAAAGTCACATGTAACTCTTCTGGTATTACTAGTGTCCATGGGCGGCTTGACTGCTTACCATCAGGAGATCCGTCTACTCGTTTACCGGCTTATCCCATGACAAAATAATTAGTCATTATAAAAATTAAATGTACTATCCGTCTCCTCTCCAAAGCAATTAGTCATTATAAAATGTACTATCCGTCTCCCCTCCCCGGTTTATCCCATAACAAAGTTATAGAATGTACGTTTGACCGCAGATGTTCGCGGAGGGCATGGTCCGCGGCGCGGGCGTGTCGGCGGCGCAGGTGTCGCGCATGTTCCCGCGCGTGGACGAGCTGTGGGCGCTGCACGCGGCGCTGCTGGCCCGCCTGCGCGCCCGGCAGGCCGCCGCGCCCGCCGTCGCCACCATCGCTGACATACTCTGTGATACGTTCGCGCCGCCTGCCCATCATAAATTGAAGGCGGCTTATGGTAATTTAGTTTATGAATTATTCGCATTTATTGCATTGGTCGAGCGGTCGTAAGTGCGCCTGCCAGACAAGAGGTCTCGGGTTCGATTCTCGGGTCGAGCAAAAGGTTAAATTCTTGCCTTTTTCATATTCTCAAAATTTCTCAGTAGTAGCACGGAGTCTGAAATTGTGCCCGGTATATGGCAATAGGCTCTATTACATGGGACTTATAACAATAATGGTGAAAAGTACCTGTACATTGTATAGCGGCATTACGTGTCATAATGTACACCTCTACCTACCCCTTCGGAGAAAAAAAGCGTGACGATAAAAAAGATGGATCTTATTGTCAACAATTTAGAGTTTAGTTTACTATGCACGCTAAATATTGATCGTTCCAACAGACATAGATTCAGGCTTACAAGAACTTATACTATGAACTTATAGGTACTTAACTTATAAATATTGTACTTTCTTCTACAGGCGAGTTCTGTTCCCGCCACCGCGACGCAGTGGAAGTGTTCAAGGAGTGTTGTACGCGGGAGCCGAGACTGTCGCGGTTCATCAGGAAGTGTCAGCAGAACCCGTTGTTGAGGAAGAAGGTATGGATAGCTTTGAATTGGAGGCGTTTTTATTGCAGAGAAAGGCTTAGTGGGTTTTAGATATCGATAACTCTCTGTAAACTCACATACAGAGATTCTTAAGTCTACCATTGAAAGTCACAAACCGGCTTTGAACAAGTTTGTGGTCAGAATTTCTTTTAAACCTTGGAATGAGGTATCTTTCCTCAATTTTCTTTACCAACTCCATTAAGAAAATTATGTTGCAAACCGCATCAAAATCGGTTAAGCCAAAAGCGAAATAATCTCGCACATTACAGGTCAAACTGAGAACCTCCTATTTTTGAAGTCGGTTAAAAAGATAGTACCAAATGCAAACTTAATGTTTACCCATCTACATCAAATTATATAACTTTTTTTTTTATATGTATACAGGGTGTCCCAGAATGCGTGCTATTCGTAGCCCAACGTCTAACAAAGTACCCGCTACTGTTGGAACCACTCCTGAAGACTGCAGGGGACGACCTCACCGAGCGAGACTTGCTGCAACGAGCGTTGTGCGGAGTCAAGGTAATATATACTTTATTTCTTGTGGCATTTGGTTGTAATTGCAATGAACGTTTGATTGGTTTTTGTAACCTTGTTAATTCAAAACAAAATATATTTAGACAGTCCAGTCGATTGTAATGTTCCAATACTTAAAGAGTGTTTGTCTTATGATGAAGATGTATACTGCAATAATTATACAACAAGCTACATCTTACTATGATAATTTTAAAACACACTTTATTTAAAACGTAATAAGGTTGAAATTCCCTGAATTTCTTTTCAACGTCACGATTTTTATCCCTTTAGAGGTAGGCAGAGGTGCACATAACGGTTGGTAATGCCGCTATACGATGTACACACACTTTTCACCATTTGTGTTAAAAGTCCTATGTAATAGGATGTTAGCCTATTGCCATATACAAGGCACAATTTTCAAGAACTGAAATAAAGCCCAGTAACACTTTGCTCGATAACTCAGAAATCGAACCCGAGACCCCCTGTCCGGCATTCGCACTTGCGACCACCCGACCAACGAGGCACTCGCACTTAACTAAAATTTTAATAAGGTTTAACATCTCTAAACTAACTACATAATTAACAAAATGATGTTGATGTTGTAATATCATTTCCAGGAGATCCTAGTGGACGTGGACAACCAGGTGGCTGCGAAGGAGCGCGAGGACCGTAAACTGGAGATATACCACCGCATCGACGCCAAGTCCTTCGCCAACTTCAGGGGACGCAAGTTCAAGAAGAGCGACATACTGCAGGGGAACAGGAGCCTGAAGTGAGTACACCAACATATCAGACACGTTTTTTTTTTATGTTAAATTGGCCGACGTTTGGCCGCTATCTCGCCTGATGGTAAGTGATGATGCGGCCTACGATGGAGCACGTCTGTCCATAAGCAACCTATTCACTCGGGCCTTGAAGACACCCAGGTTATACCCATCAGGAAACACAGACTCCGGCAAGGAGTTCCACTCCCTAGCAAAAGTAAACACGTTAAGGAATGCTTAAGTTAGATAGGGCCCAGTAGGGCTGATGCCTGACCCGGAGCTGCGGACTACCTAGCGGGTTTACCGGGGCTCCGGCTCGAAAAGCAGGGTGGTTTTTAGTCAGTAAGAGTCTGACACTCCCTCTCGCCTCACCCAAGGCGGGAGAAGTCATTAGATGATTTTCCCCCTCAAAAAAAAGGAGTGCTTAAGTTATATAATATAGGGTGACTGGTAATTAGTGAACGATATTTAAACACGTGATTGTACTCATGATTACAAACAACTTTCCCTAAGAAACTTTTTTTGTATACTCTTTAGTTTCATTTTTATCACAATAACAGAATAACTCAATTTCGCGCGCACGTGCTTGCGCATGATAAACTGTTAGAAGCGAAACGCCCGCGCGCTACGTTATTGAAAGACTAATAGGTATATTGAAACTTTACGCGCTCGTGCTAATGATATTTTGTTTTTCTGATATTTTGTGGTTTTGTTATTGTGATAAAAATACGAAACTAATGAGTATACAATAAAGTTGCTTCGGGAAAGTTGTTTGTAATCCATTAGTAATATTCATATCATAATTTCACTTCAATTTTGGTCTGGAACCAATCAGTAAAAATGCATTAAAAATAATACTAAAGAATTAGTATTTACTCCACATTAAATTAGCTCTTGTTTATGTACCTAACCACAATATAAAATACACCTTAAACCCAACTCACTAAGATTCACTTTCCCAGGTTCGAAGGCGTAGCGACATTGATGCAGGGCCGCAGTAAGATGCAGACACTACTGGTGATAGTACTGACCGACGTACTATTCTTCCTACACGATAACAACAACAAATATACCTTCTTTACGCCTGATAACAAGGTGAGTTGATGCAATTTTATGCTTTATTGTTTAGTGGGTAGAGTCGAAAATCCCCGTCCCAAAACTTCTTTCCTATCATCAGTTTAGCTTGGGTAACGAACTGACTTATCAAATTTAGCGATGATTCTATTGCTCATTAGGCCTTAGTGACAATAGAATCCACTTATTATGAAACGGAGGGAAACTTTCTTTAGAATCTACCTTAGTGTCACGAACATAATTGCTATTGATGTTATTTTAAATTTCCTTCTATACTTTCGTTATTACGGCTTACTTACATATTGTTTGACGAGGTAATCGACTAGTGTCACTGAGAGCTCATAATATACCCACTATTTATCCACACACAACAGTCTACTAAAACATGTCCTCTCTCCTACGAATTTTAGCGGAATTTTGCTGTGCCCGACAGAGTCGTTAATTGGCTAAATACTGTATTTTCTAACACCTATTCGAATTTGGCGCCATAATTTATGGATGCAATAAATATTTGAATACTTGAATACATAAATTAATTCCCTATTATTTCCCTCAGACGGGCGTAGTATCCCTAGTAAAGCTGCTGGTCCGTGAGAAGGCGGGCGCGGAAGGCCGCGGCCTGTACCTGATATGCAGCGGGCCCACGGAGCCCGAGATGTTCGAGCTAAGGGTGCATCGGCCCAAGGACATACAGACCTGGATACAGGCCATCAGGTATGTTGGAGAACTATTAGTTTTTGTTTATATATGGTGTAGAAGCCTCCATACAAAAATATACCAGGGATGATGACTGGGCCAAAAATAAATTATATTATAACAACTCATCAATACAATAAAAATCTAATCACACTCTCATTCATAAATCCATGAAGCCTTAATTTTTATTTTTTCTAGCTAAATTTCTAGAAATATGTCTGCTATTTGTCGCAAACACATATGACGGCATAATAGAGTATTTTACAAAGTTCATAGATAATATCGTTTTTGACGTTTCGAAAAAAGTATTGAATTAGTAGGAAACATGCCTATTCAAGAAAAACCTAATAAACAATCGGATCCACCCGTGCGTTAGCCTCAAAGGCCGTCAGACCAAACAAATAAGGCTCAGTAGGGTTGATGCCTGATACGGAGCTGCGGACTACCAACGGGTTTACCGGGGCTTCGGCTTGAAAAGCACGAGTAGGAACGGGGTGGTTTTTATTCAGCAAGAGTCTGACACTCCCTCTCGCCTCGCTCAAAGAAAACTTGTCGGCATTTTCCACGCTTAAATAAAAATTAAAAATTTAAAAAACCCCCGACATAAAAATTAATTTCCCTTTAAAAGGTAATAAAAGAAAAATCGTACCTAAGAATGTACTAATAATTAAAAAAAATACGTCGCAGGGACCGCAGTAATTATTTCAGACTTATCTACGGTTCATAAGTATCACATGCGAGTGTTAACATCTATATATTAATACGTGATGCAAAATCTTCATATACCTTTTTACGCCTGATTGCAAGGACGTAGGAGCATAAAATTTGGTATGCTTATAGTTTATGTGTAGGTAGAAGTGCAGGACGCTCAATAATAATGCTTATAAAGTACTTCAATAAATGAACATTACACACACATGCATAGTTCTGATCGTATTTGACGCTCAAAATTGAAGACATTGCGATGGTTCGTCTTATATGAATCAGTTTTATAGTTTGTTTGAGTTTGAAATTAAAAATTATCCTTGACGGTATGTTAAGTGGTATTGTAAATTAAATCGTATATGGTCGAATTTCGGCCACTTAGGCGACCACGTTAAAGTAAATTGATGTTTAAGTACTTACAAGAAATTAGAAGTAAGGCGGCGGTGTACATCCGTATGAATGCGGTCCCCCAACGAGACGTATTACGGCTTAATTATTAGTAATTGTTTGTACTTTAAGGTAAGTTTCGATTATTTTCAACTTTTTAAAGGGAACTTAATTTTTATGTCGGGGGTTTTTTAAATTTTTAATTTAATTCCCCATTTTATACTTTTTATCAGTAGGTTAGCGTTAAGTTAGGCTTCTATAGTACATATACTACTATAATTTCGATTCTTGTTAAGTAAAGATTACATCTAAGGTCAAGCTCGTTCGCTTTTTTTGACTTATTATACAGTTTTTGTTTCTATAAGTAGGCTAAAGATTTCGATTGGTGCAAGATTTCAAGTTTATAATAAAACGTGGATTAAACATTTCATATTTATGTTATTAAAAATTGTTTTATTATTTTGGTGTTAATATGTACATAAATCTTTCAATACTTTCAGTGCGGTTTAATTTGAGACCCCATCAGAAGTAATTTGGACCTTCGGCTAATCAGACCGCCCATAACTTTAATACGGCTCAACGCATCAAACATGTCTAAAAGCACTCGGATAAGTTTTCATACGAAAAAAACTATTGAAATTGCATCCGTTCGGGAGTTAGATGCCACAGAGGGCTAGACAGACATACAGAGACAGACAGACACAAACTTATAACCCCGGGTTTTGCGTCGGGGGTTAATAATAATAGTAAAAAAACAGTCGGAGCTGCCCATTGATATATGCTACAAGGTAATTAGAAGCATTATGGCCTTTTCGGTTAGGATTTAATGATTAGAGGTACTTAAAAATTTACAAAAATAATCTTTAAACTTATACAAATACGGTTCATAATCCATTATTTTCCACCAGGGCGGTAGTACAGAGTTGTCCGGAAGAGGTAGAGGAATCAGAAGTAGGAGCGACGGCGCCCTCTGCCGAGGAAAGGCAGCGGCAACTGGACGCCAGGCATGAGAATATAAGACTGATCACTGGTATGTACCTTAGTAATATGAATATACGGCTCATTTTTGACTGAACGCTTTGAATACTTACGACCGTTCGTTCATGAGTAATTTGAGTATATTTCATGCGAATTTCAATCTTAATGCTAAAGAAATAAAGACGTTATTTGGCATAAATGAATGAACGATTGTTTTATAGCGTGTAACTTTGGTCGAAGGAAAGTTTAACCTAACTATGTGATGTCTTTGTCATAATATATGGGATAGAAAGAGATACAAACTGTCTGTAACCTTAGTATGAGTTTGCTTTACGTTTAAAGTAATCGAAACGAAACGCGCGTTCGGTACTCTGATTGGCCGGCTCCAGTGAACCAACCAATTAGAATGCCGAATGCGCTCTCGTTTCTATTTCTTTCAAGCTCAAACTAAGGTAACTGGTACTAATATTTAAAAATATCATGTTTATGTTAAACAATCTCATTTCGACCGAAGTTTCTAGTTGTTATATTGATTGGCACTAATATTATGCATTCAAAATTATTAGGTTTAGATTGCTACAAATTTTACTTCAGTAATTTATTCAAAGAAAGTGGACTGCTTTGAATGAGTTACGTTTAACGCTAAATCGTTCTAGCGGCATAAGAGACTAAACAAATACCAATTTTAATTGCTTTTGAATCTAAGTACACTTAAACTAAAAAAAAAAACATGTTTTGGAATAACAATACTTCATTCTCCACCAATTACATTAGACTTATAACAAAAATAGTAAAAACTGGGTGTACATTGTACAGTGGCATTACATGCCGTGTGCGCCTCTAGCTACCTCTTCGGGGATAATAGGTGTAACATTGCAATACTTCATTAAAAATCAAAATCATAATGATACGAAATATCCAATTCATAGGTATGATCTTTTCTTTTCTATGAGCCATCTATATAACAGATCTTAACCTAAAATCTCTTAAATCGATCTTGTTTTTCATAGACTGTATAACTATATATAACTCTCACTATATAACTAATTTCAAAAACCGTTCAAAAGATTTTAAATTCACTTTCAGTCATAAAGACACTCATTAAACATAAAATAAAAATTTCAAACTAGTTAAATTGAATCCCAACCTTTACAATAAAGTTTACCAATATGCCGCTAGTACGATTAGCAAAACCAATAAAAGAACAACAAACAATGAATATAACATTTTGTTATCGAACAGATGAGACTCCATGGTGGCAAATAGAAGGTGATACAATACTAAGTAATAATGCTTGTTGCATGGCGGCATGTTACGTTACGGTCATACAAAGGCTGTCCTACAGTTCTACACAGGCGACATCTTGTCTAAAAACTCGGTAAAGACTCACCTATAATAAAAAATTAAGTAATAAAATATAGAAATTAATTAAACAAATCATGATTGTAGAATGAGAATGACGTCTTATTATGGTCATCGTCTTATTAGGGACCCAAATAAATAGACAAGCCAAGCTAAATTTTATTTAATCAAACTAGAGCCATGTCTTTTTCAAACAAATACATAACATTTTCTTCTATGTCTATTTTATTGTAATTTTTTGTGAGATATGACAGCAAAGGACCAGACGGATACGACACGGCATTTTTATTTTTGTTTTCAAAACAATATAATACAAAAAGGCTGTAAGCGTGCTGACAACGAGCGGACGGCACGCTTACAGCTTTTTTTGTTTGTCGCTGGGTTGGAGCGGTGCCATTAAAATGTTATATGTCCTCTATTCCTGTTGCATACGTTCGATGCGTGCCATTAAGCCTAGAAAATTAAAAAAAAATATCGGCAAAATGTCGTTTGTTGTGGAACTTTTTATGGTAGCAAACAAAATTTCATTGAGACATTTTAGTGAATTATCAACACTGAAGGCAGTTCGTCTCTGTATGAAACGTGAAACAAAAACCTGTTAATGGTTAAAAAAGCATATCCCTAAGCAAATTAAAAAAAGAAAACGTAACGATTTTCTTCTATGTCAATTTAACCGCTACACCAATTGACATTTTTGTGGGATATGGCAGCAAAGGACCACAATCAGGTGACCCTACCTGATTGTAAGCAATCGGTACCAACCATGAATACCCTAAATGAAAAAAATATATTACAATTTTCTTCTATGTCAATTTAACCGCTACACCAATTGACATTTTTGTGGGATATGGCAGCAAAGGACCAGACGAGTCACCTGATTGTAAGTAATCGGTACCGCTATGGACACCCGTGACACCAGAGAAGTTTCAATTGTGTTGCCGGCCTTTTGCGGGGTTTACGTCATCGGTACTCCACCTCAAATCAGGAAAAGGAACGGGATTGTTTTTATTACTCTCCCTCTCGCCTCACCCAAGGTGGGAGATTCATCATTGGATGATTTTCCCCCTCAAAAAAAAGGGATGGAAGAATTAAGCCACTGGTAACCTCTGGTAACAAAAAGCAAACTGAAAAATATGATATAAGTAACAAAAATATATGGAAAAAATAACAACGATACTAAAATTTGAACAGAATAACTGCTAAAATTGGCTTTATTTCCCAAACGCTACCAATCAGGACAGCCTTTCGACTGACGCACTTTAAAACAATTTATTTACATTAAACTGTGTGGATTAATTTTGTAGATTGACTATCAATGTTTTTGATTTATTCAATGTGATTATATTTTAAAAAGATTATTTGTTAGTTTGTATACCCTTTGCGCACTATCCATTCGTTTGTGTTGCAGATGTATAAATATGTACTTGTATATTAAAATCAAATGTTCTAATAATTGTTAGATAATTTATACCTGTAATTGGGTTTATTAAAAGTAAGCGTCCACAGGCCCGCATCGTACGCATACCGTATAACGTCATCGGTACGCATCGCATGAAGGCATTGCCGATGATGCGGTCCGTACGATGCGGATCAGTGGACGCAGTTGTATGACTTTCTATACAAGACAAACTAAATTGCGTGGCGTGCGATGCGTGTGGTGCGTACGATGCGGGTCTGTGGACGCGTGCCTTTATTGATACATTCTGATCTAAAAGAGTAATAAGTGAATGGAACACCCGTGATTGTTCTTTAGCTCAAATTCAAGCCAAGTTTTACAATGATAACTCTTAATATTGTCTTGTGGATCTCCTTCCTGTGTATTAATGATATGTTTTTCTTTTATATGTGTGTATAACTCAAACAAATCTGTGTATAACACACAATTTTAAACTAGTTATTTTAGACTCTATTGTATCGACTTACAGAACACATGAAAACGAAATAAAATCAAAACTTATTATAATAAAATAATCCATTCACTTCTAACTCTATTAGATACTATATACACGTTCCCCACGTTCTCGATCAAGTATAAATGCTCCAAAATTGTACGCGAGAAACCAACCCTTAATCCCCGACCGCAATATGCCAGAACCGCGGCAGTTTTTAACCGCGTAATTTTGTAAAATAAGAAATTTCATTCTATCTCGCTCCCAACGTTCTCAATCAAGTATAAACGCTCTATAATTGTCCGGAAAACCCGTCTTTAAGGCCCGGACCGCAATATGCCAGAACCGCGGCGGTCTTTAACCGCGTAATTTCGTAAAACAAGTAACATGAATCCTATCTCACTCCCAATTTTCAATACAATGAAATGTTCACTGGTTAAGAACCGGAACGGTTACACCCTAGTACGACCGGCGCATACAAAAAAAATCACAATACATTACCGCTTTTGTCACCACAGAGGCACTAAGGGCTAAGGACAGGGAGCATGCGACGTTACTGGAAGAGAAGATGGCTCTACAGATGAAGATGGTGGGCATCACGGACGAGACGTGGCTCACGCTGCCGCACACAGGTCAGTTGCGTCAGTATCGGTGTCCAGTCTTTAGTATTTTTTCTTTTCTTTTTTTTTGTTTTGTTTGTGTGAGTTGTGCATTGTGTGAATTCATGTATACTGAATAAAAGGCTAGAACTAGTCCATTGAGTTTGATAGCAAATTCGAAAATGTTCAGATTTTCGTCCATAAATCGATTTTTTATTTTCTCAGTCGACAATGGTCGATTATGCAAAAGCTATTGTTTTTCCATTTGGCTCTTAGCATTGTTCTTTTTGCTTTTATGTTATTTTTCGGCAATCAGTCTAAACTTTTTATTGAATCTCTAGTTTTATAGCAAGTCAAAGTAAGCATTCCTTTGCTTTACCATATTTATGGTTATTGTTCATGTATCTGCCTGTCTGTTTCTAAACGCGCCTACAGGCCAAACAATAGATACCCAATCTGCAACGTATCTTCCAATGTGTACAGGTAGCAGCACAGCCTTCCCCGGACTAGTGTTCCCAGACTACGTGCGTCTAGCAGCGCCCTCTGCTGACAAGTACGCGCTGTGGCAGGACGTCTGCAAAGTTGTTATGGTATGTAATTGTTGTTTCGTACATTTTTCGATCGATTAATTTAATTAATAATGAAAGCTCTGACAGTCGCAAATTCATTGTAAAAAGAATTGTTTAATATGGCATAACGTGTAACCAATAGATGGCATAACGTGTAACCAATTCTTCATACATTTACCAGGCCCATTTACCCCCTTCCCGATCACCGATTCCCTAACAACCCTTAAATGCCTAACCTCTAAACGGCAAGGCACTTGTAACGCCTCTGGTGCCTGGAGTGACCATGGGTGGCGAAGTCAGTTTATTTACCGGCTTATACCATAAAAAAATAAATAATACTACATTTTAATATAAGCGATTTTGAAGTTTCAAAAGCCCTTATGTTGTATAATTGAATTTCAATTAATAAAATGTATGTTTCTACAATTTCAGGACGCCTTAGAAGCGAGTAGTGCTCCGTGGCAGAGTGGCGGAGCGCTCGGCCGCAGCACTAGCTCGGCCGGGGAGCGCCACTCGGTCGCGTACGAGAGCCCCGCGCTGCCCAGGCGGGCTGACACCTTCGCTGGATTCGATGCTAACAAGCATAGAGGTATTTTTTTTTAAAAAGAAACGTTGCCCCACACTAGCATTTTCTCCTGTGTCGTGGGTGCGTTTACAAACATACAAGTTCACATACACATGACACCCAGACCCGAAACAACAATTTGTGGATCACACAAAGAATTGCTCCGTGCGGGAATCGAACCCGCTATACCTTGCGTGGCAGCTGGTTGCCCAGCCACCGCACCAACCGTGCAGTCAATGTACGTTGGCTACTTTTGAACAATAGTGTAAAGTTCCCTAATAAAAGGAGGATCCTCCGACCAGGCGAGGTGATCGTGGCGGGCTTTCTGCCCACCTGTAGTTCGTTGGGATTTTCTATCCATGTTTATTCGCATGGAAACTTCATAATAATATGTGCGATACAGTTGATCGTCTATGTGCGACTTCTGTCAACTGTCACCACAACTTCTTTATTTTCTTAAATTTAAATAATTAACTGTTCCGGGCTACGATATTGCTTCACTATTGTAATAATCTTCAAATACAACTCAACCTTCCATTTAAGCCGTGGCAGATAATTTTAGAACACCTTATATGTATATTGCTTAATTCTCATGCCCCTCATTTTTTCATTCAGAGGAAGCCCATTGTAACGACCAGTCACGAGTTGCTGATGAAACAAAATAAATTATACCTGCTTCTCTTATAAATCAGACAACAATGGAAGTTAATACGATAATTTAAATTCCAGTGTCAAACGTAACGCTCCGTATGTCGACGGACACGCCGACGGAGGGCGGCGAGGCGGAGGCGGACAAGGCGGGCGAGGGGGGGCCGCCCCCCCTCAGCGGGGACGCCGCGCTCAAGCTGCAGCACGCCATCTACACGCTCACCTGCATCGTCTGGCAGCAACTCACTACCATACACAGGTCACTTGCTGGTTATATTACAATAGGGATAATGTTGGGGCATGAAACTTAAAAAAAATATATATAGTCCGTCCATTAGGTATTAAAAAAAAATATTAGACACGTATTTTTTTTATTGTCATATAAGATAACATTACTTAGATAAAAAGAATCAAAGTTTAGCAGCGGAAGCAAATATGTCACTAATGTGTATAAAATGTACCTAAAAGTAACGTCACGCGATATTTGAAATCGATAAAATATCTTCGGAAGTATTTGTTTCTGGAAGAAAATAAAATCTATTTCTCGACATAATTCTACTAGTTTCAAGTTAAGACAAGGATTCATAGTAATAAGCTGCATTGTGTGACTAATGGTAGTTTTTAGTTACATAATGGTAAGGCTTGTTGGAGAATTATGCCCATAACAGTATTCCAATTTTTAGACTTATAAATCGATATTACGTTTTCATAACGCCGTTAGATTCAAGCCATGTTAGCCCATGATCATAAGCAACATGTGCAAAGCGACATTTACTTACAACAACAATATTTTCTTACATACGTTTTCTCGACACTTGCAGCCTAGAAGCGCAAGTGAGCGCGTGGCGCTGGCAGGGCGGCGGCGGGTCGCGCACGCCCGACTGGTCGGACGCGCAGCTGGAGGAGCTGCGCCACGCGCAGGCGCGCCTCACGCGCGACCGCGCCGCCTTCGACGCGCAGCGCGCCGCCGACCACGCCGCGCTTGCTGCAGGTAACGTACTAGCTACGACGTGGAATGACGCTTGTATTACGTTTTGATGTGTGAGTAAGGGGACCGGAGATCTAATCCCCCCATTTCCAATCCCCAATCCCCAAAACCCTGTCTCAATATGACCGACAACGCACTGGTGTTGCGAATGTCCAGGTAACCTACTACGACGTGAAACAACTGTTTTATGTTTTGCCGTGCGAGTAAGGGGACTGGAGATTTAATCCCCCTCATTTCCAATCCCCCAATCCTCAAATCCCTGTCTCAATATGACCGACAACGCACTGGTGTTGCGAATGTCCAGGTAACCTACTACGACGCGAAACAACGCTTGTTTTATGTTTTGCCGCGTGAGTAAGGGGACTGGAGATCTAATCCCCCACATTTCCAATCCCCAAATCCTCAATCCTTAAATCCCTGTCTCAATATTTGACTGCACGGTTGGTACGGTGGCTGGGCAACTGGCTGCCGCGCAACGGGTAGCGGGTTCGATTCCCGCACGGAGCAACTCTTTGTGTGATCCACAAATTGTTGTTTCGGGTCTGGGTGTCATGTGCATGTGAACTTGTATGTTTGTAAACGCACCCACGACACACGAGAAAATCCTAGTGTGGGGCAACGTTTTTTAAAAAATAAAAGAAAATAGGTTATCGGACACCTAATCTCCCCATTATTAGAACTTGAGACGGGATATTTACCATCTTTATTTATGGCGATGAGTTTCCGATATTTCATCCGTGATAATGGCGCTTGCAACAATGCCGAAACATGGTAAATATCCCGTCTCAAGTTCTAATAATAGTGTTAGTGACCGTGTCAGTTTAAAAACTTATAATCCCCCCATTTTCAATCTCCAAACCCCCAATCTTCAAATCCCTGTCCCTCAATATGCCGACAACGCACTGTTGTTGCGATCGTCCACGGGCGGCGTGATTGGCTTTCCGTCAGATTATTCTACACTATATAATAAAATAATTTGATACGCAATTAAAAACGTTACGCATTACGTTACAGAACGCCAACAGCTACAAGCCGCGCGACAAGAGTTGGCCGAGCAACAGAAGGACGTAGAACAACAGAGGGAGAGGCTCTTCAGGCGACTCGAGCGGTTGCAGCAACATGGTAACTATACTCGTATACTTCTCATAAGTCAATAACGTTTCTCATATCTTTGATTAGATAAACGGCTGCTTTGTACAGGTGAGGCATTGTGTCCGTGTGTCCATAATTCAGCGATCACACGGACTAGTACCGCAGCACAATGGCTGACAATTAGCTTATTATTATTCTCTTCAAATTAATCTAGTAGACTTTTGAAATTGCTGATCCGGAGCTGCAGACTACCTTGCAGGTTTACCGGGGCTCCGGCTCGAAAATCAGGAGTAGGAACGGGTTGATTTTTAGTCAGTAAGACTCTGACACTCCCTCTCGCCTCGCCCAAGGCGGGAGAAGTCATTGGATGATTTTATTTTTTTATAATGTCACACCTTTAATCCCCGAAGGGGTAGGCAGAGGTGCACATTATGGCACATAATGCCAATGTACACCCACATTTCACAATTTATGTTGTAAGTCCTCCTTAGAAAAAGGAGAAGAATGGATGATTTTCCCCCCTTAAAAAAAGGCTTCTGAAATTTATTGTATTTAGTGCTATAATTGTATGTGTGTATTATAATATTGTATTGACAATTTATATTATTTCTGCAGCCGGTGGATCCCAAGAGGAGATAGCGAGTGTGGGCACTCTGTCGCCGGACTCTAGCGTCAGTGACACTACGCGGCGGAAAGAACCCAAGTGGCGAAGTAAGTTACTTTAGTTACATTTTACAACACTCATAATATAACGTGATGGTCTGGAGGTTTAAGATGCCCGCTTCTCATACAAGAGGGTGGCTAGATTATTTAGAAACCACTGATAAATGGTAAAGCAAAACATCTTAAAGTAATTTGAGCTTACAAATTCTAAAGATAAGTTTGTAACCACTTATTCAAATTGATCAAACGTGGTGACTAATGCTCTATCCCTTTCCGTGTGAGAAAAGACCTGTTGGTGTAGCACCATAGTTGAGTTCAGGTTAATGACTGCATGGTTGGCGCGGTCGCTGGGCAACCGACTGCCGCGCAACGTGTAGCGGGTTCGATTCCCGCACAGAACAACTCTTTGTGTGATCCATAAACTGTTGTTTCGGGTCTGGGTGTCATGTGTATGTGAACTTGTATGTTTGTAAACGCACCCACGACACAGGAGAAAATCATAGAGTGGGGCAACGTTTAAAAGATAAGAAGAAAACGATTATAATAAGTCATAGGTGTAGCCAGGGGTTCAACCATCCCCCCCCCAAATGCGTACCTAGACATTACAGAGCGTTATTTTTCTAGTTAGCATAGTAGCTGTTTGGCAATGGTCTCTTACCTTTTTTTTTTGGTCACACATTTCATGGGTCGACTTTCTTGAACCCCTCCCGAAACTAAAACCTGGCTACGCCTATGTAATAAGTAACTCCCCGAAACTAAAACCTGGCAACGCCTATGTAATAAGTAACTCATGATATTTATGTTCCATTCCCCAGATAACCGCGGCTCGACGGGCTCTGAATCGTCAGTGTCGGCGTGCAGCGCCCGCGTGGGCGTGCTGCCCCCGCCGCAGCTACTGTCCGCGCAGAACGAGACGCGCGCCACTGTACACGCCTCCGCTATATCGGTGCGTTGGATTTTGTATTCTATTGATAAAGCGATAAGGGTGAAATTCTGTTAACAACCTTATACCTTAAGCAACCTTATACCGTATAAGGTATAAATTGTGAAATATAAATTGTGGAGGTAATTCAATGTTCTGTACTAGTAAGTATTACGAGACACAAAACACTGCTATATTGCTTAGTTAGCACTTAGTGTTCTATTGTTAAAGGTATAAGGTTGAAAACCTATTGAAGAAGGGGATAGTTGGTATTTGTACCTTAGATTGTCCGTTTTTATGACGGGTTGGTCTACCATTACAACATAACTGGTTAATCTGATGACTTTTACCTATATTTTCATTTTAACTAAAAATCACAGTTTACTTTCGTAGATTCATGGAGAAAAGCATTACTATATAGTTTCTCTACGCGGCTTCTGCGCACTCTGCTCATGATGAACAGTCCCTCTGACTCGAAACTAGTAGAGCTTTTCCCAATTTTTGTACGTGAGTCAACCATGATTTTTAATTAATTTAGTAGGTCTCACGATAGTTATTATAGAAATATACTTTCATTTTGCTTGAGATCTAAAACTACTTAAAACAATATATAGAAATTTAATTTTAATTTGTGTTCCAGCAAATGGTAAAACAGCAGCTGCCGCTGAAGCTGGCGAGCGGCAAGAGCCAGCAACCCCCGCCCGGGTACCATCGCCTGCACGAGTCGCCCAGCGAGGTCAGTACCGTGCTAGTGTACATTGGTAGCCCAGTAGTTATAAAGTCTCTGACATTCAAATAAATTAGACAAGTAGTTAGACAATAAATTTCTTAGAGGTTAGGAATATAATTGTTATCAAGTCCGGGAAGTCTCAGCTTTTTCATAGTCCAAATAAGTTATTAAGATTAGAATTGCCTATACATAAAAGGATAAAAGTATTTGAAATGGTGGTAGCTAAGTTCGTAGCAGTTTTAGTGAAACTATTCTGCATAAAGTGGTTTACAAATATGAATGATGCGTCGTCGTCATCGTCTTTCATGAAAACAATTGATATGAATAAGCGACAGAGACAATGAGACAGTTCAAATTCATACATAGATTTTTTGTATGAAAAATATTACTCATAATCAATCCTTTATTTACTATATTGTAATCATCAAACACAACACTAACTCCCATTACATATAGAATTGTTAACTTATTTTGAAACGTAGATTTCTAAGAAAAGAAGTAGGTATGTGCTTAAAATATTGATGAAATCTTATTTTCTGTTCTAGAAACTTGTCATTGTGTTATTTATCTAAACTATTTGAAAATATCTACTAACTGTTAGCATAGTGTACTGAATAATTTAGTAGAACTATAAAAAATGTTTACTCATGTAGAATCGACATCATGTATTTTCGTCTCGCTTTCACAATAATTATCATTATTTCATTAATAATTATCATTATTATTATTTCGATTGGTAGTGAAGTTAGCAGCGAAACAGATAAAATGGTTGGTAAATGTTGCAGGATGTCGAGTATCCGAACGTATTTTAGCGCGAATTTATGTCTTACTGTAAGTAAATAACAAATAACTCCAGTAGATACATTATATACTGTTGTACTTGTATGAGTGTATGTGTTAGTTTGATGTAGACCGACGCTTAGTTAGACACACCTCGATTTGTTCAATCCTCGATACTTTTAATTGTTTTGTAAATTCCTTGATTGATAAGTGTAAGAAATTGTATTTAAGAAGAAGATTTTTCTCTCCATATTTGAGAAGTCAAGAATATAAGTGGATTTGCATTGTATACAAATTTATAAAATGTATATTATGTAAGATTTTTTTTTTGTGTTCAAAAATCTTTTTATAACAACTATCGTGAGACATACAAAATTAACTAAAAAATACGCGTAAATTAATAGACAAAAGCTAAGACTAGTTTCGAGTCACAGAGGGATTTTCATCATGAGCAGCGTGTGTAGACGCGGCGACGTCACGCAGCCTACTGTCGTATCGCATCGTAAGATGTGTGACATTGAAGGGACAACTTTTTTTTTTTTGAGTTAAGGGAGATCGGATAAAGGTCATAATTTAATAATTATATATTTTCAATGGATAAAAGATTTGACTACTAAGCCTAATAAATATGTCTACGCACAAGCTAAGTTAAGAACTTAGGGATGTCCTTGTATTATTATTTTAATTAAATTGGATTTAAGCACCTTATGCAATAAACAAAATTCAAATGATAATAATAAACCCACAATTTTTCTACTTATAAGCTACCACCCAGCTTGTAATACTAAGGATTGTCTGTCTGTCTGTATATTGTTACACGCGCAGTTTGCTTCCACAGACTATTTCTTCAGTACTCGATGTGTTTACAACCATTTCGTCTGTTCCGCTTTTGATGTTAGAGCATGCATGCTTTCGATATTTTTTATCGATATATTTTACTTTGTATACAGTCTTGTTTTGACGGATATATCAAAGCAATGGATGTTTTACATGATAAGTTGCAGGATTGTAATTTTTAAGATTATTTAGACATCATTGATATACGAAACCTAAACCTACAATCTCAAATAATAAAGTTTGAAATCGCTATATCTCTGGCGATAGTGGCGATGAAATGTATTCTTCTCCATGTATGAGAGGTGTTTGCCTAACATGCGTAGTTACTGAAGATTATTAGTAAAAATATAATATCAAAGTTTAACGGGACATAGAGAAGTTCTATATAACGAAATCGAAACAAGAGCGCGTTCGGCGCTCTGATTGATTGGTTCATTCGAGCCGGCCAATCAAAGCGCCTTTCATTAAACGTATAGCAAACTCGTATTAAAGGTACAGTTCGTTCTTAAGGATAGCACTGTCGTATTTATAAAAAAAAAAATATTGTCCCGTTTAAAATATCAGTATGGATGACGTATGTATTGCAGCACCAGAGCCAGGGCCTAGTGATCCACCACACGCGCACCGGCAGCTCGCCCGCACCGCTACCCTCGCAGCAACAGATCAATAACAAAGCCACCAGGTAAATGTGACCCCAACTTTTTGATATTTGTCAAAACTAATCGATGAAATATGTAGAGATCTCAAGGTGGTAAACACCTTGAGACTCGGAGATTTCACCATCATGGGACTTAAAACATAACTGTTAACTGGTGAAAAGTACATTGTAAATGTACAATTGTACATCTCTGCCTATCCCTTTAGAGATCTAAATATTATGATTACGTAAGTAAGCGATTCGTTTAAACATTAGATGTGTGTTTTTATGTATGACTAATTTCGATGTTGAGAATCGATATGAAATACCGAATGATTTTTCGTTTTTATAATTATTTCTATGTATCTCAAATTCACCTAAAAAGTATTTTTTTAATCGCCCACAGAACAAACACATACCCCAAATTGCCGGACAAGTTCCGCGTCCGATCCCCCGACACGGGAGCGTCGACTGCCTCCCCCCCCGCAGCGGCTTCCGAAGAGGAGGTGATCTTCTTCTGACACCCACCACCCGACGCGCCACATACGCGCTCCTGAGACTGTCGCCTCTCATAAGACCTTCCGCCAACTTCTGATGCCCTGGTACTTTTTACTTTAATTTAGGGGAAGACTTTGTGAATGATTTTCGAATTTTTGCGCTTGATAGATGGCGCTGAGGACGCTTAAAGGCATTTTAGTCTAATATTAAACTATCGAAATTTGCGAAAATACCAGTGAATATTCTTGGCCCTTAAGTTTCTTTAGCGCTTCGTGTTAAGGCAAAAATCACACCGTTATGATGAACCTATGATCAATATCAAAGTTTGATATTTAAACGCCATTAATATAGAACTGTTAACTATGATTCTTATCTCATTACAATAAGGTGTAAAGTAAAACAAAAACTAAATGACAATACATAATGAAATAACAGACGTCTAACTGCCAATTTCACTAACCGATCTCAATCCAAAATTTTTAAGATGGATTTTTGACTTTAGTTCTATAGAGTTTCTGTCTGTTGCCGTAATGTGCACCTCTGCCTACCCCTTCGGGGATAAAAGGCGTGACGTTGACGTAGTTTCTGTCAAAAATGAAGATCGATCCAAAGATTTTGAATTAAGATTGATTATTGACTTCTGTAGTACGAGTAAGGACTTTACCCGATTATGGCGAAATTCGATATATAGTCATCTTTGGAGTCTTCCCCTAACTTCCACTAACATTATTTTGCAGCTTTTAGAGTTAAGTTTACTTACATTTTATTTAAACCATATTGTTTTCTGAAGTAACATAATGATTATATTACGTCCTATATTGCAGCTTAATATACTAAAAGAGCAAAACTAACTCAAGTTTATAGTCATTCAATAATAGACTCTATTTTAAATAACAGTAACTTGCATTTTCAACCCTAATTTAAGTTTTGATGAAACAATTTGTATGTTCCTTCATTTTAAATGCAGTCGTAATATTTAATTCTACTTTATAAAATCAGGCTATTGCTGACTAACTGAAAAGGATATCAGTCAGTATTTCTTATTTTTTAATATACCTACTTAACATTAGTGATGTGCTGGCTTCAGAGAACGATAAGTCATTTAAATCGTTCCAGTTTATACCGATTAATAAGAATCGACTAATTTCAAAGTTTTAGTCAGTACATCTCTAGTCTAAATACTAACCCAAGAGCTACGATTTTGTAAAGAAATCATGATTATTCTATGTCCTATTTAAACGAATATTATTTTAACGTAAATTTTAAACTCATTGCTCTGAATAAAACTTTATCGATATTCCTATACAGTTGTAAAATCAGTATTTTCAAAAATTTTACGCGCACTTTTTATTATTACACGAAAATAATAAAATTTATTCAATATAAAGTACAAACAATATAATGAGAGCTTAAAACAATTTTTCAGACATTCCATTTTAACTAAAATGATCTCTATTTTAACTCAAACTAAGTCTATTTTACTGTAAAAGTATTTTATCAGCAGCTTCGCACTAAGGCAACTATTTACACTGTTCCTTTTTTAAATTATTCACTATTTTTAATAGGAAGGTCGAGTGAGGTGCAAAAAATATTTAGATTTAATCTTATAGTAAAGAAATGACGATTTTAGTCGAATATATTAGTCGATTTATGGCGAATCGACTAAAAGTGGTACTTCTAGATATAGTACTAAATAATCCGAATACAGACTATGCGTTACAAAACGTATTTCAATAATAAACTTCTGTGTCATTGTTAAAACCAAGATCTGAGAAATATAATAATTGGCGGGAACTAAAAACTCGCCATTTATATGTATTAACGAAATGTATATTATAACCAACAAAACAAAGAGGTGGGCGATAAATATAAATTAAATCGATTTCCCTATTACTTATCTACGGTTAATCGATTAATCGGCAATCGTTACTTAATCGAGACGTTTCTATTATAACATCTTGTTATTATGTATTTAAACAATTGTAAATTCTACATCACTTAATCGATTAAGTATCGAGAAGATGAATTGATACCGATTATTTAATAAAAGGGAATATATTTTAAGATTTTAACTGTAGAAAAGATGTCTACACTTAGCGGTCTATAGGTAAATAATAGAAATTGTTATATTAGATGTTTTGGAAAAAAGAAAAAAGTCTTGTTGTTGAATTATACATTGATATATGTATATAAATTATATATATTGAGAATATTTACTAATATAACAACACAAAACAACTTAAAGAAAAATCGTAATTACTATTATTTAATAATAGTGAATATTCTCAATGTTCTAGAGAATTGTTTGAAAAATATTAAATAAATAAATAAAATTGTTTGTTATGGAACATTTTGACTACTTTTTGAATAACTTGTTACTAGTTGTCATTCTTATTGTTTGTGAAGTATTGACTCGTTCGGTATTGCACAAATTGTTTGAAGATCGTGGATGGAGTCGGGGTCGAAGTTACTAACTAAACATATACTGAAAAGCCATTCTGTCTCTTTTTATCTCAAGTAGTGTGATAGAGACAGGTATAATCTAATGAACGTTGAAATTCTTTATGATATGATATAAGTGTGCTGATCGTTGTAAAGAAACACTTATAAACCTCAAAAGTAACAATTTTTGAGGTTGAAATGCGACTCTTTGACTTATTTGAAATAATTGACGTTCACTAAGTTACAAACAGAGTGAAATATCAAAGAATAGTTACTTAGTAATACAATTCGGTAGTTTCCTAGGTCAACAATAAGTTATTGTTACTTTTCAATATAATAATTCTAATATTCTAAAATAATCGTACTTTCATTCATTAATTTGAAAGTACTTTGAATCTAATTATTTTCTGATTTTTTCAAACAAATTTTTGAGAAATAACTAAGCTATTTGACGCAAAAGTTTATGACATCCAGAGTAGCGATCTTGTACAAAATTCATAGAAAAGTATCGTTTTTGAGATTTATAGAATTATTTGACTAGTTGGAAACTACCGTATTAAAAGTGCCAAAATGTATGTGTATTGTAAAGCTCTAACCACTTCGACCCCAGCGTCATCTATGTACAGATTAAACAGATTTTTCTAAATAAAATAAAAGATTTCCACTAACAATATCTTGGGGCACGCTGTTTCAAATCAAATACATATATTTTCAATAGTAATGTTACATGTTACATTTTATAAGATAAAAATTACTCTAATAAAAATATATTATTCGACAACGTTCGATAAACGATTTTCAACCTTATCTCTCTAAAACGAAGATTGAAAATTGGTTAGTAACAAACGTTGCCTACATAAATATAACTGTTAACTGTATATATGTTGGCATTTACTATTATATATGTAATAGAATGTTATTTGAATATATTTGTAATTTTTAAAACGTTTTCAGAGTGGCAATTGCATGTATTGTATTTTTGGGAACGCTAAAGTACGGATTTTTAAATGCTTCAGCAAGGCTTGGAGGTTTTTCGGTTACTGTTCAGCAAGAGCTTATTAGAATGTTAAGCTTCAGATTTCATAATGTTCTGCGGAAAAGAGATGGCAGTATCTGACATGTATAGTGTCCATCTCGCTCACACATTGACGTAATAGTACCAAGTTATTGTCAAGCGCAGTTAGCGCAAATTGCGCATTGATGTTAGTGTTTGCGCAAGTAAGAGTAAGTCAATCTGAGGTTTTACTTTATCACCGTTGTATGTAAAGGGAAAATTAACTGAACAAGTGCCGCAAAGCCTTTGCACGAACACATTCAATTGCTAGTCTGTCAGCCGAGTTAACAGACTTACCTCTCAAACAAAAATCGACTTTAAAATAATTGCTCAAGGTTGATTTTTCAGTCTGTCGACTCGGCTGATTCCTATTCTAGGTTTGTGTGCAGTTATTGTGTGTTTAAAAACTTAATATCGGCAATAAAAACTCCTTGTATAAATAATAATGATTTGAGAAACGTATGATACCGGCACACAACAATTGTTTAGCTAATTTAGAATTACTGTTGTTATATAAAAAAAAAAACTTATAAGACTATGTATACTATTTTTCGTGCATTTACTGTAATCCTTTTTACTATTTAGTCTTTAGACGAGGTGATATTTTAAATCTATTTTCTTGTTTAGAAATACCTTTTCATACTGTGTATATATTGACGTTAATGTTTCAACGTATTACTCTAAGGTAAGTCTTAATATACCTACCGATCAAGTTCTCAAACTTGCAATAAACTTATATATGCATAAATAAATTAAAAATCTATTCAATGATACAAGAAATATATTTAAATAATTATGGCAATCTTAAATTAGTAGATAAAATGTTTTAACTATCGGATTTTAATGTTTACTATATTTAATTTTTAATCTTGAATTAGGTCGGTTTCGGCCGATGGTCGGGACTTCAAAAAATATCATGACAATAAATGAAAAAAAAAAAGAAAATGTTCTATTTTTCTGAACGAGTAACATGTTCCAGAAACTCATATTTATTGAAGAGAGTTGTTTAAAGGTTTCGCTGTATTTAAATCATTTATTTTACGATGCTTAACGCGGCCATTGCATGTTTAATAAATAAATTATACGCTTTTTAATACAATCGCAATCGAATGGCCAGAGATAATGCATTTAAATTAATTGTTCCTTACATAGGATATAAATTTTATCTTATTCATTGGGTATTTTGCTATTATAGACCTAAGCATAATATTGCATTTAGATAAAGTGAACTGGATCCGCAAGAGGGCTTATTTTAATAATATCTAATACAGTGTTAAAGTTACTTAGTAAATATTTAAAACACCTATTTTCATATTGATGCATGAAATCACTTCTACAGTTTCATAGTTGAAATAAACAGTCGTTGCGTCTCTTTTTCACATACACAATATTCGATTGTGTGACAGAGACAAAGTAGCGTCTTTTCAATGTAAAGAGAGGTATAATAATAATATTGTTGTCTCTTTTCAATCTGTTATGTATTCACGGTTACATATAGAGCTATATAAAACCAGTTTATCATGGTATGGCTTTGTGCGATCTTTCCCGCATACTCGACGGTCAGTTTATACTGGTATTGGTACCTTTATCTGTAGCCCTGTGTACTAAGATGTTGCTATTTCAGAGTTTAAATAATTGGATGTTGATTGCAAGCCTCTAGTTTACAGGCTTGTGAGTTAAGCCCGTGCCTTCTATAGTCAAATACTTTGTTTTGGGCAGCTTCGCGTTATATTAACAAAACATATATGTATAGTTGGATATTTCCTCCTTTTTGTGAACAACCTTTGACTGCAATAGCATTTAAAAAAAAAACTTGTAGTAAGTTACAAAAGGAATGTTCTAGAAATAGTCTTCAGTACCCTTAGTACGAGTTTGCTTTACGTTTGAAGTAATCGAAACGTGAGTGCGTTCGGCGCTCTGATTGGCCGGCTCGAATAAACCAACCAATCAGATCGCCGAACGCACAAAAGTTTAGATTACGTCAAACGTAAAGCAAACTTGTACTAAGGATACTGTCAATCTTCGACAGTCGAAGTGATTCAGTTGTGTAGTAGTACGTGCCCATCACTATATATACATATATATATGAAATATGTTATCGATGTATTTACGTTCGTACATTCAGTATTCGAACATATGTTCTTAGACATTACGTTAGTGAGATATTAACAAGTACTTAACATCGTAGCCTTAAAGTTTCTCGTTGCAATATTTAAAAAAAAAACTTATGTAAGCTTTAAAAGTAATTACCGCTGTACTCAGAAACATTTATACTTACTTAACCCAGTCCAGTATAGGACAAAATCGTTACTAAGAAATAGTTTGAGTAATTATTAAATTGTTTCTGAGTACAGCGGTTATCGTTTAGTTAATATGTTCCCTCCAAAATTTTTTCCTATTATTTTTGTGGCAACGACAATACATTTTGTATTGCTCAAATTATGCTCATGTTTTTTAATTAATCCTTGTACTTATTTCTGTAGTGATATTAAATATTTTAACTTGTGTAACGATGATCGTGTCGTTTGACTATGTGTAACTTGATTTATGTTTATAAATTGATCTGTGAAGTTAAGCGGGCGACGCCTGCCTTATATTTAGTGTAGATGACAGAAATAAACATTTACCTAGTATCATTTCATGTGTTTTTATTTCAATTTAAACATAAAATTAAACAATGGCAGTTTAACAGGTAATTAATTATAAATGTTACAATTAAACACTCGGTGTTGGGAAGTGTAGCAGTCTTTGAAACGTGGCTTGGATCAAAAAGCTTTATAAAAGTCGTTGCGAAAAACTGCACACAAATAGACAACTTGACTGGTGAAATACTGTAAAGGCTCACTCATATTAAAAGTAGGCGAAAAGTCAATTTATAATCTACGGAAGAAAAAATATCAATGTTGATATAACATAAACACGTATAAAACTAAAATCACGCCAATTTGCGTGTCATTTTTTTGCATAGTAATATAAACCGTAATATACTGAAGACAGAGTTGAATTTACTGTGAAATGAACATGAATGTACCTAGATGAGACACTAATAGAAATATTATATTCATATTTTTTCGGAATTCTTGTATGCCTTGTTCAGTATTTCACCAGAAAACTCGTCGAAACAACATCACATTGAGAGATTTCATCAATTTCCTACAATTATAACATTTATTGCATATGTCACTTCAATATTCAGTCTTACACAAGAATCTCTCCAAAGAAACCAATGAAATCCACTCACGTTTGATTATAAACCTTAAATCGTAAACAATAAAGTTGCTTTTCCTTTAACAAAGTAGTAGTGATATAAAATTTTATAGTTTTTTTTATATAAAAACTAGGCTTATAATTAGGTCGAGTACAAAGGTAGTGCATGTTAATGTTACATTATACAAACTACGTGAAAATATGTTCAAAAATTACTCGGGACCAAATCGGTCTCGCAACATTGCATGTCTAATTGGACATAGAAAGAGGTAAGGTTTCATGTGCTTTCAGTATGTAATACATGGATCGATTATGTTGATAAAATATGTTGGTATAAGTTTTGACAATGTGCCTTTTTTACTCAAAACATAAATATCCAAATAATTACATTTATTTACTTATGGTATTTTAGCACAAGACGTCACTAACAAGATAGACAAATTACTTTGTTCCTTTCGCAGGAAACCGCTGGATCAGAGCCGTATTTTTCCTAAGGCAAACTGAGCAAGTATCTAGGACGCCAGGTTACAGAAGGGTGCGGCAAGACGCGCGTGCCCAACAGCCCATAGAGTGACGTCAGTGCCAAAAAAGTTGACGTTAGACGATATTCAATATTTGTCAACATGACCGTAACAAGTTACGCGACACAAGATGCAACATGCAATGTAACGAAGCATTTAGTTCCGCAGTAATTCCGAAACTTTGTAGAAAACTGTAAAACTGGGTATTTCGACTCCATAACGACAAATCTCTTTACATACTTATATTTAAGTGTATTATTATTGGCCAGTTTCAATAACCTCCGTAGATTTAACTACTAGAGAATTTTGATACATTTCAAAATGACACTCTCCCTCACGCCTCACCCAAGGCGGGAGAAGTCATTTATGATTTTCCACCCGCAAAAAAGCAGTTAAATCTACAGAAGGTTTATTGAGACTGGCTTTAAGAGTCATAATAACTAACATTAGTCAAAGAACCTCCATTCATTCCCATTCTTAAATACTATTGATACTATAAATTGTTGCTTTTTGATCAGAAAACGTACAAAAAGCAAAATTATGAACACTCTGTGACTAAAAAAAAATGTTTGAATTTAGTTCTTCCTTTACAAGGAATTATCAATTTTAGTTATATATAAAATAAGGTCTATATTTGCATAAAATTGTTCGAGTGAAAGCTAAAACATTATTGCACATCAAATAATATAAAACTTAAAAAAAAATATTAAATATAACATCGTTCTTCACTAGTTACATTACATAAACAAAAAATAGCCCAGTAAATGACTGCAGATTTCCAAAAACAGACATAAGAAAAAGAAATCTTATAATACAATACTAAATCTTGCCTTCAATCGTAATCAAACCAATCAACCACTTATTGATGGAAGTACAGTATTTGGCGATCAAAAAGCAGTCTTATTGTGCTATTTTTAGAGACGAAAATTGAGTAGGTATGTTCTATCTAACTAGCCACCACTATATTCAAGGCACATCTTAACGATATTCTATATAACGATACTATTTACTAGATAATATTAGGTATTATAATCATTATAGAGAGAAAACAACACAAAAATGTACTTTAAAGTTGGTACAAAAAGTCTAATTTAGTTTGTCAGAAAATGTAATAAAATAAAAACTAAATGCAATTACTTAGTAATTCGAAAAAATCCACACTAGTTATAAACGAAATGCAAGTTAACTGTTTTGTTATCAGATATTAGTATTCTATAGGTATAAAAATTATCTTATCATAAAAAGTCATAACAATTTTATAAAGAAAACGGGTCATCGAATACCTACTTAAACTGCTACGTTCATGAGCGAGTATGTTGCGACAATCCAGACTATAGTGATTCATTGAATGAGTAAATAACAATGAATTTAATTGCTGAGACAGATCGGTAGTCTAATAAGACGTTACAGGTTGATTTTATACGAATGTAAACCTTAATACATGGTGATAAAATCCATATTATCATGAGTAGCTACAACACACTCGCTCATGGTACAACATCAAAGAAAAAATTTGAAAAAAAAGAACAGTTTCAAAATATTATGGCCGGTGCTATAATACTGATTGTTTTTTTTTCTTTTACTATATTCGACTTGAGCCTTGCTAGCTACTATTCAACCTATGTGCGGCTCTAAGCATTTTGATCTACTTAAAATGGAAATATTTTGCTTGGCTTTCAAGATAATATTAATCTTGATTAATTACGATCAAAATAATAAGATGTTGTTTAGTATTCACTCTGTAATCTTCGAATTGTATGACTAACCCAACATGTTCCGTAAAAAAAAATATTTAGAGAACATTGAGAAACATTACAAATATGACACAACAAACAACGTCACGCCTTTTATCTCCGAAGGGGTAGGCAGAGGTGCACATTACGACATGTAATGCCTCTATACAATGTACACCCACTTATCACCATTTGTGTTATAAGTCCCATGTAATAGCTGGTGAGCCTATTGCCATATATTGGGCACAATTCCAGACTCCGTGCTACTACTGAGGAATTTTCGAAAACCGAAAAAAGTCTAGTAATACCCAGGAATCCAATAATGAGGCAGTTTTACAAATTTGAAGTTTGGTAATATTATTAACCAGTCGTAATGATGTCATGGTAATGTTACTGTTAAAATTATAAGGAACATATTTTTCATAATGAGTCAGGTGACAAATAAACAACATCAAATTATTTCCTCCTGTGCAAGTATACAAATGTTATTCACCTATTCATTTGTAATTCATAACATATCCCTAACGAATTCATTGCTAGTCTTCTCCCAAATCTTTCCCGACCTGTACAACCTGTAGACTTTGTTGCTAACTAAACTCTGTCCAAACTTCACCATCGCCCCTTCAAACTTGTGCTGGAACACTTGCATCTGGGTCTCATTGTACCCCCCACCACTTGGATTGTACACCTTAGGATCCCTACACTCCGTATACTTATGCGCTGCTAGTATTTCTACCGGCAACACTTTACTACTCGAGTTAAAACTAAACATATCCTCAAATGTTGGCATGGCATCCAAGTTCCTCACATAAACAGGCTTCAGTTGCTCCGACATGATGTAGTAATGAGTCTTCTTCATTATCTCTGGGAACCCTTCTTCTGTCCTATCATCATCAGGTTGGTTCAAACAGAATAGAAGAGATGTCACTTCCAGAGTTTTAAATTTCCTTGTCGGGTCAAAGTCGTTGAATATTTCCTTAACATTATTGTGCACTCTAGGAGCTAAGAACTCATCCCAGGACATCACCATAGCATGACTTACTTTCTCAGTTTCTTCTTTATCAATTCTAAAATGTCGGAACAGACAATCAAGCTCTATAGCATTCCTTACAATGTTATAAGACTTAGCAAATACAAATGGATAGTTTAGAGGGAAGAATTGTATGTTCCACTGAGTAATATCTGCTGGCAGTAGGTTCAGTCTTCTAATTATATCTTCGGATATCATACTGTCATATATTGTGAAGTAGTTCACTCCCATCATATGGTGGAAGACTAAAAATTCTATGAAGGAATCTCTTGATACCAACGGCACTTGGTTTGGGATGATACAAATGGCTGGTTCAATATTATTCACAAATTTAATGTTACTCCTTTCTCTAGGCTTCCTTTTAGTGTTCACCTCAATAACTCTATTAATTGGTGCATGTATTGGGTTTATATTGTAATCATTACTGTAGAAACTGATTCCCTTTGGCTTCCCCAAGTCCTTATTAAGTGAACATTGGAATATGTATAAGCGGAAATCATTGATAGGTTCAGATACAATTTTGTAGTTAAACCTGCCTGCTTTAGGTTTGCTTGTGTTCTCCAGCCAAATGTTGCAGCGGAAATTAGGTGGGACGTGCGCCTTGCCGATCACAATAGTGTCAATGTTGTGAGGATGCATTGGAGTCAGCTTTTCATATTTCTGATAAGATCTCAAGAAGGATGAATAAGAATAGAAATTCTCATCAATCTGCTGAAAGAGAGGCGGTGTTTCGCGGATCTCTAGCGATGAATTTCGAAGGATCTCAGATAACATAGTCGCATTAAAACCTGGGCCGCAGAATTCGATCTCCGAGAGGCCCGGTTTGCCGAAGAAATTCAACACTTCGAGTACGTACCTCAGCCTGTAGTACTCATGCCGATATATGAGCAATGTAATGATGCTCATAAAGCATACTATGACGAGAATAAGTTGATAATATTTCCTCATTGTGGTGGTCCCTGCAGCGTTTCGAGGAGACGTCTTCATTTATTCACCCGGCATCTAAAACCATTACACACGCGATTATGAATACGAACCTAGTCCAATTAACACAGGAATAACAGATAGATTCTTACCGATTTATTTAAGAACAGAAATAAAATGAAAATAATGGTTTTCAACGTTATTCATTTCACACTTTTACAGCATTGCAGATGATTGTGATGAATGAAAATACATCAATTGACAGTATTGTGACAACTGACAATTGAATGAATGGACATGAATGAAAGGGTTGTCATAATGACACTTGAATGACGTTGATTTTTTATGTTGGTTGCTCTGAATTGTGCTCTTTGGAATTTAGAGATGTACATTGAAATTTGTTTTCGGTTTCACATGTGGTTTTATTCTAAAAATGTAAAAACCCTTCACAAAAATACGTGTGTGGTATTATTGTGTTGATAATTTAATAAGAATATTATTCGTCGTCGTTGTTACAATTTTGTTAATTCTGATGTTCAACTGATTGAGTCTGATTGTCTATTCTCATACAACAAAATTGATATCACCGCAACTCTAGTTTCTTGTCAATTCTGCCAAAGTAACAAAATAAAACCAAAAGCGAGCAAGTCATCGGCGTTTTCATGGAATGTCTTGTATAGTTGAATAGAAAAATAAAATAATTTCTAAATATGTCCACCAATAAGGAGGAGACTTTGAGACAGTTTTGTGATGTTACTGGCGCGGATGAGGGTCGCAGCAAGTTTTTTCTGGAGTCATCTAACTGGCAGTTAGACGTAAGTTGAATGCTTGTTTTATCACCTTTTTGCTGTTTTTTCTTTCTAATAAGGTGTTATTCGTTGATTAATAATGTCAGTCATCAGTTTGAATCAAGTTTCATCAGTTTTGTTTTGGTTTCGGCCTCACTGTGAACCTTTGGTTCTACATTGGTTAAATTCTTGTTAAGTTTGAAACAAAGATCTATAGTCATTCCAATTAGTTACGTATCAGTTTTGCGTATTAATATTGTAGTTATGTTATATTTTTCTAATGAGTTGTTGACTATCGTTTTACTGGAAACTTGATCATTGTATCATGTTTTATATCAAGGTGTTTGACCTGTTCAGTGTGACCAATAAAATAAGAATTACCTACAACTATCAGATTCTTATTGGACTCTCTTTGTATATAATAGATTCTAACATTAGATTAATAGGTAATGCATCAGGTGCCCCATGTGGCAAACATGCTACACCACATGAAATTAATAAAACACATCATCAAAATTACAGGTAGCACTATCCAGTTTCTATGAGCACGGAGGCAACGCAGACGAGGCTCCGTCCAACCCTGCGGCTGCTGCATCGTCCCTGCCGACTCTGTCAGACAGTGATATGGAGTCACCTCCCGGGTCCCCACTAGCACCCCAGAAGAAAGACAAGAAGAAAGCTCCAGCCTCTAAGTTTGCTACGCTCGACTCTTTGCAACAGGAGAGCTCTAGTGATGAAGAGGAAGGTAAACTAATTGCTTTATGAAGTCTAGTAAAAACTCTTTGTCCAGGAATGCCTGGTTAAGTTAGAACTTAACTTGTTTAAGATTTAAATTTATATGGATTAAGACCATCGTCACCATTTTCATTATCTTGAGCACAATTTATGACTCATTATGATGAAATACAGATACTATACCTCTCTTAAGCTTCGTAGTAAGTAGGATACAAGATGTTCAGATCACCTTCTAGATTAGATTAAATAAGAATCCCTAAGCAATAAGATACTTTTTAAAGCTCTATAGGTCCAAATACCTAATTTTAATGAAAGGAAATAGTTTTAATATTCGTCAATGGACATCAGGTGTACTTAGATTCAGATAGTACTTAGATTCACACTTTCCCAAAGTTAATAGGCATTTAGTAAGACTCATCAGTTTAGTATTAGAAACTAAATGTAATTTAAATACTTATTGGAAGAAATCATGATGAAATGAGACAAAATCAATACAAAAGGACTCATTCTGAATTAAATTTGGTTGTTAGAGTAAAAGTTAGAAATCCATTCAAGTCAATCTTTACAATACAGTAACAGCCAGCATGAATTTCTTAGGTTTCTGTAAAGCAGTAAGGTCAAACGCCAGTTGGTTTAAAAAGCAAATACAAATGAAAGTGCATCAGTACATTTGCGAGGGAACTTCATTTTCCAATGCCGTAGTAAAGACAACGATGCCTCCATCAAATGATGCTTCAACGCAGGCCATGCATGATGTAATGTCGGACGGTTCCGAGTATTCCCTTGAAATGGATAAACTGAAAAAAGAAGTGGAGAGATTGTTGTTTGAAAATAGTGCGTTGAGGAAAGAGATTGCAAGATTGCAAGGGAAGGAACCTCCTGATGCCGGTGAGGCAGGTCTGTGCATTCTGTCTTGTAGTGTTGATCGTAGAACTAACGGTTACGTTTTCATTAAACGGTAAACACAGTGTTGCGCAACTTAAATACGTGTGACTTGTGTCTTGAATGTTGCGTAACTTATTGTTGCGCAACATTTTGTAGCTCAATGAAAACGTGACTATAATCACTACAGATGGAGTGAACAAACATGCTTTCGGGCCTTTTAATAAAGTCGAAATTTGCGTGTAGGTTCCTGATTCCCTTTGAAAAGTTTTGACTGAAAACTGCAGGAAAATTCTAATAATATAGCTCTTGAAGTATGTAGTTGGTACAATCAGTATCATTTTGTTCAAACAATTATTTCCATTGTTACAGGTCAAGCCTTCTATGCTGGTGGTTCGGAGCGCTCTGGACAGCAGATCCTGGGCCCATCCAAGGGCGGGAGAAAGGATATAGTCACTGAGGTCTTCAAAAGCGTTCGAGAGTGAGTCAAATGTTTAATTAACTTCATATCAACAGTTTATGATGGTCCACCATTGGACTATCTCTTCTGCATAAGACTGGTAGGTATGTTATAATCTCGAAGCTGAAGGTTAAAAAGAGTGCTGCTGCTCATTCTGTCTGTAGCATCTTATTCGGTCCTTAGGAGATCTGGGAAGAGCACTATTTTGACGTCACTTAACGACACGACATTATAACGGGGTTCCCCTGCCGCCATTTGAACAGATAATCGCAGTTCTTTATTTGTAAACGTGGCATAAATTGTCTTCACTCGGGGAATCCTCGCGTTATATTTGCCGAATCTGTTTTGTTATTAATATCTACGGTACTTTTTTAGTTTATACCTATTAGTAACGATATCGTATTGCGATAACAGCTCGGCAACTACTCTTGAGAGTCCACTTCAGTTCAGCAACTTCAGTGGACTCTCAAGGGCTGTTAATAAATCCGGAGCTACGGACTACCTAGCGGGTTTACCGGGGCTCCGGCTCGAAAAGCAGGAGTAGGAATGGGGTGGTTTTTAGTCAGTAAGAGTCTGACACTCCCTCTAGCCTTGCCTAAGGTGGGAGAAGTCATTGGATGATTTCCCTCCTCAAAAAAAGGGCTGTTGATGAAGATGATGTATTTTTTAAACGTTTTTTTTTTTGTTCCTCTAGGCGCGGTGCGGTCGTGTTTGAAGACGAGCCATCGTCCACTAGCCGGGGACGTTCTGCGTTCAGCGGCGTTGGATATAGACTTGGTAACTTGTTTACGTTTTCGACTTTAAATACTGCAGGTCAAGGTTGAATATGACTTGCACTTTGTAAGATAGTATGGTCTATTTTCGCTTGACAATGCCAGTATAACAATTATATCGTGTAACAACTATAATAATAAACAAAACATTCCCCTAGCGACATCTAGTGGACGGACTGCGCACTACGGGAAAAACTGTAGTTCCTTTACTAACCACTAGATGGAACTGTAGCGTGACGTCATTTTCTGAATCGCGGTGTTAAGATTCTCCGTGACCTAATGACCCCCTGCGTGTTTCGAAAAATTGTAAGACTGACCTAGGGTTGCATTCTCGGATCACGTCCTACTTGGAATGGTCACGAGAGACCTCCCCGGCAGAAGTCGCACTTTATTGGACACTCTGTCATTTTTTTTGTAATTAAAATAGGGCACAATTCCGGCCTTCGTCCTGTGGGGGAAAAGGTAGTGTGACGGAATTGCCTGTCTTATCACCATTTTAACATAAAACGTCAATAAACGCTGTGAATCTACACTGTTTGTTTGCTTGGTCGGCCTGTGGAATAAACCCCGAAGACCCTACCCTACAAGCTGGCGACCAACGGTGGGCCCGACCATAAGTACGCAATCACCACGCGCTCAAGAAGATTAGCGGCAGCAGCAGTGAAGAATTCACCCGGAGAGATGTCGATTAATCTATCGGATGCTCAATTCCAGACCTTGTTGGGGAAAATCTCTCCAGCCAGACAAGGTTCCTTCACCTCGTGCACTGCACAGTACGATGGGACCAAGGATACGGAGGTTCTGGAAGCGTTCCTGGCGGCGATTAACATCTTTAAACGAATCGAAAACATCAGTGATGAAGAGGCCCTCAGCAGTGTCCCGCTGTTACTGAAGGGAGAAGCAGCAATATGGTGGCAAGGCGTGAAAAATCACGTAGCCACATGGGAGTCGTTTGGAGATCGCCTGCGCCATACTTTTGCACCCAAGAAACCAGCGTTTGTGCTATACCAAGAGATAGTGGGAACAAGGCAAACGAACGCTACAGCTACTGAAAACTTCGTGGCCTACAAAAGGATGCTAATCTCGCAGCTTCCGGCGCCTGAACCCACAGAATCGCATCAGCTGGACATGATATATGGATCATTGAGACCAAAAATCCAAGACAAAATTCCTCGAAGTTCGTTCAAGACCTTTGATGAACTGATTACCATTTCACGAGCCATTGAACAACTGTGGAGTGAAGGCGTAAAAGAGGCTAAAAATCCTACACAACGGCCAACCAAATCGTGGCAACCTCAAAAGAAGTGTGGTTTTTGCCACTTCAGTGGGCACAACACAGAGGAATGTAGGAAGCTCAAAAAGAAGCAGGAAGAGCAGGGCGTCAACGTGGAAGCTCCTGAAGCTCCTGCACGTCCCCGGATAGAGAGATCCAGAGCCACACAAATGCCATCGCCATCTACACCATCAATACAATGTTACGGATGCGGCGCACCAGGCGTGGTCCGAAGTAAGTGCACCACGTGTACCGGTGCGAAACAACGAGCACCACCAGCAGACGTGGACTTCTGCTCACTAAACTTCGAATCGGACGTCAGAGCCAGACCGACTGTCTACGTGGACATTAAGGGCATCACAGGGGTCGCATATATTGATACCTGTGCAAAGACAAGTGTGGCCTCTTATGTCCTGTATAAAAAACTTGAGGCAATGGGACAGAAGTTCACAAGCGAAAGAGCCTGTATCACTCTGGCGGATGGCATGCCCAGGGAGCAAAAGGTCCTCAAAACTAGGGTTCCCGTGAGGCTGGAAGGACGGACAATTACCACCACATTCATTGTGTTACCCGAGTCCAGAGACAACCGCACCTTACTGGGAGTAGCATTCATCCAGGACGCGAGGATGGTGCTGGATCTGGCCCAATTTACTTGGAATTTTCTGGGCAGTCAGCTTACGTATGAGTTATACCGAGAGGATTTTGTTTTCTTTGACAAGAGCAAGACATTAGAGAATATCGACGGTTATCGACGAGAGCATCCCTCCTTGCCTCTGGGGTCTGAACAAAGAGTGGTAGCGCCAAAGCAAAAGGACGCCCACGTATATAAACTTACGCCCCTCGACTTGGCATCACTCAGGAGACCCGCGCCAGTCTTTGATGGGTACTTGCCTCAATTCGCAGACTTTATGATGAGTGATGCAGAGCGCAACGTTCGAGAAGCGGAAGACACTCTTACCGAAGAAGAGAGAGCTCTTTTCCCCAGTCCAGAGAAACACAACATGAGCCTGGATACTTCTCTGGAATTCTTGGAGTATGATTTGTGTAGCTTAGAGATTGTAAACCAACCTACCGAATTAAATAAACTTTTATTAGAGTACGAGGATGTTTTCATAGATAACGGCAGTCCCTCATTGCTCGGAGAGCACTGTATTGTAACCACCGTTGATATTCCTATATCGGTGCCTCCTTACAGACTGTCTCAAGCAAAGACAGACATTCTTAAAGCCGAAATAATGAAAATGTTGCAAAGTGGTGTTATTGTACCCTGCAACTCGCCTTGGGCTTCACCTGTAGTAATGGTACCAAAACCTAATGGAGATGTGCGGGTTTGTGTTGATTATCGCCGTCTAAATGCAATAACGGTGCCAGATACTTACCCCATCCCTCGAATAGATGATCTGCTGCATTCAGCCAAACCAACTCCATACATGACGTCTCTCGATTTGAAAGCAGGCTATTGGCAAATTAAACTTCGAGAGGAAGATGAAGAGAAAACAGCATTCATAACTCCTTTTGGCGTCTACAAATTCAAGCGGATGCCATTTGGATTGCGAAACGCACCTGCCACCTTTCAACGCATAGTGGACAGATTTCGAGTTACCCTCGGCGATGTGAAGCTGCTGGCTTACTTGGATGACATCATCGTGTTTTCTACCACTTTTGATGACCACATATCTGATTTGAGAAGAATATTACAGAAAATGAGGGAATATAATCTTACAGCGAACAAAGAAAAATGCAAGTTCTTGCGTTCATCAATAAAATATCTAGGGCATATCATAACGCCCGATGGTCTGAAAACAGATCCAGATAAAACCAAAGCTATTCTGGAAAGATCAACACCTAAGAACCTTAAACAGCTGATATCATTTCTGCAAATGTGTTCCTGGTATCGCCGATTTATCGAGAACTTCTCATCGATAGCACAACCACTTACTAAGCTTACGAAAAAAGGTGCCACCTGGGTATGGGGTACCGAACAAGAATTGGCTTACAACAAGTTAAAGCACCAGTTGACAACTGCACCTGTTCTCAGACAAGCTGATGAAACCAAGCCATACATATTAAAAACAGATGCCAGTGCATACGCTCTCGGAGCAGTTCTCGTCCAGGGGGAGAAGGAAAACGAACACCCCGTGGAATACGCGAGCAGATTGCTTACCGCAGCTGAGAAGAATTATTCTACAACCGAACGAGAAGCGTTAGCAGTAGTTTGGGCTCTAAACAAATTCCGAGCATATATAGAGGGCTCACAGATTACTGTTATCACAGACCATCAAGCCTTGAAATGGCTGATGACCTTAAAATCACCCACTGGTCGTTTGGCTAGGTGGGCTTTACAATTACAGGCATTCGACTTAAAAGTTATATATCAGCCCGGTAAAATGAATATGGTAGCTGATACGTTGTCTAGACCTCCATGTTGTGAGGAAACCTGCGATGTTTGTGCGATAACCATAGACATGCCAACGAGGAGTCCTCAAGAAATTCGAGAAGAACAAATAAAAGATCAAAAGCTTAAGAAAATAATAGAAGCCCTCGAGGAAACAAACACACTTGAGGATGCTACCTATTGGAGCAACAAGGGTTATTTATTGAATAATGGCATGCTATATCGCTTACACCCAGATTCTGAAGTAGATGACGCTCAACTGTTGGTACCTGAGCATGAGTGGAGAAATGTTCTTAGTGCATACCACGATGACCCCCTAGCTGGTCACTACGGTGCTGAGAAGACCTACAAAAAGATTTTCCAAAGATATTATTGGAGTGGTATGCGAAAATATGTGACAAGTTACATACAAAACTGTTTGGAGTGCCAAAGATACAAACCGTCAAACCAGAAACCTGCTGGTTTACTTCAGACCACCGCTTTGAGACAAAGATTCGAAGTGGTGTCCTTTGATCTGTTTGGACCTCTTCCACAAACTGAAGAGGGAAAGACATGGATACTAATTGTTGAAGATATCGCGACGCGCTGGGTTGAGTTGTTCGCCCTGGCCACCGCTTCAGCAGAAACTTGCGCTACAATATTAATCAACGAAGTCTTCTTAAGGTATGGCGTACCACGAAGACTGATTAGTGACAATGGGACACAGTTTGTAAGCGCTGTGATGCAACAAGTAGTGTACTGCTTAAACATAAAGCATCACTACACTCCACTTTATCATCCTGAAACAAATCCTGTGGAACGTAGAAACAGAGATTTAAAAACCCAACTAGCTATAATGATTCAAGGAAAGGAGCATAGTCGATGGGTAGACTTTCTTCCTGCCATTCGATTCGCCATGAATACCTCAAATTGCTCTTCGACAGGACAAACTCCTGCCTACCTAACCTTCGGCAGAGAGTTGAGATCTCCAAGAGATAACGAAGTTGATTTCAGAAACATACTCATTTCAGAAAATTTCATACCTGAAATTACTCCTAAACTGAAATCCCTGGCCGATAATCTCTTGAAAGCCAGAGAGGTTCAAGAAATGAAAGAAGAAGCTCGCAAGGAATACGTTGACCGGCATAGACGCACTCACCCTAAGTATCAAACAGGAGATCTGGTATTTGTCAACATACATCCAATCAGCAGAAGTAATCAGGGTGTGACAGCTAAATTTGCGCCTCGAAGAGATGGCCCCTATGTCATTGTGCAGCAACACGGTCCTGCATCCTTTAAAGTAGCTTCGCCTCATACTCCAACCGTCCCAGTCGGTGTATATCATACGTCTGCTCTGACGCCCTACAAAGGAGACGACGCCACAGTTGTCCCTGATCCAGTACACCCACTACGTGGAAGAGGACGACCTGCTAAGAAGATGACTACTCAACCCACTCAACCAGCTCAGAAAAGAGGACGGGGACGTCCTAAGAAGACATAAATTCCAGTTCCTCTCGCCGAGACGTCTTCGGGAACTGAGGGGGAGATTGTAACAACTATAATAATAAACAAAACATTCCCCTAGCGACATCTAGTGGACGAACTGCGCACTACGGGAAAAAACTGTAGTTCCTTTACTAACCACTAGATGGAACTGTAGCGTGACGTCATTTTCTGAATCGCGGTGTTAAGATTCTCCGTGACCTAATGACCCCCTGCGTGTTTCGAAAAATTGTAAGACTGACCTAGGGTTGCATTCTCGGATCACGTCCTACTTGGAATGGTCACGAGAGACCTCCCCGGCAGAAGTCGCACTTTATTGGACACTCTGTCATTTTTTTTGTAATTAAAATAGGGCACAATTCCGGCCTTCGTCCTGTGGGGGAAAAGGTAGTGTGACGGAATTGCCTGTCTTATCACCATTTTAACATAAAACGTCAATAAACGCTGTGAATCTACACTGTTTGTTTGCTTGGTCGGCCTGTGGAATAAACCCCGAAGACCCTACCCTACAATCGTTAATTATTTATCTCATAATTTAATTTATGTTTTATTTCTCATTCGTCTCGTAAGAATAATTTCTGAGTTAAGCTAAGATTAACATTTTCTGTTTCGAGCCCTTGGTATAGGCTCTATAGACAAGATAGTTATACTGACTGCCTCGTTGCTTGAGTGGTCATAAGTGCGAATGCTGGGCAAGGGGTCTCGGGTTCAGTTCCCGGGTTTGCAAAGTAATACTGGATTTTTTCGGTTTTTCGAACATTTCGCAGTAGTAGCATGGAGTCTCGAAATGGGCCCAGTGTATGGCAATAGGCTCACCCCCTATTACATGGGACTTAGAACATAAATTGTGACAAGTTGGTGTACATTGTACACAATGGCATTATGTATGGTAACGTGCACTGCCTGCCCCTTCGGGGATAAAAGGCGTGATGATTCAAGGTAGTTATACACCACTAGCTGTGCCCGCGACTTCGTCCGCGTGGAATAGTTATTTTGGGATATTTATTTTTGTAAACAAACTCCTCAGCTTTATTAATTATAGCTGTTACCCACACAGTTAATGAGTGCATTGAATATTATTAAATAAAAATTCGTGATAGCGCTGAATTATAGGGATCAACCCACCTATTATCCACGCTAATTTCTGTACCTTTGACACGAATTATTACTGTATTTCCACTGTTATCTGGAGACCTGCGCCTATAGGATGGTGAAAATTCCTAGGGTACTTTTTAGAATGGGCTCGCTGATTTTGCAGTTGTAAGTCCCCTCTTTCATCCTCACCTACTGCCTAACATAGGTGCTTACCGGATACGGAAGTTTCGGTAGATACCTGTTTCGGATTCGGCAGGAGAAAACATCCGGCCATTTCAGCCGGGTGTCGTCTTTGCTAGGACTACCCGGAGGACGCGGTGGAGCATACAGTGGCAGTATGCCCTGCATGGGCTGAGCACCGCCATGTCCATAGAGATGTGTTCGTGGACGGTAAGCTCTCGCGTCCGGCTCTGGTTCAGGCCATAGTGCGGAGCGAGAGGAAATGGGACACCGTCTCTCCCTTCTGCGAAGCAGTCATGCTAGCTAAGGAGGAGGCGGAGTGCGTGAGCAAACAATCCTCCTCACGACCCAGCTGCCTCAGAAGACACTCCGGGCGTCAGGGATCGCATGACGATCTCCGGCCACCGTAAGTGCGGGTCTGGGGACGGCGAGTAAGGGTAGCTCGCTGCCCGACCAGAACCAGTACCGTGCGTACGGCGCGACGCGATTTGCGCGCGCTTCAAAGAGACAGGCCATCACAGATGGGGCCCAGTAGGGCTGATGCCCGATCCTGAGCTGCAGACAACGTAAAAGGTTACCGGGGCTCCGGCTCAAAGCAGGCGAAAGAACGGGGTGGTTTTTGGTCAGTAAGAGTCTGACACTCCTCACTCTCTACGTATCTGTAGAATCTGGTAGTACTTTATTAGCCAGCCACAATAAAATGTGAGCGTGTGGTAAACCTCATTTTTGCCAATGTACGCTGTAAACAAAGGTTTTCGATTGTCCAAAAAATGTTACTTCGTTAGTAAGATTATATTTTTTTTTAGTTTAGTTACACTCCCCTCTCCGCGTCGCTGGCAAGCAATGCCTCTCCTTGTAGCTTCGTGTTTCGCACATCACGCGGCGCGGGTGAATTTTATATCGGTGTTATTTTAAAATTGTAATATCTCCTAAGATGTTGATTGAAATTAAGTGATGTCAAAGACAATATTGTTCACAATTAAATACTCTTAATGAACAACACGTTTATTTGGATAAAAATAATATTGTAACGTTGATGTAAGTCTTAATAAATAATGCATTAATTTCGACCCAATTTGATTACCATAAAAACGGTTCTAGTGAGTTAACCTTAAAAGATAGACATATACTGTCGCGGACTTTTTTTTAGATCATTTTAAGAGGAATAATTCTTTCATACATATATTTTTCATATCTTGAACCGTTTTCGCAGCGCACGCAACGGAAGCCCTCAAGAATTAATAATTTCCCCCGTTTTGTCCACATTTTCCTTTATTTCTTCGCTCCTAATAGTTATAGCGTGATGTTTTATAGCCTATAACCTTCCTCGATAAATGGACTATCCAACACAAAAATAATTATTCAAATCGGACCAGTAGTTCCGGAGATTAGCGCGTTCAAACAAACAAACAAACAAACAAACAATCAAACAAACTCTTCAGCTTTATAATATTAGTATAGATACAATATACGTACATACATAACATGTTAATGTTTTATAACTTCAATTGTCTGTGCAGGTCAAACCGCAGATGACCACGAGCCTGCAACGGCCGGCGGCAACCAGCAGCAACAGGTAAGTCTACCAAATAACACACACATAGTTTTAGTCCACCTGACAAGACCCTTTGTCTTAAGAACGCTTGGAGACGTTGAGCTGTGAAAGAATCAAACATCCATATCAATACAATCAAAAGAAACAGAAGTATAATTTGTTCCATTCTAAGTTTTGTGAGACATACTAAATTAATTATTATTTTAAAAGAAACTCACGTAACTGTTTGACGAGGAACACGCGACACGACGCGGCAATTGTCGCGGTATGCTGCTCAAGAAAGCATGCTCTAGTATGGCTTGAAACTAGTTGAGTTCCTCGTCAAACAGTTACGTGAGTAAACCGATAACATAATAATTATTTTAGCATAACTTGTGTAATTTTTTTAATGCTTGTAGCTCTTGTGTCATGTGTACTTGATCTGTGTGTTGTGTAGACTGACCAGCCGCGCTCCGTGCGCCTGCGGCTGTACCGCGAGGGGTTCACGGTGGACTCGGGCCCGCTGCGGCACTACACCGACCCCGACCACGCCGACTTCCTCAACTGTATACGCAGGGGGTGAGTTGTCCTGATCCGGAGCTGCGGACAACCTAGCGGGTTTACCGGGGCTCAGGCTCGAAAAACAGCAGTAGGAATGTAGGGTTTTTTAGTCAGTAAGAGTCTGACAGTCCCTTTCGCCTCGAGGTGGGAGAAGTCATTGGATGATCCCCCCCCCCCAAAGGGGGTGAGTTGTATGCAAGTAGAAGTAAATTACTGTATAAGTCTTTGATTGCCAATAGAAAACTTTTGAAGGCAAACCCTCCGCCTTCCTTCCTCGACTTCAAGTGCATTATTGGATTGGATAATATAACCGTGAGATTGTAAAACATATAGTTTTTTTTTATGATACAAGCCGGTAAACAAGCAAGCGAATCACCTGATGGTAAGCAATCGCCACCGCCCATGGACACTTGAAACACCAGAGGCGTTACAAGTGCGTTGCCGGCCTTTGGGGGTTAGGAATATAAGGGTTGTTGGGGAATCGGGGATTGGGAAGGGGGGAATTGGGCCTCCAACAACCTCACTTACACAACGAAAGACAACGGAAGCGTGTTTCACGTCGGTTTTCGGTGAGGCCGTGGTATAACTCCGGTCGAGCCGGCCAATTCGTACCGAAGCATGGCTCTCCCACACTTAAACCGCACCTCTTACCCATTCGTTCAATATAAGTAGTAATATTCATGTGTTTATGTTGACTAGTGGTCGAAAATCGACCATATACGATTTAATTTACAATGCCACTTAACATACGTTCAAGGATAATTTTTATTTAACGAATTGCTATTAGTTTTGTAAAATTCAAATTAATATATTCCGGCGCATCATGAATAACCAAACCTTCTTTAATGAGCCACCTCTTTTCATGTGAGACGTGAGAATATCATCGTAATGTCTGTCAATTTTGACGTTTTGTCAAATACGATACTATGCATGGTAGCGTGTGTAATGTTTTAATTTTATTGATTTAATGTACTTTATAAGCATTATTTTTGAAAAATATTAGCGTTCTGCACTTCTCCTACACATAAACTATAAGTGTACCAAATTTTATGCTCCTACGTCCGCGCAATTTTCGTAAAAATGGGTCGAAAGTTTTTGCATCACGTATTAATATATAGATTATGTTCCAGTGAGATCCCCCCCGAGCTGTCGGGCACGGGCGGCGAGGTGCGCGTGTCGCTGGAGGACCGGCGCCACGAGGAGTGCCCGCGACACATCGCCAAGCCGCAGCCCTTCTCCGGGAAGGGACATCTACTGGGCAGGTGAGATTGGGATCAGTTTCAACTGATTTTTTGAGACTGATATGGCCTGTGTGACTTTTCAAAAACTTTAACTTTTATTTAACAAATCATTAATCTCCGGCGTTATTAAGCACCGTGTTAGCTTATTATCATCCTTATTTTTATTGAATTGGTTGAGAGCAGTGTCACAGCATAATATATTGAAACCAAATTTTGAGTTTCAATCGGCAGAATTCTTAACTTTTGGTTGAGGATAATGACGCCGTTAACATTTTGTGATTTTTTTCGGAAAACCACCCATGCGTAGGCACGCATATTGAAAAATCTTGGTATAGAAGATTACATACATAATAAACGACAGTTGAAGACATATTTAAGTCTATGACTGCCAATAGAAGACAAATCCTCCGCTAACGTCGGTCACCGGTGACCACCACGGCATTCAATGTGTAATCGGCACGGCTGTGCCCCCGCCCCCTAAGTCGAGCTACAAGCGGCACGGCCGTACCATCCTTTTCTCGAAGCAATTCGGGCCTTTTTCGACTCCCTATAATTCGGTTGTGGATAAGCAAGAAACCGAATCTTCCGTAACATCGGCATTTGTATAAACCGGAATATTTAAAATCAGTGCTTTCCAGTAGTTTAAGAATGAGCAACTTGTTAAAGTTTCTAAATTTTGTCACTCACTGACTCAGATCATCAAAAAAAAGCAGAATAGAAGCTTTATTTGAATACATATAGACGTTTAGTGTCTTAATCATACTTAAATATTTTGTAATTTGTCCAGTTTTCCAAATACACATGCTAGCATCAAATCTTTGTAATCCCATATAAATATATGGGATTAACAAACCTTATTTAATGCAGTTGGTGGTCTGGCGGACGGTTATAAATTTGACCGGTAGATAGGACCTACGCATAGTGAGGCACCTGGAGGGGGTATAGGGTGGGTAAGGGTGTGTTTAGCCCATGAAACGAACCACTTGTAAAAGGAGAAAAGCCCATAGAGACAGGGAGTGGGCCCAACTGTGGCCGACCAGCCAAGAAGTAGTCCGGGAAAAAGAGGAAGACTACAGCGGCTCAAATAAGAAAATATCGGGATAAGACCTTTCAAAATTCGTTAGAAGTTCTTGGTATCTAGTGAAAGTTTGGCTCTACAAAAAGAAGTGAGACCCAATAAAACATCCTGTAAAAAACCCAAGTCTCGCAGCTTCTTTTACCGTAAGTTGTAAGATCCATGTAATACCAAGTCGTTAATCTAAGTCTACTTGAAGGACCTTCTGTCTTAGTTATTACATAAGTTATTATTTATTAAAAATAGGATTAACGTTTTAAACAAATAGATTAGACATCGCATGATTTTTTAATGAATATTACAAATATTTGATTCGTTAGTCTCTCGCGCCTCACGCGAGAAACTCTCGTTATACTGTTGGTCGCTGGCCCAATCGTGCTGTTTGTGATACATACTAATAATCAAATCAGCGATGTCAATAAGTCGATCTATTTGTTTAAAACGTTTGTATTTTTAATATTGGTATGATAATAACTTAAAGAATTTAAGACAGAAGGTTTCAAGTAGACAAAATAGATTAACCGACTTCTAACATGGATCTCACAACTTTTGACGGTGACCACCACTTGGGTTTTTTACAATGTTTTTGATATCATTTCTACATCTCCATTTTTGATATCGTATAAACTTGTATTTACCTGTTCCAGCCCCACCCCCCCTACAGTAGGAGCTACAGCGCCGGTGGCAGGCGACGTGGCAGACCGCGCCGCCAACCAACGCGCCGCGCAGGAGGCCGTCAAGATAGATGATTCTGCACCCGTCACTACTATACAGGTATCATCAGCATGGTTGCCATGACTTACTATAGTGCTGGGTTCCGAAGAGTATTAAAAATAGAGCACCTTAAAGTTTGATGTTGTAGAGTTCAAGTTTATCAGTCAAAAAGAAAGTGAAATAATTTAATGTAAGACGATTCTGGGTGTCCTCTTTTTAAGATAGAAAACTATTTGATATGCACATGCTAGCGCAAATGTTTGTAGTGCAGGACTTAGAAGAACAGTTCCATTAAGAAATCTTCTTTTGATCCACAGTTCCGTCTCGCGGACGGCAGCCGTCTGACCGGTAGATTCAACCACACGCATACAGTGGGCGACCTGCACGCGTACGTGTCTCGCGCGGAGCCCTCGTACCAGCTGCAGGCCTTCGCCCTCCTCACCACGTTCCCCAGCAGAGAGCTGGCCGACCACGCCGCCACGCTCGCGCAGGCCAACATCCTCAACACCACGCTCCTCCAGCGGCTCAAATAAAACCTAAACCTAACGGGATAAGGTCCATTCTCGGTTGGCGGTGCCCGTTCTTCGATATCCTAGTGAGAAGTTTGCGCAATTTAGCGCAACGACAATAGAAAGTTGTTCCGTATAACCAATGGCAGCTTTCTATTTCTGTGTTAGATTTTATAAGACTTCCGAAGTAGTTGTGTCGGTCGCATCCTGTTCGCCAGTCGCGCAAGTTGCGCAGTTTGCGCAAACTCTCACTGTTTACTCCAAACATAAGAACGTTAGCGCATTTTTTACACACGAATAGGATTATTCTAAAACGCATTTAGAGATCGGCTTCTAGGATTTTTTAATGTATTTAAAATATTTGTACGTTTCGTTCGTGTGGGTGTGCGTGTAGTTTTTATACGTGTGTGTGGACGGGCGCAATAACGGGCTATTTGTAACGCGATCTCGCGAGTGAAACAGTGTATTGGTCAATAAATAAACGTTTTTAAGTTCCTTTTTGTTGTTTTTATTTTAGTAGTGTTGATACTCCCATAGAGTTTAAGCGATGCTACCTTGGATTGATTAAAAGATAATTTTCTAAATAAAATATGTCAAAGCGCCTTTGCTGCTATGATTATCAAATTACAGTCAAACCCCCTTCAATCAAATAAAACAACACAATAGAAAAATCTATTTCTTTATTCAATAACATTACGAAATATAATTTAATCAAAATATAATTTAATCGTAAATTTACTACTAATTATATAATCAAAATTATCCATAAAACTATGATAGATTAATGTATAATTATAATAAAATAACTTCATGATTTCTTTGTACTTCAAGTACCATTCTCAACGCCACGAGTTTGATTCAAGTAACCGTCGAATGGTCGCCATTTTGGATATACTTTGAATTTGGAACATATTCCGCCATGTTTGCGTTTTGCGTTTAGTTCACGAGCAGCACGCGGCTTTGGGGAAGTTGCACGCGCACGGATCTGTTGTTATACACTCCGCGGGGCATATGCAGTCGCATGCTGGAATGGAAAAAAATACACAATATTACCACCTGTAAAATCGTCATAGACAAATGTGAAGGCACCGTAAAACGGGGTGAAAGAATTCTAAGGGTGAATAGATACATGAATGGGGTGCATAGATGTTAGAACATTTTCCCAGCACTTACACCGTTTTACCGTTAGTTCTAGTTTATCCATTTTATCGCTAGTTATGAAAAGAAGAACCCATTGTAATCAAAAAATCACTGAGTCGTAATAACAAAGTTCCAAAAATTGCTAAAACGTGTGATTACTCTAATGCTATGAGTAGAGGGCGTTCGATGTTTACGTCAATACCATAGCATAGAGGGCGTGGCAGTCGCTTTTGGTCACTTTGATTAAACAAGACAGTCTGTATTAGAAATCTAGATCTCTATTTCATACCATCATCATATCAGCCACAAGATGTCCACTACTGAACATAGGCTAATGACTTCCAAATAGGCCGGTTGGAAGCGACCTGCATCCAGCAACTCCCTGCGACCTAATATTGTACATGGGTATGTTATTTAAAGAAGTGTGGTACTTACGTTTGCAGTCCCCATACTTGCAGGGATCCATGTACTCCGTGCAGTCCTCGCCGGGCGGCAGGAACGATGACCGGTAGATAGTTGTGCCTTCCAACTGAAGATAAATAGTATAATATTATTAACTTCTTAATTGGTTGTACAGGATTGACTGTATTTAGTTGCAGAATGTAACATTTTTTAGCGGGAGACAGGGTTCATGTCTTAATACTTTTGTTTCAATGACATCATAGGCCTTAAAATCACGATCGTTTTGCTTTTTATTCTTCGTAAAAGTTGGCATCGATGCATTCTCTACAATTTCACATCCACTTTTCATCAGTTATGTTATAAGTCCTCTGTACCAAATTGGCGGTGAAAAAAAGAATCAGTTTTCTTGGATTGTGCAGTGCAATGACAAACATAAGATAAAGCATTTCTCTTAAGACTAAAAGCCTTTTTAAGGCTAAAAAGGCACTTGCCTAGCTTCCAAATATCAAACAATACAGCCTAGTAAGAGCCGGTTAAAATTGGAGACTGAACAAAAGACACTGACAAGAAAGAAAAAGGAAAGACGGTAATGTTAAAAATCCAAAATAGCTAAAATGGACTGGGTACTGACCTTCTGGCATGGTTTCTGGTACTGTCCCTTGCACGCCCACGGCGGCATCTGCGGCTTCGGCACGCACACCGGCTGGTACGACATCTTCTGTGTAGTCGTCGACTCCATTTTAGCTGAAACGTAACATAGAGGATAAATAAATTATGATTTAACAATATTATTAGCAAAAACTAACAGATAAAAATATTATTTTCTTCTGCTCACTTGATTTATCTCTATACAGATGTATCAATTGCTGTTCGTTAGTCTCGCTAAAACTCGAAAACGGCTGGACCGATGTGGCTAATTTTAGTCTTGAATTATTTGTGGAAGTTCAGGCGAGGTTCGGAAGGTAAAAAAAATATGTTTGAAGCGGTACGAAGTTTGTCGGGCCAGCTAGTAATCTATACATATAATAAAATCGTAGAAAAGTGCTGTCTGTACATTGAAAATAAAAATAAAAAAAATAGCAGGGGTTATTGTTATGTCGATGTCGAACCCAAAAATGTAATTAACTTTTTTTTTGTCTGTTTGTCTGTTTGTCTGTTTGTCTGTTCGTCTGTGCGCGCTAATCTCAGAAACGGCTGATCCGAGTTGGATGCGGTTTTCACGAATATATTGTGGGATGCTTAAATTTACATTTAGTGTTTGTTTCATGTCAATCGGTTCATAAATAAAAAAGTTATGTCAAATTAAAGAATCACGTCGAACATTCTATGCTTATACCATTAATCTCCGCAACTATTTGACGGATTTGGTTGAAATTTGGTACAGATATAGTTTAGAACCTTAGAAAGGACATAGATATATTTTTATTTCAAAAATCAAAAAATCAAAAAATAAAAATAAGAAATAAATTATTTATAAATAATTCTATGTCGATCGTTACACGACTTCATGTTATTGTTTTAATTTATCGAAAAAAGTAAATAAATAGTAAAAAGGTATGAAAAAAATAATATCAATATAATAAAACATTTAGTACAAAGAAAATGCTCTAACGGAGTATAGATAATTCTATGTCGATCGTTACACGACTTCGGTTCATGTTATTGTTTTAATTCATCGAAAAAAAGTAAATAAATAGTAAAAAGGTATGAAAAAAATAATATCAATATAATTAAACTTTTAGTACAAAGAAAATGCCCGAACGGAGTATAAATAAATAATCCAAGTTGTCTTTATCCTCGATAGATGGCGTTGGGATCGAAATAGATCGCGCTATGGTTTCGTTACATTCATTTGGTTGGGTATCGGCCGAGCGCTTCGGTACTATCGTAGAAAAAGTGTATTATCAGTCGTATGATTATTTGTCTGTAGTGGTCCTGCTGTTTCGTATATTCTAAATTGGTTTCGTTGTATTTGTCAATTAATAAGTTTATTTGTTGGGTTTTCCTGGTTTTTTGGTTAAACTATTTAACGTAGGTTTAGTTTGATATCGATTATTAGTAGTTACTGTAGTTAGTTTTTTTAATAAAATTGTAAGTCTAATTTTTTTTTAATTAGATTAGATTTAAGTCGTTTCTTTTAAATTATTTAGTTTAAGCTTGGTTATTATAGCATAGAGGATAGGTTGTAATTTTACATATATTTGTAGGCACTTATTTGTCTTGCTATAATACTAAATCATAATAAAACATGATATAGGCAATAAATCAAAGTAACTGATGTATAGCTCACCTGCTGGTTTCTCGTAGCATTTCAACGGAGCATACGACGTGGGTATCGCGCACCGGCCGGGGTCCAGGAATGACATGCGGTTCACAGTTCGATCTGATGACAAACAGTATGTGAATAACGCCATACGCAGTGCATACTTAATTGTGTTCTTTTTAATTATCGGTAGTAGAGTAGTTCGAAATTGTGGCCAGTTAAGGGCAGTAGGCTAGCTTTCCCCGTCGTTCTTTCTTATCGGGGTACTACAAATGCGTCTAACTTTTGAGGAGTGTGTTAGCTACGGAATGTGAGATTTTTAATCCCACTAAAACCACCATCAGCAGTCAGCACCTATAAGGGGTCCACCAGGCCCTCTAAATAGACCAACTCTGAAGAATCTCCCTCGTTATTTACCAACGTGAGAATCCCCCATCCCCAATCTCGCACTTGTCGCCTCTGATGGTGCCTATTAACGGCGCCGATTCCTTACCATCAGGTGATCCGTCTGCTTATTTATCGTGGGTTTATGACCACCTTTGCTTACCTCTTCGGCAGATAAATAACATAATGCCTATGTATATATAAGACAACTCACTCTCAAACGGTTGTTCAATGCAGTGGAACTTATGGTCTGGCTTGCAGGATTCCCTGATGGCGCAGGGCTTCGGTACGTAGTCGTGTCGCTGCGTGGTGATGTTCTGCATCGGGCCCTGACCCCACATGTCGTGGTGGCACGGCCGGATCGGCTGCGTTATGCACGTCGGGTTCGGGAGGTACGAAAGCTGGAAGAGGGATGATAGTAGATTTAATTAAGTTGTTTTATTTTGGACGAGTTTTGGTGTTTTGTAAATCTGAAGTTTAGATGATCAATTTAATCTAGGCAGGGATCTATCTATCTTAAAAAAAACTAGGTAACTGCCTAAGGTCCTAGATTACAGAAGGGCGTTGCGCATGCCGTTAGAATGATGGCAACACTAAAAATTAATTAGGGGCGCCTATGAAGTGCTTAAGGGGCTTTTTAGGTTAAATCCGCCTCTGATTCTAGACATATTTCAGTTAGCAGTTCTTCTTTTTTCACTTCGCTCTTGACAGAGCAACAATTATTACACTTTGAGGCGTCCAAATTTAAAAGGCAGGAACAATGCTAAAAATTTTTAGTCTTTTTCCAACTTTTAGTGTGGTGTGGTGTAGTTCGATAGGTGCACTACCTATAAATGGACTTTAATTTAAGTATACTACGTCTACGATTGATCTGGAAACTATAAAGTGGTAAGCGGATCGTACCTTCTGTACAGTATCACCTTCCATCTGTGCAGTGGAGGGCACCAGGTTCGACAGCGGTTTTATGGGCTGCGGTATGGGACACTTGGTTGGGAGGTAGCTGTCAGATAGGAGAGGGTTGTTATAGGTAATTCATTTACTTAAAATACAGTTAACTGCTAGGAGCTGAGGTTGTATTGCTGAGCAGAAGGTGTAACCGGAGTAGCCAGTCGATGACAAGAAAAGCAGTTGTTCATAAAATATCATTATTATTTATTTTGTTTGTTATTTTTCTTTTACCTTTGGAAGGCGTACGAGGAGCTGAAGCCAACTCGCAGAGGCCCATTGAACAGTTTGAATTGAAATGATGGACATTATCTATATATTAATACGTGAAGCAAAAACTTTGTAACTGTTTTTACGAAAATTGCGCGGACGTAGAAGCATAAAATTTGGTACACTTATAGTTTATGTTTAGGAGAAGTGGACAACGCCAATATTTTTCAAAAATAATGCTTATAAAGTACATTAAATCAATAAATAAAACATTACACACACATGCATAGTATTTGACAAAACGTCAAAATCGATAGACATTGCGATGATATTCTCACGTCTCATATGAAAAGAGTTTTATAAAAGAGTTTGAATTAAATAAAAATTATCCTTCAACGTACGTTAAGTGGTATTGTAAATTAAATCATATATGGTCGAATTTCGGCCACTAGGCGACCACTAGTATTAGTAATACTACTAATTACCTGTTCTTATAAATGGTCTGAGTTTCAAATCTCTTGGACGAGGTGACGGGGTTGTTGCAGCTATCAGGGATGATGGCACGTCGCCGGCAGTCGCTCGCTGCGTCCAAGTAACTGTAAGGAATAGTGCAATGAAGGTTAAACTCCCTGGTCGGAAAGTATGTGGAGTAGGCCTACGTTTCTATAGAACCTTTTGGTAATGTTGAGCATTCGGCTACTTTTCACCGACCGAGTCCGGTTAAATATTGTTAGTTGAAAAGTGGTTAGTTTGAAGGCAGTATAGTAATAGATGGATATCGCAACATACCTCATACCGTAGGTTGTATTACTGTCCAACTTTTGGCACGGCTTCTGATATTGTCCCTTGCAAGCCCATGGTAACGGTTCTTTTGGGAGAATCTGGAAAAATATGTATAATATTAAAAAAAGTGTTTTATTACAAGGGAAAGGGATTGCTTGCGAAGCAGCGGAGGTGTACTTAACATAGACTTTTCACTGGTTATGCTGAAAGTCACATTCATTCGAGCATTCCAGTCGAAGAGAATTATAGATTTCATGACCTAAACTAAAACTAAACGAACCAGGTACTCGTGCTTTTACCAAACGACCAGTGATGGAGTCAGTAACTATTTTAGATGTTTTCTTGTATTTTAGTAGTGTTTTATCTCCATGAAGTGTATGAATGTAGGTACTACCTGATTGGGCATGTAGCTCATCTTCTGTGTAGTGGTACCTTCCATCTTGGCGGCTGGTCGCTCGTAACACCTCTCCGGGGCGAAAGACTTCGTCAGCTCGATCTTTTCCGGTGGTAAATACGACAGCTTATTTATAGTGCGATCTGTAAAAGGGAGGAGTGGTTAGGTTTAGGAAAACGATCACAGAAGAATTTAATCATAGCTTTGTACTATGAGGTCATATTGCATATCTCTTGCTGGTGGCTGGTGCAAGGTGATTGACACCTTCATCATATTTTGCCAAAACTTACTAAGTAGGTACCTATCAGTTACTTTACATTGTGGTCATTGTTTTATAATTTTTTTATTTTACACTTTATGTACAATCATACAGAGGTAGACTTAATGCCAATTTGGCATTCTCTACCAGTCAACCAGGTGATGCAGAGAGACAATAGTAGGTGTAACAGCAGGCATTGTTATGCTCTTTTTCAATATCATTGCATTCTATCTACCTGTCTATAGGTACTGATAACCTGACCAGTAAAGCCTGAGAAAGCATCAAAAATAAGTTAGAGATCTTTACTCTCAAAGGGCTGTTCGACGCAGTGGAACTTGGGAGCAGGTTTGAAACTCTCCCGTAGCACGCAGGGCTTCGGTACGTAGTCGTGTCGCTGCGTGGTGATGTTCTGCATCGGACCCTGACCCCACATGTCGTGGTTACACGGCCGGATCGGCTGCGTTATACACGTCGGATTCGGGAGGTATGATAGCTGGAAACAGAACAGTATGCTGGTAAAATTATTGGCTGATGATTTCGAAGGAAAAGTAACCCATAATAAGACATGGTGAAAAATTTTTAGCGAAGTCATTTTAGATTTTTTTAAGGGGGTATATCATCCAATGGCTTCTCCTGCCTTGGGCGAGGGAGAGAGAGTGTCAGACTCTTACTGACTAAAAACCACCCCGTTCCAACTTCTGCCCTTCGAGCAGGATCTTGGTAAACCCGCTAGGTAGTCCACAGATCCGGATTAGGCATCAGTCCTACTGGGAATGGAATTTCTTCCAAGGCTTCTTTATTTAGAAAAACTTTGGAATGATTAACTTTGTCGTCCAGACCCTAACCAGAAGAAAAACCTGATAGATTATAGAACACAAAATTAGACATAAGTGAATCTCCTTTTGTGTCGCTTTCCTCTTTTCGAATTCTCCATCTTCTCGTTCACATACCAATCTACAGACTAGAAACAAGACTTTACCTTCTGCACAGTACATCCTTCCATAGGTTCGCAGCTGGGCACGAGGTTGGGAGGTGGTTTCCGTGCCTCCCCGCGCAGGTTGCGGCACCCGTCCACCGGCAGGTAGGACAGCTTGTACGTGGTGCACGACTCCACCGGGGCCGTGGGCCGCATGTAGCAGCGACGCGGCGCGTACGAGTCTGGGATGCGAGGCTGCTTGTAGCACTGAAATGAGAAAAGAAGAATTGGTTATATTCCCTCATTACCGACTTCATTTTTAAGTACTCATTTGTAAGCACTGCCCATCCGCCCAACCCAATAGATTTACCTCATCAAACTGTGGGGTAAGCAAGCTGTAAATGTACCTAATAAGGACTACTCTTTAATTCTCTAACCACATACTCTGGTTCATTCATGATGTTGTGTCATTTGAGTTATTTTTATACGTACTTTCCATAATTGATTAATTGTTTCAGTGTAAAGTGTTAGTAGATAAGTGCTATTGCTAGTACAACCACTATTGAATTTCTTGCACTTAAGATTAGTAAGTAGGTTTCTATTGGAAATGTTCGATTTCGGAAATCTTAAGTAGGTAACGAATTCTCTAACATACCGGTTTCACAATAGGTGGTTTCCCGCAGCAGCAAGTTCGACAGGGGCAGGGATGTTCCTGCTTCCCGTCGATGGGCTTCCCATCCCGCAGCCCCGACTTGATACCCGCCGACATGGCGCATGGCGCCGCTGCCGGACAGGGTATGCAGCACCTGGGAACATCAAATTTCCATTTCTATCTTTATTCCTATCGATATACGGTCTTAATTCGGTTGGACACTTATTGGAAATCCCCATCTTCAATGGTTAATAGGGTAAGGACTTAGGTTATCGGACATGGTCTGATGGGTCATCAACGTCATTGATAATGCTAGAGCTGATTGATGTGCTCTAGTTCATCTTCGGATGAATAGGCAGAGGAGATTTGTACCGTGAAACACCCATTTATCACCAGTTTTGATAGAAGTCCTATGTAGCGTACATCAATATTCTCGATTCTATACGATAACTAGGAATATTCGAAAACCCAAAAAAACTTTGTCAGATCTGGCAATCAAATCAAAGACCGCTTGCTCTGTAAACACATTTGTAACTCACCCAATAATAAAGTTAAAAATTACACATAAAACTATTTCCTTTTCACTACGAAAATGGCTCAGACGTCGATATTCGCAAACCTCACTTCAAATTCTTATTGAAAAGTATCTTTTTACCCTAATGACCTTGTTGAAAAGGCGATTAAAAACCGAATATTTGACCTTGGTGAAAAGGTATATGAATAGCGAAATTCGATCGTTGTTTTTTCATTGTCTGTCCCCATAATAGGGTCAGGTCAAGGTCTTTAGGACACGGTAAAAACTCCAAGCTAAGCTGATGTTCACTTTATAAGGGATGAAATGGGTCACAGGATAAAGTCATCAATCACTTTATTGCTGAGGAAATATGTGCCTTATGTAAATGGTTTTGAGTATGCAGATTGCTTGAAGATTTATTTAGGTGGAGATAGTTTGGAATACATAGGTATTAGGTAAGGTACTAGTTTACTTAGATTGAGATATAAATTCGAAACACTTAGCTTTACCTATCACGCACAGAAAAGCAACAAGAAATGCTATGAGCCCCCGTCGTGGCTTGAAACAAGTTGAGTACGAACATTTACGTTCAGAAGAAGAGTTAAGTCGTATAATCCAATTAATTTACGCCAGAATACTGAAACATCATGCTATTGCTCTGTCAATTACAAAGAATTTGTAAAGACAGAACTATATTTGAGAGCGTCTTAAAATTGACGTCTGAGTATTTGACCATTATTAGAATATCTCTCTTCACATGAATAAAAATTAAAGTACCTATTATTATATTATTTTAATTTAATTATCTTATCCGAAACTGGACACAGATTTCGACGTATTTCTTCACCAGTTTACGTACAATGTAGTTCTAATTCAGATGTAAAATTATTAAAGAGATAACAGTAGGAAGTTCAACTGTTATCATGTTATCCTTGACCTACAGACAACCGAGTAATTTGAGAGTAATCGATCTCCATAACTGAAGTGGACTGTACGTGTAGAGTTCAAAAAATATTAAGAAGTGAATAAGTGAAGTGCATCTAAAGAAGTTGGTAGGTAAGTACAATATGAGAGAAAATTTGTTTTTTTTTTTATGGGCCGACGTTTGGCCACTATCTCGCCTGATGGTAAGTGATGATGCGACCTACGATGGAGTACGTCTCCCCTTGCAAGCAACATTGAATAGGTTGCTCATGGGCGGACGTCCTTTGTAGCTCGGGCTTTGAAGACACCCAGGTTATACCCATCAGGAAACACAGACTCCGGCAAGGCGATCCACTCCCTAGCAGTTCGCACAAGGAAGCTTGAAGCGAACCGCTTCATGCGAGTGGGTGGGATATCCATCATGAAACGGTGACGCCTCGCCGATTGTCTTGTTTAGGTTAGGCTTAGGTTTATTATCGCCGTACTCAGAGTCATTTAATGGTTACTTAACCCAATCCTTAGCAATTGTTTTCGAAACAAAATCGTTATTAAGGAATAGTTTAAGTAATCATTAAATGTCTCTGAGTGCGGCAGTTAGTTTGAACAGAACTGGGGGCCTACTCTGGTTCTCGAATCCGAAGTTTCGTTTAATCTTCGGCCGTAGATTTTATTGATTTACTAATAGAATTACTTGAAATAACGTTTTATTTTTAATTTCATATCAAAACCTATTTATTTGTCTTCATTTAACAGTTCATTTTTGTTCACGAAAGTTCGCAATAAATATAATTGTAGTATGCAATCTGCGAAGTTTTTTCGTTCGTTCGTTGAATTAGAGTAGGCCGCCAGATGTAGGTATGTTTTACAGCATTTTATCCTAAGCAAATGGTGACATTGCAATAATTGTGTTCCATTTCATGGCCCATATCTTGTGATGTGTTTATAAATAGTTTAGGTTACGATGGAACTGACATTATGTACGCTATGCGTAAAAACCCATTTCTATACCGTTTGGGGAAACCCCTTATGACTTAATTTTAACCACATATTTGTTATCATTGTCTGACAATATACAATATGCATGCATTTTTCCTTTGAGTTAATTTGAAAATTTTTTACAAATACGGCATTGTAACAGCCGCGCCACATGTCCTTAACATTTCTAGACAACGAAAAAGATTACAGCTCTTCTATGGTCAAGGAACATGGGCAGCTTCATTCATATAGAATTAAATACTTGATTTATTTATTTTGTTCGAAAATTTCCATTTTTTTATTTTCTGTTCTCGTTGAAATATTTAGTTGTAATATGCTTCTGTGGACTAGTAATACTTGTAGTTTAATTTAAATCATATGAGTGATCTCCATACTGTATACTGTATAAAGATGTAATAGGAAAAGTTGGGTAATTCCCTGAAAATAAACTCTGATAATAATGTTATGATAAAATAATGTCTATAAATATGATATCAAATGCATTATTATCAAAACAACTACCAGGATAGCAGAATTAATAATTGTATTATGGGTTGCTATTGCACGATGATTGCATTTTAGTGATAAATTCGCTTGGTGACGTCATATTTTAGGTTTTAATGATAAGATACTTGTATTTGATTTTCTGTAGGTTTTAGATTTATTATCGAGGCAATTTAAGATACGTAGCTATTACTCCAGTAGTTATTTTAATTGTATTACAGTGCTATTAAGGTGTGCAACTAAAAAGGTGCGTAAACAATAAAAAACTACTTACTCAGGCATACTTTAGTTTTAATCCTTATCCCTAAGTCCACTGTATAAAAAAAATCTTAAATAAAAAACTAAAATCTAATGGGAATTAACTGAAAATAATTTATAAAGACATTTCAGTCTAAAAAATAGATAGATCATAGAAAAATGACAGTTTTGGAAAGTTAGCTTTTGTTTGTTTGTTTGTATTTTTTCTGAAGTTTATCTAGTCGGTCGGTTGAATTCTTTTTTCGAAAACCAAAAAGTTTTTAACACTTCTTATTTAACTTTTTGAGTAGCTTGTCAGCTCGTTAGCGGGTTCGCCCGCGTTTCCGTAGATACATAGCCTAATACTAGGGGTTATTCTAGATCATAATCTTTACATCTCGATTCCTTACCAATTTTTACGATATTGAGTAAACAAATTATAAAACTAAACGAGGTAAACGAGCGGACGGTACTTGATATACCACAGGCGCTACAAGTGCGTTGCCGGCTTTTTGAGGGTTAGGAAGTTAAGGTTTGCTGAATCTGGGATTGGGAAGGGCGGTAATTGGGCCTCCGGTAACCTCACTCACACAACGAAACACAACGCAAGCGTTGTTTCACGTCGATTTTCTGAGAGGCCGTGGTATCACTTCGGTCGAGCCGGCCCATTCATGCCGAAGCATAAATTAATATTAAAAAGATGCAATATCCATAGCAAATATGTTGTAGGTTGGCAATTATTGGTGTTGCCTAGAACCAAGGTGAACCGGCGCATTGCACCGGTCTATAGCTCGCGAGCTACGTCTGTATAATTGTTTGTTCATATGTCATATCATAGTACCTACTAGACGTAGGTACTTACTGCATAAGGATAAAGTTAATGAGGCGTGATTATTTAATTATTTACTCCATATTACGTGCTACTATTGAGAATAATGGCTCACTAATATTATAAAGAGGAAAACTTTGTTTGTTTGGTTGTAATCTACACTTCTACACTAATATTATAAAGAGGAAAACTTTGTTTGTTTGGTTGTAATTCATAGGCTCAAAAACTACTGGACCGATTTAAAAAATTCTTTCACCATTCGAAAGCTACATTATCCACGAGTAACATAGGCTATATTTTATTTTGGAAAAAAATAGGGTACCGTAAGATATTTGGATCTTTCGGACACAAACTGAAAAAAATCAACCAAAGAAGTTACTTATTTTGCGTACACTGCCTAAACTACAAAAGATAGAACCATAAAATGTTATAATTAATTGTAGATCTTATAAATATCTACAAAAAAGTACGCGACACACTATACCTATCTATGTCGAGTGAGGCACAACAACCACATTTTTATTTAAAAATCTTGAATTTTTTTGGACTACATTTAAACGCGTTTATTTTACTCATGCTATTAATCCTTATCAAAATAAATTATTTCATCAATAAGTACAGTTTATGTTTATAATATTTGGTCTTTGAATGATTAAAATTGGACATTTGGTTTAGAAGTTGTGGTGAAATTAAAATATTACGATTTCTGCTGCACGGCTCTGTCTGTCTGTTACGCTTACGCCGTTGCGCCTAAACCAGTAAACCGAACATTTTGATGAAATTTTTGGTACAGAGATAGAATAGACCCTGAAGAACAACATATTTATTGCAAAATATAGGGGAGAATGGGTAAAAATAGGGGATGAATGGTCATATGGAAATTAGCCATTTTTAAAGCTGTAACATAGAGGAAAGTAGGTAAAAATAGGGGATGAATGGTCATACGGAAATTCGCATTTTTTAAAGCTGTAACATAGGTGAGAGTGGGTAAAATAGGGGATGAATGATCATATGGAAATTCGTCATTTTTAAAGTTGTAACAGTGAAACTTTGTATTTAGACACTTAATGGGAAACGAAAGAACATAGGCTACTATTTATTGCAAAAAATAGGGGAGAGTGGGTAAAAATAGGGGATGAATGATCAAATGGAAATTCGACATTTTTAAAGCTGTAACATAGGGGAGAGTGGGTAAAAATAGGGGATGAATGATCATATGGAAATTCGTCATTTTTAAAGTTGTAACAGTGAAACTTTGTATTTAGACACTTAATGGGGAACGAAAGAACATAGGCTACTTTTTATAGCGAATAAAAAGGGTTAAAGTTGTTTTAATTTTGACCACCAACCACTAACACAACCACGCGGACGAAGTCGCGGGCAAAAGCTAGTAATAACTTAAGACAGAAGGTCCCTTAAGTAGGGACTAAATAAAATAACCGACATGGTATTACATGGATCTCACAACGTTTTACGGTAGAAAAACTGATGAGGTGCGAGACTTGGATGTTTTTACAGGATGTTTTTGATGGTATTAGGGTCAACTCACACCGAAAGAGCGGCGAAGGGCAACGAAGCGCAGACTCCTGTGACTTCTCGAGCAGTCGCGGGAATCCGCGCTCCTTCTCAAGCCCACCCGCGATGAATTCATGGGTCACTCGCTCTCTATGCGCAGTTTACTTTCAACAAAACTCGAGGAAACTTATAAATGATATTTATTTTGCAAATAGGTTACAATGTAACTCTTTTACACGTCAATCTCTTAAATAACTAGATGAGGCCGGCATTTCCCATCGGACTACTCTGAGAAGAAATGCCGAAACAAACTCAGAGGTCACAGTCTCTTTTAAAGTCCAGACAAAATCAATTAAAGATGTCGGAGAACCGTGCAAGTTGGTTCTGTAGTGGTCTTTTGAGGAAAGAACCACAACAGTTTCTGCGGACCTGTTCAGATGAGACTTAATAAATAACCTTTTCTTCATCCATTTCTATCATTTCTGTATTAATGACACTGCAAGGAATGAATTCGAATGCTCGCGGGCAAAAGACGCGCGCGGGGAGCGGGCGCGAGAGGCAGGATATGCTCATTAAGCTCACCTAGTAATATATTGGCACATCTGCAAAAAATGCCAAATTTACTTTATATGATTTACGTGTTTAAAAGTGCATTATTAATCTATTTATTTCCATATTCACCGAGAGAGGTCGTAAGTGTCATTATACCATTATTGTAGTTTCAGTCACGCACGTAAAACAACGGTTCATTGGTCAGTAAAGTAAAAACTAAACAAGTCAGATAAACTATGAAAACCGTTAATGTGCCAATATATTACTAGTTGTGCGATATTGCCAGCGGTCGTTCGCGACTGTTCGACAATTCTCGGGACTTCCCGCGATTTCTTACGCGGTCGCACGGCCCGTTTGTAGAATGCGCCGGAATACCCGCGGCGTCGCCGCCATCCGCGCTACTCGTTCGAGTTTCTCATGCGATAATAAGTGTTATAGTAATGAAAATAAAGTTAAAATTCATAGTATACTGAAACTGCGGTTTGCCTTGTGCTATATTATTGCATAAGGCATTTTAGCTGAGTACTGGCCTTTTTGCGCCGTGAATACTTTTATTTTATCAATTATGTATGTTTATGTTTTTGTAAACGGTGCAAGTAAACTATTTTTCTTTCTTTCTTTGTTTTTCTATATTATAATATACTGAAATAATTATAAATAATTTTATGAATACGAATAATTTTTGTTACTCTTTCACAAAAAGATACGCTTTCCCAAAAAAAAATTGTCCATACAATATCACCACAAATTTTTTAAGATTTAATGAGATTAAGGTAATCAAATAATAAATCATTAAGATTTAATGATTACCTAATGATGTCTGAGTGCGGTAGTTACACTGATTAGGGGTAATTTTAGTCCAGAGTACGCGGAAGGAAGCTAAATAAATTAATATTTTAACAAAACCGGAAAGCACGGACATGTTGGTACTTGTCGACCGATAAGGCGGCCTATATACCTATAAGTACTAAAATAGGATTTATGTAGCTATGATAAGCACTGCAGTTGGACATCCTGACTTAGTATTGTAACCTTCGTCGACTTGCTCACACGCATTCAAGGTTAGTGCATGCAACTTAAATAGATTTCTCTTAAAGTTTAAATAAATATAAGAAAATAATATAAATGTTTATTATTTTCTTATATTTATTTAAAAAATAATATAAATGTAAAAAATAATGTAAATGTTTATTATTTTCTTATATTTATTTAAAGTTTTCTAAAATTATATTTTTATATAGGTATTACTTATAAAATACAAAGAAATAACATTTATGCATATAGCAAATTAACAAATAACAAAAGAATTTTTTTTATATATTATTACATTATATTTACTTTGACTTTCAAAAGACTTCCCAGTCTATTTGAGATAAATATTTTTGACTTTCACTTTATCAAACGGTTGGACTGATTTGGATGAATTTGCGAATTTTAGTCATCGTATGAGCCAAAAGATGTCTACATGTATTTAGTACTGAAGTGGAATCTTTGTAGATTTATATTCAGATATATGGGGCCTCCCCCAATTGTTACCAGACCGGTCGTTTGGTTCCAAAACACACATCGCCGCCTGTACCAATTATAAACAATTGCTTCAATTTACATCTCTCATTCTTTGACTCAAAAGTTTGTTCTATATTATAATAACTATCGTGAGACATACTGAAAATAACTAAAACAATACGGTTTACTCACCTACATTATTAGAGAAAACCTCAACTAGTTTCGAGTCACAGATGGGCTCTTGTCAGACTATTACTGACTAAAAACCACCCGTTCCTACTCCTGCTTTTCGAGCCGGAGCCCCGGTAAACCCGCTAGGTAGTCCGCAGCTCCGGATCAGGCATCAGCCTAACTGTGGTGGTACCATCTATGGTGATCTGATGACTCTTTGAGGCGCGCTCGGAACGCGACGTGCCTTACGCACGGTTGAACAAACTTTGAGGTTTTTTTTGTCGAATAGGTCTATCGTGAATTAGGTCGATTACTATTGTTACCTACCTATTATCTAAAAGTGCATACTTCTTATCACAATATTTTGATAAAATTCGAGTTACATATCATTAGTTTGAGTATTAATCAATGCATTTTAATTTGATAAGAGTTTATTTGATAAGAGGTATAATATGTATGGTTTAATACATAGGTATAATATATTATGTATATTTTGTTTGCAAGCATGTTTCTATGTGCAATGTGTATTTGATTTACTTATCTTTTATTTCTTGGATTCTTATGAAAATAACTTCCTTGTTTGTTTGTTTGTTGTTCCTTGTGCGAATTCTGGAATTGTGCCTAGTATATGGCAATAGGTTCACCCCTTATTACATGGGACTTATAACATAAATGGTGATAAATGGATGTACAATGGCGTTACGTGCCGTAATGTGCACCTCTTCCTACGCCTACGGGGATAAAAAGCGTTGATTGTATTGGACTCTCATTCTCCGTGCGAGAAGAGATAGTTGGAACGCAGTGGCTACTTATAGGCTGTTGGCTGTTGATGTGATGTGATGTACCTATTGCACTTTAAAGTTATATTTTTGTTTTAGACAAGCTAGAAGATGAGTTGCAATTGTGACTACGTGGTTCCAAATAAGGAGTCGTTAGCACCGCATTATGACAACTGTCGGTTGATGTGGGACGAACTACATCCAGGAAAACCATGCCCCAAGTGAGTATTTATATTTACCCTTATAAGTTTTTGAACTGACATGGTTAATACATTTTTTTAAATAATAATCCTTAAGAAGTAAAAATATAGTTATGTAGAACTAGCAAACCCGGCGAACTCCCTTCGTCACCAATGATTATCCCTGTGTTCCTGCTTTTCTCTTGAATTTTGCTATTTCCAACGAATGCAAAACCGTGAAAATCGGTTGGTGGGTTCTGGAGTTAGGAAAGAAAACTCAACTTATTTTTATATTATTGATAGAATCGGGCGTTACTATGCGGAAATCTATGCTACACCAACAATATTGCAAGTGAAAAATAAAGATATTAAAAAAAGATTTCTAATTACAGAAATGCAGATGGTACCATAATGTTGCCGAACAAACATCTCGCCGGCCTGGATGTGGACATTCTGTACCACTTAGGACTTGACACAAAGACTTATGATCTTCCTGCAATGTTTGGAGATGTCAAGGTAAGTTTACCTACTAAAAAAAAAAACAATTATTTAAAAGAGTAACGATGGAGTTTCTTGCTCGTTCTTCTCCATTCGAAGCTACACTTTGGAACGAGCACCTAGCGTTACTGACAGACTGACGGACAATTCAATTCAATTTGACGTTTCAAAAGTGCCTAATTTAGGATTAATTGAAATAAATGCTTTGACTTTGACCAACTTAGGAGATTTTGTACTTAATGTTATCGATTTGAGATATCGATATGGTTTTGAGATTTGAGTACGGATTTGAGATCTTACTAATATTGTAAATGCGGAAGTTTGTATGTACGAGTATATTTGAAATGGCTGAAGGGATCGGCTTAAAATTTGGAACAGGGGTAGATGATGGTTGATTATGATTCTAGGTTCTACCAGTGGCTATGACTGGTAGAAACTAGAATCATAATATTTTTTTAAAACTTAAAAAACAAGCATTAAATACCATTTTCCGACCGCATTTGTATTTTTATGGTACAATTCTATTTCATATCTGTTTTCCAGTTTGTCTGTATGGGCGGCACGAAGGTTCGTATGCGTGAGTTTGCTGAGTACATGAGAGAGGTGTTGGATCTGCCGAACAAAGGGGAGAGGCTGGTGAACCTCACCAAACACTCGCAGAGATACGCCATGTACAAAGTTGGACCTGTTCTCTCCGTCAGTGTGAGTATCCTCATTATAATAATAATGTAACAATCGCTGGCTGATGTCCCAATAAATTTAGATTAAAATTGTTCAACGGGCCTCTGCGAGTTGGCTTCGGCACCTCGTATGCCTTCCAAAGAAAGGTCCGAGACCCTGTGGTCCCGTGATGGGTATAATAATTATGTAATATTATATAATAACCATCAAGGAGATATGGTGAACCTCACCAAACACTCGCAGAGATACGCCATGTATAAAGTTGGACCTGTTCTCTCCGTCAGTGTGAGTATCCTAATTGTAATAATGATGTAATCTATTAATTATGTTATCGGCGTGTTACTCACGTATTTGTTTGACGAGGAACTCGACTAGTTTCAAGCCATGCTAGAGGCTCATATTCATGAGCAGCATTCCGCGACACACGACGCGGCGATTGTCGCGCTGCTACTGGCGACTCGAGTTTCGCGCCCATCGCGCCCTCTGCCTGGACTCACGCGTACTATCCGGCGCGCGCGACTATGTTGGCTCGTTAGACTCGTTCGCCGGCGGCTGCGTAGGTGTTGGGTTCGATTCTCGGGACAACGCAAACACCTACGCAGCCGCCGGCGAACGAGTCTATATAACGCATGAACCGATTTCCACGGTTTTGCATTCGTTGGAAAGGTATCGAGTTCCGTGAGGTTTATAGTAAAGAAAATTTAGGAAAAATTTAAGAGAAAAGCAGGAAAGCAGGGAAATCATTTATGGCGAAACGGAGTTCCCGTTGGTTCAGGTGGTGGAATTACTCCGGCCATAGTAAATAGCTTCAATTTTTGCACGATGAACCCTGTTGGAGTGCAATGTGACCAGCCTACACCCACTTGAGTTTCGCAATATGCTATGTAGCATCCTTGACTTTGCTTGACATTTAATGATTACTTAAACTATTCTTAAGTAATGATTTTGTATCGAAAACAATTACTAAGGACTGGTTTAAGTAATCATTAAATGACTCTGAGTGCGGCAGTTAGTCCTTCACTGTTAAGTATCTATTTCTTTTTTCCAGCATGGCATAGGCATCCCATCGATGACGACAGTCCTTCAAGAGGTGATCAAGTTGATGTCCTACGCGAAAGCCAAGGACCCTATCTTCTTCAGAATAGGCACATCGGGAGGTCTCTCCATACCGGCCGGCTCCGTCGTCGTCTCGTCTTTTGGACTAAATGGCAATTTGGAACAGACCTATGATATTGTGAGTTTAATGTATACTTCATTTCATTTTCCATTTTTATTCAATTTAAATAACTGGTGAAAAGTAAGTCTTGCATTATACATATAAATAGAGCACCTCTGCCGAAATCTTCAACGGTTGAAAGGTTATATCGCTCACCTAGTAATATATTGGCACATCTGCAAAAAATGCAAAATTGACTTTATATGGTTTACGTGTTTAAAAGTGCATATTAATCTATTTATTTCCATATTCATCGAGAGAGGTCGTAAGTGTCATTATACTATTATTGTAGTTTCCCCCTCACGCTCGCAAAACAACGGTTCATTGGTCAGTAAACTAAAAACTAAACAAGTCAGGTAAACTATGAAAACCGTAAATGTGCCAATATATTACTAGGTGTGGGATATTTTTCAAATTAGATGTCCTATTACATTATAGACCCTACCGATATTAGACAAAAAATTGCATTTCTTAAGACACCTGTCTGTCACTTCTAGAAACAGAGGCGTGATTTCTTTTTCGGTTCAAAAGTAGCACAAATAAATATGCAAACAAAAGAGCATTACACAATAAGCCCATTGCAATGTAGACGTCGATTAGAATGCAAGTGAGTGGTGTGTGCATTATTATTCACTGACCTACGTCACACAAATGTTCGTATGCATGATAATCACCTGGTTATCTTTAGTATTGTCTTATCTTGTACTAGAGACAGTCATTATCTTTGTAAGGACGAACAAGGCCAAGGTTATCGGGTGGTGTATAAAATTTTGTAGTTGTGGTTCATAGGCGTAGCCAGGGGGGGGGTTTGGGGGTTCAAACCCTCCCCGAAAAGTTAAGATAAAATCTGTTTATTACATAAATTGTTTTTTTTTTCTCATGCATGAAGGAAGTTTTGTTCATTTTACTTTCTTAAACCCCTCCCGATACCAAAACCTGGCTACGCCTATGTTGTGGTTGATGATGAGGGGAGGTAGTATTACTTTGTTGTTTGATGATACATAGTTTAAGTATATGAAATTGACAATAGATTTTATTATTGAATAAGCCGGTAAACGAGCAGCCGGATCACCTGACGTTAAGCAATCACCGTCGCCCATGGACACTTAAAATACCAGAGGCGTTACAAGTGCGTTGCCGGCTTATTGGGGGTTAGGAATATAAGGGTTGTTGGGGAATCGGGGATCTCGGAGGAAGGGTTTTGTTTCTGCGATTCTAAACTATACTAATCTTTTAATGTTTGGGTTCAATTCCCGGGTTGGGCACAGTAACTCTTCGTGGATAGAAGGCATGACGATACGATAGTAACTTTTTAATTCTAAGACTAATTTGTGTATTCCAGCCAATATTAGGCAAAACTCGCAAGCTGCCGGCACTCCTCGACCAGAGAGTATATCAAGAGGTCCATTCCTTGAGCTCAGCGGACGATGGCTTCGGTACCTACATCGGAGGAACTATGGGAGCTGATGACTTTTACAGAGGTAGCATACCATTACAATGTTTGATTAAATTAAGGTAACTAGTAAACGCCTAAATCGTTCAGGACACTGCAATAGTAAAATTGCTGTCTAACCTGGCGATGCGACACTTTACTTTATACAGTACTCTTAGTATGAGTTTGCTTTACGTTTAAAGTAAACGGAACGAGAGCGCGTTCGGCGCTCTGATTGGTTGGGTCATTCGAACCGGCCAATCAGAACGCCGAACGGGCTCGCGTTTCGATTACTTTTTAAGCATAAAACAAAGCTGTTTTAAGGGTTTATAGGTCTCTCGATTGATCAGGCGTAGATGAATTTCGAACGCCTTTTGTATCCTTAGTACAAGTTTGTGTTACGTTTAAATTAATCGAAACGAGAGCGCATTCAGCGCTCCGATTGGTTAGATTATTCGAACCGGGCAATAGAACGCCGAACGGGCTCTCGTTTAAATTATTTTAAACGTAAAGCGTACTTATACTATGGGTACTGATCAAGTAAAACTGATATAAGCTCTTCAACTCCTCTAACATTAAATGCCACCAGTAAAGTTTAGAGCTCGGCTGCGTTGTTGCTCAATGAGCGTATATAAAGTTTTACTCAATACGAAAAATGAAACCGAAGCCAAACTTTAGATCAAAGCAATTTCTTATTTCAGGCCAAGGGCGTCTCGACGGTCCTTTCTGCGACTACACTGAGGCAGACAAGATGGCTTTTCTAAGATCTCTGACTGGCATGGGTGTCCGTAACATAGAGATGGAAGCCCCAGCCTTCAGCGCTTATACTAGAGAAGCAGGGATCCGCGCTTGTATTGTTTGCATCACTTTCTTGGACAGACTTCAAGGCGACCAGGTTCGTTGCGCTGCGTATAGATGGCGTTGTTTTAAAGTTTTTAATGTTTTGGGGATGTTTGGTAGATGGCGTGTTAGTTGTGAGTTTGCTATCCTTATTATTCTCTTTTTTTAATCTTTATTTTATTTTATTTTTTGGGATTTTTGTCCAACAAGGATATTATGTCAACCCCATCATACCTTATAACAAGAATAAATTCATTTGTTATAAAAAAAAACTTAACTGAATTATAAATAAAACTATATCTGCTCCTCACTGCTGCAAAATTAACATTTTTTTTAAACTTTGTAATTTATAGCGCCCTGAGATTTTTTTGCATTCTTTTGATTAAAAGAAAAGTTTACCTTATAAAACTTTGTTCAAGCCTAATCCATGTTATATTTTATGTTATAAATCTTTTTAAAAGATGTTGTTTCTGTTTGCAGGTGACATGATTTCCTTTGCAAAGCTATTAAAGCTAACAGAATGGCAGCGAGTGACCATGCTTGACTTGGTAGGGAGGTAACATAACTGCCCAGTATTTCAAGAAGTAATGTTCCATTCTCATAGCGCCCTAAAAATCATAATAATGTATAATTCTAAAAATAATACTAAATTTATATTTTTATACAGCTTTTTTTTGTAAGTAAGATTTAAAAATGTATTTTTTGATGATTTTTAAATAAAAATATATTAATTATCTTAAAAATACAGTTTTGGTTTATATAGCATATACAGTCCCAAGTAGTACACCAAATAACCCGTAGGACAAGGAATATTACACAGACTATTTTCTTTTAACGTTGTCAAGTCTCCGTTTAGCCACCAACCCGCTTACTTCTTTTATTGCGGGAACGCGATTCAAACTGCTGGTAGAAGCCAATGTATTATACATGTCAATGACAAATAATAAATCCAGCCTTATGTGGCGTATCAGACCACCACAGATGGGGCCCAGTAGGGCTGACGCCTGAATCGAAGCTGCGGATTACCTAGCGGGTTATCGGGGCTCCAGCTCGAAAAGCAGGACTAGGAACGGGGTGGTTTTTAGTCAGTAAGAGTCTGACACTCCCTCTCGTCTCGCCAAAAGCGGGAGAAGTTATTGGATGTTTTACCCCCATCAAAAAAAGCCTTATGTATCGTAGAACAAACATTGTGGTAGAGGTATTATTTCCTTGTTATTGTGCGAGCGGCCGTCCACCGCGGCAACTAATGAATTTTTGTTGGTAGCTGCGCCGACCGCCCGCAGTCGGCACAGTCTGTAATCAGACCGACAGTAATTGTTCCGCATATAGCTAAACGAATGAAATAACTTAGGCAGAAATTACCGTGTGTGATATTTCCCATTTATCAGAGTAAAATTTTATTAAAAACGATGTAATGTGTGAAAATTATGGAGGATGAAAGTCTGTGTGTGTGTGAGGTAAATGTACTTATTATACTTATTACATTTCAAATTATCTCATTTAACTACACATATTAATTCACGTATAATATATTAGACTGCACTGACTGCTGATTTTGACTGCACGGTTGGCGCGGTGGCTGAGTAACCGGCTGCCGTGCAACGTGTAGCGACTTTGATTCCCGCACGGAGCAACTCTTGGCGTGATCCACAAATTGTTGTTTCGGGTCTGGGTGTCATGTGTATGTGAACTTGTATGTTTGTAAACGAACCCACGACACAGGAGAAAAATCTAGTGTGGGGCAACGTTTAAAAAAAAAGGAAAGTTAAATTAGATAACGCATTCTGTAACTAATTATGCAAATAACATTTCATCTTTAATAATAAACTTTGATCATTTCGAAAATCGAGAACTCCAATAAAACATAGCCAAGCCAGAGATTCGAACACGAGGACCGCACCATTAAAGCAATCACTGCATCGTAATGGTTAACAATGAGTCACCATCTGCACCGCGATACAATACGTGTCTCGCATCTCTAATACTTGTCTATAACAGTTTTAAGTTGTAACTGGTCAAACAAAAAATATAATATATCTGTTTTCCCTGTACTCTTCCGTAAAAATAACAGTTCTTAACACCTGTTATTGAAAAATAGCCTGTTATATTTCTACGAGCAAATCAGACAAGAGTCGACTTCATTCTACACTTTGGTATACCTTTTAATTCCGGTAACAGATTTATTATTTTCAGCTGTGATTGTGACAGTCACTCACTCAATCTATTCTATGATCTAAAGAGTGTAGAACAGATTGACTGTTATTTTTCCCGATTTATCGCCAGAAGGAGGGTTATGTTTTTCGAGTGTATCTATGTATGTATGTATGTATGTATGTATGTATGTATGTATGTACGTATGTATGTAGTGTGTTGTATGTACATTGTATGTATGTCATGTATGTATGTATTAATCACGTATGTATGTATTATGCATGTATGTATGTTTGACTATGGTATGGTATAATTGTTTGCCACGCAACTGCAGCCTAAACGGTTTGATGCAATTGGTTGACAAATTGAGAGGTGTCGTTAGATTCGTATTTACTGTGAGAGTGACACTGGATATATAAAAATAATAAAAAAACAAAATGGCGGATTTTTGGCGCCAAATTCGAATATCTCTCACTCTCTAGCCTAAACGGCTTGATGGATTTTGACTTGAGAGGTGTCGTTGGATTCGTATTTACTGTGAGAGTGACACAGAATATATCAAAATAAAAAAAAACATAAAACTAAAAAAAATAAAATAAAAAGGGTAATTTAAAAAACTAAAAAACCCGACTGCGTTTCTTTATAATATTAAAATGAAAAAAAAAAACCCTAAAACAAGAAAGTCATCGTAAAATTTAAGCAGTCGGGACCCATTCTAGAAAGCCAGCCGTATGTGCCCTCACAAAGTCTTTATATTAAGAATGGGTCCCGACTGCTTACATTTTACGATGACTTTCTTGTTTTAGCTTTTTTCATTTTAATATTATAAAGAAACGCAGTTGGTTTTTTATTTTCCGCAGTTATATTATCTGCAAGAACTGTTATTTGTTATCCATTAAATACCTGTTATTTATAACTGTGATAATAAATACGCCACATACCTACTTGCCAATGCTACAGAAGTTTTGAAAATAATACATTGCGACGAAAACTCGTGTTTTCGTAAATCGTTGTTCGATTCTGCCGTGTATTGAGGCAGGTTTGCCCTAAGGGACTATGGTGACAAGGGTTGCCTCACATACGATTCCCAATCTATTTCAGCTATTGTATACAAATAAATATTTATGGGTATTATTTTATTTTATAAATTTTCTTTATTTGGGATCTATTATATAAAAATAAGTCGGATTTTCCTTCCTGACGCTCTTCGGATCTGGAGTTCTCTCCAGAACGCACGAACCGATTTCCACGGTTTTGCTTTTGGTGGAAAGGTCTCGGGCTCCGTGAGGTTTATAGCAAAGAAAATTCAGTTGGCAATACGGAGTTCGCCGGGTTTGCTAGTACAATATAGACTGAAACTAAGTTAAATATAAATACATGGTTTATGAATGTATAACCTACAACACTGTTCACAACATATGACATGTAACATTTAAAAGTGCGCTATTAATAGTAAAAAATAATATAAATCAATTGATAATGGAATGAAACAAAGATTGTTAGACACAGTAAACAAATAGATCAGAGAGGTAGAATTAAAGTTACCTATAGTAAATTTATTGTATTGTATTGGATGGCTTAAGTTATGTGGTATCAAATGAATAAACTTGGTGACAGGTATATGCATAGAAAATAGGTAGGCCATTCTCTCTTTACAAAACCTTTTTGGGTCTACCTTCACCCAGACTTAGGCGTAGCTTATAAATTGTATGTTTAGAATAAACCAGGCCTTTATAGATGCCTTCGCTGTGGTGAAAGTATATAAACCTAGAAAAGGTAAGTGTATTTTTGTTGTTCAAATGTCAAGGTAAATAAATGCTCCATTTTTTGTGGACAAAGGACAAGACTATTTGGTTTAGATTGAGCTGAATTTCTAGTCTTCCAGAATATAAGATTCTATCAATAGTAAATAAACAAATACACTTTTACATTTATAGTAAAATGCGAGAGTGTGTGTGTCTGTTTGCCCGTCTTTTCCGGCAAAATAGAGCGACGAATTGACGTGAATTATTGGCGATAGTTGAAGGGATGGAGTGAATAGGTTATAAAATATCACATCAATAGGAGCCGAGCAGCTGGTGAAATAGTAACACAAGTAGCCATAATTAGCAGAATATAATATAATAGAATATTTGCTATAATGTATCAGAGAGAGCTGCTACCCGGTCTTTGACACTAGTCACTTAGTTGGCTCTAAATACAAATTTATTTTATAACGTAAAATATACCAAGTCCCTTAGTTTCAAACGCAAATATGTCTGTCCCTATTATTAACCAATTACCCTGAATGTAGCATAATTTTCAGTGCTACGGCGTAGCGGCGTAGCCCGTAGACTAGCTACGTGACTACGAGTACGTGGGCGTAGCAAATTAGACTCAGTATATTTTTTTACTTTGTGAATACGTTATGAAAATCAGATCTAATTTTTTCAGAGATTTTTTCATCTGTCTGTAAATTGCTGACAATTGTGGAAATAAAAATGTAAGGTAAATTGGTCGTTCATGCTAAACTTTTGATGACTTTGTGATTATAGAGACGCCAAGGGCATTTTTACTTTACCATTAAAAAATAGCTGATTGCTAGGCTTTTGACGAATAATGAAAACAGGTATATTAACTAAAAAGGAATATAAAATAATAGATTTATTTTTGCAAATGGACTAAACTGCACGCCGTAGCACTTTTACATGTCAATAAATATCAATTATCCAGGAGTGATTTCATTGTCTATAAACATATCGTATATTCAAACTCGTGACTAGTTAAAAAAGGATAAAAATAATACACGAGGTGATCACAATAGGGTTATTGTGATCACCTTAAGATTATTTATAGAATAAATTCCCATCGCACATAAAATAACATCCATCATTATTAACCATCTTCAAATTACATACGTATGCTCACGAAAATAAGTCTTATTTACCTATAACCCGAGCTCACCTAAAAATAATTTATAATTATAGGGTTAACCGTAAACCCATGTGTTACACGTAATCGATGCGTGGCTCGCACGGGCTCCCGCGAGGAGGGTGATAAGATCCCCTTGATTTATTTCCAATAGTTTCACACGATGGAGCATGCGATCATCTTCAATGGGATGAACATTTATTTTTATATCCGCGGTAGCGGTTGTCACATTTTGTTGGAAATATTATTATAACGTAGAGTTTAATATTAAATGTTTGTGTTTATTTGTGAGAGTTGTATCGTTTTAATATCTGGATAAGATTCTTGTGAGTATATGAATCTGTTACAATTGTTTGGAGTTGCGGGTTACCGAGGAACGGGGTGGTTTTTAGACAGTCTGACACCTCTCGCTTCACCTAAGGCGGGAGAAATCATTGGATAGAATTTCTCTCTTATAAAAATCGAATACAATATTTTTTCCATTCCATACAGATTATTCAAACATCATCAACATTCTTAATAAAAGTTCACCTGATTTGAAATCGATTTAGAGATTTAATGTCATAATGCCATGATCATGGATAAACTGTTCAAGTTCCAATTCTAGTGTTAGTGACCATGTCAGTTTAAAAACTTATATATTATAATTATATTTTCCATCTCATTTGAGATTAAAAAAAGAGAGCAGTTAAAAATTGCAAACAATTTAAAATAATGTGTAAGTAAATGTATTTAGTAATGTAAATTTAAAAACCTATATTATTACAAGTTCGCTCACCATTGAACCTCACGTACACTTTTCAATGGCACAAGTATCAATTCGTATCGGTCGGCGTATTGTGCGCAAATCTATTTTCCCTCCAAGTCGCCGGCTACGGGCTCCGCGCTACGTCAGTCCGTAGCGGAGCTCGTAGCAAGCGGGCGGGCCTACGAAGGGTCTACGCCGTAGCATTGTTTTTGCAAAAATCAACATTTCTCTATTAAAATTACTAGTAGTGATGTTTGTATGTGTTGTTTAGTTGACAGTGGGTGTGTATGTAGGTGTTGGTGCAAAGATATCGAGTGTGGTGTTGTGTAATTTTGGTGTTAACAAAAGGTTTCCGTGGCGTGAGATAACGTTATTTTTTCACTGGTTTTCTGTGTTTTATCCGCATGTGATGTGATCAGATCTGACTAAGGAATATGTGTAAGTATTTTGTTTAGCATATTTATATGGAAATAGGTAAAAATACAAAAGGTTTGTATGCAGAACCTGTTTTATGTAAATATCTATGATAAAGGCTTCTCGTATATTTTCGGGGTTCGTGTTTACGATGCTGCATTTTTAACGTTTCTAACAAAAGCGTCGGTTTCGCTAATAAAAGGAGCAGTGCCCTACATTCCCGTATTATCTTCATTTGTATAAAGGTCGATGATTTGGATAAGTAGGTTATTGTTATTGTACAAGAATTAATATTTTAATGGCATTAAGTATTATAACGTCCAATGATTTCAAATGTTCAGTTACATTTTAAATTCGATCTTCGGATAAAATAAATATTTTTGGAAGACATTAGATTTTACTGTTTTAATACTGTTACAGACTGTGATAATGATCTCAATATATATTATTAATATGCTCACTGCCAATTACACGGGACTGGGGTTATGCAAAGTGACTTTATGATAATAATGACTATTATACAAAACTAGCTTCTGCCAGCGGCTTCGCCCGCGTTCCCGTGAGATTAAAAGTGGCCTTTGTATTATTCCAGACCATAATCTACCTCCGTTTTAAGCTTCACCATGATCCCTTCAGCCATTATGATGTGAATGAATAATAAACAAACAAACATACAAACTTTCGCGTTTATAATATTAGTAGGATATCTATTTATTCTATTTTCATACTGTGAATATTTTATTATGTTAGAAGTTTCGTTCTAACAACAGTTTCTAATACAAATTAATTTCATTAATTAGCTAATTATGCCATTAATATCATATATGGTAATCCGTAAATACTGAAAATGGAACACTGGCTAAAGAAACATATCGACGGCCAAGTACCAATAACTCCTAACTGATAAAAGTCTAAATTTTATACTAATTGAAGAAAACGTTTCATTTCTAGGGTTTTCATACATTTGGTACTATTTCGATTAATTTCGAAAAAATTACAGTATGGAGGTATTGGTACTTCGTTCTCGTTATCTACAATATAAAAATAAGTCGGGTTTTCCTACCTGACGCTATAACTCCAGAACTCACGATCCGATTACCACGGTTTTGCATTCGTTGGAAAGGTCTCGGGCTCCGTGAGGTTTATAGCAAAGAAAATTCGGGAAAATTTTCAAGAGAAAAGCAGGAAAACAGGGAAAATCATTGGTGGCGAAACGGAGTTCGCCGGGATTGCTAGTCTATAATATAAAAATAAGTCAGGTTTTCCTTCCTGACGCTATAACTCTAGAACGCACGAACCGATTTCCACGGTTTTGCATTCGTTGGAAAGGTCTCGGGCTCCGTGAGGTTTATAGCAAAGAAAATTCGGGAAAATTTTCAAAAGAAAAGCAGGAAAACAGGGAAAATAATTGGTGGCGAAACGGAGTTCGCCGGATTTGCTAGTCTATAATATAAAAATAAGTCGGGTTTTCCTTCCTGACGCTATAACTCCAGAATGCACGCACCGGTTTTCACGGTTTTGCATTCCTTGGAAAGGTCTCGGGCTCCATGAGGTTTATAGCAAAGAAAATTTAGGAAAAATTTCAAAAGAAAATCATTGGAAGCGAAACGGAGTTCGCCGGGTTTGCTAGTATTAATATAATGTGTACGTACATTGTGACAAGAGGTATCATGATACGTATAATAAGCTGTAGTAATAAATAATTAATGTATGCACAAAACCACAGAATTAGCGTTTTCAGTGATTCGTGAATTAATTAAATTATACATTTGACAATACGTCATCATTATCTAGCTAACATGTGCGCCTAAAATTAAATGAAAATCAGTCAATGTCGACTGAAATTAAATAATAATTTTGGCGTTATTAGCTTTTTGGACCTGAAATTGAGCTATACTAGCTTTTTACCAAAGGACCACCTGGACTTCACCTGTGGACGGCTTAGAATATTTTCGAGAGTAGTTTCTGTATCAATACGAACGTTAAAATAAAAGTAGTATATTCGTGGAACGTATGCTTTCCAAAGGAATTTTGAAATCTGAACAGTTGGCTCAGAGCATTTTTAATGCAAATAAAAAATATATTTTTCCTTTGTAATATTATAGCAGAGGTCACTAGAATATTGTTATTTGATTCTATTACATACATATATATATTTATCGTTGCCCTACACTAGGATTTTCTCCTGTGTCATGGGTGCGTTTACAGATATACAATTTCACGTGCCCATGACACCCAGACTCGAAACAACAATTTGTGAATCTCATAAAAGAATGTTCCGTGCGGGAATCGAACCCGCCACACGTTGCGCGGCTGCCAGTTGCTCAGCCACCGCACCAACCGTGCAGTCAAATAATAATATGAAGAAGTATGAACATACAATTCATCACGCCTATCTCTTATTGGGGTAGGCAGAGACAATGGGCTGCGAAATGACCCGATTCTGGCATCGTTCCTTTGTTTCATTTGAATTCATCAATCTCTTCATGCGTGCTCGTTTGTTGAAAGTACTTTTAAATTACATTTTTTTAGTACGTCTGCGTTCTAAGTGACATGTGTTTCTTTTTGATTGGAGGTACTTTTAATTAAATTAGTGATAATGTGAGAGTGCGAGCGTGTACAATGTTTTGAGGATTGATTTTAATTAGCATGAACAGTTTTTCTTTTATTAATAATGATTTTGCAAAGGGCCTGAAAGTTAGCTAGTTTTGGCTAACTTTTTTATTAATGAGTCTTAACGTAACTTTTGACTAATTGGTAGATTGGTTAAAGTATATTTTTTGTTATTTACTCCAAAGGTATTTGTGAACTTTTACCAGACCATATCGCCCAAATAGTGTTATATTGTATTTTACTCAACATTTTAACTTAGTCTTACTAGGTCCTACCTAATGGTAGGTAGCTAGGTACAATTACGTATATTATTTTTGAGAAAGGGAAATCATCCAATTACTGCTCCCGCGTTGGGTATGATTGGAGTGTCAGACTCTTACTGACAAAAAACCACCTCGTTCCTACACCAGCTTCGAGCTGGAGCCCCGGTAATCCGGTAAGCTGACATACAAAATATAGCATGTATGTTATAATTAGATCCACATTACAGTTCTGCATTGGAGTCGCGGTAACGATATATTTGCGTGTGTACATTCGCCGTAATATTCCCACCGTACTGCGTTCCACACAATTAACACATTCGTACACGTATGTACGTCGTTTTTATAATGTTCTGTATTTTATGTTGTATCGCATAATGCTTTGTTATATTATTATGTTAAAGAGGTAGAAAAAAGTGTATCCAAAAAACGACTTTATTTAAGGCGACATTCTAAAAACTCACTCGCCAAACCTCTATTTGGTTTGTAATATCAACTGACTTTTATTTCGAATCTAAAATTGTGATCCTTAGGGAAACGAACGTAAAATACAATTTTGGATGTAATTTTTCAACGTTAACATTTGGACTCGCCGTGACTTCGTAAAAGGGTACCGTGGTATCTAAACTTTAGGACTTTATTTTGTTTGTGTCCACTCCCTGTAGTTAAAAGGTGTGATGTTATATTCAGTAAAGCTACACAAATATATCCAATGGAATATCAACCTTACGGAGTTGACTTTACACTTATAAACTTTAGAAATAAAACTTTCCTTTTTACCCCTTTTCCGCTATTTCGCTCGAAGACAAGAAACTTTGTCTTTTTGTTCCTCGAATGAGAGTAAAAGAGTGATGCCATCATTCGCCATTGCATTTCAGAGCCGTTTGTTAGAGAACGAATTAACCCTCTATGGCATACTGTAGACTATAAGCAACATACCGTTTGAAGTTCTACTAAACGCATATTAATTATTTTTTAAGCAATTCACTCACTGTAGCCATTAGTCTACAATCCTAGTTGCCCGTCAAGTTCAAAAGAATATGACTAGATGGCGGTACGTGTCGTAAAATTTAGTTAGTCGTTCAACCGACGCCATTTTTGAAAAGTGCTCTGCGTGTGTGATTTCAATAAATAATAATAAATTGTTTTACGGGGGTTTTTGTTTACTTTCGTGCACGATTGAAGAGGTAAGTGTTTGAAATTTATCGTATATAGATATTTTTGACAATAGTTTATGTTTTGCTTGTTTTTTTTTTTACGATAACCGTTTGTTGCCCGTAGGCTACATCAGACAAATAGGTTTGTTTATTTGTAAGATTACCTACAATACCCACAGTGTATTTTATTAATTTCAGGATGTCTTCTAAGCGTTGTCTTCGTGACGAAGACATAGCTGCTACTCTTTTTGATGACGCAGATAGTGAGGATGGCTTGGATTTCGATAACGACAGCCTCGCAGACCCTGACTTTGTCCCAGAGTTGAATAATTTTGAAGATGACGTGCCAGAGGTGGATATTGATGTTGATTCCATAATACAAACCCTCGAAGACGATCATGAAAGCCCAGGCTGTAGCACAGAATATGCTCCATCACGAGAAATGAGTGATCAAGCTCCTCCCGCCAAGAAACCTGCTAAGGAGAAGATACCTAAACTGAATTTGAGATGGAAAAAAAAGAATCTTGAATTGAGTGAATTGCAGCTTATGTTCACAGGAAACAAGACCCTAGGTTCTGATCTGCTTGAGTTGGACACTCCTATACAATACTTTTTCCACTTATTTTCACCGGAACTTATCAAGATGATTTCTGAAGAAACTAATTTGTACCAAGTCCAGAAAGATCCCAATAGCACTTTTCGGGTGTCAGAGGCGGATGTCAGGCAATTCATTGGTGTGGTATATATAATGTCACTTGTACAATTACCTAGAGTTACGAACCACTGGAGCCCTATACTCGGAACACCTCTAATACAAGAGACCATTAGCTTGAACAAATTTGAAAAAATTCGTCAGTCGCTGCATTTCAATGACAACAGTAAGAACCTCCCTAGGGAACATCCTGATCATGACCGCATATACAAAATACGTCCATTAGTTGATTCTTTGAATGAGGCTTACAGTAACATCCCAATTGAAGAACACCTCTGTGTGGACGAGCAAATGTGCTCAACTAAATCACGGAACACATTGAAGAGATACAACCCCAACAAACCCCACAAATGGGGCTATAAAGTCTATGTTTTGAGTGGTGTTACAGGTTTTGCCTATAAGACTGAAATTGAAACTGGCAAAGAAAATGTCGTCTTGGATGGAGAGCCAGATTTAGGTGCCTCATCTAACGTAGTCATGCGATTAGCTCGTATGATTCCAAGACACCAGAACTTTAGACTTTATTTTGATAATTATTTTACATCACTCCGTTTGTTGGAATACCTGGCCAAAGAAGGCATTCTCAGTTTGGGTACTATCAGAAGAAATCGGATCCCGGATTGTAAGCTGTCAACTGAAAAGTTGATGATGAAAAAGAACGAGGCTATTCGGAAGAATATGTGGCCGATGTCAACGGGATCGACGTCTCAACTGTTGCATGGAAGGACAATAAAATTGTCAGCCTGGCGTCCACCTTTGCAGGACAGAAGCCCGAAAGTGATGTTCGTAGATGGGACAAACAAAAATTGAAGTATGTAAATATAAAGCGACCCAATGTTATAGGAGAATACAATCGGCATATGGGTGGTGTTGACCTCCTTGACAGTATCATGGGGATTTACAAGATACGTTTGAGAAGTAAACGATGGCCCATGCGTCTGTTTTACCATTATTTGGATTTGACTATGGCCAATGCTTGGCTTTTGTACAAAAGGGTAAATAAGTATAAAGGCCTCCAATCAGGTTGTTTATCATCTGCAGATTTTCGTTTGGAAGTTGCTGTGACCCTTTGCAAATTAGGTACAAAACCTAGTATATCTAGTCGGCGTTCACTAGAAAGCGAGATCCAAGAAAAAAGCACAAAGGACCTGCTCAACATGTGCCTCCAAAAGCGGTACGTCAAGACCAAATCGGACATTGGCCACAATGGTCTGATAAAAAAATCAGATGCAAATTTCCAAAGTGCGTAGGATTTACCCATAATGTCTGTGAAAAGTGCGGAGTAGCATTATGCTATACGAAAACCAAGAATTGTTTCAAAAACTTTCATCTATCCTAACCTACCAACCTATCTTATTATTACAGTAAATTTTTACCACTTACCTCAATGTTGCTTGTAGGCAACACTCCCTATTTTTGTGATTTTCTTCATAAATATTAAAAATATAGAAAAATAAAAAAATACGTGTCTTTTATTTTTATGCTATTGAATCGAATTGAAAGAAATAAATAAAAACAGATTTCATGAGTGATAGAGGGTTAAGGTTGCTTGCTTTGTGTTCTTTGTATGTACACCTGTATCCTTTTTAAAGGTCGTTGACCTACTAAATGTTTGTTAAGTTAAAAGGGGTTTTGTTACAATGTTTCGGAAAAAAGGACTAATTTCTGTTTTGTTGGTTGAGAGATTAAAAGTGCTACTATTGAGCTAGGCCTCTCAACTTCGATTTTCAAATAGAACAAATTATTATTGTTGTTTTCTGTTTCTCGAGTTTTATTTTATTAACGCTGATAGTACCCGGTGCTTAGCAATAAGTTTATCACCCCTTATGAGAGTCTCATAACACTACTAATAATAACTGGGCTTGGATTAAGCACCACATCGTTCCTACTTCTGCTTTGAACCGCAGCTCCGGTGACCCACTAAGGCATCCGCAGCTTCGGGAATATATGGACCCTGGTTACCCCTTCGGCGTTAAACAGAGGCGTATGTTATACAATATAGTAGCATACAATATTAACCTACCATCCTAGCCACTAGTTTTATCACGTCATAAATACCATATCTAATTACTACTACAAATACACACGGGGAATCACATAGAAAGGGCTATTAGCCCTTAGTACACAAGTATGGGCAGAATCTCTTAAATATTGAACGTACACACAGCAACATATGAAGCTATAACAACTATTTTATCATGGTCTGCCTTTGAATGATCTTTCCGCACATTCGGAGGTCAGCTTATACTGGTGTTGCATAGCTTCTTGTGTAACCGCGTTTAAAATCAATTGACATGAATATATTATGTCACCGAAGACAGATTTGTGGAATATTTCATTCCTTGGTCCCTATACAGCTTGAGACTTCGTAATTTTAGGTCAGAATCGTATATGAGGACGGGTAATGGGTGTGCAAGCAAGTCGACTGATTGGATTTCCTAGTATGTGGTATTTGAATATGTCAGAGTCAATGTTGGAGTATTTGTATTCATTACGTAATATATTTGTATAATTAAGACGTTTTCGTAACCTTAAAAGTGTTTATAATAAGTTTGTTTTTCAAATTATATCATCAACAGCTCCAAATAGCTCTCCTCTCCGCACTAAGCGGGCTGGTTGGAGGATCGCAGTTTAAAAGGTTCAGGTTTATCAGAGAACACCGCTCGATCTCTGTAAAATGTATATTTATACAGCTCTAAATACACGACACGATAAGTCAAAAGACGATGACAAATGTAGTCTTAGTAATCTCGCTGTCATCAGACCACCACAGGTGGGGTCCAGAAGGGGTGATACTGATCCGGAGCTGCGGACTGCCTAGAGCGGGATTCCGGCTCGAAAAGCAGGAGTAGGAACGAGGAGGTTTTTAGTCAGTAAGAGTCTGACACTTCTTTCTCGCATCGCTCAAGGCAGGAGAAGTAATTTGATGGACTTTATCCCCTCAAAAAAATAAACTACTCCATAATAATAGTTTCGTTAATGTGAATGTAAACCCTCGTTGTGAAATCATTTGTTAAACCATTCAAGTAATAAGGCCAACTAAACATATTTAAAGGCTACAAAATAATTTTATTAAATAAAAGCATAAACTACTGAACTATATTCATACATTTTTATATAAAAAAAAATTGGTTTAGTCCGTCAGTTACGGTCATTTCTCATTTTGAAATATGAGCATAGTTTAAGTGGCTGGCTGAAAACAGAGCGTGGTAAATATTTTTTTCTCTTACTTTGTTCAGAGCTAAAGAAACACATTCTTTGTAGAACTCTGAATGTTGGTTTCTTTTAAATAAAACTGAAATAGTTTCATAAACATTTCAACGCTTCAGGAATCTTTAAAAATACTTTTGCTTTAAGAAAAATCTTCAAAGAAACTTAACGAGAAAAGAAGGTAAATTAGCAACTACCATCTTATACATACCAGGAAAAGGACTGAATAAAGAAATGTGCCTCATGAATAAAACATAAAAGTAAAAATATATCACAAAGAATCCTAGTTAAAATATACTTCACAAAGTTTTATTTTTAGAATCTTGAGTCTGTTTTGAGAAATTCTCGTATTTTATTAAAACTTTTACTCCTTTGGGCGTACCTACGTCACTGACCGTACCCGAGAGCTCTTGAAAAACCTTGACAAATGACTTCCTAAGGTACAAGTTCACTTCAAGATTATTTAGTGTTCTTAATACTTTATTGAGAAAGGGATCGAGATCTTATTTTGTGAATATAATTTTGTTCATTTATTCTATAATATGTGATGTTTTTAGAAGACCAAATCACATTAATCTTACCGTTAAATGAGCTGCGGACTACCTAGCGGGTTATCGGGGCACCGGTTCAAAAAGCAGGAGTAGGAACGGGGTGGTTTTTAGTCAGTAAGAGTCTGACACTCCTTACCTTGCCCAAGGTGGAAGAAGCCATTGGATGATGTTCCCCTAAAAAAAAAACTGTTACATAAATATATTTTTGACGTATTTTGTGATTACCAAAACAAAAACAAATAGACATTTATGGCATTTAGAGAAAAGTATGTTAATTTAACTATCCAACTTTTCGTAGCTGTTTTAAACCCTTTCTGTACTCACCAGGTTTCGAACCAGTTGATTGGAAAAGCAGATACTTTAATCTCCTACTATTTTCACCGCTGTGTCACTTAGCAGCTCCGAGCGAATGCTTATCGCCTGGGCACCGTTCCAAGCTTCGAATTTACCAGAAACTTCCTAAAAGGAAAAATCAAATGCATTCCGATCAATATGGAGATTAAACGTGGAATCACAGTTTAAATTACTTGTTTGCATTAAGTAGAACTTAGACAGATTTAAAAATGTATTAAATTATTGCCATGTAGCACATTATCCTCATATCAACAGCCTATAATTGGCCACTGCAAGGCCTCTTTTCGGGTGGAAAAGCATTATCATGCTTGCTCAATGTAGGTTGGCGATTTCAAACTTATAATTAGATATTACTAGCAAACCCGGTGAACACCAATAATTTTCTTCCTGCTTTTCTTTTGATTTTTTTGTTATAAATCTCATAAGTAGAGCCCGAGAACTTTGCAACGAATATTAGTAGAAATCGGTTCGTGCGTTCTGGAGTCATATCGCCAGGAAGGAAAACTCGACTTATTTTTATATTATAGATAAGCCCAGGTTTCCTCACGATATTTTTCTTCACCGTTTATCAGTGGTGTCTAAATAATCTTAGAAAGTAACTCGGAAAAAGTCACATTGGTACTTGCCGTTGGTAGGTTTCAAACCCGCACCCTTATGAATGAGAAGCGAGCGTCTTAAACCTCCGGCCACCACGACATTATCATACTACTGTAAACAAAATAATTAAAATTCCTCACGAGTGAAGTCGCAGGAGGAATACTACTTAGAATTATATGCGCCTGAAAGAAACTAAATGACTTGTTTATTTTCTGAAAGTTTTGCAAAGGAAAAGTTAAATGAAGTCCGAACTTGTTTCATAATATTTAGGTAAATAGTGGAAGTTATTTGAATCGTGAGTTTGTAGTACCGACGTTACACTTTATTTACATGGAATTCCCTGTAATGGGAGAAAATTATTAGAACTATTAAAAAGTGGAAGAATTTTAACATCGGTTGGTTTATTGACTTCACCTACGACGCTAGATCAGTAGCAGAGTGAAGTGATTCCTTTTTTATTATTATTTGTTTTTTGAAACGTTATATTTTTAGCTGTGAGACATTTTCAATCAGTTTTAAACATTTCTAAAAGCCTTGATCAAAAAACACAAAAATGCCACTGTAAATCACAGCGTGAGACATTAATTGTTACATTTTCTTTAAATACTATTGACTATGTTCCTGAACAAAATTTATGTCTAAACAAGTAATACATAAAATTATTTGTTTATGTTTAACAGTTTTTATGAGCTCTATTCTACCAATCAAGCCCTTTCGTTTGATATCCATAATAGAGATAGTTATCGAAAAAAAAAATGATTTTAAATTGTATGGTTATCAAGAGTATAAGTGTGTTCCAAATATCTGATCGACCTGTCGTCAGGAAGGGAGTAAAATTCCAATTACTAAATACCCGAACAAACAAACGGGGTAGACTAAAGAAAACCGTTTAAAATTGGCAGAAGAACGTTCTAAAGTGCCTTCCCGGTCTATTTGAAATAAATAATTTTAACTTTGACTTTGACTTTGAACAAACCAGAGATCTCCACAGAAACATTAGCTAAGTAAACGTATTTAATACCTCAAACTTTTCAACCAATCACTCTTTATTCTGACTTTTTAATTAAAACTTTGGAATTATTATCCAACCTCCTTGTACTGTGTTAGCGCAGTGTCAGCCCTGTTGACGATTACCATTCGTTAAATATATTTAATCTGTGGATTACGTCAACTCGGGTCGAGATTTTCCCGGCAATTGGGATAAGCTTGTGTATTGTGCTTATACCTGTTCTATTTTTTATCTTAATGTGGCTTATCATTAACACAAATGTTTCTGTTTATTGCCATTAGATTATATAAATTGTTAAAATGTAACCTACTGTTATTATCTATTATTATTACGGACATATAGCGACCAGATTGGCAATATATTAAAGAAAGGCCAAATTAAAAGTGCCTTTAATCGACGAGCATGCGTGAAACGACTGATGATTATGCGAAAGGTGTATATAAGAATCGTAGCATTTGCGTTCCATTGTCTGTGCCTATCCGGAGAGCTGCGGTACTACCTAGCGGGTTAACCAGAGCTCGGCTCGAAAAGCAGGAGTAGGAACTGGCTGGTTTTTATTCAATAAGAGTCTGACACTCCATCTCTCCTCGCCCGGGGCGAGAGAAATCATTGGATGATTTGAACCGCTTAAAAAATTGTCTGTACTACCATGGGAGACAGGTGTGAGGTTAGATATATATAGGTAGGTCATAAACTACGAACAATACGTGTATAGTTGTATAAGGTAAAAAACCGGCCAAGTACCTGTCGGACTCGCCCATGAAGAGTTCCGTAGCAGTAAGTAGATGACATAACATAAAAGTGATAAAATAACTTGGTTTTACATAGTGTTCCGTTCCTGTACCTATTCACCCCTCGATTTCTATTCACCCCGGTTTTCGGTACCTAATTTTAGGTAGGTACACCACCCACAATAAATTCCATAATACATATTTATGCATATTAAACTAATTACAAAGAGTGCGATAATTTTAATAAAGTAAAGTAAGTGTAACAGCCGTATAATTAATGGTTATCCATAATTTATGCATTGAATCGGTCAACGTGATGTTTGTTCTACCTCGCTGTGTGAGCGAGAGAGTTCTGTTGAGTAAATATGAAGAGTAATCGTTTCAATGTTTTTTCACATATATACGAGTTTGGTCGGTTATATTTTGTTTGAGTTTAGATTAGATTGACGATTCTGGTTTGTATTGGGATTTATATAATGACGCAAAGAGGGAAAGTTAATAGGTAGTTCTATTTTTTTTGTTTGTTTTTTTGCAATGTCACGCCTTTTATCCCCGAAGGGATAGGCAGATGTGCACATTATGGCACGTAATGCTGCTATATAATGTACACCCACTTTTCACCATTTGTGTTAAAAGTCCCATGTAATATGGGGATGAGTTAATTGCCTTATAATGGACACAATTCCAGACTCGTTCTTCCTCTGAGAAATTTTCGAAAAACCGAAAAAGTAATACTTGTCCGGCAGTCGCACTTGATCAAGGAGGCAGTAATATGTTATTGGTTTCTTGAATTCTTAGTAGTAGCACAATTTTTGTATGTATATAAGTTAACAGTGCGTACTATGTATAAGTAAACTGATACTCTTTCTACCTACCTATATAAAAAGTGTCATGAAACACAGCTCACACTTTACATTTACGACACTTAAAACTAACCCGAAATACTCAAGAAATTAGGTTCAGTATCGTATAGCTGACACAATACCTATCTAGTCTAGCCTCTTAGTAACAGGCTCCCCAATTATGACGTCACACCAGAGCTGTGGGATTGTTATCCCTGTTAAATATGGCGAGAATTCAGACCCTTAAGACCTCATTTGTGAAGGACGAAGGTACAATTATGTAGGTATCTGGGTATCTGTTTGTCCATTTGGTCCTTTTCACTTGATAGGTTTTTGGTAACCAAGTTGTTATGAATGTGGTTAATAGGTGTAGTTGAAGAACCCTTAAGTAATTGTGTTTTTGGTAGATTTACTTCGATGATGATCGCGAACCGGCTAATCTGTCTTGGTGATTGATGCTTAAACCTGCTGAAAACACATACACACACACTTTTTTATATACATATAAAACTTTGCTCCACACTTGGATTTTCTCCTATGTCGTTCGTGTGCTTACTAACATACAATGCACATGACACCCAGACCCGAAACAATGATTTGTGAATCACACAAACAATTGCTTCGAGCGGGTATCGAACCCGCTACATGTTGCGTTGCAGCCGGTTGCCCAGCCACCGCGCCAAACGTGCTGTCTCTGCAGTCTTCGTTAGATTTGCTCGATGATGTCTGTTTGAATCGGTTAATCTCTGAAATGGCTGGACCAACTTAGACAGAAATTTAATTGGCCGGTAGCTCACGTACTAAGGAGTAACTATGGGTACTTTTACTAAAGAAAAACAAATTCTGTCAAAAGTTGTTATTTTATGTGATCAAAGTTACGAGAAAACAGCTAGTATATTATATTTATTTACTTAAAATTAAATAGGTAAAAGTGTTGATTTAACTTAATTGTTAATATAAAATGGCAATTCCAAAATTTAATTCTCTAAATTTAATTACAAACATCAACCAAACACGGACAATCCATTTTCAACCTTATCCACATTTTACGACACGCAATAAAATCTCGTAAGACATTAGTCGCATCAAGTGTCCCTTAAAGTATATTATCGTTTGGCACAGCTAATGACGTAAAGCGAATCCTCTTAGCTCAAGTGTTGATCGTTTGCTCTCAAGGCCAGATATCCGATTACCTTTAATAGTGGTTAGGTGGAGCTTACTTTGTTTAGAGGGAAATTTTAGATAAACAGACTGAGGGCGATTTTCTTCCTCGTATTTTTACAAAATCATATTTTATGAGCCTCGATATTTTATGATCATTTATTTATTTATCTTTCTTGTTAATTAAATTTTTAAATATTTAATTAGAAAAAAAATAAAACATTTAAAAATATAAAGAGTAGTAGTAAAAGGATAAATCCAAGCATCGATATTATTTTTCCAATTTTTTATTAGTAAATTTTTAGTATCGTTGTAATTAAAGAGCCATTAGAACACCACAGATGGGGCCTAGTACGGCTGATGCCGACCCGGAGCTACGGACAGCCTAGCAGGTTACCAGGGCTCCGGCTCGAAAAGCAAGAGTAGGAACGGGGTGGTTTTACTCAGTATCAGTCAATTAACTTCAATATTACAAACAGACATTCCAATGACTCTTATTGTTATTTATATAGAATAAAAGTAGAGTAAAAGTAGACTATGTTACTCTATATTAGACTAACTGTATTTCGTCCAGCACGTGCCCCAGAATTGCCCACACAGCACCGTAGAGCGCGAATTCAATTTGCCCCAGAATACGCAAACTGGTCTACAGACCAATAAAGGACGTTCTGTTTTCAGACGAAAGCTTAGAATAGCCCTATGAGGTCCAGATGGGCGTAAGCGAGTGTATAGACGTTACCAAATGGGAGGTTTGCCCCGTGTACGATATGGAAACGTGGGTTATCAGGGAGGTTCAATAATGATTTGAGGCGGCATTAGTTACGACGCTCGTACCGATCTCGTAGGGTTTGATAGGTGTAGTGTTATTGCATACAGGGATCTGGAAGAGGGTCTTCAAGACCATATCGTGACATTTGTACCATTTATTGGTGTTTCAATCAATGCATGAGAATGCGCGATGTCATGTCGCTAGAATAGCTGACCCAGTACCTGGACGAGGTCGGTATACGAATATCACCGTGGCCAGCACGCAGCCCTGGCCTCAATCCGATTGAACACATCTGGGACAACCTTAAAAGATGAGTTCGAGCAAGGGTTCCCGCACCAACGACGATTTAGCTCAAGATTGCTGCAATTCAGGAGTGACACAACTTTCCTCAACCTGACATCCAAGATGTCATTTATGGCCTTCCAAACCGACTGCAAGAAGTCATTAGAGCCCGGGGGGGTAACACCCATTATTAAAATTCAATAAATGAGCCCAGAAACTTAAAAATAACAAATATTGTAAAACAAGAGTTTTCTACAGAAACCTCTAAAAATGCTTTTTTTATTTAAGTGATAAATAAATTCAGTTTTTAACATAACTACAGAGTATTTAATTAACAAAATGTGTCTAGTTTTTAAAAAAATATCAAACTTACCCAGATTTAAGTAGTGTATGAGAAAATCAAGAAAATCAAGGTGGGCGGTTAAATGTGCCTGTGAGTGTATATTATCGTTTGGCACAGCTAATGACGTAAAGCGAATCCTCTTTGCTCAAGTGTTGATCGTTTGCTCTCAAGGCCAGATATTCGATTACCTTTAATAGTGGTTAGGTGGATGTTCAGTTTACTTCGTTTAGAGGGATATTTTGGTCAAACAGGTTGACGGGAATTTTCTTCCTCGTATTTTTTCAAAGTCATAAAACTAAACGATCTTAGAATCGATATTTTTCCTATTTTTTATTAGTACATTTTTAGTATCGTTGTAATCAAAGAGACATTCCACCAATAAAATTGGGATTCAGTAGGGTTGATGCCGATCCGGAACTGCGGACTGCCTACCGTGTACGTACAGCTAAATTTATCTGTTCTGTGGTGTTACCAGGGCTTCGGCTCAAAAAGTAAGAGAAAGAACGCGGTGGTTTTACTCATTATCAGTCAAGTTACTTCAATATTACAAACAGACACTCCAATTTTATTAATTAGTCTAGAAGATTATATCTAGTATTATATTAGACTTTTATTCTACATTAGACTACATTACTCTATATTAGACTATATTCTAGTATTTATTAGACAAAAAAGTCTAAGTGTTAATGCAAGAAGCAGTCGTTTCTATGCCAGTAGGCACGTGTAGGAACAATAAATGGCAACGCATTGTTTATTAATGCACATACTTAGTACATAAAGTGTATATACACATCTAAAACGAACATCAAAGGTTATCATGGCGCGGCATCTTCTCATTTCGTCAGCACATTACGTTTTATGTCTTAATACATTTTATAGTTAAGCTGAAACTCGTTGTTGCCTATATTTACTTATTCCTTGCTTATATTGGCTTAGTAGGCTCATTTAGACTTTAACCCGTAGTAAGCCGGAACGCAAATCTACGCGAGACACAATGTGTTTTCTATTGTATCTCATATACCAACAGACAAGAGGTTAAGGGTGCTTTTCGCATCATCATAGCACATCTTACTCGTATTGCTACATAGCTAAGAATTAGTGAAAACGGTCACATAGTTTCATAGCTTAGCTATTACATTTATGCAGCATAGTTACATAGCATATCTGTGGTGGAGAAAAGCACCCTTATTTAATCTTAGGTTCAAGTAATGTGAAGGTCATTATAATCAGTCGATATTAAAGAAATACGTATCCTCTAAGTATTTTAACTTTCCTTTCTGAGAAAATCAGACGTGATACGCAGTTGCAAGATATACACATAGTAAAGGATCTAAATTTAAATAAAAATGTAACCTAAAAGGTAACTAGTGTAAAGCCCGATTCCACCACTTTACCGTTAATCGAATTTGGTGTCGAAATGCAAACCGCACAATGCCAAATTAAATTTTATTGGCCGCCGACACTCGTATCGCAGCTGCGCCGTAAGCCACATATTTATAGACGGTAGAACAATTGGACTACTGGATCGCACAAACTATTTTAGTAAAAAATATCCATTCTGTGGCTTTTGTTGGCTTGGTCGTATACTGGTAAAAAATTATTTGATTTGTGTTGTATTTTGGTTTGTTGACGGTTTTATAATTCTTTGACGGTCAATAGAAAACTTTTAGTGGTGGCTCTCATCACATTTAACGTGTTGAGAATTGAAAGTATTGAAAGCGTTATTAATATTATGGATAGAAAACAACTAGGCAGATGATTTTGCTTAATTTTCTTAAAGTGTCTTAAAGTTAGCAGGTACCGTGGCTCGCGGTGTCTTGGCATTTCTCCCTGCTTGAAGTCATTGTGCACTCGTTTAAAAGACCGCCAAAGACAAACGTTTTTCGCAATGTATTCATTAACCAAGCTTTCCTTTATATCATCAGCAAGTAACCGCCGCACTCAGAGTAATTTAATGGTTACTTAACCTAGCAATTGTTTTCGGAACAAAATCGTTACTAAGGAATAGTTTAAGTAAGTAATCATTAAATGACTCTGAATGCGGTAGTAGTAGTAGTCTTAAATATACCCTAAATATGAACATAATCAAGCTCTCATTTCAAAGGTCTCCGCATAAATGATGACGTTCTCCAGACTCCCATTGTTATCTTGCATACTTACAAGGCATTTGTATGCCGCCAAATAAATGTACAATCTACTGGAGTAGGGTAAATGTGAGGTCATTTTGAGGAAACAATACAGATAAGTGAGACCTTTTTCGTAGGGATATAAGTAGAGTTGTCAGTTTTTGGTGTCAAATTGTTGCCTAGTTCCCCTTTATAGAATTTTCTTCTGTTTTTTTCATACATTGTCAAACCTTTTATCTCTGTAAGCGTTGGCCGAGATGCACATTACGACACGTTATGCCACTGTCCAATATAGGTGGTGAGCCTATTGGCATACACTGGGCACATTTCCAGACTTCGTGCTACTACTGACAAATTTTTGAAAAACCGAAAAAAGTCCAACAATTCTTCGCCCGACCCGGGTGCGACCCCTTGCTCGACAGTCGCAATTGCAACCACAAATCCAACGAGGTAGTTCTGTATTGTTAAAATTTTCTTCTGTATTATGATGCATTTGTAAACATAAATTAGAAGAATCAATAGAAGACAAGGCATGGATGATGCAGTAGTTTTGGGTGTCTGTTTACAGTGGTTAGATTCTTGTATCCTGTCAAAAATGCTAATAATGCCGCCAGCGCTAACGCACGATCAACCTCATCATCACGCGTCATGGTGAAGAGTCCCTTTATCCATTGCCTTCTTCCGCTTTGGGCGAGAGGGAGGCGACAGGGAGAGTCAGATTCTTACTGACTAAACTGACTAAAAACCACCCGTTCCTTCTCCTGCTTTGAGCTGGAACCCTGGTAACCGTTACCTTTTTTAAATACAAACAAACACGCTTTTTTATCAGCTACGTGGCTAAAAGAACAGCTATAATATTAAAATGAATAAACAATAAAGGTTTAATATTTTCATTCATTATTTTATAGCCAGTAACAAAATGAAATTGCTTTCATAAAATGAATGAGGTTGGAACATTAAAAACTTTGCGATAAATTCTAAAGGATTAAGATTTTTAAATCTTCGCTATTAAAGTCTAGTTTTTATTGCCAGTTGAGGGAACAATATTAATAGTTTATAATAAGTTTCGAATGGAGTTAAACGAAATTACATAACTTAAAAATACTCATAAATGTCAAAGCTTGTGAGTGAGTTTATGTGTATGTTTGTTACTCAATCACGTCAAAACGGATTATTGTTTCGGGTCTGGGAATCATGCTCCTATGACATAGGAGAAATTCTTAAAAAGATAATGCAACGTCACGCCTTTTATCCCCGAAGGGGTAGACAGAGGTGCACCTGCACATTACGGTACGTAATGCCGCTGTACAATGTACACCCACTTTTCACCATTTGTGTTATAAGTCCCATGTAACAGGGGGTGAGCCTATTGCTATATACTGGGCACAATTCCAGACTTTGTGCTACTTACTACTGGCAAATTTTTGAAAACCCGAAAAAAACCCAATTATACTTTCCCCGACCCGGGAACTGAACCCAAGATCCCTTGCCTGGCAATCACACCGACCACTTGACAATTTAATTAAAATTAAATCATATCCCACTCTATCTCAAATTAGAACAACAAGTTACAAAGGAAATAATCAAATAAGCAAATTGCCTTCCTCCTTCTTAATTGGGCTTCAAACTTTTGGAGATAAAGCTGCTTGATAAGAGGGAATTCGGGCAATAAATCGTTTGCCCAACTAACAGGTGGGCAAACCGACCGAAACATAAATACGTTGATTAGAACCACGTACGAATGTTAGGTGGATGTTGAAATACGATCCTTGTGTTTCTTACCTAATCCTCTCTTAGTCCCGACTGATATTTGTCTAACTGGCCATTAGATTTGTTTGTTGTGTTACCATGGTAACGAGGTTGTGGTTGGATTGATATGCAGGTACTGAATAACTAAACACAGGAGAAAATCTTAGTGTGGAACAACGTTTATTAATTATTTTTTTAAAAGAAAATAACAGTCGTTTTGATGGGTAACACACAGACATGTAAACTAAAAATGTTTATATAGGTAATTAGAAGCCTTAGGAGTGAGTCATCTCTCTAATTGTCTCTTTGGACACTGTTACTAAGTTTGGCATCAAAACTGTGATTTATGGCGAGTTCCGATAGGTTATCTATATCTTTGACATAAAACGACATCATGCCATTTTACAAATTACCTTTAAACGAGTGCAGATAATAGTTGATTTATTATAAATCCTGACTGTTAACCCAATTTTAGTTAATCTCATGCCAAAGTTGACTAAAACCACAAAAGATAAGGCGGATTTTTGATAGAAGAAAATAAATTAAGATTTTTATCTTTATATATATAATTCTTCTGTAAGTGTGTATGTCACTGAACTTCTCTTAAACAACTGGACCGATTTTGATGAAATTTTTGTGTGTGTTCAAGGGGATCTGAGAATGGTTTAGATTCACAATTTTGTCCGCTAGACAATGGTTTTTAATTAATTTTCAATTTATTAGTAGTTGTTGATTTTGGAATGTTTTACATTGGATCCGACATATTTTCAAATTAAAGACGTGTAGACAGGACAACGTCTGTCGGGTCCGCTATTATTCCCTATAGGAATTTCACTCAAAGATTTTATTTTCTTTCTGAAGATATTGAACCAATAAACTGGACGGCAAATATGTTAAAATATTATACTGTTCTGTTAGATCCATTTAGTTTTGGCACGGCACTGCACCACGCGTTTAGGATTACTGATCAAACGTATTGTGTCTCGATAATACATTACGAGACGTTACCATACAAATTTCTAGATCAGGGAGAATAAGGACCCAGTGCTCCCTACAGTTGTTGAGTGTGGCCACCGGGGTGGTTTTAGTTAGGTAAAAATCCCACACTCCCTAGTCTTTTATCCCCAGAAAGCTAGGCGCCTTTTGAAGATTTCTCTCAGTCATCAAAAAAATGGCCTCCTTCACATATTATTAGATCAGCCGGTTAGGACACTGAGCAGTTAAATAAACTCTCAGCTCGTTCATAAAGAACTTAGAAATCTAGGATTTAGTCTATTTACTAGAGTAAGAACAAACAAAAGATATAATATTAGCCATTTCACGATTAATTCAAGTTTCATAAGAACTTTGTCCCACTAAACTGAACAGTTCGTTGACCTAAATATTTTGGCAAGAAGCGTGCCAGGCCTACAGACGAAGTAATATAACATTTGTTGGAATGGGATAGTAATATACAATATCAGTAAGAGCGAAAGAGACGATATGTGAAGCCGTAGTAGCTGATGTGAACAGAATACAATTGGGTAAAAATTATCTTTATATTAGACAGCGTTGTTTTGGGTTCGAACCCCGAATCGGGCAAAGTAAATATTCTTTTAAATTTTTCGAATATTCCTCAATCGGAGTCTGAGATTGTGACTAATGGGTTAAACAATAGAATCACCCTCTATTAAGTCTTTGACTGCCAATAGAAAACTGTTGAAGGCAGTTACATTTAATATTCGCTTCTGTCTAACCAATCGAGAAAAGGCGTGATGTCGTTATGTCATTGCTGTTAGCAATACCTCTTGTATGGTATATGAGATACAATACAAAACTCATTGCGTCTCGCGTAGATCTGTGCTCCCGGCACACTACGGGTTAATGAAAATTGTGTTTATCTAAAATGTAATATTAGCTTGTTAGTTTATGGAATGTTATTAATTATTAGATCCTAAAATAGCTACGAAAATATTTTACTTTGATTAATTTGGAAGGAAATTAACTTCGAGGAAAGTTTGCTCGGTTTATTTTGAGAACATACCTATATACATACATATAACCTCACGCCTGTCTCCCATGGAGGTAGGCAGAGACAATGGAACGCCAATTGCTACGAATCTTCCATACCTCTTTCGCTTCATCAACAGTCATCAGTCTTTCATGCATGCTCGTTGGTTAAGGGTACTTTTAATTTGGCCCTTCGTTGTTCGTTCGTCTATTTTGAGAACCTTCTTTAAGGATACTTACTTTGGTTTTTTAGGATATTTAATAAGTCTCCTCGTCTACTAAACTGTCTGAGCACGCTATTTCCATGTTTTTTTTTTTTGTAATAGAAATATTATAAATGGCATCACGTCACGCGTCTGTTTCTAGCCGCAGGCGTGTCTTGTGGCGTATAATTTATCATTTTAATGACCTTATTTAGGCAATTAGGTAGTTTTCTTTAATACATTCCATAACGTACTGATTGCTTCTAGTGTTACAGGTGTGTTTAGGTTGCGATGACTGCTTACCATAGGTAACTTGCAAACTTTAAATTGCTACTACCATAATATAGTTGATTAAAAATTGTAGCTAATTTTAGTATTGAGCATTTTCTTCAAACATTTCCCCACACTTGGATTTTCTCCTGTATCGTGGGTGCGTTTACAAACATACAAGTTCATATACACATAACACCCAGACCCGAAACAACAATTTGTGGATCACACAAAGAGTTGTTCCGTGCGGCAATCTAACCCGCTACACATTGCGCGGCAGCCGGTTGCCCAGCCACTGCGGTGCAGTCCAAATTAATTCGTAATTAATTTAAAACTCTCTCTTCAAACAGCTATTTAAATCTTGAATACAGTTTGCAAATAGCATTTCGATTTGCAAAACTTTGAGCGCTTAACCAAAGAGTTTGTAGAGGGCAGTGACTGTAACTAAAATCCAGTTGCTACCGAAATATCGATTAATTAAAACTTTTCGCTGCAATCCCCGACGAACTTTAATAGAGAATGTTGAATAGGAATAATCAGCCTTAATGCTTAGTTAATAAGGTCCTATTGAGGAGTAAGGATTGAGGTTTATCGTAGTTACATTAAAGGGGACGGAATTGAAAATCCTTCATTCATACAACCGCAGACCCATTTCAATGATTAACTTAAGTTACTTTGACAAATTGGTGTTTATAGTCGAATGTAAAGGTTTAAAATTATCTTTTTAATGGTAGAGTATAATTTTGTCGCAGTATTTAAGTCACCAATTGCGTATAATTAATAATTTGTTTAGTTAATCTTATACAATGAAAGATAGATAACTAACGTCTTGTATAAATCTCTTATACAATTCTCGTCTTACGTAGGAAAACGAAACGGTAGGTACACCAATTTTTATCACAAGTTATATTATAGGTTTTGTTTTAATACAGGATGAATCTATTGCTAAAGCAAAACACTAAACAAAAATACTGGTTCAAACCCATCACCCGAAAATTCTTCCACATACACTTAAGAAGCATTACCGAGATTCAGCACTTGATAAGTGATATTTAAATATTGTAACATCCACAAAACAACGCCTGTGCCTCGTTGATCGCAAGTGCGACTACTGTATAAGAGGTTTTGGATTAACAAAATATAATAAAACATTTTTTTTTTAATTCCTCGAACTTCCCACCTTTAATAACAATAACAAAATATTTTGTTAACCTTTTATTTTATTGTGACAAATTGATCGAGTGCTCTCAACCTTTATTGAATCAATTGCCGAACACTCGTGTTCTCGTTGAGAAAAAGCCACCAAAAATTGCCGTCGAAATTGGCCAAGTTACGTCATTTTGGTCGTTCGTTCAATTGACGGATGAATAGACGTATTCTGGGGAATCTTCCAAAAGTTTCCCAGAGTTTTATGTCACTTTTTGTTTAGAAGTGTGACTAAGTTTGATTTTTTGCAGCTCAAAAGGATTCTTTGCCTGATTTGGACTGATTTTGACGTGTTTCTATTAAACAAAGCCTCAGGCTTTTAATAGAACATAATAACTATGGAATAGAAGGCAAACAAGCAGAGAGATCATCTGATGGAAAGCGCGCAGTGCCGCCCATGAACACCCGTAACACCTGAGGGGTAACAGGTGCGTTACTGGTGAATTTAAAAATGAATACGCTCTTTTCTATATAGAATTCTGTATTTCATTTTAGAATAGGACTAATATGTCTCTAATTATGTTGATATTTGTGTTGTTTTGTTCTCCATAGTTCACTACTCTTATAACATTTTTAGTTTGATAAAAGAGTAACGCATTGAGTTTTTTGCTCGTTCTTCTCTATTCGAAGCTACACTTTGGAACGAGCACCTAGCTTCACTGACAGAGTTTTATTTATTTCTTTATTAATTGTTGACATTACACAAGTACCTGTTAATAGTTTAATTGGAATATATAATTTGACTTTAACTTTGATTTCTTATTACAATTTCAGCCTTAGGACCACTAGACAAAAGAAAAGACGGATTTCAAAGATCTCCCACGTACCTAACATATATCTAGGCCAGGAGAAACATTACATTAGAGTGTACTAGAACAACATACTGTCACATACACTCATGTACTAAAACTTTTCACAACTTTAATAGTTCTAATTCGTGAACCAACATGGAGTAAGACCTAAAGTTAGACCTAAGTAATGTAGGTCGTTTGTATTGTTTTGAAGTCTAGGACATGCTTGGAGTTTCCACATTACCTAAGTTGTGTATAAGTTTAATTACAGGTACTAAAGTTGGGAAATCCAAACACAATTATGTAATTAAGATTTTGATAGCAATAGCTTAGCTTGGTAATTTTTTTGGACGGTGATGAGAGGGACGGCTGAAGTATAAAGTGTTGGTTTTCATATTCGAGTTACCACCATTTTTCAATTATACCACTACCTATCTCTCGAGATAATGTTTCGACATTGAATTAACCCTTTACTCATGTAAATATACTGGGAAAACTACTGCGAAACAAGAAGAGCATACTGCTCTGGAGGAGGTTAATGTCTCGTGACAAACGACAAACATGGTTTAGGACATTAAATTGTGTTTTATAGATGTTTGTACATACTTAACTAGAGTTGAATTTAAAAGTACACTTTCAATACTGAAGGAAAATTGGTCTAAAAGTTATATATCTTTTTGGAAAGTTAAGGTTCGAAAAACAATGCCAAAACATTTTCATTGTTTCATTGTCATTAATGCAAAGAATCAAACCACCAGTATGGCAAATGTAACTTTACGAATTCGGAGTTTAATGCAATATTTAAGTAAGCCCCAACAAAATACTTCATGTAATAAAACATTCAGAGCGAGAATTAAAAATGCCGAGCAGATCGGAACGTTTAAAATGATTTAATGTTTAATTTACGTTTCCTTGTTGAAGCCGATGGCCATTTACATTTATTATTTTGTCACAAATTGGGTGCTTTATATTTTATGAATGACTTTTGGTATTGTGCTTCAATCAGTCACAATATTAAATGACAAAATGGTCTTACGTCTTAAGCACTACTTAAATAAGTTTGCTTATACTATAACTCGCTTCTTTGCGGCGGTTTTGCCCGCGGTCCTGTGACACACAAACTTATAAAAAATCGTAGGTATTTAGAGGGGTACTAGATTCTATCAATAATGTTTTAACGGCTAACCAACCTGTTTCTGTTGCTTGCTGCTAGTCAATATGCGAGCAGCTTCCAGCTGCCGGCTTTAAAATTAGTTAAGGTAACTTGTAAAATAGCTCGTTTCACGAGAGTTATAAAACAAAAATACATATGCCATATTGCGATCAAATCTACCACAAAAACTATCCGCCCTACATTGAGGGCGGGGTAAGACGATTCTGGTAACAATCCCGTGGGAGAACCATTGCCTAAGATTACGATCATGAGATAAGCGAATACAAGACGAGAAGTAGGCAGGGAAACCTTTGTTTAACTGTGCTGGTTACCAAACCTTTTACGAGGTTGGTCAGAGTCGAAGTGAGGGAGAGTAAAATCTTCAAATGTGGGTATATTTTATGGTTTACTGAAACGTCACCCCCTATTACATGGGACTCAGCCCCTATTACATTGAACTCACCCCCTATTACATGGGACTTATAAAATAAATGGTGAAAAGTGAGTTTACATTGTATAGCGGCATTACATGCCGTAATGTGCACCTCTGCCTACCCCTTTGGGGATAAAAGGCGTGACGTTGTGTTGCGTTTTATGGTCTACAGAAAAGTCCCTAATGTATATTTGTCAGATAAATACATAGTAATCAAACATTATTCCACATAACACGCCAGACCGCAGAGATATGCGGTTTTCAGCAAAAACTCTATATTAGACCAATTAATAGTTTTGGCCTAACTCTCAAATGGTTTAGCAAAGTTCAAATTGTTAACTAACAGGACCTATGTTTGTTGAATTTAAACGGATTAATTAGGCTGTCCGGACTGGTGGAATGGCGCGTTGATCTCGACCCACGCACAAAGTTTTAGTATAAAAAACTAACTAGCTATTTGTTTTCACCCTTGTCTATATCTATATACATGGAATTAAATGGAAAACCCACGCTCCGCCCCCGTTGCCCACGGATTTTGAACTAGTTTTCATAAGCAGATGAAACCTCCTACATATTAGGGTCTGTAATATTGTTTACGCTTCACTAATTATATCGCAGTTTAAAAGGTTTAAGTTTATTAAAGAGTACTATACTGTCCAGTCTGCCTAAACTATAATATGTCACTGTTGATTGACATTGTTGACCACTGTTACCCTCTGTCAAATATAAAGGACATAATAACACGCACCTCTCCAACCCAGCAATTAAATTTGAACTTTAAATCGTATGCCACATGATATATTTCATAACGTGAATACATAAAAGTCGAAAACGGGTGGCCAGCACACTTACTCCTCGCCGACAGCGAGCCGGGCGGTGGCAAGCCACCCGCTAAGCGCAAGCGAAACAACATCGCATCGCTTACCATCGCCGCGCTGACTGCAAGCTTGTACCTCGCGTACGATGCACAGTAAGCACGCTGACAGCTAGCGGTAGCTAGCCGTGCAGGAGCCGAGCCTAAAAACCAGGGCTCCCCTGGTTTTTAAATGTGCTTTGACCCTAATATGTAGTCCCGCAATCGGTTCTTGCGACACCTGTGCAGCTAGGCCAAACGGCCTCACATTGTATAAAAGGTATAATTTATTATTTCATACTACCTATAGGTAGATTTTCAAGCTTAATATACTAGAGTCAAATATTAGGTTTCCGATTAGATAACAATGTAAGCGTGAATTAACAAAGGGTGTCCGTGTAGGGACGGGGCGTGGAAGTAATTGGAGCTAGTTTAGGACAAACGTGTCACATGCTAATGACTGACTTAATTAGTGCCGAGATAATTGCTTGATGTTTGTTTACTGCGGGATGTCAGTGGGTAAAGCATTTGGTATATTATCTCGTTACGTATGATTTTATTCTTAACAAGAATCTTTGGATACAGACACATTTGATTTGAAATACTATCACAGTAATATTATAAAGGTGAAAGTTTGTTTGTTTAAATGTTCGGTTGTCAATCATGCTGAAACTACTGAATGGATTTTGATGATTTTTTTTTACCCCATGGGAACGCGGGCGAAGCTGCTGGCAGAAGCTAGTTTAGCAAACGCTTACCACCTTACATGGGATTTGTAATGCAACTGGTGAATATTGGGTATTACATTATACCTATATAATATAGGCTATTATGTGCCATTGTGTAAATCTCTGTCTACTTTTTCAAAATTAAAGGGCTTGTACGTTTTTAAAGTTGTCCATACTTTTAGGCACCGAGGTCAATAACTTCTGCATTACTGCAAAATAACAAGCATAATTCAAATAATATTTAAGTCTACTTTATTGTTCGTAAATCAAGGCAAGTTATCAAGTGTTTTCCGTCTAATTTTAATACAAAAGCCTAAAACTTTTGAATTTATTCGACGATACGAAAACGAAAACAATTCGAAGATATACAAAGACCTAAATTGGCTGGAAGCGATATTATAAATCATACAAGTTGACAGTTCTATGCAGAAAGTCCACAATAGATGGTTCGGATTTTGTTTCTGTGTTTTTTGGAATTATCCTTTATCTGCGTACCTATAGAATTTCAGTTCTACCTATAGAATTTAGTTATAAATTCTGTTGTTGCAAATGGTTGTGGTCAATGATGAATGCTTGTTTTATATCTTCACTAGTTATTTCCGCGCGGTTTCACCCGCTCTGCTTGGTTCCTATTGGTCATAGCGTGATGTTTTATAGCCTATAGCCTTTCTCGATAAATGCACTATTCAACACAAAAATAATTATTTAAATCGGACCAGTAGTTCTGGAGATTAGCGCGTTCAAACAAACAAACAAAAAATCAAACAAACAAACTCTTCAGCTTTATAATATAAGTAATAAAGTAATACTAGTGGTCGCCTAGTGGTCGAAATTCAACCATATACTATTTAATTTACAATACTACTTAACATACGTTCAAGGATAATTTTTATTTAACCCAAACTCAAACAAACTCTTTTATAAAACTCTATTCATATGTGACGTGAAAATATCATCGCAATGTCTATCGATTTTGACGTTTTGTCAAATACGATCAGATACTATGCATGTGTGTGTAATGTTTTATTTATTGATTTAATGTACTTTATAAGCATTATTTTTGAAAAATATTAGCGCACTGCACTTCTCCTACACATAAACTATAAGTGTACCAAATTTTATGCTCCTACGTCCGCGCAATTTTCGTAAAAAGCGGTCCAAAGTTTTTGCATCACGTATTAATATATAGATTATATAAAGTAATATTATATTATAGTATATCTATACTATAATATTATATCTATTATATAAAAATAAGTCTGGTTTTCCTTCCTGACGCTATAACTCCAGATCGCACGAACCGATTTCCACGGTTTTGCATTCGATGGAAAGGTAACGGGTTCCGTGATGTTTATAGCAAAGAAAATTAAAAAAAAAACAAGAAAAGAGCAGGTGGCGAAACGAAGTTCGCTGGGTTTGCTAGTATTATATAAACATCATTAACTTGCGTTGTATTTCGCTATGTTAATGTAATTTCCTTAGTATTTCGAGGGTGTAGCTAGCACCATATCTGCCGCATCAATTCTTCCCTCTTTGAGGCTTGAGAGACAGGGCGGGAAAAGTCATTGGATGATTATCCCCCTCGAAAAAAAGGGGTGCCCCAAATATTATTTTTGTCCACGGGCGGTGCCGATCAGTTAGGCGTTAGCCATTATCCCATAAAAAATCCAACACTACTATATTATGTGGAACAAGCAAATACTAGAATTCGAACAGACGATAAATTATGCAGCCAATAACTCAATTACTGCGTTATCTAAATTATGTGACAGTCTGTGTAAAGGATGTACGACGATTTCATATAAACTACGTACTTAAGTATTCTACTCGTACGAAAACCACGATTAATTAGTTTAACTCACATATTTATGACCATACTTACTTGTGATCTGAATAGGGAATTTCCAGTACATTGTATAATGTTTATAAGATTCTAGATAGGTATAATTCAAGCTAAATTGTAAATAATAATACATAAGTTCATACATTAATATAATTAATACTTGTGTAATTAAGACATATTATATTAGACCTTAATTTGGGTGCCTGACATGGTCCTTAATTGTTATCAATATAATTGTTTAAGATCTTACATTAAGGAAGGCAAATAAAGAATTTAAATATAAGTCTTTGTACGAAGGAATTACCCAGCTATTTTGGGTAAAATTATGTAAATCAGATTCACATTGAAATATGAGATAAGAAGTATCCATTCATTTTCTATTTCTAACAAAGAAAAGACGTTTAGCAAAAATCTTTTCATTTTTTATTCCCAGAAAAACGTGTAGGTCGTAGATTTGGTTATCAAAACAAGAGATATAAAAGTGAATTACTGTCTTTTCGACTTTCAGTCTAGATTTACTTATGCCTAAAGTTAGGCAACAGTAAACCTCATATTCTTTGTGTCCTGATTAAGTTACTTACATAACTTTTTCAACGAGTATTATTTAGGTACACAAACAAAATATTTTCAACGAAACTTAGCTCTACTTGTGGAGTGAAAATGATAAATCTTGGAAACTTACTGTGATATGTGAAAATTTGTGTTTATATTCTTTTACACAAAACTGCTGAACTTTGAGGTTATTTTTTTATCCTTACAAAATGTATTTTTTTATGATAAAACCCGGTAAACGAGCATACGGATATCCTGATGGTAAGCAAGCGAAATACTATTCGTAGAAGCGTTACAAGTGCATTGTCGGCCTTTGGGAGGCTTAGGAATTTAAGGATTGTCAGAGATTTAGGGATAGGGAAGATTGGGGACGATTCCGCTCTGGTAATTGGGCCTCCGGTTACCTCATTCATATGATGAAACACAACGCAAGCGTTGTTTCAAGTCAGTTTTTTGTGAGGCCGGTCACTCCCGTCGAGCCTGCCGTTTCAAAAGTATTAGAATGCAATTACTACTTATCTAATGCAAACAAAATCACATACCCAGCTAGTCACAAATCTGCGGACTGCCTAGAGGGACCGGGGCTCCGTCTCGAAAAGCAGGAGTAGCAAAGAGGTGGTTTTTAGTCAGTAAGAGTCTGACACTCCCTCTCGCCTCGCCCAAGGCAAGAGAAGTAATTGAATGATTTTCCCCCCTTAAAAAATAATAAAAAAAAGAAGCTAGTCACAAATAAACTACTCAACACTCAACACAAATATTTCGTTCTCATGAAACGTATTTCCTTAGATCTAAAACAGGGGCGTATTTGGTTACCGAGCGAGTCTCGTTTGCTTACTTTGACAAATACAAGGCCTCGCAATATAGCACTTCTGTTGGATATCTGCTTACGTAAACAACCTGTTTTGCTATAAAAACGTCTCTACGGTTATATAAGAGCTGTTTTTTTATCTATACGACAAAACTTGATGATATCTCGTGTCGATATGGATTAGTTAGCCAGTGATGTAGGCTAGTAGTTATATTAAATGAGCCATATAAATGTATTAGCTACACCCGCGCGGTTTCACCCGATGTGCTCAGCTCCTATTGATCGTAGCGTGATTTTATATAGCCTTTAATCTTTTTCAATAAATGATCTATTCAACACAAAAAGAATTATTCAAATTGGTACAGTGGTTTAGGCGTAAAGAAGAGTCAGAGACGTGTGTTTTTTTAGAGGGGAAAATTCAAAATCTTAAACTCAATTTCATGAAATATTATTTACTTGCTTTTGCCCGCGACGTGAGGTAGTGACTTTCGGGTAGAAAAGTATCGGCCTCATCTAGCTATTTGAAATATTGACGTGTAAAAGTGTTATTTTATAATCTATTTACAGAAATAAATATCATTTATCATTTATCATTTATAGATAGCTGTGCCAGCGACTCCGTCAGCGTGTAACTCCTTTAAAAATTACCTAAACAATAAACATACTTACTCAGCTGAATAATAAACTATTCTAATTGATGTCCAGATATTTTTCTCTTTATACAGATTGTGAAACCAGAATCAAAAACATCAATACTTTCATTGCTCTCAAGTCCTAAAACAGTTCCGCTCTCAAGACGGATAGATACAGTCACTATCCCGAAGACATTACATAATACCATTTAGGTACTAACCTACATACATGATTCGTTTATCTGACAAAGCTATAAGAGCATTAGATTCCCTTTGGCATCCTTCCATCATGCTCAGACATCCCAAATTACTATAACAAGGGGTCAAAGACGGGAATTGTCAAAAGAACTGTCGAAAAGTGATCGGCGTACCGTAACCAATGTACCTACGTTCGTGGGATTTTGTTACAAGGCTTGCATTGCCCATTTTCTGTCACAAAGAAGTTTATCTTTTAAGATCTTAATATGTCTGCCTGGTTGGCTGAGTGGTCGCAAGTGCGATTGCCGGACAAAGTATTACAGGGCTTTTTCGGTTTTCCGAAAAATTCTCAGTAGTATATAGCACGGAGTCTGTAATATTTTTTTAAATCATTGCCCCACACTAGGACTTTATCCTGTGTCGTGGGTGCGTTTACAAGTTCACATACCCATGACACCCAGGCCCGAAACAACAATTTGTGGATCTCACAAAGAATTGCTCCGTGCGGGAATCGAACCCGCTACACGTTGCGCGGCAGCCAGTAGCCCAGCCACCGCGTCAACCGTGCAGTCAAGAATTGTGCCCAGCATTATGGTAATAGGCTCAAAATAACTAAGAGGAGAATAACACAACTGTACCTTTAGTACGAGTTTGCTTTAAGTTGAACGAAAACGAATTTTGAGCGCGTTCGGAACTTTATATACGCTCCTTGAGCAACAACAACAGCCGAGCTCTAAACTTTACAAATGGCATTTAATGTTAAAGGAGTTGAAGAGCTTATATCAGTTTTACTCGATCAGAGTACCCTTAGTATGAGTTTGCTTTACGTTAATTGAAACGAGAGCGCGTTCTGATTGGCTGGTTCGAATAAACCAACCAATCAGAGCGCCAGACGCGTTCTTGTTTTGATCTCGTTAACGTTAAAGTAAACTCGTAATAAGGGTTCAAACTCTTAAGAAAAGAACTGTAACTATTCTGGTATTCCGAGTGTCCATGAGTGGCGTTAATTGCTTACCATCAGATGATCCGTCTGTTCGTTTACCCATAACTCACAAAAACCTTTTTATTCACAGCTGCTATATACGGAACACATCAGTTCCTGACTCTAACTTGACCACTATGTATTTTCTTTGTTACAGTACAGGAAAACGCTGTTACGTCACTCTATGTAATCCTCAAATTGTCTGTGAGTCCCTCGTGTGTGCGAAATAGGTTTAGTGAATATCTGAGTTTGTGGCAGAATATTTAACTTGTGGCTGGAACATTTTAAACGTTGTTCTAGCGCGTAAATCGTGAGATAAACGGTGCCGGTGTATAGTCTCTTGAATTAGAATACACTTAATGGTAATTTGGTGGTTATATTCGGCGGAAAATCATACAATAATTTCTCCCCCTTGGGCGAGGCGTGAGGGAGAGTCACACACAGACGCTAACCACATCCGTGAGGACACGGCGATGCTCAGTCCATGCAGGGCACACCGTCAGCGTTTGCTCCACCGTATCCTCCGGGTAGTCCTCGCAGTGATGACACCTGGGCATTTCACCCGCTATCAGAAACAGGAACCTATCGAAGCTCCCATGTCCGAGAAGCATCTGCGTCAGGCGGTAGATAAGGACGCCGTGGCGCCTCTCAACCACTGCACTCCTTACAGTTGCAATGAAAGCGAGCCCAATTGTAATGCCTAGGTGCCTACTATGTATGTATATCAGTAGATGTCTTGTGTTTGTGTCAGATATGATGATTTAGGTATAACTAAGAATTTTAAGAACGTTAATTACTCTATGCGAAATGACAATCAAAATACACAAGTTAAATGCTAAAAAACGTGTCTACTAAGCAAAAAACCCCAAATTCAAACTCTATACTAGATTAGCAATTACATAAGTCCACAAAACCGAAACCAAGACAATATACTACCCTCCAACTAGACGCAAATTGATGTGGACACAGAATACGTAGTGGTAGTGGACACCCATTCAGACACATTTCGGTCTCCTGCTTCTTGAGGTGTGAATGATATATGAGGCTGTGGCCCCGAGTTCCTCAGTCACGTTCATTTTGAATCTAGACACACGGCAGTGTGTCCGCCAAGTTCGAGCAAAAAAACCGACACACCTGCCGTGGGTTATATTACACGAACCATTTCGGGCCAAGTTCGACCCACCTATAACTCAAAATCTATTTTATCTACGCATATGAAATTTCTAGTATCTGTCGAGATCTACTTACTTATCTAAAATACAAAATTTCATTATTGTACCTATTGTAGGTCTTGAGATATTGACGTCAGAAAATCGCTATTTTTACTATACACTCACTGACTGACTCACTCACTCATCAAAAACCTAGACCACTTCCAATAGTCGTATTGACCTGAAATTTGGCATGGAGGTAGGTCTTTAGGTCAAGGTAAAGGAAAAAATCTGAAAATGGCCAAGTGTGAGTCGGTTTTAAAAATAATGAAGGTGTAAATTCATACCCCTAAGGAACTAAAACAAAAAAATTATCTATATCTTCCAATGGTCGTACCGACCTAAAATTCGTTACGAAGGTTTGTATTTAGTCAAAGTAAAGTAAAATAAGAAAAAAAGAAAATAAACCTTACAAAAATAAATGAAATCCCACCCAAAACATAAATGTGAAAGGCTGCCAAGTTCGATAATATTGGAATGTTTCGCCTATAAAAGAAGTGAGATCTAAATAAGTACCAAGTTCCATACACAGACCTCAGTTAAAAATGATATAACTTGGCAAGTTTTAATAGAAAATTATATACTTGACTCATTGCGTTTAGTAGGTTTATAACAAAGTGTGTGAAAACTTGCCAACTTGTTATATCATTTTTAACTGAGGTCTGTGTATGGAACTTGGTACTTATTTAGATCTCACTTCTTTTATAGGCGAAACATTCCAATATTATCGAACTTGGCAGCCTTTCACATTTATGTTTTGGGTGGGTTTAGTTATCTGGACAGTAGTGGTTTGTGACGTTATAGTTGAGATTACTTAGTTAGTTTCTATAGGTAGAATTTGGTTTCTAGAGATACATTTTGAGATTGTTTCTGTAGAAAATAGGTCAAAATTCAGATGGTTTTGGCCATTGGTATGTGTCATTTAGTGAGTGAATACAATTGTCTGTTAATCGCGAGATTAGGGCTTTGAATAGCCAAGTCACATCAACAGCTTGCAAGTGACCACTGCTGACCAAAGGTCTCTTCTCTCACGGAGAAGGTTTGGGCATTAATCAACATGCTTGCTCCAATTGGGTTGGCGATTTCAAACCCATAATTAGAAACTATAAGCCCTGGTTTCCTCACGATGTTTTCTTTCACCGTTTGTTAGTGGTGTGTAAATAATCTTAGAAAGCGCATTTAACTCGGAAAAGGTCAATTTGATAATTGCCGTTGGTTAGTTTCGAACACGCGCCCTCATGAAGCCCCATTTTAATAAAATTGACGAGCTAAGTCAAAGTATAATTTATATTAGTCACTGATGAAACTGAATAATAGATTTTTTTTCATATAAAATATGTAAAATTCTAGTAGGTACCAAAACAAATTTAGATTGCGTATAATCGTACTAATACTTAAAACCAACATTAACAAGGTACCGTAATTGCCTACAAACGATACATACATAAAATAAAATAATATGTACGTGAACAGAATAACAAGCCAAAAAGTCTAGTAGTAATCATTAAATTGAAAAAAAAGAAATTATACTTAAATTAGTTTTTAACAAATGAGTCGGTTCCATTGTAGCAGTTAACACAGGGTGTTGTACAATAGCGCCATTGTATGAAATCCATTACGATATCATTAGTATTGGGTCAGCAGTTTAGTAGCCTTGTAACCTTGTTATCGAACCTCCGCTTTATACGATTCCTTGTAAGGATTCTACGAAATATCGCTTCGAATAGGACCATGCAATTATTTTGCGATTGACACCTTTTTTGTAAAGAAAACTGCTTAGTTGAATGTTTCTTTGGTTGAGGGTCTTGTCGATTTTTGGACTCGGGTAAGAGATTGTTGTTTTTTTTTTTATATTTTGGAATAATAAACCTGCTATTTGATAAACTTAAACCTTTAGAAATGCGATTTTCAAACTGCTTGTCAAGCGTGGAGTTAATGGCAAACCAACTGATGTAAACAAGTTTCATCACAGAGTTTCATGGACTGTTATGGGTTTTTTTATTGGCACAAGCCTGCCATAACCTCCCAAACCGCTACAATTCGTGTAAGCCAGGATCTACAGTAGATACAACTATAAAAATACCTGTTCACTGAAGTTCCGAGTGCGTTGGCGCGTCGCAGGGACATGAATTACTATGTTGGATCCCGCAACGAAAGAAATCAGAAGATATTATAAGAGAAAAAGAAAAATAAAATGATAGTTTCCAATTTCCTTGGTGATTTTAATGCAGGAGACAGAATGACTTAAAACCTAAAGGCACAGAAGAGACTGCCCAACTGGGAGAAGCCAAAGTTATCAAGCATCATGAAAATTCGACTTAAAACTAAACGGGTCCTATGCGTGAGCTACTAGATACCTACTTGCTTCTAATGACAGGTATGGGAAAAGAATGAACTGCCACGGGCTATTGAGAATAACTATAAACGTAAACATTTCAAATTCAAAACCAACTCCAATGCAATTATTATCCTGTCATTTTATAATAAATGCTCCCTAATGCCTTATCAATCTTACAGTTTTACCATCAATAAGATTCGTGATTGGTGGATTTTTGCAAACTTCAGATCAGTAAGTTCTCCCCGAATAAAACTTTCTAACTACAAAGTTTGGGGACCCCAAGTTGGAATCGTTATGGGAAATTAGGCCATAACTTTGTTGCTAATAGCGTTGGTTTTCGCGTGAAAAAGTTTGTCTTTAATGGTGGGGTGCGGATTAGATGTTTGTATAGGTACACATATTTACTTAATGGATATAACTGTCTTCTCTTTTACGTGTGGTTTAGAATAAATCTAACTAATGTTATAAATACGAAACTTTGTGAGTTTGTGTGTGTTTGTTACTCAATCACTTCAAAACGGCTAAAGGGATCGGGATGAAATATTTTAAACGTTGTTATAGCGCGAAATTTGGAGCAGGTATAGATTATTGACTAGAATAACACGTAGGATATTTTTTATTCTAAGAGAACGCGGACGAAGCCGCGGGCAGAAGCTAGTTGTATATAGGATCTGAAGTAAAAGAAATCTGATTAGTAGCTTTAACGGGGATTCATTTGTATGAAAAGTAAATATATTTGTTTCATCAAATCAAGAGAGAAAGAGAGAGATAGCGAATGTAAGTTTCATCCAGTTAAATAAAAACTCACATAATTTTACATTAAATAAGTTGTAGTCAGAAGAACTTGCAACACCACTCCACTTACTTACATGCAAGGCAAATTAGACCTTCTGCATATTGCATTAGCAAATAAAGTTTAAGTTTCAACAAAATACTTGAACAAAGAAATGCAACACTCGGGCACACATTATGCTATACAGAACCAGTTTATCATGACCCCGCTTTGAATCATCTTTCAGCACAGTCAACGGTCAGGTTATACTGGTTTGTTCAACTTCATGTGTAGTCAAGTCAAGTCCAGTTGTTTTACAAATGGCTGCATTTGTTCGCTCCCTGTAGGTAGAAAAATAAAATTCTTGTAAACGTTGGTGGCTTGTACAAATATCAGAGCAATTTGTACTCCCACGCGTTCAATTTTAGTTCGCACGAAGATAAGTAAAATGTTCGTTCAGGGAATTTAAGAAAAAGTTTTGCTGGATACGGTAACACACATGTTTTACACAGTTATTCTACAAATAATGATGTTTTCTAATGTCATGATGAGCTGGAGGCTTAAAACGCTCGCTTCTCATGCATGACGTTGCGGTTTGTAAGCCTGTACCCTTAGTACGAGTTTGCTTTACGTTTAAAGTAATCGAAGCGAGCGTGTACTGTCTACCATGCGTTTTCTGAGTTATACTTATTTTACTAGCGAACTCCGTTTTGTCACCGATGAATTTCCCTGTTTTCCAATGAGTTTCCATCTTATCTCTTGATTTTTTCCTGAATTTTCTTTGACCTTTCCAACGAATGCAAAACCGTGGAAATCGGATCGTGCGTTCTGGAGTTATAGCGTCAGGAAGGAAAACCCGACTTATTTTTATAATTATAATAGATACATTCTAAGATTATTTAGACACCACTGACGTATTGTGAAGGAAAATATCTTAATAACCTAGACTTCAAAAAGTTTGAAATAGTAAACCCGCCTTGAGTAGGCGTGGTGATTAATGCTCAAACCTTTTCTGTGCAAGAAAAGGCCTTTGCTTAGTGTGTACTTATAGGCTGTTGAAGTGAAGATGTTGATGTGATCTTCTTTAAAACCAAACTGTATATGTTACAGAAATACAGCATTATGAGGTAGGTATCTGAATTCAAAAGAGAAATAAAGAAATGACAAGTTATGTTATTATTTTTGTATAACAAGCAAAAATAATACCGACGTAGTAAAAATCGCACACCTGTCACCCTCTTTCTATACCAATTTATCTTCAATTTCTAACATTCACGTTCACGTTTGGTTTTCAAAGAGAACGTTTCGAAATTCCTCAAATATTTCCACGTATTTGTGGAAAATATATCGAAGAATATTAGATAACAACTTTTGTTCCCATGCAATAAGAGTTAGTTTAGAATAAAAGCTAGTTACGTGGTACACAATTCTCAATTACCACCGTTCCATTGCACATTGAAAATTCAACCTTGTCTTCAACTTGTAAAGATTGATTTTCCGATACCTCCTACTTATCAGTCGTTATTCACCAGTTATGTAGGAACGTTATATTTAAGTCTCGGAGGTGAAAGAAGTACTAAATTCAAGACAAGTAAACCCACAGTAAAACACAATACATACGGTACTAATATTATAAATGCAGAAGTGTGCGTGCGTGTATCTATTTATTTGTAGCAATGAATTGATGTGATTTCAGAGATACGTAGTTGAAGGAAGAGTAACATGGGCTACTTTTTGTCTCTTTCCAACTCCTCTTTTGTCTAATGAGGGATGGAAGTTAGTATTGGAAGAATCCGTAATTTTCAAGGTACAAAGATAATAATTTGGTATAATATGAACTTTTTGAATTAATTTTTTTACCGTATATAAAAGCGTTCGAAGCCGCGGGCGGAATGCTAGTATTTACATATTAAAATCAGTGTTATTTCAGTACCGTTTCTATTTATATTTCCAAGATGGAAGACACACAAAAGGCTAATTGAAAATGATCCTTCTAGTTAGTTAAACAAGATTTATTTCTTTGCTTACTTATACTCGTACTAGGCAGCGGTTTCGAATTAAAATGTGGGAGAATAATTTTCGATTCCTCAACAACCCTTAAATTCCTAACCCCCAAAAGGCCGGCAACGCACTTATAACGTCTCTGGTATTTTGGGTGGCTAAGGGCGGCGGCGATTACTTATCATCATTCGAAAATTGTCATAAACTTGTTATACAATAGAAGTTTAATTGACTTTTCTTCAAAGTATAACTGTGTGTAAACACAAGATACCTTGTCGAAATAGAAGGCTGACGTAAGTTAAACAAAGAACCGAAATATCATGTCTTAATATTAATATGAATTAAGATTACACAGACTTCCTAATGTTATGACGACGTTATGCCGCCCCCAAGTTTTTACTTTTTACTTTCCTTTGTTAAAAAGATCGTAATGAGAATAATTTCTTCTTTAATGTCATCATTATGATAACACAATGCTAATTAAGTTTGTGTTTACTTTGTAATATTATGCAGGGTGTTACTAAGCTCAACATATTTACATAGTAACACAGTAATATTTCCTTGAGACACAATATGTATTCTATTGTTGTCTCATATACCCGCAGACGAAAGGTTAAAGGTGTGAGTAGAGGTGAATTGGATACATTTAGCGCCTGTTTCACCACCTTCATATTTGTGCCCGATAAACTTATGTGACAGATAGTGCATACATACAGCGACTATACAGACATTGTGAAACGCTTACAGAGACACAACTTTACCAACCGTATTTTGGTCAATAATTAGGTATTGTGAAGATGTATTAGGAGTCATCTACAGAAATACTAGTTGAAACTAATTACTCTGAAAAAGTTAAATAAAACCGGGGACATCGGGGATTAAAATCAAACTCAGTGCAATATGCATTTTATATCATTATCATCATCATATCAGCCATAAGACGTTCACCAGCTGATTTTAGGCCTCCCAAAATGACTTCCAAAATAGGCCTCGCCCAATGACTTCCAAGTAGGCTGGTTGGAAGCGACCTGCATCCAGTGAATCTCTGAGACCTTCATTAACGGCGCATTCCAATAACCTACCGATCGGTAGATTTGCCTACCAGCGTAGAATTTTGACACATTTTTTATGGAGCTTATGTCAAAATTCTACCGCTGGTAGGCAAATCTACCGATCGGTAGGTTATTGGAATGCGCCGTAAGTCGTCTGTTCACCTTGTGGGTCGACGTCCTATGTATTGTGTATAATAGTAACTTTTTACATTTCCAACGAAAGCTCAACATATTTGTGTTTGTGCTACTTTATTTTAAAACTAGCAGCTTCCGCGCGGTCTCATCCGCTCTGCTCAGCCGTATTGGTCGTATTGGCGTGATGTTTTGTAGCCTATAGCCTTTCTCGATAAAGGGACTATCCAACTCAAAAATAATTATTCAAATTGGACCAGTAGTTCCGGAGATTAGCGCGTTCAAACAAACAAACAAACAAACTCTTCAGCTTTATAATATCACTAGCTACTTCCGCGCGGTTTCACCCGCACTGCCCGGTTCCTATTGATCGTGATGTTTTATAGCCTATAGCCTTCCTCGATAAATGCACTATCTAACACAAAAAGAATTATTCAAATCGGACCAGTAGTTCCTGAGATTAGCGCGTTCAAACAAACAAACTCTTCAGCTTTATAATATTAATATAGTATATATAGTATAGTATATAGTATAATAGTATATATAGTATAGATGTATTTCAAGTAAGAGCACGCGTTAAAATTTATACAGCAGTCCTTGTAACGCTCTCTCCCTGCGAGAGGATTTAAATAACAACTCGGTGTGTATTCATTCATTAAATCCAGAGTACGAAACTTTGTCTCATGTGTACGTTACGTATAATGTGTTGGAAATATAAAACACATTTCACACATACATCGTGTCTTTATGAGATTCACAAATTAACAAAAGTCACTGACATAGCCTAGGATTAGCCAGCTGAAGTTGGTAGTGGGTGGGGCACATAGCTCATTGTAGATTAGTTTTAGAAAGGAGTTTACGTACCGGTACTTAAGGGTATCGTAGAATGTTCAACGTAAACCCAAAAATAGACAGATAACCAAATAAGCTGGATGCAGATCGCTTCTAATAGCCCGATATGGGGGTCTTTTTTTAAACGTTGCCCCACACTGGGTTTACAAATGTGGTAATTCACATGACACCCAAACCCGAAACAACAATTTGTGGATCACACAAAGAGTTGCTCCGTCTGAAAATGACTTTGACTGCACGGTTGGTGCGGTGGCTGGGCAACCGGCTGCCACGCAAGGTGTAGCGGGTTCGATTCCCGCACGGAGCAATTCTTTGTGTGATCCACAAATTGTTGTTTCGAGTCTGGGTGTCATGTGTATGTGAACATGTATGTTTGTAAACGCACCCACGACACAGGAGAAAATCCTAATGTGGGGCAACGTTTAAAAAAAAAATCAAACCCATGACATGTTGCACTGCACCCGATTGCTCGACTAGGGAGAGAAAGATCACAGGCTAGATGCAAGACGCTTCTAATGGGCTGATCTAGAAGTCATTGATATCCAGAATTTGATTCAGTGGACGTCTTGTGGCTGATATAATGATGATGACAACATGTTCCATTATGTCGCTTCACACATAGATTATACCTAATATTTCGTTTTTTTTTATCGGCCCGAGGCGTTTGGGGAGTGAAAATAATGAGCTACGAAGAGGTTTTATGTTGCTCCTTACTGTTCTTATAATAAAAGTAAATTAGCAAGCCCTGTAGTATAATGCTCGTTAAATATTTACAGGATTTATGTAAGGGGAATTCATAAGGATTACAATTAGAATCTGGATGTTAAGATTTAGAAGTTTCAAGTACCAAGGGAACCCAGGAAAATTCTGGAGATTTTTTTTTTATTTATAAATAGCTATTACGTAATTGACAGCATGGTTAGCGCGGTGGCATCTGGCTACCGTGCAGGGTGTAACAAGTTCCACGCAATGAAGCATAGATGATTAGCTTTCCATGAGCCTACAAACTGTTAGAGGCGTTGGACACTTCGCTAAGGATACAAGTAACAGTTAAACCGAAGGGCGCAATATAAGTCACTACCTATACCTACATATCAAGTTATGCTTAACCAGTATAAACTGACCGCTGAATGTGCGCGGAGATCATACAAAGTGAGTCCTTGATAAACTGGTTCTGTTAAGCTTGATGTTTTGCTGTTTTACCTACGTTTCGTTCCGGTCATCACATTTTACACTCGATTTTATGGCTTCTCCCTTTATTGACGTTTAGTATCAGTGTTATTGGTTCCGTTGGGTTTAGGTTGTGTCTCGCTGTGTGTTGTACTGCCATAACGAGGTATGTATTACGTGGTACATAAACATGGGGTAATTCAAGGGTTACCTTCAATTACCGCAGTATTCTTTTGTCAGATTATGGCCCTGTCCTGGTGATTACGAGATCACCAAATAAATACAAAAAAAAAAAAAAAAAAACAGCAATAGTCCCATAATTTTAATTTTAATTTTGAACTTACATTAAACTAAAGGACTTTTCGGTTAGTGCGGTGGCTGGGTGACCGCCTGCTGTGCAACGTGTATCGGGTTCGATTCCCTCACGAAGCAAGTCTTTGTGTGATCCATATAATATTATTGTTTCGGATCTGGGTGTCATGTGTATGTGAACTTGTATGTTTGTAAACATACTCACGACACAGGATAAAATAGTAGTGTGGGGCAAATTTTTTTTTTAGTTCGGACAATTCGAGAATCCTGCTTCCCAAAAAAAAGGAGGTTATCTATTCGAGTGGTTTGTCATATTAAATAGTTAGTACTCCATTTGTGCTAAATCCGTTCTCTTTTACAAGTAGTATTGAGATTTACAGTGCTTTAGTCATGACACGGATACTCGTATAGATAAATTGTGCCACTACTAGCTTTGTTCTCATGATATATCTGTCTTCTGGTTTCTGCTTGCTACTATCTTACCAATATTGTCTGGGCATTTGACATAGTGGCTGGGTAACCGGCTGCTGTGTTACATATTTTTCCTGTATACACCTATACATATATGGTGTAAAGCGCAACGATGCCGAAAACCTATATCTCTTCTTTGTTTTTAAATTTTATTCGTTTCGTTCTTTGTTTTAGTTTTCGTGTTATTCATGCAACATCAGCCTTAAGCAGTTGATTACAACTATTATCACATAAAATAAAAATTGAATTTCTTAATGTTTTGAAAATTCTGATGGTGTTTGCGGTTTTTGGGAGCGTTTCGTTTACATCCTGTATAAGGTGTAATTTATTCCTTTCTCTCGTATTTTTTTCGCTCTCAGCTCGTATTTTTCTTGTACAAAAATGCTAAAACGTTAGTTTCTTGGTGTTCTTAGATCTTTTATTCAACATCTTCGTTATCCTGATCCAGATCGTGACCAAATAGACGACAACTTAAAAGTGTATCTACCTTTCATTTACCTGAACATAATTCTACAGGTCCCTCAAAAAGTACTAGGCTCCCATAAAAAGACAGAGCACTTTAATAAAACACAATATAAAAGCCAAATTGACGACAATTTCATTCGAAATGGACAGTTATGTTTCAACAAGCTACCCAACAACGCCATTGTTCAAAAAGCACAATGACATACAAATACCATAGGAAAATATACTCTGTATACTTCAGTTTAAGACTGAAGTTGGCCTATTTTGGAAAATTAATTAACTTACCCGAATAAATATGGACGTCGGGTTGGTAATGAAATAAATTGGCGATCGAATACTTATGACGGCTTTGTTGGTATTTTCTATAGACTGAAGAGATTTTATGACACAATAATTACTAACAAAGGCGAAGATTTTGTTTGTTTGAACGTACGTATTCCTAAAACTGACTGAAGGTATGAAAACATATACTATTAATCTAAAGTCGGGAACATAAATGCTCACCAGTTTCTCTTACTTGGGTGCTTACTCTTGAAACCAATCTCAATGTCAATGCAATTTCAATCCAATAAAATCGCAATAATTATTCAATGTCAAAACTATACAACCACAGTCGTAGCTGTTGGAATCGCATTTAGAGTACAAAAGTGTATAAAGCAAAACTCAATATTTAATATTTAGTTATTCAATATCCATGCAATGTTTGCATGTGTTGCAACTCAAGAGTACGAAATTGCACAATATTAATGTCGATCGATCATAAATTAAAAATTAAAAAAACCCCCGACATAAAAACTTAATTTCCCTTTAAAAAGTAAAAAATAATAAAAGAAACCTAATCTTAAAGTACCTAAGAATGTACTAATAATTCTAAAAAAAAAAATACGTCGCGTTGGGGGACCGCTCCTAATTATTTCTTACTTCTCTACGATTTTTTCATAAGTGTTTGGTGTTAACATTAAAGTAAATTAATGCAAGTACTTAACTATAACGCAGAAAATAGAAATATAACGGCGCGAGCGGCGGTGTGCAGTCCGTATTCATGCGGTCCCCCAACGTGACGTATTTTTTTTTAGAATTATTAGTACATTCTTAGGTACTTTAAGATTAGGTTTCTTTTATTATTTTTTACTTTTTAAAGGGAAATTAAGTTTTTATGTCGGGGGTTTTTTTTAATTTTTATTTAATTTTTTATTTCATACTTTTTATAGGTAGCTTAGGTTAAGTTGGGCTTAGTATATTACATATGCTTACTATAATTTCAATTCTTGTTATGGTAAAGATTACATTCAAGGTCAAGCTCGTTCGCTTTGATTTTTTTTTACTTATTAATTACTAGTTTTTGTTTCTATAAGTAGGCTAAAGATTACATTGGTGCAGATTTTATATTTTTGTATTTTATAAAATATTTAATTTATTTTTTTTTTAATTTTCTATTATTATTTTTTAATTTTTTTATTTTTGTTAATACGAAAAAATTATATCTTTCAATATTTTCTTTCAGTGTGGTTTCATTTGAGACCCCATCCACAACCTCATCCCAGTATATTTGCAGACCTTCGGTTAATCTCCCGCTTACGTTACTTTCACCGGCCATAACATTAAAACGGCTCAACCGATTTTCATCAAACATGTCTAAAAACACTCGCACATAAGTCCCCTTTAATACGAAAAAAACTAAATTGAAATCACTGCATCCGTTCGGGAGTTATGATGCCACAGACAGACAGACAGACAGACAGACAGACAGACAGACAGACAAACAGACAGACAGACAGACAGACACGTCAAACTTATAACACCCCTCTTTTTGCGTCGGGGGTTAAAAATAAGTTCAAGAGTAAGCCCCTGGTAAGCTCAATCCACGTTTTCAAAATACTCCTGTAATGTTAGTTAAAACGGGATTACTTGGATTAACGTAAATGGTACTTACTACTTAATTGGTTGTCTTGAGATAGGAACAGCCTTTGTCTTAAAAGACTATGTCATAAGCGGCCTCAAAAGAAATCCAAATTACCAGTTCACAATTTAATTATTCAAAGCCCAAAACACTCAGCACAAAACAATGCAATTAAAAATACGCAAAGAAACTTAATCAGCTTACCTGTAAAAATTAGATAACCCTAATTAGGAAAAGGCAAAACAAAAAAATAAAAACAGCAAGAAAATATGTCCGGGCCTCAAAAGGCTTCAGAGTCAAAACAATGGCGTCGCACGCAGCACCTAGGGTTGCCAGTCGCAGATAAAGCATAAAGCACAGGGTTGACATTATCTGTTGTCAGTTGGACAAGGTGACGTGCAGCCTCAGCTTGACGCCTTTATCTCGCGTTGTATGGTTTATCCAACTCTTTGAAATAAGAGTACAAAATATAACCACAGTTGTTTGTTTGGCTTGACAGGCTTTAAGTATACCCCTGGGTGAATTTAGGCAATTGACTCCCAGAAAGGTTATGCATTTTAATTTTACGCTTTTGAGATGACTCTAATGAGATAAAATCATATCAGTCCAATTAAGTAAATGTTGTTGCGTTAATCGATAGCTGGTAAAGTAGTTCACGACAAAAATGCGAGATGGCAGTGTTATAAAGATTTGACGAATTTTTTTAAACGAACTTTTCATTATTTTGTGTACATTCTAATCAAATACCGCTCATTTTTTGTACAAATATAACAATAGAAATAATACCTGATTCACAAAACACATTGGTTCCATAAAGCATATTGAATACATAGATTGAATTGGGCCAAATATTTCAGATTGCTACCAATTTCCGTACATGAGGAAGTAATTACGTGAGTGACATGGGTTGGCTGGTTACTTCGCCTGTTTGTTTGTATTGTCCGGACTCTGCTTAGTTCTTAATAAGTGTGAGACGTTAATCAGGACGATTTACGAAAAGAAAGCCAGTCCCAGTCTTACGAAATTGGTTTGTCGACTAATTTATGTCTTTTGTAAGGAAGATATTAGACAATAGATTCTGTTTTGTCGGTCTTAGTGTTCGTATTTGTCTGCCTCGTTGGGTGCCTGAGTTTTGGGTTTATTTTCCAAATAAATAAAAGTATTATTACGTTTTAATTTGGTTTTCAATCACAGTACTAAGCTGAAAATTTGGAATCAGGTCCGGTGTATCACTATCCTCTTTCTTAATTACATATCAATGTAGCTTTTTTAACAAAAATCGTGTACTATGTAACACAGGAGAAAATCCTATTGTGGGGCAATGTTAACACATTGCCCCACACTAGGATTTTCTCCTGTGCTGTGGGTGCGTTTACAAACATACAAGTTCACATACACATGACACTCAGGCCCGAAACAACAATTTATGGATCACACAAAGAGTTGCTCCGTGCGGGAATCAAACCCGCTACGCGTTGCGCAGCAGCCGGTTACCCAGCCACTGCACCAACCGTGCAGTCATCGTATTGTGTTTTACGATATGGTTTTTGGTTATAGAAAGCTGGAGAATGATGTTGCTTACATTTTTGCTTCCTCCACACTGGCGAAGTCGCATAAAGCACAAGTTCTGTCATAAATACGAAAAGAATAATCATAATTTCTGATTACTGATTTCTCAGTATCGGTGCCTTTTAATCCATATAATTGGATATTTAATTAAGACGAAAGCTACCGGGAACTGTGTTGTTGAATTAATTGAAGATGTCGCGAGCAATTAATGTGATTCATTATCTTTGTCACTTTAAATCTACGTTTTGTCTGTACTTGACTGTTTGTACAACATTAATCGTCTTTATGTTTAAGAGAAAGATCAGATTTACTTTCAACTATCCTTGAATAATTACTAGCAAATTATTGAACACAATACTAGCAAATAAATTATTAATGAGTATGAGTGACTCTGCTAGCAAAACCTATCATTTTGTAATATCGCATTCACTAGAAATTTTAGCACATGTATATCATAACAAAACTGCCAAGATAAAGGATCTTAATAATTTCAGGAGGAATTTTGCAAAAATATTTTACACAGGTACCTAATAGAATTCATTTACCGAGTTTTTAAGCTAACATTTTCAAAGTATTACCGTGTAAAACCGTTCGATAAAATATCGCCTTCATTGAAATTGAACTTGTTCATGTGGAAATTTCGTTCACACTCTGAGAAGTATTAGAAGAGTTTAATTATAGGTTTATTGATTACATGTATTTTTAGGGATGCTTAGGTCTACTAAATGTGTTCGCTCTAATTGATAAAGACCTTACTAGACCTAACTATCAACATGAGAATATAGAGGTGCACAAAACTATGTCACAACCACTTTTCACCAGTTATGTTATAAGTCTTGTGTAATGAAAGTTGAGCCTAATACCGGGTATAATGCGGAGCGAGAGGGAATGGGACGCCGTCTCCTCCTTCTGCGAAGCAGTCATGCTAGCTAAGGAGGAGGCGGAGCGCGTGAGGGAACGATCCTCCTCACGCCCCAGCCGCCGCAGAAGACACTCCGGGCGTCGGGGATCGCGTGACGATCTCCGGCCACCGTAAGTGCGGGTCTGCGGACGGCGAGCAAGGGTAGCTCGCCGCCCGACCAGAACCAGACCCGTGCGTACGGCGCGTCGCGTTCCGCGCGCGCCTCAAAGAGCCAGACCACCACAGATGGGGCCCAGTAGGGCTGATGCCTGATCCGGAGCTGCGGACAACGTAAAAGGTTACCGGGGCTCCGGCTCAAAGCAGGAGAAGGAACGGGGTGGTTTTTAGTCAGTAAGAGTCTGACACTCCCTCCCGCCTCACCCAAGGCGGGAGAAGTCATTGGATGATTTTCCCCCTCAAAAAAAAAAAAATACCGGGTATAAACTTAAACCTAAGGTTATTACGGAAATTCACAAAATACCGGAAAATAAACCAATTGTTCAATAAGTTCTCCGCCTTGGTCGAGGCGAGAGGGAGTTGCAGACCCTTCCCGACTAAAAACCACCCCGTTCCTACTTCTGCTCTTCGAGTCGGAGCCCCGAATCCTCCTTACCTTGCATGTGCAACTAGCGCATGCAGCTTGACCAACAAGCCAGTCGTTTTAATTTTTAGTTCATACTTAAATTCATATTTCATTAATTACACTTGATTAATTTCCATTATCTCTTGTCCCCAGTGTGCGGTGTCCGTGGTTGAACACAAGCGGTGCCGCAGAAGCTGCGCGGCTGGCGTCGCAAGCGCCGGCTGTGGCGCGTCCGCGCGTACTCAATGATCGCGTGCGTGCGCTGCGACAGCTGACATGACCTGAATGACGTCATGTCCACTAAAAAACATTCGCCGCAACCTAGTAAGTACTGATAAAGTCATTTTGTATTGTAAGTTGTTGTTAATAAGATACATATTTAATTACCATAATTGTGTGAGGTGGGCCGAAGTTTATGTGTGGGAGAGCCATTCTTAGGGGCGAATGGGTCGGCTTGACGGGAGTAATACCAAGGCCTCATAGAAAATCGACGTGAATTCACGCTTGCATTGTGTTTCGTTTTGCGAGTGAGGTAATCGGAGGCCCAATTACCACTCTTCCCATTCCCGAACAACCCTTAAATTCCTAATCCCCAAAATGCCGGCAACGCACTTGTAACGCCCCTAATGTTTCGGGTGACCATGAACAGCGGCGATTGCTTATCATCAGGTGTCCCCTCCGCACATTCACCGACTTATACCATAAAAAAAATCACGTTGCATTGAAGGGTTGGTGATCCCTATTCAAAAAGGTCCCAGAGATAAGTAGGGGTGGTGACAATTATTAGTCTGTTTTGACGTCACCATTTGGTTCAATATTATTGATGGCTAATATTAACTGTCATGCAACACAATTCATACACAGCTTTTGTAAGGTAAAGTGTTTTCAATTCAGAATAATCGATCAAACATAAGTGTCAACAATGTCGTTTCTCGTCATTTCCTAAAATATTTATCATGTAATCGATTTATAATGTCTACTTGAGTGCCATCACTTTCTAGTATCAAGATTATAATGATTACTTATTGGTTAAAAGCTTGGCGCAACTGCCTTCACTTAATAGGTACGTACATACAATAACTAAATCTTTATATATATAATTCTTCTGTACGTGTGTATGTCACTGAACTCCTCTTAAACGACTAGACGGATTTTGATGAAACTTTTTGTGTGTGTTCAAGAGGATCTGAGAATGGTTTAGATTCACAATTTTGTCCGCTGGACAATGTTTTTTTAATTAATTTTTAATTTATTAGTAGTTGTTGATTTTGGAATGTTTTACATCGGATCCGACGGACGGCGCTACCATCGCAGTGTCAAATATTAATGACGTTAGATATTGTCATAACATTTGAATAATAATTTTCATCAAAAAGGTCCAGGATGAAAAAGTTTTAAATTTTTAAATTAACGTGTAGACAGGACAACGTCTGTCGGGTCCGCTAGTTGTCCCATAAATTTCTCAAAACGTTTGGTCAGTTAAATTCGTAAACCATGTGGTTACAGTCTGTCAGAGATAAGCCTTTTTATCTTCTTGAATGTCGCGTTGGACGCAAGTGCGATTGCGATTGATTGATTGTGCGGGTTCGATTCCCGGGTCGGGCAAAGTATTACCGGGTTTCCTTTTCGGTTTTTCGAACATTTTTCTATAGTAGCACTGAGTCTGGAATAATTGTTGTCAGTATGTGGCAAATGGGGTCAGCCCCTATTACATGAGACTTATAACATAAATAGTGAAAAGTGAGTGTACATTGTACAATGTACAGTTGCCTTCTATACCTTAATGTCGAGGTGCACCTCTGCTTACCCTTTCGGGGTTAAAAGGCGTTACATATTAATATTTTTTTAATATTAGTAATAGCGTGCAGTCCTAAATTTAACCCAGTGTGTGTGCGTGTGTGACATACAATTTGTACATGAATACAATAAATAAATTATGTATATCTTTATTGTACCTCTTCAGAGAGTAAATAGCGTGACGTTTTTTATAACATGATTGTTAATTTAACCTCGAATTTGCTTTCATATCAACGAATGTGTGCTATTAAACAAAACGTGTTTGTACAGGACTCGAAAAACGATCTGTCAATATTTTGCTTTGCGAGTATTACCCTAACGTGGCTACTATTTGAAATGTAGGTAATTTTAAAAGTGGTGCACGCTAAACCGTTTACGTTGCTACCGAGTCACGCAATAGTGAGTTTAAAGTGGAGGGAGTAATGTCTAAAATTACATTTGCTATTTTTTATATTGTACAGGTTATGTTTTCAATCTTAACGTATGAAATAACTTGAAGTATTAGTATTGTAGAATGACATAAGGAAAGGCTATTTGAGTCGCATAATATTTCTGGTGGTGAAGAAAGTCCATATTATTTTGAAACTGTTTCAGTGGTCATTAGTCATCAATATTGTTTGGCACGGACACAATACGGAGTCTCAAGTTTGGTTTCCAGGTCGATCTAAGTGTTATTGGGTTTTTAGGGAACAGAAAGTAAAGTTCCCAAGAAAAGGAGGAAACTCCGACCAGGCGAGGTGATTGTACGGGCTTTCTGCTCAACTGTTGTTTGTTGGGATTTTTTATCCATGTTTATTCGCATGTAAACTTCATATGTGGAATGTAGGATTTATTTGTTCGTCGATTGTCTATGTGCAACCTCTGTCATCTGTCAGTTGTCATGTGTGGCCACAGGATTTCCGATTATTAAAAAAAACTAAAATAATTATCAAGAAGCTAGTTAATTTAAAAATATTCACAAAAAAGTAGCAAGCATTACATCACTAAGTAAAATTAGTTTGATTAAAATTCGTGGAACGTGTTCGGCCTGGATTAATTAACTTATTAAAAGAAAAATTGTAGTAAGTAATTATTTATGTTTGTACTTTTTTGGCCTGCGTTAGACACTGAACTTTAAATTAGTTCAGACTGCCTAAAAGTTAGATTCTTGTAATTATAAGTTTCTTAGTTTATATTTCTTATAAATATTATAATTTAGATTATCCGTCTAAGTTTTGTAATGAACATTTTATAATCCGGCTTCTTAGTGAGCTTTCCAGAGTTTTCCGATATGATTAAGTTATTCTTTCGCCATACCCAGTTTCTATTGTTTATGATGTCTCAGTATTTATAACCGTGGAGGAATTAATTTTGACTGCACGGTTGGCACGGTGGTCAGGTAACTGGCTACCGTGCAACATGTCGCAGGTTCGATTACCGCATTGTTGTTCCGGGTCTGGGTGTCATGTGTGTGTGTGTGTGTTTTTAAACGCAACAACGACACAAGAGAATATCCTAATGTGGGTCAACGTTTTCATAAAATTAAAAAAAAAAACATTCGCATTAGGCGATAAAGACGTGTTGAACTGAGTACAATACAATCAAATTGAAAACTGAAACGCATTTTCAGAATTAAATGGAATCAGCTCAAAAGGTAACGATAGCGAGTATAAATGTTCCCATAACAAAGGTTATCAATCAATTATTATCATCCACGACATTGTGAATGTCAAAATGGACGATAATTTATCTCGTAGCACGGCTACGCCTGCTACGCGCTACGTGGCTACGAGGCTACGCCGCTACATCAAAGGGTCTCAAATGACATAGATAAATGCTACGGCTTCGAAGCGATTTCTTAGTTCAGCCGAGCGGTGCTGTTTAGAATTTATAAAAGGTATGATGAATATAATTTATCTTGTTTGTTTGTAAAACGATTTGTGTTTAAAGTCTGTTCAGATTGCTTATTTGAATCACTGTTAACAATATATGAACCCAAAAGTAAGCTAATAATTTCATATTTATTATTGAGTGCATATTGCATTTAGAATGCATGCATGATTTTTATAAAATTCGGTAATTTTTTTTATGGAATAAGCCGGTAAACGAGCAGACGGATCACCTGATGGTAAGCAATTGCCGCCGCCCATGGACACCCGAAACACCAGAGGCGTTACAAATACGTTGTCAACCTTTTAGGGTTTCGGAATTTAAGGGTTGTTAAGGAATCGGAGAAGGCTTTTTAAACAAATTTATTATTTCTGAGTGAGCTAATATCATTTCTTTTAACCCAAAAACTAACATTTCAAACCTAAACATTTTAAAAGCCCCTATATTTGAAAAGTTCACATGTCGACAAAGTGTACGTGGCTACTCGTGCCGACTGCGATACTACGCTCTTACAACAAATCCGACAAAAAGAGGAAAACTTCGGTATCGAACGGATCTAGCGCGCGGTGTTTGGTATGTACGTGTGAAACTCTTTCATTCGGTTTCAAAAGAGGTAGGTATTTCAGTTAAAAAAGAACTATGCCTATTTTTTAATAGAGGTGGTTTTACTTTGTAGACCTAGTGAGAAATTTCGGCCTATTCATTTTCCAAAATTTTAAGCAAAATTGTGTTTCAAGAATGGTCACACCTTTTCCGTGTGAAAAGAGGCCTTAGATCAGCAGTAGGCATGGTACGGCTGATCATGATGATGTGCTTCAAAAATATTACCTACTTCTGGCAATTTATATAAATTCTAAATTATGTAAATGGAAATGTTACAAATCATTCTTCGTTTAAAAAAAACATAGTCCTACTCTAGGCTTTACTCCTATGTCGTGGGTGTGTTCACTAACACACACGTACACTTACAAATAACATTTAGACCCGAAACAACAATTTAGGATCACACAAAGAGTTGGTTCGTGCGGGAATCGAACTCGCTACGCGGCAGCCGGTTATACAGCTACTGCGCCAACCGTGTAATCATTATCAAATAAACATAAAAATAAATGAGTATTTAACTCCTACGACATAATAAGAAAATCTCAATAAAACATTACTTTTGACAAAAGCAAAGGAAAAGGTTAATAAGCATTTCTAAATCCCACGTTAAACAAAATCGTTCCCTTTGTGAAAAGGAATAAGGGTCATAAAATTCAAGCACCTTTACAATACTATACACAGAATAAGGTAACATCTAGAAGCGATAACGATCCCTAGAGGTTACTATTATGGTCGAGTTTAGTTATACCCAGCTTTGGAACGGCTATTACGTTCGTTGTTACAGTCATTCCATACAATACGTAATACGCTGTTATCGAACGTACCTACCAAAGAAATATGTAAATGGAACATTGTTTCCATAGTAAAGGTAGTTGAGGCTAATCTAGTTGTTTGGGTTTTAATTCCATGTTTATTTATAATTAGTCTTTGTTATGTTATAGGGGAATGAAAGAAAGTAATGTGCCTCTGCCTCGTTAGTCGAGTGGTCGCAAGTGCAAGACAAGGGGTCTCAGGTTCAATTCCCGGGTCGGGTAAAGTGTTACTGGGCTTATTTCGGTTTGTAAATAGCAGCAGTAGCACGTAGTGAAAATGTGGTAATAGACTCACCCCCTATTAAAAGGGACTTACAAATTGCGGAAAATGTACATTGCATTGTACAGTAACATTACGTGACATAATGTGTCCCTCTGCCTATCCCTTCAGGGATAAAAGGCCTGGCGACATACATACATATATATAATAATAATACCCACTCTAAACTTATCATTATTCACCACATTCTTCTCCATCTAGACAAGTCACATGACCATCACACACACTCCACCACCATTGACATGACCGCTCGCCCCAGTTCGCCACACTTCACTCACTCCCTAATACACACAGTTCCGCTCTCTCGGTGTAAATGCACGCCCAACTTAATTAGCGGAAGCACGCTATGTGTCGTGACACTTTGCAGTTCCACTTGTGAGTGTGTCATGGATGCTAAGGAGGATACACTGTTTTGATAGACTTGATGATGTTCGATGGAATAGAGCGAAATATTATGACGTACTACATAGTTTCTGCCAGGCTGTGGCTTCAACCGCGTTTCCGTTGCTTAAAACGTAGCCTCCACTTGTGAGTGTGTCATGGATGCAAAGGAGGATACACTGTTTTGATAGACTTGATGATGTTCTATTGTAATTTTCGTGAGACGTACTAAATATGAGCCTCTAGCATGGCTTGAAACTAGTCGAGTTCCTCGTCAAACAGTTACGCGAGTAAGCCGATAACATATAATAATTAATTTGATGATGTTCGATGGAATAAAGCAAAATATGGCCTACTAGTTTCTGCTAGGTGGCAGCTTCAAACGCGTTCCAGTTGGTTAAAAAGTAGCCTATGTGTTATCACAATCCTCTCGGCAGTTTCGACGTGTTTGAGTAATAAATATCCCACCCAAAACATAAATGTGAAAGGCTGCCAAGTTCGATAATATTGGAATGCTTCGCTTATAAAAGAAGTGAGATCTAAATAAGTACCAAGTTCCATACACAGACCTCAGTTAAAAATGATATAACAAGTTGGCAAGTTTTCACACACTTTGTTATAAACCTACTAAACGCAATGAGTCAAGTATATAATTTTCTATTAAAACTTGCCAAGTTATATCATTTTTAACTGAGGTCTGTGTATGGAACTTGGTACTTATTTAGATCTCACTTCTTTTATAAGCGAAGCATTCCAATATTATCGAACTTGGCAGCCTTTCACATTTATGTTTTGGGTGGGATTTCATTTATTTTTGTAAGGTTTAATTTCTTTTTTTCTTATTTTACTTTACTTTGACTAAATACAAACCTTCGTAACGAATTTTAGGTCGGTACGACCATTGGAACATATAGATATTTTTTTGTTTTATTCCTTAGGGGTATGAATTTACACCTTCATTATTTTTAAAACCGACTCACACTTGGCCATTTTCAGATTTTTTCCTTTACCTTGACCTAAAGACCTACCTCCATGCCAAATTTCAAGTCAATACGACCATTGGAAGTGGTCTAGGTTTTTGATGAGTGAGTGAGTGAGTCAGTCAGTGAGTGTATAGTAAAAATAGCGATTTTCTGACGTCAATATCTCAAGACCTATAATAGGTACATTAATGAAATTTTGTATTTTAGATAAGTAAGTAGATCTCGACAGATACTAGAAATTTCATATGCGTAGATAAAATAGATTTTGAGTTATAGGTGGGTCGAACTTGGCCCGAAATGGTTCGTGTAATATAACCCACGGCCGGTGTGTCGGTTTTTTTGCTCGAACTTGGCGGACACACTGCCGTGTGTCTAGATACACACACTTTCACTCACTAACTGTTGCATGTTGATGAGGGGTGATAAACTTGAAGCCATGATTTTGGTTACACATGAAGTGCTGTTATTCCTTGTTATTGTAGAAAATTTGGTAATCCGGGTTTAGTGTTCTCCAATGCACCCCAAGAAATGTTGGTTCTTACATAACAAGTATTATTCTTTCAGTATTCAGTTTTCTGTTTGTCACTCAATCACCGGGACAAACATGGCACATATTTTTTTTTGTTGATTTCATTTAGAATTACTGCTGTGGAATGATTTGCTGTATTTATTTAACGAAGAAAGAATATTATTTGTGTTTTTTGTGTGTAATTAATAATGTATAATACTCTTCCATCTATGTTAATTTTTAAAAACTAAAACATAACACCAGCACACAATTTCATAAAAAAACAAGTTGCGAATAAAATTACAAACTTTTTTTAACAAGCTTGTTTGGTGTAACTAGCACGTGCACGTGTCCTAGTTTTTGAATAACCATATTTATTTCAATTTACTTTGGAATGGAAAGTAAATAAAGTAGACAAACATACGGGCTATACCGATATGGAATAAAAATATGTGTTTTTGTCTCAATATAGTATTTTGATGATGTCGACTTAATGTGTTGTGATCTCGATAAATTAATTTGTTTGTTCTGATCCATTGGTTAAGCGGTTGCAAGTGCGACTGCTAAGCAAGATGTCTTGGATATCAGGTCGGGCAAAGAATTAATCATTAGTATTATTTATTAAACTTACATGGTTAATAGCATGGAGGTTTTAAATCGTATGGATCGATAATCTTACAGGTGAATTCAGTATCACTATAATCGTAGGTTGTCTAGAGGTCGTAGTTTGAAAGGCCGTAATTCGTCGATTAATTTAAGGTATTTTAAGCTAATAGCTTTTTACGATAAGTACTTGTAAAAAGACTTAAATCTCTTCAACATCAATTTTATTCACATTAACAGTGCATGACATTCCTCTATTAGATATGGGCCTGCTCTACATGAGAAGGAGGATTAAATACTCGTATCATAGGTTAAAAGGTTCAGGTTTATCGATAGTGCTGCTGCTAGGTCTATGTTAAATGGTAGTGACAGACATAGTCTACTCTATCGTCATCATACTATATCGACTCACAATATCAAAACTAATAAACTTTTTTTAATAAAAGCGTACCGGCTTTCAATTTTATTTATTTACCGCTTCCATTTCAAAAGTCGGGTATTATCCCCAAAACCTTCTCCTAAGTTTAAAAATACTATGCTGAAAACTGCATCAAAATCGATTCAGCAAAACGCGAGATAATCGCGCACAAACATACATACATACAGGTCAAACTGAGAACCTTCTTTTTTTGAAGTCGGTACAAAATGACAAATACTAAGCTCATACCAAAAATTGGATCCCACACGCTGCAGCAATGACATCATCTATCATCTAATCCATATAACATTATGACAGCACGTTTTTCATTATCCCAACATTAGCATCACGTAGGGATCGTTTGTTTGCTTATAATGTAGCCGTGTGAAGATATTCCGGCATTGTCGCGCGAGGCACGTCGCGTCGCGTCGTGTCACAGACTAGAATGGCAGGAATTTTGTCGCCTCTACGCCGTGTGCCAAAATGAACAAGTGCATTGTATTTATTTGAAATTTTATGAGGAATATGTTAAACATGTTGTTGTGTAGTAGAATAGGAGTAGAATACATTATTTATGGCAAAACCTACTCTATTCTTGAATTTTTAAGAGCCGATTAACGACACAATAGAAAATTTATTATGTCTACGTAGATACCACGGGTTAAGGAACTACATATATATTAACAGAGATAGGGAAGCAGTGCTTTTTAATAAACCAGAACCCTTTGAACTGCGATTCGATCGGTTCGACAAACATATTTTTTTTTATATCGTAATATTTGATTTGACATTCAAAAGTGCCTTGCCGATCTATGTGAAATAAATAATTCTGACCTTGATGTTGATTCTCAACCCACCTGCCAAGCTATTAGGGCAAACCTCTCTTTCTCCCACAGTCTAGCAGTGGACTATGATTCTAGCGAAAGATATATCGTACTTTCCCTACCTACATAAAATAACCTATCAAAACTTTCTACAGCATTCCTCTCTAGCAATTTCAAGAGCTACTACAGTCCATAACAATGCCTTAACTGCTGCTTTACAAAGACTAGAGTAGTGTTCTTGATATTGCATCGTCATTGCACACATATGCATGAGTACTATACTTACGTGAGTTAGTTAACTTTAAACCAGAATATGCAGTTCTGAATAACTTTATGAGACAGTTATAACTGTTATGTTAGTTTGTCTTCTTAGAGTTATTACTGACACACTGTGAGAAAGTTAATTTTGCCCCAAAATTCGTAAACTGTTGGAAAATAGTTACCTACTCTGTGTTACATAGGTTAACTTTTAAACTCACTTAGTAAAAAGAGGAGATTCTTGCCTACTCCCTTCTAACAGGAACCGAATAAGGACTAAACAATTTATTTTTATTTTACTCTTTATGCACATGAATGTGTACATAGGTGGGCTTAATGCCGTAGGCAAACAACAACAATATGACAGTAGTCGAATTTTGAACATTACCTTTTAAACTGCAATCTCTAGTCCGCCTCCCAAGCGTGGAGATTAATCAAACTCCTTTTACGTAGAGTTCCTTCCAATGGCAAGGATTGATGATGATAATGAATATCAAATTTAAGATATAAGACATAACGTTCAATTTTGCCTGTCACTACTTCTAACTACACTGACAATACAGCTAGCTAGCCGAGACAGTTGGCTGGATTTCCCAAAGTATTTTATCTCAGTACTCTTTTAATAGAACCCGAAGGATTACTTAACATAGACTTAGTAAGAAAGGATTTTCTAGTTGGCTTACAGCCAATTACTAAGAGCCGAATCAAGGTCAAAGCTTTAAATTAAGTGGAATGGGCGAATTAATTTATTCCTTTAATTCAAACACTTTTCAGAAAAAAATTTTTGGAGAGAACAGATTGGAATTTTAGAAAGATTTTTACACTGTTTATTTTTATTAATCCTTTAATTTTGATGAGAATCTTTGGAATTAATATTGCCTTGGTGTTGATTTAGGTTCAGGTAAGTTCAGCAGTGAACGGTAGTGTACAGAAGCCTTATACAGTACTGTGATCAATACTTTAATTTATTTGCTACTTATATTCATTCCAAGTGTGCGAGAGCCATGCTTCGACTCGAATGGGCCGACTCGACCCGAGTAATTCGGATTATTAATTTTAATATCTAATTATCAAGTAGTCTGAAGCGTGGTGATTAATGCTCAAACCTCTTTCGTGTGAGAAGAGGCCTTTGGTCAGCAGTGGTCACTTATAGACTGATGTGATGTGATGTGTTGTTACACCCATTATAAGGAGTGTTTTTCGTGATAGTACATGGCCATTAATGTACAAAATTGGTCAACAGAGTCTGTCACCTGTCTAGAAACAACAGCTTACTCAAAACAAAATTTATTCCCTCCTGTATAATTTAAAGGGACCAACAATTAACACCGGTGCGGTTTTTGTCTCAACATTAACATAGGAATTACAAGAGAATCTAATTGAAAATTCCAACTAAAACTAAATTTATTTGTGTTCCCAACGAATTCGTCGCGACATTCAAATTGGACTAGTATTAAATTTTCAACGGAATGTTAGTTTAAGTATCGAAGTTTTTCAAGGTAATTTAGGGAAGAAATTCTGTTAAATGGGGCGAATTTAAAACGATACGAATTCCTTAATGTTTTGAGGTATTTAAAATAGTACCTAGCGTTTTGTGAAGTACAGGTACTTAAGAAACTTTTAGCTAAGATAGATCTTCCATTTGATTTGTGGGAGTTTAGGGAGGCATTGGTGAGGGAGCTGCGGACTATTTAGCGGGTTACTGGGGCTCCGGTTCATAGAGCAAGGAGTAGGAACGGGGTATAAAAACCACCCATTTGTTCCTACTATTGCTCTTTAAGTCTGTAAGAGTCAGAGAGAGAGAGAGATAGTCTGACACTCTATCTCGTTACGACCAGGGCGGGAGAAGTAATTGGAAGATTTCGCCCGTAAAAGGCATTGATGAGAAATCGCAAAATCTCGTATCAAAGGTATAGTTTAGGTTCCTGTGCCAACCAAGAATAATACGTATTTTCCAAACACTATCCTGTCGAATCTATCATAAGAGCAGCCTGGTCAAATAATATCTCGATAATATATCGAAAATCTAATTACATAGCACTGCGAGCACACCCACCCTAATTTAAAACGAGCAGTTCCATTAAACAGCATGCAACACTGCACCTCTCAATTTCCAGCCTAATTTGCGTGACAAAGGGATCTAACGAAATGCACCCTGAATTTCTAGCCCCCAATGAACTGGGATTTTGCGAATATAGTGCACCTTAATTAGATTACACTGAGGCCTTTAACGACCCCTAGGGAAGGGCTTAACGGTCTATTTTTAAAGAGCCACGCGTGGCGTAAAGTTTTGAAGTGGGTGAAGTTTAAAGCGGTATGCATGAGTGTGGGTAAAACAAAGTTGGTTCGGAATGTTCCGTAGTATGCCGCATAAATTATCATGTTTTATTTTCGTATATCGTGCGATTCTGTGCTATTGTCAAGCATTGGGGTCTCGGGTTGATAATTCATAGTCAAATTAATTTGGTTCTTCAAAAAATTCACTGTAATAGTTATGAGACTTTAAATGTTTAGGTTTTTCAAAGAGCACTGTTGCTCAGTTTCTTTGAAATGTGTACGCTTTTAGTTGGTTCTTACGACACTCTTGAAGTAGACAAATGAAATATCTTATTTTATTATAACTTTCGTACGACATACTAAATTAATTATTACTAGTGGTCGCCTAGTGGCCGAAATTCGACCATATATGATTTAATTTACAATACCACTTAACGTACGTTGAAGGATAATTTTTATTTAATTCAAACTCTTTTATAAAACTCTTTTCATATGAGACGTGAGAATATCATCGCAATGTCTATCGATTTTGACGTTTTGTCAAATACGATCAGATACTATGCATGTGTGTGTAATGTTTTATTTATTGATTTAATGTACTTTATAAGCATTATTTTTGAAAAATATTAGCGCTATGCACTTCTCTGACGTAGGAGCATAAAATTTGGTATACACATAAACTATAAGTATACCAAATTTTATGCTCCTACGTCCGCGCAATTTTCGTAAAATGTGGTCCAAAGTTTTTGCATCACGTATTAATATATAGATGTTATCGGCTCACGTAACTGTTTGACGAGGAACTCGACTAGTTTCAAGCCATGCTAGAGGCTCATATTTTTGAGCTGCATTCCACGACACACGACGATACCATAATAATTAAACTATTTTTTCACATTTTTTACTACAATCTACGGTACATATTTCCTACATAATGACCACAAACAAATTAATTACAAAACCCATACAATTACGGTAATAGCGTAAGAGTTAACAACGACCACTCCTCGGAGTAGTTGAGGGAAGTAACAGCCGTGACCCTCAGGCGGAACTAATTAGCAAATGTTTTATATGTTGCCCTCAACACGGTCAATGAGGTCAACACACATTTCATATACAATCCTGGTACTGAGACACGAGAATAATTGTCGGGATATGTTATTGTAATTTTTATTGTGTAATGTCACGGGTTTTTAGCGATCCGTAGCCAAATGGCAAAAAACAAAACCCATATAGATTCTTCATGTCAGTCTGTCCGTCCGTCCGTCCGTCCGTCCATATGTCTAAGCCATTTATTAAAGCTTCGACGGTTAGACATAGGTATTTAGGGACAGTGAGTAAAGTTGCCTAAGAACAGGAGAATCCTTACACGCATGAGCCGACAGATCACCAGAGATGGGCCCCAGTATGGCTGATGCCTGATCCGGATTTACCGGGGCTTCGGCTTAAAAAGCAGGATAGGTACGGGGTGGTTTTTAGTCAGTATAAGTATCTGACTCTCCCTCTCGCCTCGCTCAAGGTGGGAGCAGTCATGGGAAGACTTTAAACCTCCACCCCCCAAAGTCGTTAGCAATCTAAAGGCTGGGTTAATTGACCATTTAATGACTCAAAGTACGGTGGTAATTATTTTAATACTTATTAATTTATTAATGTTCCATTAATATAACCCAGTGCACGTATAAATACAAAACATTATGCCATAATACATATTTCTAAAAACCCTCTAGATTAAATATTAAAATGAAATATAATCCCCAAGGCGGTCTTGACTCACGATAAAACATTAGCGCTCCAAAGAAATGCTAAGCTAAAATAAAATACTAAGTCTTACATTTATAAACACGTACTTAGCATAAATTACGTCATACTTCATAGAATATTTTAAGCTGAGAAATATTGATTTTGTTTACAAATGTAATACTGCTCTTTAGATAAAGTAATCATGATAAAAAATGGATTTAGTAACAGAGTGATTGAATTTCTTGGTTCATCTATCTATACATATAATAAAATCGTAGAAAAGTGCTGTCTGTACATTGAAAATAAAAATAAAAAAAATAGCAGGGGTTATTGTTATGTCGATGTCGAACCCAAAAATGTAATTAACTTTTTTTTTGTCTGTTTGTCTGTTTGTCTGTTTGTCTGTTTGTCTGTTTGTCTGTTCGTCTGTGCGCGCTAATCTCAGAAACGGCTGATCCGAGTTGGATGCGGTTTTCACGAATATATTATGGGATGCTTAAATTTACATTTAGTGTTTGTTTCATGTCAATCGGTTCATAAATAAAAAAGTTATGTCAAATTAAAGAATCACGTCGAACATTCTATGCTTATACCATTAATCTCCGCAACTATTTGACGGATTTGGTTGAAATTTGGTACAGATATAGAACCTTAGAAAGGACATAGATATATTTTTATTTCAAAAATCAAAAAATAAAATAAAAATAAAATAAAATAAAAATAAAAATAAAAATAAAATAAAAATAAAAATAAAAATAAAATAAAATAAAATAAAATAAAATAAAATAAAATAAAACAAAATTCAGAACAACACACAAACAGTATTTATATTCAAGAAGTCAGCAGAAGAGGAAGGAGGAGAGTTATAAATTAATAATTAGTAGGGGGCAATGAGCACCGTTTTTCCTGCGGGTCGCGGGACGCGATGCTCATTTTCACCGGGTCAAACCCGAGAAGGAGAGACCTCCCCACAAATAAAATAAAATAAAATAAAATAAAATAAAATAAAATAAAATAAAATAAAATAAAATAAAATAAAATAAAATAAAATAAAATAAAATAAAATAAAATAAAATAAAATAAAATAAAATAAAATAAAATAAAATAAAATAAAATAAAATAAAATAAAATAAAATAAAATAAAATAAAATAAAATAAAATAAAATAAAATAAAATAAAATAAAATAAAATAAAATAAAATAAAATAAAATAAAATAAAATAAAATAAAATAAAATAAAATAAAATAAAATAAAATAAAATAAAATAAAATAAAATAAAATAAAATAAAATAAAATAAAATAAAATAAAATAAAATAAAATAAAATAAAATAAAATAAAATAAAATAAAATAAAATAAAATAAAATAAAATAAAATAAAATAAAATAAAATAAAATAAAATAAAATAAAATAAAATAAAATAAAATAAAATAAAATAAAATAAAATAAAATAAAATAAAATAAAATAAAATAAAATAAAATAAAATAAAATAAAATAAAATAAAATAAAATAAAATAAAATAAAACAAAATAAAATAAAATAAGCCGCTCACAAGTTCAACCCCACGTCCGAGCTGACCATCTACGCTCACGTGAGTGGCGGACATTCGCAAACGAAATTACTTTTGCGGGTGACCAACGGGGCTCTGGCAACCCAAACAAAAATGGAGAGTCAAAAAAGGAATAAACGTTTAAGGCCGCTTCCCGGGGGCTATCGCCGGGACACGTCTGGTGCTGGTGACGGGCGTGTAGTAGGGCTAGCCAGCGACTCTCCGCTGAGCAGGCGGGCGGGAGTCGGGGTGGGAGTAGAAAGGGGCGCCCCAAATGTTACAGCCGACCATTCTGAGGATGATGCTTTGCGGAGCGGAGAAGTGTCTCCAGCTAGCTCTGCCGGTACATCCCACTCGACCACGTTAACATTAAATGAAGATACCCGCAGAAAGTGGTCAAACGCAGAACTTGAAGAACTGATATTTTGTTTCTATCGCGCAAGAGCGTTAGGATCCGGATACATCAAACGATTAGAAACGTTATTCAGAAGTAGAAACCCCAATAACCCCAAAGCATTCACATTTACTGGGAACACTTTATCAACACAGGCAAGAAGTATAATAGCCCGGAAAGCAATACCCACAGAAACACTTAATGCAATAAAAAGTAGAGCAGAAGAACCCACACTACACCCAGAAGAAACTCACAGCACCCATAATTCACCCAGTATCACTCACTCTACACATACTTCACAGCACACGGAGCACACTGATATTAACGTACAACAACACCACACACAGACCAGAACCCCATCACCGGAGACAGCAGAGGCTCCTGACCCACAACCGAATAACATTGAGATAGTAAGCGATGACAGAAGAAGACGATGGAGTGATGAGGAAATGAAAGAACTTATGTATTGTTACTATAAAGCGCGTTCAGCAGGATCAGGATATATCAATAGATTGCAGCGTATATACATTGAGAGAAATCCGAACAACCCTAAAGTCAATAGATTTAATGGTTACTCACTATCTACACAAGCACGAACTATAATAAAAAACAATATGATTTCACAAGAACTACTCAACCGAATAAAGCAATCAGCAGAAGGAATAGTAGAGGTAACTGAAAACACTGAATCAATTAATAATTTTAACTCAGACACACTACATAACACACAAAACACTCACGCGCAACCATACACACCAGATGAAGTTCAAACAATAATCCAGGCCACACAAAACATATTAGACAGTGAAAACAGGGACCCAATAATATTAAGTTTTTTAAATACACTATCCGAGGTAAGAGAAACACCTATAGCAGACAGAAAACTACTACCCAAAGCGAAATTTAACAAACATTTCTTTGAAAACTGCCACAAAATAAATAAATACTTACCGAACCTTTTAGAGATTAACACTACACTAAGAGAAATAAACGATATAATTTATGCAGCCGCTAAAACCCTAATAATCAACAATAACCAGGCACCATATAAACCAAGTAACACAATAAAACCGAAGAGGGACCCAAACTGGAAAATACGAATTCAAAAAAAGATAAACAAGTTTAGGAAAGAGTTAGCTAGATTAATAGAAATCGAAAGAGGAGTTAGGTCACCTAGAATGGACAGGAGTAGGGCATACTTGTACAATAAATACAATATACATAGCGAAAACGATCATAAAAATATAGCAGAAATGTTAAAGCAGAAAATAAAAGCATTAGCAGGTAGAATTAAAAGGTACGAAGATGCAAATAGTAAGAGAGAACAAAATAAACTATTTAGAGAAAATGAGCATAAACTATATAGTAGCTTAGGAAACCAAAAAGAAATGCAGGAAATTAAAATACCTAGTAAAGAAAACGTAGAGCAGTTTTGGAGATCCATCTTATCAAACCCTATTAAATATAACACAGATGCTATTTGGATAAAAGAAATAGAAGAATCAATGTCAGAAGTGAATACAATAGAACCGGAAGAGATAACAATAGATGAAATTAAATTTGCAATTAAAAAGCTACACAACTGGAAAACACCGGGAATAGATAAAATTCAAAACTATTACTTGAAATATTTTACAAGCACACATAAATACATTGCCAAATTGTTTACAAAAATAGTTCAGGGATTTGAAAATCTAGAGGAATGGTTTACAACAGGTCAGGTAATACTTATCCCCAAAAACGCTGACACCGAAAACCCGAAAAACTGGAGACCAATTGCGTGTTTGCCCAGTATGTACAAATTATTAACTTCCGTTTTGGCTAACGTTTTATACAACCACTGCAGCAGCAACAACATAATGGCAGCAGAACAGCGGGGATGCAGACGTGGTGCCCGAGGCTGTAAGGACCATCTCATGGTCAATAAGGCCATATTGGAGGACGCACATACATCGCAGAAAAACTTGAGCATGGCGTGGATAGATTATCAAAAAGCCTTCGATAGTGTGTCCCACGAATGGCTTCTTAAAATCCTTGATATCTACAAGTGCCCACCCATGATCAAGCGTTTCTTAGAGATGACTATGCCATCTTGGAGAGTCATCATGACAGCCAAAGGTACCCACGAGTCACTCACTACTGAGCCGATTTCCATCAGACGCGGTATATTTCAGGGTGACTCTTTGTCACCCCTGCTGTTCTGCCTTGCCATCAATCCAGTTTCCCATATATTAAACAAGTACAAATTTAAAGGTTACAAGCTTAGAGACAGTTTTAACATTAACCATCTGCTATATATGGATGATCTAAAGATTTATGCAAACAGTAGAAGTAATTTAAAGATTTTGTTAGATAGCTTGGAAATATTTACAATAGACGTCGGTATGAAATTTGGACTAAATAAATGCAACGTACTACACTTAAATTTAGGACATCGGAGTAGCACTACTGGGGAGGGACACGTTCTGCTTAGCGGTGAGCAATTCAGCGAACTAGGACAGGGGAACACATACAAGTATTTAGGTGTAAGCGAATCAGGAAAGATAGATCATAGTACCATCAGACAACAGGTTTCCAAGGAATATTTTAAAAGAGTTAAAAAGCTACTGAACTCGCATTTGAATTCACGCAATATTATAAAGGGTATCAATACTTACGCTATTCCGATTCTTTTATATTCAATTGGTATTATTAATTACAAACTAAGTGATCTTAAGAAAATAGATACAAAAACGCGAAAACTACTTGCAATGAATAAAGCACACCAACAAAAAGCAGATGTAGAGCGACTGTACTTACCGGTTATGTATGGAGGTAGGGGGTTACTCAATGTAGAAAATATATATAAAACACAAATAATAAAGTATAAACAATATCTTAGAATAGAGCAGGATCACTTAATAAAAACAATAGTTCAACATGATATAAATAAAGATAAATACTCAATTATTAAAGAAGCAGAAGAAATAGAATCGGAACTAGAGTTAGCAACAGGCGAAAGACATACAGATAAGGAAATTAAAGAGGCAATAATTAGAAAACAGATTAGCAGATGGCACAATAAACCACTACACGGACAGTTTGCAAAAAAAGTTTTAGGACAAGAGAATATAGATGTAGTTCAGTCTTTTAGGTGGATTAAAAAGCAGCAGGTCTCCCCATCAATAGAATCGTCCGTGTTTGCGATACAGGACCAAGCGGTAATGACGCGACAACACCAACGCGACATCCTCAAAGAGCCAGTAGACGGCAAGTGCCGACTGTGCGCTGTCAAGGACGAAACCGCGCAGCATATAATATCTGGCTGCGAAAAACTGGCAGGAACTTATTATGTCAAACGGCATAATAATCTTGTCCAGTACGTCTACTGGTGTCTCGCTCGAAAGCATGGCATGGACGTTAATAAACTTTGGTGGAAAGAGACTCTCACCCAACCCAAAGTAGTTGAAAACGAAACAGCCAAAATAATGTGGGAAATCCCAATTCACACAGACGTCACAGTAGCACACAATAGACCGGACATAGTATACACAAATAAAACAACCAACACCACATATCTCATTGACATTACAGTACCAACCGACTACAACATAGGAGCAAAAGAAATAGAGAAATTGAGTAAATACCACCTCTTAAAGACAGAGATTAGACGCCTTTGGAATACGGAAACGCACGTTATTCCCATAGTTATTGGAGCCACAGGGGTAGTAGCCAAAAGTCTCAGCAGATACACAGACAAACTAGAATCATCAATAGATACTACAATACTACAAAAACAAGCCGCCATTCACACAACAATCATTCTTAGCAAAGTACTAGGAGACACAGTCTTCGTCACAAACATTCCAGAATCCGATCAACTACAGCCATCCCAAACACAGACACCACACACCACTCAATCAACCATCACACAAAGCTCACAATCCACAACTGGCATTCAATCTACATCCACACAAAATTCAGAACAACACACAAACAGTATTTATATTCAAGAAGTCAGCAGAAGAGGAAGGAGGAGAGTTATAAATTAATAATTAGTAGGGGGCAATGAGCACCGTTTTTCCTGCGGGTCGCGGGACGCGATGCTCATTTTCACCGGGTCAAACCCGAGAAGGAGAGACCTCCCCACCGCAAAATAAAATAAAATAAAATAAAATAAAATAAAATAAAATAAAATAAAATAAAATAAAATAAAATAAAATAAAATAAAATAAAATAAAATAAAATAAAATAAAATAAAATAAAAATAAAATAAAAATAAAATAAAAATAAAATAAAAATAATATAAAATAAAATAAAATAAAATAAAATAAAATAAAATAAAATAAAATAAAATAAAATAAGCCGCTCACAAGTTCAACCCCACGTCCGAGCTGACCATCTACGCTCACGTGAGTGGCGGACATTCGCAAACGAAATTACTTATGCGGGTGACCAACGGGGCTCTGGCAACCCAAACAAAAATGGAGAGTCAAAAAAGGAATAAACGTTTAAGGCCGCTTCCCGGGGGCTATCGCCGGGACACGTCTGGTGCTGGTGACGGGCGTGTAGTAGGGCTAGCCAGCGACTCTCCGCTGAGCAGGCGGGCGGGAGTCGGGGTGGGAGTAGAAAGGGGCGCCCCAAATGTTACAGCCGACCATTCTGAGGATGATGCTTTGCGGAGCGGAGAAGTGTCTCCAGCTAGCTCTGCCGGTACATCCCACTCGACCACGTTAACATTAAATGAAGATACCCGCAGAAAGTGGTCAAACGCAGAACTTGAAGAACTGATATTTTGTTTCTATCGCGCAAGAGCGTTAGGATCCGGATACATCAAACGATTAGAAACGTTATTCAGAAGTAGAAACCCCAATAACCCCAAAGCATTCACATTTACTGGGAACACTTTATCAACACAGGCAAGAAGTATAATAGCCCGGAAAGCAATACCCACAGAAACACTTAATGCAATAAAAAGTAGAGCAGAAGAACCCACACTACACCCAGAAGAAACTCACAGCACCCATAATTCACCCAGTATCACTCACTCTACACATACTTCACAGCACACGGAACACACTGATATTAACGTACAACAACACCACACACAGACCAGAACCCCATCACCGGAGACAGCAGAGGCTCCTGACCCACAACCGAATAACATTGAGATAGTAAGCGATGACAGAAGAAGACGATGGAGTGATGAGGAAATGAAAGAACTTATGTATTGTTACTATAAAGCGCGTTCCGCAGGATCAGGATATATCAATAGATTGCAGCGTATATACATTGAGAGAAATCCGCACAACCCTAAAGTCAATAGATTTAATGGTTACTCACTATCTACACAAGCACGCACTATAATAAAAAACAATATGATTTCACAAGAACTACTCAACCGAATAAAGCAATCAGCAGAAGGAATAGTAGAGGTAACTGAAAACACTGAATCAATTAATAACTTTAACTCAGACACACTACATAACACACAAAACACTCACGCGCAACCATACACACCAGATGAAGTTCAAACAATAATCCAGGCCACACAAAACATATTAGACAGTGAAAACATGGACCCAATAATATTAAGTTTTTTAAATACACTATCTGAGGTAAGAGAAACACCTATAGCAGACAGAAAACTACTACCCAAAGCGAATTTTAACAAACATTTCTTTGAAAATTGCCACAAAATAAATAAATACTTACCGAACCTTTTAGAGATTAACACTACACTAAGAGAAATAAACGATATAATTTATGCAGCCGCTAAAACCCTAATAATCAATAATAACCAAGCACCATATAAACCAAGTAATACAATAAAACCGAAAAGGGACCCAAACTGGAAAATACGAATTCAAAAAAAGATAAACAAGTTTAGGAAAGAGTTAGCTAGATTAATAGAAATCGAAAGAGGAGTTAGGTCACCTAGAATGGACAGGAGTAGGGAGTACTTGTACAATAAATACAATATACATAGCGAAAACGATCATAAAAATATAGCAGAAATGTTAAAGCAGAAAATAAAAGCATTAGCAGGTAGAATTAAAAGGTACGAAGATGCAAATAGTAAGAGAGAACAAAACAAACTATTTAAAGAAAATGAGCATAAACTATATAGTAGCTTAGGAAACCAAAAAGAAACGCAGGAAATTAAAATACCTAGTAAAGAAAACGTAGAGCAGTTTTGGAGATCCATCTTATCAAACCCTATTAAATATAACACAGATGCTATTTGGATAAAAGAAATAGAAGAATCAATGTCAGAAGTGAATACAATAGAACCGGAAGAGATAACAATAGATGAAATTAAATTTGCAATTAAAAAGCTACACAACTGGAAAACACCGGGAATAGATAAAATTCAAAACTATTACTTGAAATATTTAACAAGCACACATAAATACATTGCCAAATTGTTTACAAAAATAGTTCAGGGATTTGAAAATCTAGAGGAATGGTTTACAACAGGTCAGGTAATACTTATCCCCAAAAACGCTGACACCGAAAACCCGAAAAACTGGAGACCAATTGCGTGTTTGCCCAGTATGTACAAATTATTAACTTCCGTTTTGGCTAACGTTTTATACAACCACTGCAGCAGCAACAACATAATGGCAGCAGAACAGCGGGGATGCAGACGTGGTGCCCGAGGCTGTAAGGACCATCTCATGGTCAATAAGGCCATATTGGAGGACGCACATACATCGCAGAAAAACTTGAGCATGGCGTGGATAGATTATCAAAAAGCCTTCGATAGTGTGTCCCACGAATGGCTTCTTAAAATTCTTGATATCTATAAGTGCCCGCCCATGATCAAGCGTTTCTTAGAGATGACTATGCCATCTTGGAGAGTCATCATGACAGCCAAAGGTACCCACGAATCACTCACTACTGAGCCGATTTCCATCAAACGCGGTATATTTCAGGGTGACTCTTTGTCACCCCTGCTGTTCTGCCTTGCCATCAATCCAGTTTCCCATATATTAAACAAGTACAAATTTAAAGGTTACAAGCTTAGAGACAGTTTTAACATTAACCATCTGCTATATATGGATGATCTAAAGATATATGCAAACAATAGAAGTAATTTAAAGATTTTGTTAGATAGCTTGGAAATATTTACAATAGACGTAGGTATGAAATTTGGACTAAATAAATGCAACGTACTACACTTAAATTTAGGACATCGGAGTAGCACTACTGGGGAGGGACACGTTCTGCTTAGCGGTGAGCAATTCAGCGAACTAGGACAGGGGAACACATACAAGTATTTAGGTGTAAGCGAATCAGGAAAGATAGATCATAGTACCATCAGACAACAGGTTTCCAAAGAATATTTCAAAAGAGTTAAAAAACTACTGAACTCGCACTTGAATTCACGCAATATTATAAAGGGTATCAATACTTACGCTATTCCGATTCTTTTATATTCAATTGGTATTATTAATTACAAACTAAGTGATCTTAAGAAAATAGATACAAAAACCAGAAAACTTCTTGCAATGAATAAAGCACACCAACAAAAAGCAGATGTAGAACGACTGTACTTACCGGTTATGTATGGAGGTAGGGGGTTACTAAATGTAGAAAATATATATAAAACACAAATAATAAAGTATAAACAATATCTTAGAATAGAGCAGGATCACTTAATAAAAACAATAGTTCAACATGATATAAATAAAGATAAATACTCAATAATTAAAGAAGCAGAAGAAATAGAATCGGAACTAGAGTTAGCAACAGGCGAAAGACATACAGATAAGGAAATTAAAGAGGCAATAATTAGAAAACAGATTAGCAGATGGCACAATAAACCACTTCACGGACAGTTTGCAAAAAAGTTTTAGGACAAGAGAATATAGATGTAGTTCAGTCTTTTAGGTGGATTAAAAAGCAGCAGGTCTCCCCATCAATAGAATCGTCCGTGTTTGCGATACAGGACCAAGCGGTAATGACGCGACAACATCAACGCGACATCCTCAAAGAGCCAGTAGACGGCAAGTGCCGACTGTGCGCTGTCAAGGACGAAACCGCGCAGCATATAATATCTGGCTGCGAAAAACTGGCAGGAACTTATTATGTCAAACGGCATAATAATCTTGTCCAGTACGTCTACTGGTGTCTCGCTCGAAAGCATGGCATGGACGTTAATAAACTTTGGTGGAAAGAGACTCTCACCCAACCCAAAGTAGTTGAAAACGAAACAGGCAAAATAATGTGGGAAATCCCAATTCACACAGACGTCACAGTAGCACACAATAGACCGGACATAGTATACACAAATAAAATAACCAACACCACATACCTCATTGACATAACAGTACCAACCGACTACAACATAGGAGCAAAAGAAATAGAGAAATTGAGTAAATACCACCTTTTAAAGACAGAGATTAGACGCCTTTGGAATACGGAAACGCACGTTATTCCCATAGTTATTGGAGCCACAGGGGTAGTAGCCAAAAGTCTCAGCAGATACACAGACAAACTAGAATCATCAATAGATACTACAATACTACAAAAACAAGCCGCCATTCACACAACAATCATTCTTAGCAAAGTACTAGGAGACACAGTCTTCGTCACAAACATTCCAGAAACCGATCAACTACAGCCATCCCAAACACAGACACCACACACCACTCAATCAACCATCACACAAAGCTCACATTCCACAACTGGCATTCAATCTACATCCACACAAAATTCAGAACAACACACAAACAGTATCAATACTCAAGAAGTCAGCAGAAGAGGAAGGAGGAGAGCTATAAATTAATAATTAGTAGGGGGCAATGAGCACCGTTTTTCCTGCGGGTCGCGGGACGCGATGCTCATTTTCACCGGGTCAAACCCGAGACGGAGAGACCTCCCCACAAAATAAAATAAAATATAAAATAAAATAAAATAAAATAAAATAAAATAAAATAAAATAAAATAAAATAAAATAAAATAAAATAAAATAAAATAAAATAAAATAAAATAAAATAAAATAAAATAAAATAAAATAAAATAAAATAAAATAAAATAAAATAAAATAAAATAAAATAAAATAAAATAAAATAAAAATAAAATAAAAATAAAATAAAAATAAAAATAAAATAAAAATAAAATAAAAATAAAATAAAAATAAAATAAAAATAAAATAAAAATAAAATAAAAATAAAATAAAAATAAAATAAAAATAAAATAAAAATAAAATAAAAATAAAATAAAAATAAAATAAAAATAAAATAAAAATAAAATAAAAATAAAATAAAAATAAAATAAAAATAAAATAAAAATAAAATAAAAATAAAATAACAATAAAATAAAAATATAAAATAAAAATAAAAAAAAATAAAATAAAAAATTAATTTATTCCGGACATACAGCGCCATCTATTGTTCAATTTCGTACTTATAGTACGGAATTGAACAATGTCGGGCTGTTCCTATATTCCGTAGATAGATGGCGTTGATCGCGCAATGGTGTAATTACAATTGTTCAGTTCATGTTATTGTTTTAATTCATTGGAAATTTGTTTTTACAAAATAGTAAAAAGCAATGAAAAATATAACATAATACAACTTTTAGTACAAAGAAAACGCTCTAACGGAGTATAGATAATTCTATGTCGATCGTTACACGACTTCGGTTCATGTTATTGTTTTAATTCATCGAAAAAAAGTTAACAAATAGTAAAAAGGTATGAAAAAAATTATATCAATATAATTAAACTTTTAGTACAAAGAAAATGCCCGAACGGAGTATAAATAAATAATCCAAGTTGTCTTTATCCTCGATAGATGGCGTTGGGATCGAAATAGATTGCGCTATGGTTTTGTTACAATTATTTGGTTGGGTATCGGCCGAGCGCTTCGGTACTATTGTAGAAAATGTGTATTATCAGTCGTATGATTATTTGTCTGTAGTGGTCCTGCTGTTTCGTATATTCTAAATTGGTTTCGTTGTATTTGTCAATTAATAAGTTTATTTGTTGGGTTTTCCTGGTTTTCTGGTTAAACTTTTTAACGTAGGTTTAGTTTGATATCGATTATTAGTAGTTACTGTAGTTAGTTTTTTTAATAAAATTGTAAGTCTAATTTATAAATTAATTAGATTAGATTTAAGTCGTTTCTTTTAAATTATTTAGTTTAAGCTTGGTTATTATAGCATAAAGGATAGGTTCTAATATAATTTCTTTTTTAATTGTTATAAATTCGTAATTCGTAGCTTTCTTTAGTTTTAAGTTAGTTTAAGTCCGTTTTTAAACTATTTTTTCAATGCCCTAAGTGAGTATACATCTATTAAAATCAAACGCAGAGCTCATTATGTTGATTTTTGAAGAGTTCCCTGGAATATCTTCCACATCTCATTTTTGAAAAGATCCCGCGAGATCGGGAACTCATCATCATCATCATCAGCCTATAGCTATGGGAACTATGTGGTTAAAACCAAAAATTTGCCGGAAGTCACTATTCCACGCGAACGAAGTCGCGGGCAAAAGCTAGTGTTATAATATTTATATTTCGTAGCGCCTTCGTATTATTGAGATAAAACGTGATACTCCAGATTATAATCGGATGAAAATAAATATTTTTGATGTTTAAGTAAAAACATAGCTAACCAAAAAATAATAACTTACTAACGTAAATATACTGAGAAATACTCTACTAGTTTCGAGGCACAGGGGGATTCTTCCTCATGAGCAAAATGTCATGCGTAAGAGGCGACGTCGCACAGCCTACAGAGTTGTACAGTTTACTAAATGAAAAAGTCACTAGTTCATTTAGTATATCTCACAATACTTATTAACAGTATAAAAAACACATGTTTGCATAAATTAAATCATTTCCGAAGAAAGGTACTCCAATAACCTAAGATTAAAGTAACTTTCTTAGCTCTGAGATATATCTTATTTCTATGAAGAGACTTATACACTGTTAGTAGTATAGTTGCACTCCGTAGTCCCTGCCTATGAGGGTGGGACAAAGACGTGAGTTTATTTATGAATGTACTAGCTGTTACCCGCTATTTCGCACACGTGGTAATAAGAAGGAACGTAATCTCCAGCCTCCTAACATCCTATAGACGTAAAAACCACAATCACCTACCGTTAATAAAACCTCCTCCGTTGCGACGTAAAAGAAAAATCACACTCAGGGTGCTTTTCCACCAGAGATGTGCTATGCTACGAAAATGTAATAGCTAAGCTGTGAAACTATGTGACCGTTTCCACTGATACTAAGTTACATAGAAGCTACATGGAAGATGTGTAGCTTGAGTATGCGATGTATCGATAGTAGTGAAGTCATCCATAGCACGCAACTTGCTATATAAAAACATAGCTTAGCTGAATCCATTTCCACCTGTACACTATGCTATATGTACCAATGAATATGATTGGTGTAAGCCAAACGCATCCACAGCAACGTAGCATAGCACATCTCTGGTGGAAAAGCACACTCACACATCAAGTAAAGATGTAAGTATCTATCTCGTAAATGACTTTGAGCCATAAAAAAACCTTTACTTTGTATCCTATAAAAGTCTTCAAGTCTTTGAGGCCTGCCTTTGCCCCGTATTTTTCAAGTACTCATTACAAAATCAACAGGAACCTTTCAATGGGCGTTTACATGGACCACATGGCTGGTACCAGGTGCCCGGTGAAATCTTTTCATTCAGTATAATAACGTCGTGGCGGTGAGGCGAGATAGGTTTACTGTGAAAGAATGAGACAGAAGTTCCATTTTGTAAGATTTTGGATAAAATGTTCGTTGAATTGAGTAGGGATATGAAGTAAGTTGCATTCTGAAAAATCTTAGGCGTTTAAATTTATGTTGTAAAATAAAATCAGGTTTTAAAACAAAATGTATGACTTCCGCGCAACTTGTAGCGGGATCGATTTCCGCACGAAACAACTCTTAGCGTGATCCACAGATGTTGTTTCGAGTCTGGATGTCATGTGTATGTGAACTTGTATGTTTGTAAACACACCTACGACACAGGAGAAACACGTAAACGACAAACCTAGAGTGTGGCAATTCTTTTAAGAAAAAATACGAGTAACTTAATTCTATTATTGCATTAAAATTGATCAGTATTGTTTCAGTAGTTTTAGTGAAACTATCACATAGTTGATGTCACTCTGTATGTGTATCATATATTTAACAGGTTAGACTATCTTATGAACCAAATAACCAATCAAACTTCAAAAATATTACACAGACGCTGATAAAACTTGACGCAACAAATTAATCTTGACTTAATTTGAATCACAAACTTCTGGCAGGCGCTACAAGTTTAAAACGCCTAACTTACGAGTGTCAAGTTATTCGAGCTCGGAACACTTGAAGCTGTTAATAAGACAATTTAATTTATTGCCCGTTTCAATGGAGAAATGTAGAAGTTATGGTTCGCGAAATAGATATTTTCTTTGATTTAATATTTTTTGTTATTTATGACGGTTTGCAAGAACGATTCGTTATAAATATTTGTCAGAGACAGTACGCTGTTTGGCTATGGGAGTCTTCTAAATAAAACGGATTTCTATAATCTTCATGCTTGGCAAGCGAGTTGGCGCTTTCGGTTAAAAGGTTAAGGATACTCATAGGCAGGCGTGCTCCATCGTCGGCCACATCATCGCTTGTCATCAGGCGTTCAGTCGAGATTGTGACCAAATTCCATCTGTCCTGCCTGTCTAGTATCTGTCAAATGTGTAAATCCTTAGTCGTCCTTAGTGGTGACACATTGTATTGTATTCTGCATTCATCACACTATGATTCTACCATTTTGTCAATGTTAATGATACAGTAATCGTTTAATGTAAGATATTGGTGGGCCTTCTGTAATAATTGCTGTACAATGACATGATGGTTTATTCATAGTTGCGCGGGCACGACCTGTTATTTATAGGGCACAACTTACTACGTTATGTTTATATTGTACTCAAATAAGATCTTACATGTAATGGGTATCTAATGCCACATCTGTTTGCTTATCAGTATGTAGTTTGACGTGTATTAGAGATAGGTTTTTTTATGGTGTAAGCCTGTAAACGTGCAGACGGATCATCTGATGGTAAGCAATCGCCGCCGCCCATGGACACCCGAAACACCGGAGGCCGTTACTTATAAGGAATTTCAGGGTTAAGAAGATTGGCAAGAGAGGTAATTAAGCCTCCGGTAACCTCACTCACACAATGAAACACAACGCAAGCGTTGTTCCACGTCGGTTTTCGGTGAGGCCGTGGTATCACTCCGGTCGAGCCGGCCCATTCGTGCCGAAGCATGACTCTCCCACACTTTTGAAACAAAGTAAAGAAAACTTTTGTCACTGTTTAGACCGAACTGATATACCTATTTATACAAGTACATGGAAATATTGTTCACACTGTAAAATATCGCGGAATATAAATCAAACGACACAAACCCGGGTTATTATGACACAGTGTACTCTAATCTCGATGTAGGCAGTGACACGTCCGGTCACCGTCCGGTTGCTATCCGGTCGTGAGCCGGTTTATTTTACACTGTAATCCTAGAGGCGAACATTACTAACACGTTTTATTTAGCACGCTGTTGAGGTTGGTTTTATTTATAGTACCTAAGGTCTAAGTTTATGATGGCCAATATTATAAATTCGAGAGTAAGTGTGTTTGGTCGTTTCGCTTTCTAAAATGAAACCAGGAATATCAGTAAGCTAGAAGAGCAGAGGCTGATGAATCTAGGTCCTGAATTCTCCCCCTACTCCATTCTATAGATTGTAAATTGTAACTCCTCTGGTGGATATCATATCAGGTGGAGCGACTTGGGAGATAGGTTACTTTTTATTCCACGGGAAAGCGGGTGAACCCACTGGCAGAAGCAAGTCTAATAATAAAATTGTTAAATGTAGAAAATTTTGCAGTTATTTGCCCAATTAAAGAAACGTAACCCAAACTTTATTCTTGCGACCAAAGAGGTAACAATACGAGTACACTCACCCCCTATTAACTACGAGTATAAACGCAAATGCATAATTACTTCCTCGGTACCGAAAAGAGGCGTGACTTAATAACTTTTTTTATCTTTACGAATGGTGCATAAATTAAGCAAAACTTACAGTCGGGTGAAAGGTAAACGCACTCTAGCATTCGTGACGAACCTGTGACTCTGTGACACGTGATGTCGCGTGATGTGTTTGTAACACGGCTTTGTAACACTCCAATGTTTTACGTCAGGGATGGCGAACTTTTCTATATTAATGTGCTATTTTTTATGGTGTAAGCCGGTAAATGAGCAGACGTATCACTAGATGGTAAGGAATCGCCGCCGCCTATGGACGGTTGAAACATCAGAGGCGTTACAAGTGCGTTGCCAGCTGGTTAGGAATTTAAGGGCTGTTAGGAAATCGGGGATTGGGAAGATTAGACATGGGGATAATTGAGTCTCCAGTAACCTTACATACAAAACGAAACACAATCAAAGCGTTGGTTTACGTCAGTTTTCTGTGAGGCCGTGGTATCATTCCGGTCAAGCCGGCCCGGTCATATATACCGAAGCATAGCTCTCCCATACTTATTTTGCATTTTTTTCTTAAGAATGTTTATTATGGCCTAAGATCTAACTATACTAGGTAGACCTGCAACGCCAGAGACAACATAATATTATACACACGTTCTGTGGGTTCTCATGATTTTTCCCGCCTTGGGTGAGGCGAAAGAAAGTGTCAGACTCTTACTATCTAACACGTAGTTTGTAGCTCCGGGTCGGCCATCAGCCCTACACAAAACTTGATCTATCAAGTGTTTAATAGGTGTATATGTTATGTTACGTGCTGAAAATATTGCGTGGCGTGCCCACAGTTCACCATCCCTGATATACATAGTAGTGTGTAGTGTATGTGGATTAAATTATTAGCATTCCTATTGCGGTCTAGGCGTTAATGTGAGTACTGAATGCGTGGTATTCCCGGAGGGGGTGGGGACGCGTACTTAAGGTTTAATTAGTTTACACTTGTGTGTGTTTATGATGAGGGGCCAAGCCCATAGTGGGTCAAATAAAGTCTATGTAATAGCCGGGAATGCTCAAATAATTCAATAATTAATTATTATGTTGCTATTGCGTCTGCATATCCACTAGATACAAAGCATTTTTTTGCTGAAAAATTCCTATAGCAAATATTTTGTCTTGACAAAGAAATTCATTAAAATCCCACTTCAAGATTAAGGTTTCTTTTACTACTAATATTCAATCATTTTTCTAAAAATGTTTTTTTTATCTTTGCCACACGCTAGGATTTTCTCCTGTCTCGTGAGTGCCTTTACAAACATACAATTTCACATACACATGACACCCAGATCGGAAACAACAATCTGTATTATGGATCACACAAAGAGTTGTTCTGTGTGGGAATAGCACCCGCGACACGTTGCACGGAAGCCAGTTGCCCAGCCACGGCGCCAAACGTGCAGTCAAAGGTCATTGATATAAAGTTTATATTCTAACTCATCAAATCGTATAAAATCAGTGTTAATCCTTGAAAAAGGTTCTACGTAACACGAGATAGACCTTTTGACCCGTGAGGCAAGTGGCCTAAATATTTAATTTCGCTTATAAGCTATAAGGGTCAGCGATAAATAACGGTTATTTAAGTAAAATCCCAGGGCGTTAAAGGATAATGAGGTACTTTCGAAACTGATGGAAAAAAGCTAATATGGAGTTTCATGCTCATATTTAAATTGTAACTACTGACAGTGTAAACTAGTGTGACTGCCTCGTTGGTCGAGTGGTCTCAGGTGTGATTGCTGGGTAAGGGGTGTCGGGTTCGATTCCCGGGTCGGGCAAAGTATTACTGGGCTTTTCCCGTTTTTCGAAAATAATCCAGTAGTAACACGAAATCATAATGAAAGGGGGTGTTTTTCAGTAGTAACACGAAGTCTGGAATTGTGCAATATTATGACGCTTATTACATAGGACTTTTAACACAGATGGTTAAAAGTGGGTGAACATTGTATAGTGGTATTAAGTGCCGTAATGTGCAGCTGCCTACCCCTTCGGGGATAAAAGGCGTGACGCTAAACTGTAAATAGCTACCAAGAAGCGAGCACGGCTTCTTCTAAATTTTCGTCCATGAAACCTTGATCCCAAGCCGCCTATTAATCTTGCGGTCTTAATAATAATTCTCTTCGAATCTTCCTTATGTTGACTCAGTGTTATATGCATGAAGATTCAATAAAAAATACTCACTATACTTTTAAGCCTTTGTGAATACACATGACAAGTGATAGATGATAGAAGTCGCACATAGACGATCGACGTCATAAATCTTACATTGCACTAGTGAAGTTTACATGCGAATAAACGTAGATAGAAAATCCCAATGAAAAACAGTTGGACAGAAAGCCCGCCAGACACGATCACCTCGCCTGGTCGGAGGATTCTCTTTTTCTTAGAGAACTTTATTTCTTCGGAGACTAGTATATTTGTTACATGTGTGTGTGTTTCAGTAATACTTTGAAACATACCCCTATACTATAGATAGGAGGAGCTATTGTAGTAGGTAACTAGGTACACATAAAAATCTCTACCGTAAATTTCACAAAAGAACAAATAAATGTAAGTTCACACTTCGCCATAAATTCTTCCGAACCGCCGTATCTCGTATATCAAGGAATCTCTAACAAAAGTGTATATAGCACACATGGCTTCACATCAAACTACACAAAACTAGTATAAACTGAGCTTCGAATATGTGAAAAGATCGTATAAAGCGAGACCATGGTAAGTTGGATATGTGTAGCTCGATTTGTGTACGTGATAGGAGACTTTATGTCAGCTTCAGTGAAAAATGGAGTAAGTTTATAAGGTTCCTAGCCTTCTAAGTGTGAAGGGAAAATGTTGTATTATCTGTGACTTAGATTAGATGGAGTTTTGTAGTTCTAAGAGATGTGTTTTGTGTTGGGTATTACAAAATATCAGAAAGGATCGTATATACGGTTATGTCCCACTCAAGTTTTGTCATAATTTTGGAATGTCGTTGTGCTAAAGCAGTCTATTACACGGGAATGATGAAATCCAAACTAAAATCAATACAAACCACTTTTAGGACTGTCGATGTACTAACGCAGTGGAGACCACAGGAGTGATGAAATCCAAACTACAACGTTTAAAAATCGGTTTCGAAACAAAAACTAAAACCAATACAAACGAATCCAAACAACGTTTAAGACTTTGACTGTCAATAGAAAACTGTTGAAGGCAAATCCTTCGCTAACATCGGTAACCGGTGACCACCAGCGCGTTCAATGTGTTAATAACTACAAATGTTTTAATCTATAATAATATTATAAAGCTGATGAGTTTGTTTGTTTGTTTGTTTGAACGCGCTAATCTCCGGAACTACTGGTCCAATTTGAATAATTTTATGTTGAATAGTGCATTTATCGAGGAAGGCTATAGGCTATAAAACATCACGCTATGACCAATAGGAGCCAAATACAGTGGGTGAAACCGCGCGGAAGTAGCTAGTAACTACAAATACGTTGCAACAGATTTGCTTGAGGGGTACTCAACCAATGCCCGATACAGTAGGCTATATTTTTTTATTATTTGATCTTTTAACTCAAGTTCTATTAATGAGATAATGAGATCCCTTCGTATATAAAACGGTATCACATCTAAAATTCCGTACCTACACTGATACTTCAGATAAACATTTAATCTATAAAATTACATATACATACAGGTAGAATACTTCAAAAGAAATCATTTTAACTCTTTAGAAGTTTATTTTGGTCCCGCAGTCGCTTGAGATTCAAGTCGTCAACTCTGCCATAGAGGCTGAACACTCAAAGTTCGCGCACCGTACTCAAGTAGAAGTGACTCGTAGAAACTCCTTCACGGCGTACATACATTATTGAAATATTCTCAAAACTTTCTCCGTCGCCTGACCTTTTTATAATTAGGTTGAGGTAACACGCAAAAACTTTTTGTGACTAGAATAGAGACGATGACGGGGTATTTACATTAAAAATCTATTTACTCTGTCAGTTAGGTAATGAAAAAATATTAGGTCAAGAAAAAAATATTAGAAGAAAAAATATTTTGTCATAAAAGAAGAAAAAATATTTTGTCATAAAATGTAACAATTTGCATGCAACGTCACGCCTTTTATGCGTACGTACGGTGCGGTGCGAAAACAATAGACTGTCAAAATCTATCGACGTGGCCTACGTGACCAACTGCATGTGGGATGCGGTGAGCGATCAATTGGCTTGATCACACCGCATCTATTGAATTTGCGTTACACCGCACCGCTTCGCGTTCGCTTCTAGATCGCTCACGCAAATCGTCGCCTAAGCGATTGACTACTTAACGACATGCTGAGGGTTGTCGTCACTCTTACACTTGAATTTTGAATTCATTAGTTCTCCAGAATTCCTAAGGAAATCATGTTCTAGAATTGGTAGCCTATTTATGACAATATCTATAGACATCACAACGAATATTAACAAAAACCTCCCGAAGTAAGACCCAAAAATAAGATCAGTCTATTTAAGTCCACAGTAAATTCAAAAGCCGTGAGTTACAGTCAGTACCTAGACTCGTATACGAAGGAAAAGTAATACAAGTCGAAAAGGCTTGTCTATTGAAATACGTGAAATATTAGGTACGTACGTATCTTGTTTCGTATCCTATTTGAACGTGATTTTATCTTTGATACGAATTTATCGCATAGACTGTTAAAGTTCACATCACAGTGGATGTCTGAGAGGTTTTTAGAGGTTTTTCTTTACACGAGAAGAGCCCAAAGTTGTGCGTTGAAGTTATTTAAATGTATCTTTCTTAATACCCGCACCTCAAATCCGCAAGCAAACTTGTTTATGAGAAGCAGAGGTCTTAAACTTCCGGGTCTTCAGGATACAAGAACAGTAACTTTCCTAACACGATATTTCTAAAAGGTCTGTTTCTTTAAAATTTCTCACCTTAATAAGGATAAGAGGCCAAGACAAGACACATAATAAGGCCACTTTAAAATATTTGGGAACCATAATTGGAGACTAGAAATTGAACGAATGGGAGTGCGTTCGGCGCTTTGATTGGCCGGCTCAAATGAACCAACTTTTCAGAGTGCCAAACGCGCCGTACTGAAAAGTACCTTAGAATGATACCAACAATAAAATATTTATATTATTTGTTCCATCCTAACAAATGCCTTCGTACCCTAAAAGAAGGCTATCCCAGGATACCGTAAAGTATTGTAGGTCAATTCATAACCTCTATACAGGCCAACTGTCCCTGGATGTAATTAAGTGACGTCACTGGCCGTTGCATGAATGAATGCTCTTTGAGGGCGTCCCCTCGATCTCCCGACTTAGTGTCAAATGCAAGAGAATATTAGCAATCTACATAATGACTGCTTTTGATGGAGTTAAAGCGGGTGGATTTATTATTATAAACGCCGGATTTAACTTGATGTACTTTGATAGTTTTTTTATGGTATAAGCCGGTAAACGACCATACGGATCACCTGATGGTAAGTAATCGTCGCTGCCCACCCGAACCACCAGAGGCGTTACAAGTGCGTTGCCGGCGTTTTGAGTTACCCGAGTGCGATTTTAAGGGTTGTTGGGGAATTGGGGATTGTGCCTCCGGAAACTACACTGACACAAAAAAACATAACGCAAGCGTTGTTTCACGTCGGTTTTCTGTAAGGCCGTGGTATTACTCCGGTCGAGCTGGCGCATTCGTGCCGAAGCATGGCTATCCACACTTAAAAGTGTGACAAAAGTGTAGTTTAAAAAAAACTATGTTACTTTGGATCTTAAACGATACGTATGATAAAAATTCCGACTCCAAACTGACAACTGACCTAACCAGGGACCAAAACCAGAAACATATTCGCTATCAAAGAAAAATATACCCTAATAACCTAAACTTTAAACCTACAATACCCTATTCCAAAATCAAAATAAACATAGATAAGTCACATTAAATTCAGGGACCTTTAAATCGTAATCCTCGCTGAGCCGGGCTCCGCGTAGGTATCAACGTATTAAATATTCATGTTTGGTACAATCACGGTGTTAACAGGTCGAGAACGCGGTGACATATCTTGTTATTGTATAATCTTTGTCTATTTGCTTGAGATCTGGGGGCACGGCAGTCCCCCAAGTCGAGCAAAAAAAAAGCGGCACGGCCGTACCATCCTTTTCTCGAAGCAATTCGGGCCTTTTTCGACCCCCTATAATTCGGTTGTGGATAAAGCAAGAAACCTGAATCTTCAGTAACTAATCCGGCATTGTATAAACACGGAATATTTAAAATTTCAGTCAATTTGAACCAGTAGTTTAAGAATGACAACTTGTTAAAGTTTCTAAATTTTGTCACTCACTGACTCACCGATCATCAAAAGTCCAAGGCACTTCTAGCAGACTTAGAAGCTTCATATTTGGAATACATATAGAGTTTAGTGTCTTAATCATGGGAAAACTTAAATATTTTGTAATTTCGGTCCAGTTTTCCAAATACACCAACTGCATCAATAACTTTGTAATCCCATATAAATATATGGGATTACAAAGTTATTTATGCAGTTGGTGGTTGGTGGTGGTTATAAATTTAATAGGTGTAGATAGGTACCTACCATATGAGGCAAGGGAGGGGGTATAGGGTGGGTAAGAGACCTTTAACAAAATTCGTTAGAAGTAGATGGTATCAGAAAGAAAGGCTCTACAAAAAGAAGTGAGATCCCATCAAAAACATCCTGTAAAAAACCCAAGTCTCGCAGCTCAGTCTTTCTACCGTCAAAAGTTGTGAGATCCATGTAATACCAAGTCGGTTAATCTATTTAGTGTCTACTTGAAGGACCTTCTGTCTTAAGTTATTACATAAGTTATTATCATGCCAATATTTAAAATATTTAACGTTTTAAACAAATAGATCGACTTGGACATCGCATGAAAACAAAATGAATATTACAATATTATATTAGATTCTTTAGTCTCTCGCGCCTCACGCGATTGAAACTCTCGTTCCTGTTGGTCGCTGGCCCGTCGTGCTGTGTAGTGTGATACATACTAATAATCAAATCAAGCGATGTCCAAGTCGATCTATTTGTTTAAAACGTTAAATATTTTTAATATTGGCACGATAATAACTTATGTAATAACTTAAGACAGAAGGTCCTTCAAGTAGACACTAAATAGATTAACCGACTTGGTATTACATGGATCTCACAACTTTTGACGGTAGAAAGACTGAGCTGCGAGACTTGGGTTTTTTACAGGATGTTTTTGATGGGATATGTTTTAGAATTTAGTGCTTGCTTCTCTTAGTAGACGAGTAGTTGTAGCCTGTACGATTGCCTAGCATAGGGTTTCAGGTTCAATTTCTGGGTTCGTCGCAAAGAGTTTATTGATTTCTCAATAGTTGTATGGATTTTAGAATGAAGCCTTAAGATTTGTAATTTGTTACTTGATACTTAAAACAATGTATTATCTATACTGTTTTAAACACTAACAATCGTGTAGTTTCAACCAATATTTGTTAAAAACTTTAAAAACTTTTTTAAACTTTTTTATATAATGTAATGCCTTTTAAACTTTAATTCAACGTTTTTCTAACCATACACATCTAACAAGCCACAACAACACTCACAAAACTCATAAACCACATTTATTTTATGATCCATTCTACTTTCTGGCTTACCTCAAAGCTTTTAAGGAAACAATAATTTGATCCTCAGCCCGCCACTTATCCATCCATTATTTGATCTACTTTGGATCAATATTCTACTACTTCTGTTATACCGGTAAAGCGATTTGGTCATTCGAGAAGGGTTTTATCAATCCCAATCGTTATAGTTAATTTGATCAATGTTCAATTGTCTTAACTCAATCAAGGGTGGAGAGAGCGGAAAATGGTATTTTGTGGGCAATTTTGTGATTGAAAAAATATTGAGAAGAAATATTTTTGTTTCGCAAAAGTGAGTGTTTGTTGGATTGAAATAAATTGATTCGAAGGTCTGATTAAAACAATAAACAAAACAGTTATTGTTTAGGTACCTACGTTAGAGTTATTGTTTAGTATTATAACGGCTTTTATGTTGGAGAGCCATGCTTCACTTCTCACAGAAAACATCGTGAGAAGACCTGGGCTTATAATATCTAATTTTAAGAGATCGCCAACACGCTATGAGAAATCGTGGTGATTAATTCTCAAACTTTCGTCATGCCAGAAAAGGCGTTGGTCAGCATTGGGCACTTATAGGCTGTTGAAGTGATGATGTGATTAATTTCCACTATAATAGACTAGACAATACTTGATAATAACTATCACTAGGACGATTTACTTAGGATTAAAAAATCCAGATATAAGGAATACTTCGCTTATCGTATCATAGTAATATTTTAGAGATACATTAAACCTTTCGATATTGCTTATCCCGACCCAGTGAACGTGCCGAAGATAAGATAGGGAATGTCTACTTTATGTAGCACGTGCTCTCTTTACAATATGCAGGCTTAAAGGATGTCGGGTCTTTCTTGTAAGCCTTCGAGTCCTTCTTAAGATGTCTATACTATGTCTGTATTGTTTGTTATAAGTATGAAGTGACTTTTAAACTTGTATGTAGCTGGAGCTGATGCCCACGACTTCGTTCACATAGAATAATAACTTACGACAGACTTAGGGTTCTTATACAAAAATACATTTTAATAAAAGTAGCTCTTTACTCCTTTGTATATTAGCTACCTGCCAACAAAAGTTCCGTCAAAATCAGTCCAATCAGAAATCTGAGATTAGTCAGAACAATTACACAGACAGACAGGATTAAAAACTGAAAATAAAAAATAATAGTGTTTGGATAATACGTATGTATTATGCATGTTAGCAAAGCGGTTATTTCAATATTACAAACAGACACTCCAATTTCATTTATTAGATAGTCTAGACTAGATGTGCTGATGACTAAGATCGGTATGGTCTTTGGTTTACTAGTCGCCGATATGACTACCAAGGAAGGTCACGCCTCAAATAATATTTACTCGTTTCCACTCTTCACATATTTCTCAAAATAACACGGGGGCTAGTAATAGCAATAGGTTTGAACAGGCAAATGGCTTACGCAATAAATTTTCCTACACTTACTTTATTTATTAAATAATTACAACATTCATTTGACTTCTGATTACAAACAATACTCTGGAGATATAAAGTTAATTAAAATGAATAATCGTTACAATGGTAACGGTAAATAATATTACAATGCAGATTTTAATGATAATATCGCGCAAACAAACGTTTGCTTTTGCATTTAATTTATTCCGCGCGAGCAGAGTACAAATGTCTAGACATTTAAATATGGTGCAAATATGATCAGTACTAGTATTGTTTACATGTACGCCGACGCTATGATTTATATCTACCATTTTTCTTATATTTATTTACTTTTTGCCTGGTCTCCTACCATAGGGCAAAGTTCCCTATTCTTTCCTACTCTCACATATTTCTGTAAATAGCAAGAGTTTTTGAACAGGCAAATGGTTAAGCAACAAATCCTTTCCTATACCGCAAGAAATTAATATATCTTATTAAACAAAAATGCACAAATTTTTGAGCTCTGACAACAATAATACACTGAAAGTAAAAAAAGTAACACGAATGTATGTTTGTAATTCTCAAACATAAAGTAAGAAATAAAAATAAAAATAAATAAAAATGTGTGTACTTATAAAGTTGCGAGTCAAAAGTCACGCGTGTGTGTTTCACTCAGACACTCAAACTGACTTTATAAAAGCGTGCGGTGTTTAACATATGAGACGTGAATTGTTATCATAACTCAATGTCTATCGATTTTGACGTTTTGTCAAATACGATCAGATACTATGCATGTGTGTGTAATGTTTTATTTAAGTAATTGAAATGTACTTTATAAGCATTATTTTTGAAAACCAACCAATTAGCGTTCATCACTTCTCCTACACATAAACTAAACGTGTACCAAATTTTATGAACTACGTCCGCTAAATTTTCGTAAAAAGCGGTCCGTGTGGTTGAGACCTTGCATCACGTATGAATATCAGATTAATTCGTTACCATGGTAACGGTAAATGTTATAATGCAGTCCAATGATAATATTTGCAATCTTGTATGCGCAAAATGTTTGCATTTTGCATTTAATTTCATTTATTTCACAGATACAAATGTAAACGGAAAGTCTCAGCAGTTTTGGTATACTGGTGTTATTTCATGTATGATCGGCGCTAGGGGCTTAAATCTCATGAGAGTCCAGGAAAACTCCGCATTCGTATCTCTAAAACTTTATGGGAAACGCAAAACTGATAAGCGTCCACTGCACAAATCGGACGGAGTATCAAACGGATTTTTTTTTATTTATGACGTATCAGCCGGTACGCATCGCATGCAGGCTTTTCCGATGAGCGGTAACACGCCGGATCAGTGGATGCAGTTGTATGAGTTTCTATACAAGACAAATAAAACCCGTTGCCGTGCTGATGCGTACGATGGGGCCTGTGGACGCCTTTAAGTTCATCCTTGTCTTTGACCTACTACGATTGCCTACACTGTGACACAGCCCCCGAGACTCAGTGCAGCTTGTTTTTGTCCGAGGTCACGGCTGAAAAACCACTTGTTTTCAGTGAAAAGGTTCCCGCGCTCCTTTTTGCACAAGTTCTAGCTTTATGAAGGTTGTACCGAAATGAGGGCGATGCTTTCACACTTTCATAATAAGTGAGTTTATTCTGTGGTCATGAATTATTTTCCCTCCTCTTGAAATGAACTTGAAATGTATGGAAAACATAAACCATTTTTAACATTCCATACCTAATAGGTCACCGGTGAACGTTAGAGAAGGAAAAACAGTCAACGTTAAACGTAGGGTTTATGACTATTTCAAACATAAAGTTCCAGCAAATATTTAAATTAAAAATATTGAATACTTGCCAATTGAGGTTGACACTTGTCGAGAAGACCACGAAGAACTATACAAGTATACACCCCTCCTAGCGTAACATCGAATTAGAATTTTAATCATAATATCAACATAACATAATTAATTAGCTCTGAAAGGCTTCATAGGAAGCTAAAGATCGGTAAACACGGTACCAAGCTGATGAAGCAAAGTGCTACGCCGTAGCTACGCGTAGCGGTTCGTAGCAAGCGCTACGTAAGCGCTTTCTCCAATTCACCACGGAGCCATAGATTCTGTTAGACACAAAATTGGCAGTTTCCGTGTTACATTAAGATAAATTGTAGACCTTAACTTATTTATGTTATAGTACAAAATATATTACATGTAAAAGCCGTTAAACGTAACATGTAAGTAGAATATATTTGTCACCACCCTTCCTTTTCGAAGAGCCGACTAAGGAACTGCACATTCGAGTATGGATATTGGGCAGCAGCGCTTTCTGATGAATCTGATTTCCAACCTGCACAACAAATGTGGAGACTATGGCAAACCCTCTTATGTTGAAGAGATCCATAGATAGGGCTGTTACACGCCTTTAATGTTAATCCTGACTGTCTTTGTAAACATATAAAAACCTCCCCGACGTCGGTAGGTACTTATAGCACAGGCCTGCAAGGGTTCACCGCCCGATCTTAGTATGAGTTTGCTTTACGTTTAAAGTAATCAAAACGAGAGCGCGTTGGTTTATTCGAACCAGCAGAATTAGACTCGAACGTTATCGCATGCGACTCAAAGAGCCATCAGACTACCACACATTGGACCAATAGGGAAGACCTGTCGACGGCAAGACTTCGGCTCTAAGAACAGGAGTAGGAACGAGATGGTTTTTAATCAGATAGAGTCTGTCACTCCCTCACGCCTCACTCAAGGTGGGGGAAGTAATTGGATGATTTTCCCCCTTCAGAAAAAAGGTACTTATAATAATGAGTATACTATGTGCGCGTCAGAAATATTTGATAGAAACGTTTTACACGAATTACTGTGTCATCAATCAAATGTCTCACTCGAATTATGTTCGTTGGTAATTTTGTTTATTGAGTTGTGACGTGCCTTTGATGTTTGTTATCGCGTTTGAAGTAATGTTAAGTGAGTTAATTTTGGTTAAGTGCTCAGAGAAAATGGTTTTACTATGAGCGTCTTTTAGTTTTATGTAATTTAGTTTCATAAATAATTGAAATTAGAAAATACTAGACGTCATTATTTTTGTAAATAAGTCTTAGTGTGAGGAGCTGAACAATTCCAGCTTCTGTCGGCGTTAAAATACGTAGGACTTTATTAGTGTATTTAATATTTACAAGCACATTTTTGGAGGTTGACTACGTAATGTGATGTGAGAGGTACATACGATTAGAACTAATATGACCCCTCCTAGCTAATTTTCGAATTTTCGATCGACCTGTCTAATTAATCGGACGTAGAAGCACCACTAGATAATGAATTAGCTCTGAATAGGTTCACACTAAATTACTCATTAAGATCGGTAAACACACTATAAGTATTTGTAAAGGAACAGTCTAGTTTCGCTCTCGTCAGCTCTCTGGATCTTCTTATTTCATACTTGAGTGATAGGATTCAGAGAGTCGACATTAACGGAAAAGTTTCCTCCGGGTCTATTGTTAGGATGGGTGTTCCGCAGGGGTCAATTCTCGGCCCGTTTCTTTTTCTTATTTATATTAATGATTTACCTTACCTTGTGAAGGATAACCATGGGATAGTACTGTTTGCTGATGATACATCTTTATTGTTTAAACTCAAACGTGGACAATTAGTCAGTGATCATGTAAATAGTGCTCTCTCAAAAATAGTACGCTGGTTTAGTGCCAATAATTTATTACTTAATGAATCAAAAACTAAATGCATTAAATTCACAACACCAAATGTTAGACATGGAAAACCAGCGTGCTAATCAAGGGCGAGGAGTTGGACCCTGTAGATTCAACTGTCTTTTTAGGTATAACTCTGGACGCTAAGCTACAGTGGGCTCCACACGTAGATAAGTTGTCGAAAAGGCTCAGCTCTGCAGCATATGCCGTTAAAAAAATTAGAAATTTAACCGATGTAAATACAGCGCGATTAGTATACTTTAGTTATTTTCATAGTATCATGTCATATGGTATCCTCCTGTGGGGAAATGCTGCTGACATTCAGTCTGTCTTTGTGCTGCAGAAAAGAGCCATTCGATCAATTTATAATCTTAGTCCGAGGCACTCTCTTAGGGAACTATTTAAAGAAATTAATATATTGACTGTTGCTTCTCAATACATTTATGAAAATGTAGTGTATGCTCACAAAAACATTAATTTATTCAAAAAGTATTGTGATATACATAATATAAACACTAGAAGTAAAAACAAATATATTGTTCCCACTACTAGACTTAAGAAAATAAGTGGTTCGTTCAGATGTCAATGCATACGCTTTTACAATAAAATTCCCAGCGATATTCAAAGTTTGAGCCTGAATAAATTTAAAAATGTTATTAAAGAAAAACTGTATAGTAAAGCTTTTTATAAAATTAAAGACTACTTAGATGATAGTCAGGCTTGGGAGTGAGCCGCTATAATGTCCACACAGGTCATGTTGACATGTTTGTAACACAAGTTACATTTTTATACAATTTGACATGATATACATTAATATCATTCGATATTTTTTTTTTTTTTTTTACATATTGTTTTTAAAATTGTTAGTTTGAGGACCGTGCGAGAGTTTGCCTAGTCATTTCACTTTTAGTTAATTATATTCTGACAGTGTGAGCATTTGTGTGGCCTACCCAAATGTTCTTTTGGTTAGTATTGTTCGTCGGATCATTCAGCAACAGCCGTCAGCTGAGCTAATTGTAAACTGACACATGCGTGCTGCCATCTGAACAGGTCCGCTCAAACTGCTGTGGTTCTTTCCTCAAAAGACCACTACAGAATAAACTTGCACGGTTCTCCGACATCTCTAATTGATTTTGTCTGGACTTTAAAAGAGACTATGACCTCTGAGTTTGTTTCGGCATTTCTTCTCAGAGTAGTCAGATAGGAAATGCCGGCCTCATCTAGCTATTTGAAATATTGACGTGTAAAAGTGTTATTTTATAATCTATTTACAGAAATAAATATCATTTATCATTTATCATTTATCATTATCATTATTAAGCCATACTAGACTCATTATGAGTAGCATTCCGTGTCACACGGCGCGGCGACAGTGAATTGAACTCAGTGAGCTTCTAGCATAGTTAAAACATAGTCGAATTCCTCGTCAAACAGTTACCTGAGTAAGCTGATAACATAATAGGTTTGTACTGTCTAAATGCTTTTATAGGTTAATAACATTTTTTCCTGTACTGCGTCTATCATCGTCCTTTCTTGCTCTAATTTAAGACAAAAAGGGCGCCGAAAAGCCAAAACCACATTTTTTGTTCTAAAATAATGCGAAATCTCAAAGCCATTATCCAGAGCGTCAAATGATTTATATTTCGCCGGCTTTTATGAAAATGTTTAAGCGTAGTTATGTTACCCTATAATTTTCACAGAAGGAAAATTATTGAAATTGACTGAGCCGTTTTAGCTCGCTCCTTGCTATCAAAGGGATCCAATCTCCATTCTATAGAGTAATGAACACATCAAGCTAGAACAAACCAGTATAAACTGAACCTCAACTATACAGAAAGATCATACAAAACAAGACCATGATAAACTGGTTTCGTATACCTTGATATGCGGCTGTGTGTACAAAGTGAAATTTCGTTTACCCGATTTCGAACGTATTTTGATAAAATGATAGAATGAATCGTATTCAGTGAATTCAAAGGTTTTTTTTTCTGTAAATACGTTTACGAAAATAAATATCGTTAAAGGTTTCTCTGAAAAAGTTGTTTAAGTAATTCGTGGTTGACATTTACGAGTACCTACTTTGAGATATGGGATGTTTGATTTAGTTTTGTTTCTTTTACTGGAGATTAAAGGTTTAGCTAGAGGGGATGCCGTTTTCTTCTTCTGAGAAGCAGTCCTGTACTCGCTAAGGAGAGCCCTCACGCCCCAGTCGTCACGAAAGATACTCGGACTCGGACACTGCGGACTGCCAAGCGGGTTGCCGGGGCACCGGCTTGAAAACAGGAGTAGGAACGGAGTGGTTTTTAGTCAGTAAGAGGCTGACACTCCCTCTTGCCTTGCCAAGGCGAGAGAAGTCACTGGATGATTGTCTCCTCTCAAAAAATGGTGCTCTTGGTTGACCTTTATTTAAACCGTTGCATGCACGCAGCAGGTCTATACAATGTGTTCTCTATTGTGTCTCATATACCGTCAGACAAGAGGTTAATCGTGTACACTTTCATTTAGAAAACTCATTTACAGCAGAGGTGTAAGTATGTTACCATGTTACAGAAACTTTTCACTTATAATGTACTGGTCAAAACTGATGTTACATTGCATTATTTGTGTATATGCACCTCTATATATATCCTTTTAGAAATTAATAACGCGTCATATTATGAATTTCTACGTTAAAAACGATATCGAACCACATGCATCTCCTTCGTATAAAAAATCCTATAATCTAGTTTAACACCAGTTTACATGCAAATTGGTTTGCAACCGATTTTACTCATATATGGCATATCGTATCGTGTCGTATCTTCATCTCCTCTGATGTACCACTTGTCGTATCGTCTCGTGAGTGTCGTGTCGTATCATATCGTGTGTGTTTATCTCTTCTAATGAAATGCGTGTCGTGTCGAGGCGTCGTGAGGTCGTGAGTAGTAATTTCCATTGACAATATTCGCGTCGTGTCGCATCGTGTCGTGTCGGTTGTTAATCGTAATCTCCTCTGACGAAACAGGAGTGAGTGCGGTTAAGAGGAAAATGTCCTTCCCCGCATAATTGTTAGCGTTTCGCCGGGAAATATAATTTTAAACCGCCGAGTCGACTCGCCGCTGATAAATAATTTATGAAGCTTGAAGAGTGAATGAACAATTGTTTTTGAGAAGAATACAATATTGCTGTTTTGAGTTAAATATAGATTACAGTCCGTGTTTCGTAATGATCTTGTTTTATGAATGAAATAAACTGTTGTTGTTAGTGTTGTATCTGCAATTTGAAAGAAGGAAGTAAGAATAACAGTTTGTTTGCACGGTTGTAAAATATTGCAGGCAAAACAAAAAAGTAATTAAATAAATAATCAACACGGCGCAATAAGGCCAGTGCTCAGCTAAAGTGCCGTAGCCCGTAATTTATCCGCCAATTACATATTAACACGTTGAATGCCCCACGACCCATCGATGGGTCAGGCGTACTTCCATTCGGACTACGCCAAAATCACGAAATCGTTTCGTTGTCAATGTTTATAAAATTCGATATGTTTTATGAAAAATGATGTTTAACACCTTTTACCGTCTTGTTTTTGAGATACTGTTTAAGCTGAATACTACTAAAATGATTATATTGAAATATTAAAATGTATTTGTAATTATCAACGGGTATCTGGAGCACAGTGACAATAAATATTTATTTTAATTGAACTGCTGTCAACTTTTAATTATAATACTTCCAATGACTTCCAGATCGGCTGGTGCACAGCACGATGGGATTATTGGAATGTTTCATTACACAATCTGCATCGTTACGTAATCCTTTTAATCTATACTAATATACTAATATTATAAAGCTGAAGAGTTTGTTTGTTTGATTGTTGGTTTTTTTGAACGCGCTAATCCCCAGAACTACTGGTCCGATTTGAATTTTTTTTTGTGTTGGATATTACATTTATCGATAAAGGTTATGGGCTAAAAACATCACGCTATAACCAATAGGAGCAAGCAGAGCGGGTGTAACCGCGTGGAAGTAGCTAGTACCTAATAAATATCACTACTAACAATAAACCTTATTTCCAGAACGCTCAGAGACGCTAAGCGGGCGGCTTTCAAAGTCCGCTTCAGAGCTATCATGCGCGCCCGCCGCCGCCGCCTCCCCGCCCCGCGCCCGCTCCGCTCATCACCATACACCACTATCTGTAGTACATAGGACGCAGCATTTCTTCACTAATCTAAAGGTAAGAACTTGAGTTATATATAAACACAAATCTTATGGTCTGGTGATTAAGGTTGAAATTGTGATCTGTATAAACATTTTAGTTATTGACACATAGTAGATCCCTGACATCTATTAGAAGAGAAGTTACAAGTGCGTTGCTTACTTTTAAAAAAGTAGTTCTTTAGTCACATTTAAAAGTTTGATGTATCACATACAAAAGACACAAAAGTAAATAAAGGTATTTTAAAAAAACATCCTTTTTAAATTCATATTCATTAATTTAGTAATTTAGTTTAGGTATAATCATGTCAACTTAACGGGTGACCTGGGAAAATTCATTACTCAGACGCATTTATGATTAACTAGTGGTCGCCTAGTGGTCGAAATTCGACCATATACGATTTTATTTACAATACCACTTAACATACGTTCAAGGATAATTTTTATTTAACTCAAACTCTTTTATTTAAACTTTATTCATATGAGACGTGAGAATGTCATCGCAATGTCTATCGATTTTGACGTTTTGTCAAGTACGATCAGATACTATGCATGTGTGTGTAATGTTTTATTTATTGATTTAATGTACTTTATAAGCATTATTTTAGAAAAATATTAGCGTTCTCCACTTCTCCTACACATAAACTATAAGTGTACCAAATTTTATGCTCCTACGTCCGCGCAATTTTCGTAAAAAGCGGTCCAAAGTTTTTGCATCACGTATTAATATATAGATGTTTAATTTATTTCCACTTACAGTTCTAATTTAATTCAAAACTAGCGACTATTTTCCAAACAGCTAGAATTGGCTGCGCGTGGAAATTGCTGGAAGCTGGTAATGGGCGACGAGAGAGCGCTCTGGACATTATGCTGAGAGCAGACAAATTAGATGCAATGGCTGCCTTTAGCTGCTTAGGAAACTATAAATTTGTATAGCTAGAATATATTGTTAGGTGTTACTTATAAGTTGGTGAAAACAAGTACTCTTTTCAAATACTTTGCCCCACACTAGGATTTTCTCCTGTGTTGTGGATGCGTTTACAAACATATAATTTCACATACACAAGACACCCAGACCCGAAGCAACAATTTGTGGATTACATAAAGAGTTGCTCCGTACGGGAATCGAACCCGCTACACGTTGCACGGCAGTTAGTTGCCCAGCCTCCGCGTCAACCGAGCAGTCAGCATTTTAACTTGGGTATTTCTTTAAACTAGTGGTCGCCTAGTGGCCGAAATTCGACCATATATGATTTAATTTACAATACCACTTAACGTACGTTGAAGGATAATTTTTATTTAACTCAAACTCTTTTATAAAACTCTTTTCATATGAGACGTGAGAATATCATCGCAATGTCTATTGATTTTGACGTTTTGTCAAATACGATCAGATACTATGCATGTGTGTGTAATGTTTTATTTATTGATTAAATGTACTTTATAAGCATTATTTTTGAAAAATATTAGCGTTCTCCACTTCTCCTACACATAAACTATAAGTGTACCAAATTTTATGTTCCTACGTCCGCGCAATTATCGTAAAAAGTGGTCCAAAGTTTTTGCATCACGTATTAATATATAGATTTAGCAGAGAAATTGGTAAAAACGGGAATTAGCGTATCTACAATGAAATATAGCTGTATACATATAGGGTGACTGGTAATTAGTAAAGGATTTGTAAACACGTGATTGTACTCATGATTACAAACAACTTTTCCAAATGACCTTTGTATCTCACTATTTTTATTTTTATCACAATAACAATATATCGCGCGCGCGCAAGCGTGGTTTAGCGTGATTAGCAGTTAGCAGCGAGGCGCTCGCGCCCGCGTTATTGGAAGTCTAGTAACTAGGTAGGTATTTTGAAGTTTACTTACTTTACTTTCCTTTCTTATTGGTTGTTTACAACCATGAGTACAATCACGTGTGTAAATATATTTCACTTATTACCAGTCACTCTATATACAACCGTCTTAGTAAGTTACCCATTAATGGGTGAGTTTATTATCAAAAATTAACCAAGAGTAAGAAACCCGAATTAATTATGCAATTGACCCGAACTAAGTGAAGGAACCTTCATCCAATTTGCGTCACGAGCGACGAGTTTCGCCCAAGTTTTTGGGTCAGTTTCGAACCTTTTTGTGCAAACGATATTTATTTGGGCATGGGGTCAGATTGGGTCATGGGTACAGTCTTGTTGGGTAAAGTAAAAGTTTATTATTTACAAAATTTCTATTACTTTTTTTATTTTAAGTTCGTTTATTATTCAGAACACACCACCTAGCGGGCTTACCGTGACTCCGGCTCAAAAAGCAGGAGAAGGAACGGGATGGTTTTTAGTCAGAAAGAGTCTGACACTCCCTCTCACCTTGCCCAAGGAGGGAGAAGTCATAAGAGATTTTCCCCACTCAAAAAAAAGCCCTGTTGAGTCATAAGTAAACAATACAACCACTCATTATATTCTATGGCATAAGTAACAGGATATCACTGACGCCTAAAATAAGTTGATGGCAGCAGATGAAATAGGATTTGCTAAAATCACTAAAAGAGGCCCAACATCCTTCTAATCCTTAATTGTTATGATATACAATAGAAAGTTAGAATAAAATAAAAAGTCAAAATTAAATCCAGACCTTGCTTATTTATGCTGAAACATAAATCTTAAAACTTTTCCAAGACGGCTGGAAATTGCTTTCAGTCAGTCTTCAGATTGAAATGAATTCATTCCTAAATTAATTTTCAAGTTATTGCTCAACCATTAGCACGAGAACTGACTGTAAATCAACTTTTGTGATGTATCGCCATTATTTACATAAACACGCAAACAAAATAATTAAAAAATGGGGCGATTTTTACCCGACTAAAGTGATTCTCAATAATAGCACATAGTTAAGTTCACAATGTGACAATGGTAATAAGCACACCCCCTAATTCATGACACTCATAACATAACAGTGGCGTTACAAGTGCGTTGTCGGCCTTTTGGGGGTTAAGAATTAAAGGGTTGTTGGGGAATCGGGGATTAGGATGATTGGGAAGAGTGTAATTGGGCCTTCGGTAACCTCATTTACACAACGAAACACAACGCAAGCGTTGTTTCACGTCGGTTTTTTGTGAGGCCGTGGTATCACTCTGGTCAAGCTGGTTGGCCACTATCACGCCTGGTGGTAAGCAATGATGCGGTGATGACTCTCGTAAGCTACCTATTCACTCGGGCCTTGAAGACACTGGGTGTCTTCACTCGTCACATCCTTCAGGAATTGTATATACCTATATATACTTCTGTCTACCCCCTCCTCAGTATCGTTATTTATAATGTGACATTGCGGGACGCGTCTCTCAACTTCCCCTTGGTGGTCGATCGATCAACGTGAGTTAGCGGCTCGGAATAACTTCGAGAGTCGTGTGAAGCCATGAGGGGCCTGTTAATCAGGCTTTTGATTTGTCGCCTTTTTGTAGCTATTTTTTTTTTATTTGAATGTAGCTCGAATTAGAATTTTCTCCTGCAGGTGTGTTTATGGATCACGGATTATTTATTGGTTGAATACATTCATTTCTTCAAAGTCAAAGTCAAATCATTTATTTCAATTAAACCATAAATGCTTACGTACTTTTGAAACGTCTAAATAATAGTCTGTCCGTCAGTGAAGCTAAGTGCTCTTTCCAAATTGTAACTTCGAATGGAGAAGAATGAGCAAAAAGCTCCTTTCGTTACTCTATTAAAATTCTCTTTTTTCTTCGCTTATTTAAGTACTTCCTACTAGGTGTATCAGGTGGTATATTGTAACTATTGGTTATTAAAATCGAAGTAAACCTTATACAGAAAACCACTTTAAATTTCAATTTGTGGTCAATTATTATTCCTTGTTATTTCGTTGGTAATTCTGTATTTTAAATGCTGTGCTACATGCTACAACGATTCCATAATACACATCATAATATAATAATATCCAATGCACACATTTAGAAGCACACAATTAAACAAATATTTACATTCTGAACTGGTAAACACGGCATAATTCATTAGATCTGTGGCAGAAATTAATTACAGTATTCGGTTAAACTGTTAACGCTATTTGAGGATTACTGATTGGGATGGAAAGGCGGGCGTTTGATAATATTGAGTACTAGCTTTTGCCCGCGACTTCGTTCGCGTGGAATAGTGACTTCCGGCAAATTTTTGGTTTTAACCACATAGTTCCCGATCTCGCGGGATCTCTTCAAAAATGAGATGTGGAAGATATTCCAGGGAACTCTTCAAAAATCAACATAATGAGCTCTGCGTTTGAATTTAATAGATGTATACTCACTTAGGGCATTGAAAAAATAGTTTAAAAACGGACTTAAACTAACTTAAAACTAAAGAAAGCTACGAATTACGAATTTATAACAATTAAAAAAGAAACTATATTACAACCTATCCTCTATGCTATAATAACCAAGCTTAAACTAAATAATTTAAAAGAAACGACTTAAATCTAATCTAATTAAAAAAAAAATAGACTTACAATTTTATTAAAAAAACTAACTACAGTAACTACTAATAATCGATATCAAACTAAACCTACGTTAAATAGTTTAACCAAAAAACCAGGAAAACCCAACAAATAAACTTATTAATTGACAAATACAACGAAACCAATTTAGAATATACGAAACAGCAGGACCACTACAGACAAATAATCATACGACTGATAATACACTTTTTCTACGATAGTACCGAAGCGCTCGGCCGATACCCAACCAAATGAATGTAACGAAACCATAGCGCGATCTATTTCGATCCCAACGCCATCTATCGAGGATAAAGACAACTTGGATTATTTATTTATACTCCGTTCGGGCATTTTCTTTGTACTAAAAGTTTAATTATATTGATATTATTTTTTTCATACCTTTTTACTATTTATTTACTTTTTTCGATGAATTAAAACAATAACATGAACCGAAGTCGTGTAACGATCGACATAGAATTATTTATAAATAATTTATTTCTTATTTTTATTTTTTGATTTTTGAAATAAAAATATATCTATGTCCTTTCTAAGGTTCTAAACTATATCTGTACCAAATTTCAACCAAATCCGTCAAATAGTTGCGGAGATTAATGGTATAAGCATAGAATGTTCGACGTGATTCTTTAATTTGACATAACTTTTTTATTTATGAACCGATTGACATGAAACAAACACTAAATGTAAATTTAAGCATCCCACAATATATTCGTGAAAACCGCATCCAACTCGGATCAGCCGTTTCTGAGATTAGCGCGCACAGACGAACAGACAAACAGACAAACAGACAAACAGACAAACAGACAAAAAAAGTTAATTACATTTTTGGGTTCGACATCGACATAACAATAATCCCTGCTATTTTTTTTATTTTTATTTTCAATGTACAGACAGCACTTTTCTACGATTTTATTATATGTATATAGATTTAGTATAATAGTTGGTTATTTTCACAACCGCAATTAAGGTCAAACGGCTGTAGGCACCTGTACTAACCAAGAAGTTTTGTGTTTGATACCCCGGGGTTATGTACCTACATAAAATTGAGGTATGTTATGACGTTTTAAGTAATTCCATCTACACCTTCAGGTGGTTTTAGGTAGTGCTTTTCCACCAGATATGTGCTATACTACGTTGTTGTGGATGCGTTTGGCTTCCACCAATCATATTCATTGGTACATATAGCTTAGCACTGGTGAAAACGGACTCAGCTAAGCTATGTTTTTTATATGGATAGATGCGTGCTATGGATGTGTGTTATGAATGGGTTCCCTACTACCGATACATTGCATACTCGAGCTGCGCATCTTCCTCGCACAGTTACATAGCTTAGTATCGGTGGCAACGGTCACATAGTTTCACAGCTTAGCTATTATATCTTCGTAGCAGAAATAAATAGCACGCACATATCTGTTAGAAAGGCTATCTAAAAGGTGTGACAACGTTATACTAAGTTTTTACTTCTTACAATCTCAAAACAATCCTTATCTATATATTAATACGTGAAGCAAAAACTTTGTAATTCTTTTTACGAAAATTGCGCGGACGTAGGAGCATAAAATTTGGTACACTTATAGTTTATGTGTAGGAGAAGTGCATAGCGCTAATATTTTTCAAAAATAATGCTTATAAAGTACATTAAATCAATAAATAAAACATTACACACACATGCATAGTATCTGATCGTATTTGACAAAACGTCAAAATCGATAGACATTGCGATGATATTCTCACGTCTCATATGAAAAGAGTTTTATAAAAGAGTTTGAGTTAAATAAAAATTATCCTTCAACGTACGTTAAGTGGTATTGTAAATTAAATCATATATGGTCGAATTTCGGCCACTCGCCGCCGGCGACCACTAGTAACAGTAAAATTCTTTACTCAATCCAATAAATTCCAACAATACCAGTTGAAAACTGTACTGTTCAATTCTTGTCAACTGTCGATGACTTCGACACGTTTCCAGATGACTGCCAACGTGGGCAGTCAGCTGATGACTGCAATCAATTAATGAGGGAGTCTCTTTGTCACTTTGGACGCGACGGTTTTGTGAACAGCTTTGTGATGTTGATGTTGAATTTAAAGGAATGTTATGAGTATTTTTTACTTCAAGACGATTGTTAAAATAATATGATACAACATTAAAGTATTCTAAACTTTAAAGAAGTGGTTTACACATAGCAATTTTTATAACATCATTCCAAATTGTGTGATATTTTTGAAAGACTTTCGTAAAGGAAACCGAAAAGTTTCGTTAAAGAAACTAGGGACTTGAAGACACCCAAGTGTATCAAAATACAAATTGGGTGTCTTCACTTTGCAGGAAACATAGACTCCAGAAAGGAGTTCCATTCTTTAGCAGTTGGCACAATACTACCTAACTATTCCAGATCCGGGTATACAAAATCCTCTAAAATTATTCAATTTTCCCCACTTCAACCAAAACCTGATATAGTAATATTATGTTAAACCAGTTTTGCATTTCAATGATTAATTCAACACGCAACGATCATCTGATAATGATATTATCATAGTACCGTTTGCGATACAACGCCGGTCGGGAATTATTTGGTTGTGCGCAGTCATCGTGAGCCAGTAATGGATTGTAATGCGATGGGTTTCGGATTAAGTTGTGCTGTACTGTAATTTACGGATCATTTGAAAGTAATAAGGACTATATAATATCTTTTTGGAGGGGGAAAATCAACCAATGTATTGTCTCACTTTGGGCGAGGTAAGAGGGAGTGTCAAACTCTTACTGACTAAAAACCACCCTGTTCCTACTCCTGCTTTTTGAGCCGGAGCCTCGGTAACCCGTTAGGCAGTCCGCAGCTCCGGATATTTACTCATCTTAGGGTAATTTTTGCTGGGTTTCCATCGGCATCGAGGTGACGATGAAGTACCTGGGACTCGTCCTCGACAGTCGGTGGAAATTCGAGGAACATTTCCGACGTTTGGCTCCCAAGTTGGAACGGACGGGGGCTGCCCTAAAGCGGCTCCTACCCAACCTCGGGGGACCAAACGCCTCCTGCCGGAGGTTGTACGCGGGGATTGTGCGGTCCATGGCCCTCTATGGGGCCCCAGTGTGGGCGCCAAATCTACGGCGACGACCCTCTCGCGCGCTGGTTTCATCCCAGAGGGTCATGGCCATTCGGATGATCCGTAGGTACCGCACGATCTCCGGGGAGGCGGCTAACCTCCTTGCCGGATCACCGCCGTGGGATCTGGAGGCGAAAGTGCTGGCGCACGTATACAGCCTACGTGCGGAGGCGCATCGCCGGGGCGAAAGTCCACTGCCGCGCCAGATTAGTGCGTGGCGGGATGAGCTCCGGCGCGATCTCATGGCGGAATGGAAGCAACGACTGTCGCAACCGAGGGCTGGGCTCGCTGTTATAGCAGCGGTAAGTCCCCTCTTTGAGGAGTGGCTAGAGAGGCGTCACGGCTTCCTCACCTACCGCCTGACGCAGGTGCTTACTGGACACGGAAGTTTCGGTAGGTACCTGTTTCGGATTCGGCGGGAGGAAACGCCCGGGTGTCGGCATTGCGTGGACCACCCGGAGGACACGGTGGAGCATACAGTAGCGGTATGCCCTGCATGGGCTGAGCACCGCCGTGTCCTTAGGGATGTGATCGGCGACGGTGACCTCTCGCGTCCGGCTTTGGTTCACGCTGCGGAGCGAGGGGGAATCCGGACGGTCTCCTCCTTCTGCGACAGTTATGCAGCTAAGGCACGGAGGCGTAGCGCATGAGGGAACGACCAGCCCCAGCGCCGGAACACATCGCACGCCTGCCAACTGCACCACGAGCATAGGATAAACCAGAGGTTAGTCGTTTGATGGCGTTTTTAGCTGCGAAAGAAGTTACCGGGGATCCGGAAAGCAGTTTATTGGAGTCTAGGGATGCCTAGGCAGATAGATGGTAAAAATGAAATTCGTCATAACAAGAACATAATGAGTCAAATGTCATTTAAAATTAGTAAGTACATGTTTTTGCTATTCTTCTGTGAACACAACACTATACACCTTATTACGATGTTATCGGCTTACTCACGTATTTGTTTGACGAGGAACTCGACTAGTTTCAAGCCATGCCGGCTCATATTCATGAGCAGCGCGCGACAATCACCGCGTCGTGTGTCGTAGTTTTTACAATAAAAAATCATTCTGCATACACTTAAAATTCCTCTCCATTCCAGAGCCGCTGGCAACGCAGCCGCAGCCGGGAGCGATGTCCAGCCGGCACCATGTTCACGCTCGCCCCGGGGCCGGACAGCAGCGGCACGGAGTACGCCGGAGACCAGAGCTCGGAGCACAGCACGCCTGCCAACTCACCACGACATAGGATGAAGAGAGGTTAGTGGTTTGTGGCAGTTTTATGCGAAAGAAGTTGATGGAAAGCAGTTTATTGGAGTCTAGGAATGCCATGGTAAATGGTAAAAATGAAATTTATCATAACAAAAACACCTTATGTTTTATTATACGTGTTTTGGACAACAGTACCCTTAGTACGAGTTTGCGTTACGTTTAAAGTAATCGAAACCATAGCGCGTTCGGCACTCTGATTGGTTGGTTTATTCGAGCGGGCCAATCTTTATAAAACAAACAAAATACTTTAAACGTAAAGCAAACTACTAACGTACATATCCGTTAACAACATTCAGCTAAACGCCTACGTGCCTTCACAGAATAATTCTAATTAACTTTAAAACTTATCCGCCTAAAACGCTGCTCATCAAACTAAACTCAACTATCAAAACATTTTCAACTTTACCACAAAATGATTAGATTGAAAATCTAATAAACAAAAAGGTGTACCTTGACGTCTGAACGTGCTTGTTCTTTAGCAAAGTTTAGGATAGGATTAGCGATAGAGATAAAATTCCTAACTACTAGTAAATAGTTTAAAACTACTTTTAATCTATTCTCAGTATAGGGGCATTAATTTAAACCTTTCAAAGTTAGGGCTAATCTCAAAACTTAGTTTGGAGCCCGAAAATTACTTTGATAACGAGCAATTAGGTTTAGCCATTAATAATGAATTTATTATTTTAAGCCTCTTAATGCCTTCAAAGGCACGAACATGGAATCAGTGTTTCAATTACGTAGTACAACTTTATTAAATGTATTAAATTCTGCCCACGATTTCATACACGCATAAAATTCCAATTTTGTTTTGTTTGCGTAGGAATTTCGGGATCCCTTCTCTTAATGCTCTTTAAGGGATCTTATTTAGGGTAAATGTTTTCCATCAAAGTATAAGTAGTTTCTGTAGTGTGATAGATATATGTAGTTGCAGACTGCCTAGCGAGTTTACCGGAGCTCCGGCTTGAAAAGCAGGCGTAGGAACGTACCGTCTTTAGTTAGTAAGACCCTCTGACCCTCCCTCTCATCTCATTCTTCTCTTCTCAGGGAGAAGTCATTGGATGATTTTCACCCCTCGAAAAAGGGGTCTTATATGGTAAATCTTTTCTGTCAAAGTATCCAAGATTAGAATTTTTTGAAGACTAACGAACAGCAATTGAGTTTTATGTATATGGATGAAGTCTACAATGACGGTAGGAGCGAGAGAGGTCATCGGTGACTCTAAGTGAAGCACTTTACGTTTCCGTACACCCTTAACTTTTACTTTTCGCAACATAAATCCCTAAACATAACATAACACTTTCTAATAACCAACAAACAATGGCACGGGGTTAAAAATAAAAGAAAACCCTCCGAAGTCAATTGTACATGCCAACGAAGTTAAATTGCTAAGGCAGAATGGTTGACAGGACCGATTTCAATTTCAAACACAACAAAACAGTGGCAATAAACAAAACACTGCTGTTTGCATTTCCAACTGTCGATGAAAAGTACATAATAGGAGAATGTAATTGGAAACTTGTTTTTGTTTATTGGGATTTTCATTTCGCATTTTGTTTGACTAAAGGTAAGCGTCCACAGGCCCGCATCATACGCATTCCGTATGACGTCGCATGTAGGCATTGCTGATGATGCGGTCCGTACGATGCGGATCAGTGAACGCAGTTGTATGAGTTTCTATACAAGACAAACTAAAATCCGTTGCGTGTGATGCGTTCGATGCGGTACTGTGGGCTTTTCCCTTAACACGCCTGAATGTTTCATATTTTCAATACTTAGCAAAATATTGATGATTTCTGTTAAAGTCAATCAAGGTTTTTTTAAAGGGAACCGCCTTCAATATTCTTTACCACCTCAATTTTTTAAGTCAGCTAATATCCCTAAAACATTCTTCTAAGTCTGAAAAATACTATGCTGAAAACCGCATTAAAATCAGTTAAGCCAAACGCGAGATAATCGGGCATAAATATACATACATACAGAGGTTATATCCTAAGGTTGACTGGTAAAGAATGCTACATGGCATTAAGTTCGCCTTATGTACCATTATTTAATTGTATTGTGTACATTAAAGATTTAATAAATACAGGTCACACTGAGAACCTCCTTTTGTAATTCCGATAATAAATAAAACCACTCTTTGGCTATATCAAAATAATCTCGTCTAGATTTTGATAAAAATTTGACAAATATACGTATAGACTAGGCCATAAATTATACAAAGAGCTTATAGCGGTATCTTTAAGAAAACAAACCAGATAAAGAAAATAAAAAAGTCAGACTCTTTCTTGACATTTTATCCAGAATTCTAAAGACGTCTGGCCAAAGTTTGGTGACGTCAGCGTGATTGGGCCCACAATAATTTGTTGGTGGCTACAATAAGTTCTGGCGTACAGCCAAGTCTACTGTTATCTGATTAATCTGTTATTTAAGTCCCCAGGCACTCGGTAAATGTTGTACAAGACAATATTGATCTACTTCGTCCTTAATTAATTTGTGAAGCAATTAGTTTTGGTAGAAGTAAAGTTTTCATGGTACTGGTGTTTAATTATAAGTAGTGTATTTCATTGCAGTTGAAGGATGTTTTTTTTGATGCGTTTGGCTGCCACCAAAAATCATCTGATGGCTTCTCTCGCCTTGGGCGAGGCGAGAGGGAGTGTCAGACTCTTACTGACTAAAAACCACCCTGTTCCTTCTCCTGCTTTTCGAGCCGGAGCCCCGGTAAACCCGCTAGGTAGTCCGCAGCTCCGGATAAGGCATCAGCCCTACTGGGCCCCATCTGTGGTGGTACCTAAGGGTGATTTTCCACCAGAGATGTGCTATGCTACGTTGCTGTGGATGCGTTTGGCTTCCACCAATCATATTCATTATCCGATATAGAATAATGTTTAGATATTATATACAAAAGTATTATAAATCACTTAAAACATATTTTCATTGCTTTAATATAAATAAAAAATTAATGAAAGCTACTAGTAATTGTTTTAGTTCATTCTACGAACAATGTCGTGACTCAGTATGTACTTATGTACGAGTAGATTATCCAACTTATCATGGTTTCTAGTTATATGTTCTTGCCGTAGAATTGTCGGTCAGTTTATACTGGTTTGTATAACTTGATGTAGGACCTTGTGTATGTGTTAATAAAGTGAGTTGAAATATAATTAGACCTTATCTAGTATACAATTTTTATGTCACTTTCAATATTGTTAAACGTAAAGCAAACTTGTACTAAGCAAATAGAATTTGACGTCTTAAAAGTGCCTTTTGACGTTTCAAAAGTGCCTAATTTAGGATTAATTGAAATAAATGCTTTGTCTTTGAAGCCCATATAGAGTACCTTAATGTTTAATGTTAATAGGAACTATGTTATGCTTCAGTACCTACTGACTAGATCCTCAAACTACCCATGTCTTCACCCTCAAGGGTCGTCTTGAGCCAAACGTTGTGGGTAATTAAATGCCAATCACTGTCAGACACGATAGTCCATTGTTTAGAACAGCCGAACCACAGCTCGTTCATATACGTCGAAGATATTCAATCAATGACTTACTGCCTTACTTAGAATCATTAAATGGTTACTTAACCCAGTCCTTAGCAATTGTTTTCGTTGCTAAAAGTTTAAGTAATTATTAAATGTCTCTGAGTACGGCAGTTATTAGCTTCTTTTGTAAGACTGTCGAAGCGTCCAGGTGGCAACCGCCTTGACGCCTAACACACCGAAATACCGCATGCATCAACTGCAGATTGACAGAATTAGAATGTACATCCAATTTTCACTATTTGTGTTATAAGTCCCATGTAATAGGCGTATTACATCATTTTAAAGTTACGATAAACAGGCTATATTGCCACAAACTGGCTGAAACTGGCAGGCAATGGAAAATTATTTTACGAAATTACCCTTAGGAAATTCTTTGTCGAATATAACTAACGTTAAATGCCTGTAGACATTATTATCTTAACTATGTATTTGGTATTCCTTTGAAGTAGTAACTACATAGTATCTATATGTATCTGTTACATGTTTTAGTGAAATAACTCCATAGATTATTTGCCTACTTAATTTTCCTTTGATAATTTATTTATAGACAAAGGATAATATGTAAAATTTAAGTACAGAGATACTACATATTCCTATTGGAATTTCTTTCTGTACACCTGTGACTAAGGCAGGAAAAGTGATTATAACTTACGACACAGTGTGTAGTATGTATCGTAGTAGGTGACTTGTCCTCTATTGTATAAAGGAAATAATAGAGGAGATAGTACTGCGCCCTGAGGAACGCCAGCCCTTAAATCCTGCCAATTAGATGAATAATTGTCACCAAGCTTGACCGACCGCTGACGCTCCTGAAGGTAGGATGAGAACCAGTTTAAAGATTCACGAGAGATCGTCAAATGGGATAGGATAATTAAAAGGATATCGCGACCGACCATACTGAAAGCATTAGAGAAATCAAACAACCAAAACTCCTTTGTAAAGTTTATCCATTACTCCAATTCAATAAACACGTATAAACAAACAAACTCTTCAGTTTCGACTACTAATTTTGTGTTTAATAATACATCTATCGATTTTAACTTCTTCGAACTGAAATATGAAATCGTTTCTTAGATATTTGTGACAACACGTTGGTACTATACCATGTATTACAATAAATATTTGATGAATTCGCCTAAACTAATTACTGTGGTTTCGTACTGTAATGAATACGTTTCGACGAGTGTTTATGTTCTTAATAGTTACTTACGAATGTAAGGTTATAGAAGTGTGGTGACAACGGATGAACGGATTAGAATATCAGGTCACCAAGCCTACTCTTCCCACAGGTGCGATAAGAGCCCTATGGAACTTTATTTTTGAGGGGAAAATCATGCAGTGACTTCTCCCGCTTTTGGTGAGGCGAAAGCGAGTGTCAGTCTCTTACTGACTAAAATCCACCCTGTTGCTTCTGCTTAGAGCCCCGGTAATGTGTTACATTGTCCGTTGCTCCTGTGTTGGTCTGGCACTTTGAGGCATGCGCGGAACGCGTACGCACAGATCTGGTTTTGGTCGGTGGTGAGCTACCCTTGCTCGTCAACACGCAGCACATGGACTCAGGGATTGGGAAGGGAGTAATTAGGCCTCCGGTAAGCTTTCTCGTACAACGAAACACGACGCATACGTTGTTTCACGTCTGTTTTCTGTGAGGCTGTGGTATCATCACTCTAGGCGAAGCATGGCTCTCCCAAACTTACAACTGAGTGATATATTTAACATCTGCACCTCTGCCTTCCCTTCCGAGGTAAAAAGGCATGATGTGTTATGAACTCAGACATTCCTGTGGGTTCCACGCTTGGAATCAGTACGGAATACTAACTAACGTATTGCGGTCTACCGATTTTGATAGAATTATGAAGTTACAAAGTGGTTTCTGTGTAGGAGAAATTGTTTATCAAAACAAGTCTCTATGGAGTTGTTTTATTTCAGTTGTTTTTAGGTTATTATTGTTACTGAGGGCAAAATATTGTTGAGGATTTTTCGTTGTTTAGATTAGATAAGAAAAGTCTTTATTGTTTACCATAAATACATAAAGGACAAACATTCAGATATTGATAGTACTATGAGCGGTCTTTTCTTTGGTTGGATAAGCAGTAAGGGCAAACATACATACATAATACATAGACTAACTATAATTGTAGTTTAGAATAATGTCTGGTGTACACATGGGACTCAAAATACAACCGGCGAAAAGTGGATGTTACATAAATATTTACATATGTATTTTTATTCTTTTTTTTTTAAGGGGGAAATCATCCAATGACTTCTCCCGCCCTAGGTAGAAAATTATAAAAGTGTCAGACTTTTACTGATTAAAATCCACCCCGTTCCTACTCCTGCTTTGAGCCGGAGCCCCGGTAACGCCTTAGGTAGTCCATAACCCCGGATCGAATATCCGCAACTTCGGATCGGACCTCTACTTACCTCATCAAGGAATAAAAGGTGTGACGTTATATACATAACTACCTACTTTACATAATTAGGTATTGTGTTCGTCAATATTAGATTTATTGATTTATAAGTTTTCAGAATGAATATGACCCTGAAATATCCCCTTCGTGCACCTAATTATAGCGTTCTATTCCCATAAATTTTCTTCACGCCTGCTTTATCACGAATGCGTAGGTATATATAACACTAATGTATTTATTCTTTGTGTCAAACGCAAAACTTCATCTAAATATTTACTATCTATTAGTAATTGTCTATATTTTTACAAAGAAAACGTTTACACGACGTTAACTTAATTTTATGTTCTACCAATTCAACCTCTGCATTGGACGCCAAGTAGCTCCATCTAGTGTCAATATTTTAAAGCAATAACTCAAACCTGCCATTACGATCAGCGCCATCTAGTTTTCAGTTCCGGTACTAAATTCTAAGCTAGCACGGGAAATGGTAGCGGTTTTCCTTGTTCAGCCTAGTTGTTTCACGATGTGCTGAAACGAGGGCACTATTAGTCTGAAGAGTTACAGAACAAGTATTTCTTGTTGGTGATGGGGAGCGCCAACTAAACAATCTTATTGAACTGTTACGTAACTTAAAGGCTTTCCTAAGGTTGGATAGTTGTAGTGGAATAAATGATTAAAGGAAGGGTGCATAAAGTTTTAAAATAATAGATCAATTGTTTCTCACTAGATCAAAGTTTTAGATGAAAATAACATTTTTCTATATAATAATATGCAACTTTTGGAATATTATTTTTCAATCTTTTAAAAAAAATATTTGTATACGAACATGAACATTTATGCTTATCTAGACACTTCTTATCTTCTTTTTGAGATGAACAGAAACTACAGAGATTACAGTTTCTTTGTATATTTATTAAACCTCTTAATTTTCAAAAATATAACAGATGATAAACGTTCCGCCACTTTGGATGCTACGCACCCTTATATTTTCTTACATAAATGAATAATTCATCACTTTCTTCAACATAGACCTTATGTAATAAGGTAACCTAACCAAATAAGGCCTACCTTATTTTTATTACCGCCTAGCTCGTAGGTTTAAAATGACAAAGGGCTGATAATTTCAAAATCTTATATTTATTTATTAAACTTTGTAATAATGGAATCAAAATGGCTTTAGAAACAAAAATTACAATTTTGTAAACACAAATAACTAAAGTGTCACTTTGGCCTTATTGGGAACTATGTCTTAATAAGGCCTCAATAAAAACTAGTAAGTATTCAACTTCTTAATTATAACACAACTTTGTCAATGCTTATAAAAAATGTAATGAGATCTTATTAATTAATTTTGGTCATTATACATCAGGCTAAACGAGTTTCTCATCATTCATTACCAAAGTAACATCTTTGAAGTCAACCCCATCATCAGTCAAACGAATGAGAATAACTTCTTGTTTTGTAGCCAATTTAGCGACCGAATTAGCTTTCGTGTAGTCGAACTACTCTTTAGATGGTGCGTACTTCTTTGGAAGTTATATCTGGCTGCAGCAGCCTACCGGGTAAAACAGGGTGCATAAAATTCGAAGGGTGAATAGATACTATGAAGAATTTCCCGATATCCATTCACCCCTTTTCTGTATCTATTCATTTACCCCTTTCTACCATTTTAACAGCGTTTTCAATCTTTTGCAAAATCCATTGGCTTTCTTTTTGACAGAAGCTGGTGATCCGTTTTCTATGAAATTACTGAAAAACATCTATGCCGTAATAAGGCCTACACGTTTTTTTTGTAGGCTTTATTAGGACATGGCACATAGGTAAAAAAAGCAACGATTATATGAAATACACCGATATTATAGCTATTTCACTAATGTGAGGGATGGCTAAATGTATAATTGTCATACGACAAAACACGGCACGTCGTATACTGATAAATATAAAAATACTAACAGTTTACGCTACTCGAATTTTATAAAAACTAAAGTGCGCTCCACGTCGTGATTGTTTTCGTCTGTAGGTTCCATCATAATCGCGGCACGGGTTGCTTGCTGTGCTCAAATTAGTTAAGTAATGTGCATGCACACTTCTACAAACTTTGGCGACCATTTGACATCGGGTAGAGGGAAATTTTCAAAATAGGCTTTATCGGGGCATAGGCCTTATTTGGTTAGGGTACTATACATGAATACTTAACTAAATGGTAAAATAAATCAAACTAAATTAAAATACGCCTACATTTATTATGGAGATCTCTTACTTATTAACAATTCAATGTTATGTTGAACAGTGAAATAACAGAAGAAATCGTTGAACCACACAGAATAGAACCTTCCGTGAACAATGAATATTTATGTAGGAATCTTCTTCAACTAAAATCTTACTTACCTACATGGAATTCATAATTTCAGTACCAAAAGTAGTGACTTTAGCTAACTTTAAGAAGTGGCGTAGATACTGTGATATCTAATGAGGATTTTGCCTTTTAAACCAATTGGAATTTCTGAATTACGTATTATGCCCGAGGTATTGCTATACGGTTATCTACCATTATAAGATAATCACATCAATATCAACAGCCCACAGCTGACCCGAGGCCTCTTCTCATAATTGAAGAATGTTTGAGCATTAATCACCACGCTTGCTCAATGAAGATAAACTAGCCTATAAGCAGATTTCCTCACGATGTTATTCCTTCATCGTTTATCAATGATATCTAAATAATTTTAAAAAGCACATACAAATAACTCGGAAAAATAATTTTAGAAAGCACATACATCTATACATATAATAAAATCGTAGAAAAGTGCTGTCTGTACATTGAAAATAAAAATAAAAAAAATAGCAGGGGTTATTGTTATGTCGATGTCGAACCCAAAAATGTAATTAACTTTTTTGTCTGTTTGTCTGTTTGTCTGTTTGTCTGTTTGTCTGTTTGTCTGTTTGTCTGTTCGTCTGTGCGCGCTAACCCGGCTGATCCGAGTTGGATGCGGTTTTCACGAATATATTGTGGGATGCTTAAATTTACATTTAGTGTTTGTTTCATGTCAATCGGTTCATAAATAAGTTATGTCAAATTAAAGAATCACGTCGAACATTCTATGCTTATACCATTATCTCCGCAAATTTGACGGATTTGGTTGAAATTTGGTACAGATATAGTTTAGAACCTTAGAAAGGACATAGATATATTTTTATTTCAAAAATCAAAAAATAAAAATAAGAAATCTATTTATAAATAATTCTATGTCGATCATTACACGACTTCGGTTCATGTTATTGTTTTAATTTATCGAAAAAAAGTAAATAAATAGTAAAAAGGTATGAAAAAAATAATATCAATATAATAAAACATTTAGTACAAAGAAAATGCTCTAACGGAGTATAGATAATTCTATGTCGATCGTTACACGACTTCGGTTCATGTTATTGTTTTAATTCATCGAAAAAAAGTAAATAAATAGTAAAAAGGTATGAAAAAAATAATATCATAGATGATAGATGGCGTTGGGATCGAAATAGATCGCGCTATGGTTTCGTTACATTCATTTGGTTGGGTATCGGCCGAGCGCTTCGGTACTATCGTAGAAAAAGTGTATTATCAGTCGTATGATTATTTGTCTGTAGTGGTCCTGCTGTTTCGTATATTCTAAATTGGTTTCGTTGTATTTGTCAATTAATAAGTTTATTTGTTGGGTTTTCCTGGTTTTTTGGTTAAACTATTTAACGTAGGTTTAGTTTGATATCGATTATTAGTAGTTACTGTAGTTAGTTTTTTTAATAAAATTGTAAGTCTAATTTTTTTTTTAATTAGATTAGATTTAAGTCGTTTCTTTTAAATTATTTAGTTTAAGCTTGGTTATTATAGCATAGAGGATAGGTTGTAATATAGTTTCTTTTTTAATTGTTATAAATTCGTAATTCGTAGCTTTCTTTAGTTTTAAGTTAGTTTAAGTCCGTTTTTAAACTATTTTTTCAATGCCCTAAGTGAGTATACATCTATTAAATTCAAACGCAGAGCTCATTATGTTGATTTTTGAAGAGTTCCCTGGAATATCTTCCACATCTCATTTTTGAAGAGATCCCGCGAGATCGGGAACTATGTGGTTAAAACCAAAAATTTGCCGGATGTCACTATTCCACGCGAACGAAGTCGCGGGCAAAAGCTAGTGATATATAACTTGCTAAAATTCATATTGGTACTTTCCATTGGCAGGTTTCAAAACCGCACCCTCGTGCATGCTAAAACAATCACAGTTATCAACACCAAACTTATTCACTAACGTCCAAACTACCCTCGCTGCTCGGCTCCTAACTTATTCCACTCTCCTCGTACAGTTTCATCCGTTTACGTAAGAGTTACTCAACTATTCGCCCTAAATAAACTTTATTGGTGTCATAAAACTTGTTTATGACGTCAGCAGTCATTATTAAGATTGTAATTAAAGACGTATGACGTCATTGGTTAAACCTTAAGGTTTAATTGCTTGCTTAAGCAAGGAAAGGTTATAAAAAAGTAAAAAAAAGTACATTAACATGGTTACTTAGGTCAGTGGTGGTACATTACCGGAGCTGCAACCGAAAAGCAGGAATAAGAAAGGGTGGGTTTTAATTTTATTGTAACTTTCGTGAGACATACTAAATTAATGATTATGTTATTTATCGGCTCACTGACGTAAAATACGTAATTATTTGACGAGAAACTCGACTTGTTTCAAGCCATGCTAGCAGGCTCATATTCATGAAATTCCAAATTCCGGAACACGACGCGGCGTTGTAAATGCTACTCAGGGTGGGTTTTAGTCATAAATTCTGACACTCACTCTCGCCTCTCTCAAGGCAAGAAGATATTAGAGATTTCCTCTTAAAAAAAAAACTATTTCTTCCAACAACATTGAATAAATGTTATGTTCCACCAAAAACAACCACGCCCACGTTTACACAGCATTCATGGACTCCTTTAATTCCATCATTTAACAAGAGATTCTGAATTACATCATTTCACGGCCGACTGGTAACAGACGAGTCTCGGCAATTGACCTTTTCAGTTGAAACTAATAGACATCAAGCATGAATAAATTTGCAGCTATCTGAGATTCTGTCTGGAATTGTTACTATGAATAGTCATTTCGTCATTATACGCTTTGTGTGTTTTACAAATGTAGCCTTCAATTTCAATAAGCGCTCTAAAGTATTCTATTGAATTATTTTGTGAAGGAATACCATTGAAACAGTATCTTCTCTTTTTGTTCTTTATTTCTGCTGTTTTTATTAAACATGCCTAAACTATTTTTTCCTATTTCGTAGTGCGTTTACAACACATAGAAGACCACATACACATAACACACAGATCCGAAACAACAATTAATGGATCACACAAAGAGTTACTCCGTGCGGGAACCGAACCAGCTACAAGTTGCGCGGCAGCCATGCAGTCGTGAACAGTACTCAATGTGTTATCATCTCGCTCCTTACCTCGAGATTATACCTAATCTAAATTCAACCATTTGTATCCAAATATTAGTCTCTCTAGCGACAAACCGATCAGATTCTCGGTGACATTAACGATGACACAAGTGTAACGACATAGATTTTGCATTTAAATACATTGAGAGGCCTTGGATTAGATTGCTATCACGCGATCAATATGCATTCACATTTACATTTCAGTCTGTTTAAATTACGATAAACTAGATCGAGTTACAAGTGACATTGTCATGTATTACCTACATATGTGAGATTGGTACTCAAAGTTGCGTTTGGTATTGTGTGACTATATAAAGGGTTCTAAAAGTATCTGCCACGGCTTTAATGGAAGGTAGTGTTGTGTTTGAAGATTACAATAGTGAAGAAATTTCGTACCCCGGACCAGTAACTAGTGGCAGATACTTTTAGAACAAATAATATATAAGATATTATTTTAAAATATTCATACTATTGAATTTTCGACCCTCTAAAAATAGAGGTGGACTATCTAAAGAAGAAAGTAGGTACTATTGGGAAAAATATTTTCTTCGGAAGTCAAATTTTGACGATGCATTCTTAAAATATTCGCACGACCAAAGTCATTCCTTATACATATTTCATCTTCACACCAAACCTTGACTCCCTTTTTTATTTCTTAATATTTCTTGCAAACAAAACTTTACTGCGTTATAATAAAACACAAAGTGCAATAAAACAAAGTTCTTGCTACGGGTGTGTTTTACTGCTTCTGAGGTGATGAATATCAGAAACGGTCTCTTCTTTTGGTCTTTCATTTTTGATTATTTGTTTAATGGCTCGTAAAGTTTACAAACTTCTTTACTTATTTTGCTTCAACTCCAATAAATAAAAAGTAAATTTTCTTCTTTGAGGGTCTTTTTTGAGGGGGGAAATCATCCAATGTCTTCTCTCGCCTTGGGTGAACGAGAAGGAATGTCAGACTCTTACTTACTAAAAACAACCCTGTTCCTACTCCTGCTTTTCGACCCGGAGCCCTGGTAAACCCACTAGGTAGTCCGCAGCTCCGGAATTTATTGGGGTTTGAAGTCATCAAATAGTTAAGTTTGTAATCATTATACACGAAAATAAAGCAAACGGCCTTTGTTCGTTCGACAGTTGACGTATTCTGGCTGATGATGAAATAGACTTAACACAAAAACCTATTTTTTTATTTTAAACGGTTTTAATGTTCTTTGGTCGTCAAGTTAAGGGTACGAAATATCAGAACGATCTGTCATCAGGAAATGGATTAATAGCTAATTACTAAATACTAGTGGTCGCCTAGTGGTCGAAATTCAACCATATACGATCTAGACACACGGCAGTGTGTCCGCCAAGTTCGAGCAAAAAAACCGACACACCGGCCGTGGGTTATATTACACGAACCATTTCGGGCCAAGTTCGACCCACCTATAACTCAAAATCTATTTTATCTACGCATATGAAATTTCTAGTATCTGTCGAGATCTACTTACTTATCTAAAATACAAAATTTCATTAATGTACCTATTGTAGGTCTTGAGATATTGACGTCAGAAAATCGCAATTTTTACTATACACTCACTGACTGACTGACTCACTCACTCACTCACTCACTCATCAAAAACCTAGACCACTTCCAATGGTCGTATTGACTTGAAATTTGGCATGGAGGTAGGTCTTTAGGTCAATAAAGGAAAAAATCTGAAAATGGCCAAGTGTGAGTCGGTTTTAAAAATAATGAAGGTGTAAATTCATACCCCTAAGGAACTAAAACAAAAAAATTATCTATATCTTCCAATGGTCGTACCGACCTAAAATACGTTACGAAGGTTTGTATTTAGTCAAAGTAAAGTAAAATAAGAAAAAAATAAAATAAACTTTACAAAAATAAATGAAATCCCACCCAAAACATAAATGTGAAAGGCTGCCAAGTACTCTCGTTCCTGTTGGTCGCTGGCCCGTCGGGTAATATTGGAATGCTTCGCCTATAAAAGAAGTGAGATCTAAATAAGTACCAAGTTCCATACACAGACCTCAGTTAAAAATGATATAACTTGGCAAGTTTTAATAGAAAATTATATACTTGACTTATTGCGTTACAGTAGGTTTATAACAAAGTGTATGAAAACTTGCCAACTTGTTATATCATTTTTAACTGAGGTCTGTGTATGGAACTTGGTACTTATTTAGATCTCACTTCTTTTATAGGCGAAGCATTCCAATATTACCGAACTTGGCAGCCTTTCACATTTATGTTTTGGGTGGGATTTAATTTACAATACCACTTAACATACGTTCAAGGATAATTTTTATTTAACTCAAACTCAAACAAACTCTTTTATAAAACTCTTTTCATATGAGACGTGAGAATACCATCGCAATGTCTATCGATTTTGACGTTTTGTCAAATACGATCAGATACTATGCATGTGTGTGTAATGTTTTATTTATTGATTTAATGTACTTTATAAGCATTATTTTTGAAAAATATTAGCGTCCTGCACTTCTCCTACACATAAACTATAAGTGTACCAAATTGTATGCTCCTACGTCCGCGCAATTTTCGTAAAAAGCGGTCCAAAGTTTTTGTATCACGTATTAATATATAGATGACCCAAACAAACAAATAGATTTAGCTAAATAATAAAATCGTTAAATAATAAAAAAGTAAAAAAATCGCATGGATGGATTTTAACATTTGTTTTCAGAAGCACAACGTTGACTTTTCTGTATCGCGCTGTATTGTTTGCACAATTTATTATACATCGTCACAACTTACAGGCGAAAGTTGATTCTATGAAATCTTGGAAGAATGCCAAAGGAATGGAAGCAATGTACCGGTAGTTTTCACATTTTCAGTTTAAATTTCGTACGAGATTTCAGGAAACGTTTGCAGCACAAGGAAACTGGATATGAGTGGAAACTTTCTCAAGACGATTACATACTAAAAATACTGAAGCTAAGGTTTAGGTTAAAATTTTACTTTCCATTACTTTAACTGGTCGTGGGGAGCCAATAGATACAGGTGACGACTTGTCGTTCTACGTGAAGGACTAAAGGGAAGACCTATGTTCAATAATGATGATGATGACTTCAACTGGTCTGATGGTTTTAACGTAAAAAGTCTTGCAAGACCTAAAAGTTAAGAGTTACTATTTCGATGTTTTTAGGCTAATTGCGAAGCCTGGACATAACTGAAAAGTTGGACTAAAATGAAGCAGCAGCGATCGCTTCCCTTAGTCGGCTCGAATAAACCAACCAATCAGAGCGCTAAATGCGCTCTCGTTTCGAATACTTTAATCATAAAACAAACGTGACTAAGATGATATTAATTAATTTGAATAAAAAATAATTTTAAATCAATTACAAAACCAATACGAACTGTATACTAATACTTATGTATACTCGCTGTGCTACTGCGTGTTAGTACTTCAGGAGGCGAAATGGATCTCATTATCTAATACAACATTTCAAACATAAACCGTGAAGTTGTACTTCTTACCAAACTAATTAAGTGAAACATTCAATTAGCCAAAACTAAGACAATTAAAAAGCCACAATATAACTGAGAAACACAATGACACTAACATAATATACTAGGTACGCACAATCTATATACGCCGGTAGAGATTACATTAAACGTGGGCGTACAAAACAGCTTCAATTAACTACACTCAATGTGCTCATCGCACTGACACGTCTAGTAAAGCCATTTTGGTATATCTGTGTTTCACCAAATTGGGAAAATTATTACTAATTTTTCATACTATTGACTCTTTTTGCTATCTAGTTCATTATAGGAATCTAATCCTTATGTGTTTTAGTTTTTGTCCTACATAGTTCATGGATTCTTGTATTTATTTACCCGCCATAGTAATGGTCAGTTAGATAACTTTTGTGTGATACCTATTAAAAGTGCGGTTATACATGTTGAAAAAACATTGATAGTGGTTTTTGTTGTATGAGTGGTAGTTTGGCACTGAAGTGAAAATGATGAAGTTAGTGTACGCTTTGGAAAAAGTTTCAGGTATGTTGTTTCTTTGATTTTTTTTATGATCGAATATAGAACAATCTGGTATGATGGTCATAAGTATACCTACATGTGACTGTTAGGCTAAAAATCCCCGGATTGCCTAGCGGGTTACCGGAAGACTCCAGTTCACAAAGCAGGAGTCGGAACGGGGTGGTTATTAGACAGTAAGAGTGTGACACTCCCTCTTGCCTCAACCAATGCGAAACGAGGCATTGGATGATTTTTCTCCTCAAAAAAGGCTAAAGAATTATGAATTTGATTTTTGATTCGATCTCAGTCCTTGTTATTAAGATTTTAATAAGTGCACCATAAACATAACAATATTATGATGACGAATTTAGGATCTCTTTATAATATTGTTGTAAAATAGTTTTAAGCTATAATATAGAATCTATTTTACCATAGATAAATACTCCAGATAGTGGAAGTAACTGTCAGTGTCTGCATAAATTACCTTCAGAATAACTTTCTCAAGTAAATCGGAATTGGAAATGTCACGGTAGCTAACATCTCATGACTATCGTACGTATGCAAATTATCTACTCGTTTATATACTCCTAAAGCTATTTACTAGTCTAGTACATATATAGGTTGGTATGTATTTGATTGATTGATTATCTTCTACAATTTTTTTTTTAAGGGAAGTGATCCTCTTTGTGTAGGACTTCTCCGGCTTTGGAAGAGGCGAGAGGGAGTGTCAGACTCTTACTGGCTAAAAACTACCCCGTTCCTTCTCCTGCTTTGAGCCGGAGCCCCTGTAATCAATTACGTTGTCTACAGCTCCAGATCAGGCAACAACAGGCCTTAGGCATAAACATTATCGTCCGTGATAATTTACTTCCTGTACTATAAGGTTCCATTATATAAAAGATTTTTCTGGCAAGCGACTTTTACAACCTCCGCAGGAAGACTACAGGTGGAGTCAATCGTATTTTACTCAGCCCTTACCATTCGGCTTACCAAGTTTTAAATCATCAAATTTTGCGCTAGAGTTCCCACTTGCGGTAACTGGCATTTCAAACAAACATGGATGTTATAATGCCACATTTTATTTACTTGGGAGCTTTCCGGAGAAATGGTTTCCGTTAAATTGGGCGTAAAATTCCAACCCTGAAGTTTGTTTCAAAATTGTTTAAACTGACTTATAATTGAAAAAGGTTTTGAGTTAAATTTCACCATACCAATTTGTTCCTGGTCTCATTTATATCTACTAATAAAAACAATTTATTGCTCTACCCAAGACCTCATAGGTGTCATGCACCTGTCGAGTGAGAGGTCTCGAATCCGATTACGAAATTTTTCGATTAAAGCCCAACTGAAAAATTTCGAAAAGTGAGTTCAAAATGTCCTCAGCCTATCCCTTTATGAAATTAAAAGGCGTAGCACTATACATAATTACACTCCCAATCCATTATTAACAAAACCAGATTACGATGTAAGCGCAAATCCCGGTAACATTTAAATCAAGTTACCCGAAAACAGGGGCCTAATTATATTAGCCTAGCCTAAGTGACAGCTGTATAGACAGAACACGTAGGTAACAGAATTAATCTAGTCTACTTAGGCATTCCATTGCTTACTCCAATACTGAATAGAGAAAGATTTATCTTTACTTGTTTACGTTGGTCCGTGTAATAAAAAGCATTGAGCCGTGAATCCTGTAACGTGATTTGTAGTTCTGGGTCTAACTAAGAGATGTCGCTACGTTACTATTAATGTTGTTGTTTAGTGATATCACTTTATTTTGCTGTTTTTGTTACTGCTAGTGATTTAGTTTTCCAGCGTCAATTTAAAGGTTTGGTTTTTGAAAAATTGACAGTAAGAAATATTTTATTTATACTTTATATTTTACTAGCTGACCAGGCAAACGTTGATTTGCCTTATAAAAATTATTTCTATAAAATAGATAGTAGCCGATTCTCAGACGTACTGAATACGCAGATACAATTTGGTAAAAATCGGTAAAGCCGTTTCGGAGGAGTACGGTAACTAATTACTTGGAAATTTTATTATATTAGATTTATACTGCAATGAAAAAGAAAATATTTGAAAATATAATATTATGAAAAATTCTAAACTTGTTTACAATAAACAATTTAAACGCTCCTTCCATCTTTAAAATATTCAAAATTGTGCGAGCGTTACAGGACAAAAATATTCAAATTTCCGTCCTGATAGTTTAGCACCTATTCAAAACATACTTTTTTGGATAAACGAATGCAAATTGCATACTTTGTGAGTCAACTTTCCTAAAACGCCGTTTGAATTTTTACTCTCGAAGATTTTCAGTCGATTTCAAAGTGTAGGTTTAAAGTTGAAAAGTTTTTGATAGAAAAGTGTTAAATGAGTATTTTATACGTGTCCAACTCTTTTTAGTTAAGTTTAGGTAAGTAAACACTTTAAAGTTTAAACCACCCGAACTTGACTTTTTAGTACTCTTAGGTAGGCTGAATATTTATATACTATTGTAATTGTAAATGACTGCCTCGTTGTTCGAGTGGTCGCAAGTGCGACTGCCGGACAAAGGATCTCGAGTTCGATTCCCGGGTCGGGTAAAGTATTACTGGGCTTTTTTTCGGTTTTTCTAAAATTTCTCAGTAGTAGCACGGTGTCTGGAATTGTGTCCAGTATATGGCAATAGACTAACCCCCTATTACATGGAACTTATAACACAAATAGTGAAAAGTGGGTGTACATTGTATAGCGGAATTATGTGCCGTAATGTATCTCTGCATACTCCTTCGGGGATAAAAGGCGTGACGTTGCTATTGTGAGACCTTAAATTCATTGAGTATAAGCCAGGAGTTATTAAATAAGAATTTGATGTCATTAAAAACTTTAATCCATACTTAGATACTTTACGAGAACATAAATTAAAGTTCACAAGAATTTCAATATGGCTGACAATTTATGGGCGCACATTTTGAGAGAACAACGTGTGGGTATTTAAATTAAGATAATCGGAGGTAATTCTGGAACAGGTGTTCAAGACAAAGTTTAAGGCGGTTCACAAAGTGGAACAATCGCTAATATTAACGAGATCTTAGGTTAATTACCTTAGCTTAAATATATTAGTAGGTTCTTCAAAATCAAAATCTAATAGCATGAAAACTGGACTCAAAATTAATTGACAAAAACACTACATTGCGATTCTGAAAATAAGAAACAAACATACGTTGCGACTGTACCTTTTTGAATGGCCAACTGACTGCTGCACAACGTGTAGCGGGTTCGATTACCGCGCGGAAGCAACCCTTTGTGTGCTTCCTAAATTGTCGTTTCGAGTCTGGGTGTCATGTGTGTGTGAAATTATATGTTTGTACTACGTAACGCACTCACAACATAGGAGAAAGTCCTAAAATGAGGCGACGTTTTTTTTTTCTAAAAACATAACAAAACCAACAAAATAATGTGTAGTTCCTTAATAAGTTCTTCCAACACCCACGGAAAGAGCAGCGGTGTACCTATATATACGTATTCAATTCTATCACCACATAGCTTGTTACACAATCACGCTTTCACTCTTTACCAACATCATTAATATTACATTTCTATGAAAACACAAGTTACAAAAACCTTAAACATTTTTCTTTAAAATTCGCATAAAACCGTCTTATTCCTATGTTAACAGTTAAGCCATGTTATACATGATCTGCCCTATCAATCATCCATTCACAATGATTGATGAGTTTCCTACTCGATTGGCGTGAAGACATCTTTATATTTAAGTAGGATTACATACACAACGTCACGCCTTTTATCGCCGAAGGGGTAGGCAGAGATGCACATTACGGCATGTAATGCCGCTATACCATGTACATGTATTTTTCACCATTTGTAATATAAGTCCCATGTAATAGGGGTGTTAAGTAGGATTATTTAAATAAAACTCGTTCTTTGCTTATGTGCTTACGTTAAATGTAAGTAAGAGTATTACGGTTAAGAGTTAAACCAAGCTCTTGGGGAACTCTGGTAGCCTGGTACCTTGGTTTTAAGAGCTACTCTGTGCGCTGATAATTAGTTTCTTATCAGTTAGTTGATTTATGGGTGAAATAGATTTTTTAGTAGCTGTTTACATAATTTTTATGTAATTTTTGAGGGGTTAAGATTTCACTACAAGCAAAATTGTTAAAATGTAAGTAAAAAATGAAAAGAGAAAATAACACTTTATTTGCACTGTCATATAAAATTACAAATAAATAAAAATGAAAAATAAAAAAATCTCATCTGCTCATTTCAAAATGCCGTAGCCCGAGAACGATGGCTCGAGTCGAGTCACGGCGCGGCACTAGTTTTATATTCAGTTTTCTAGCAATTTTTTTATAGTAACTTGAATTTTTTTTAAAGTCCTATTGAAAAATATCTGGGGGCACGGCAGTGCCCCTGCCAAGTCGACAAAAAATAACGGCACGGCCGTACCATCCTTTTCTCGAAGCAATTCGGGCCTTTTTCGACCCCCTATAATTCGGTTGTGGATAAAGCAAGAAACCTGAATCTTCAGTAACTAATCCGGCATTGTATAAACACGGAATATTTAAAATTTCAGTCAATTTGAACCAGTAGTTTAAGAATGACAACTTGTTAAAGTTTCTAAATTTTGTCACTCACTGACTCACCGATCATCAAAAGTCCAAGGCACTTCTAGCAGACTTAGAAGCTTCATATTTGGAATACATATAGAGTTTAGTGTCTTAATCATGGGAAAACTTAAATATTTTGTAATTTCGGTCCAGTTTTCCAAATACACCAACTGCATCAATAACTTTGTAATCCCATATAAATATATGGGATTACAAAGTTATTTATGCAGTTGGTGGTTGGTGGTGGTTATAAATTTAATAGGTGTAGATACATAGGTACCTACCATATGAGGCAAGGGAGGGGGTATAGGGTGGGTAAGGGTGTGTTTAGCCCATGAAACTGAACAACATTATTACTTGTAAAATGGAAGTAGTACCGGAAAAGAAAAAGAGGAAGACTACATATAAAAATAAGAAAATATCATAAGACCTTTAACAAAATTCGTTAGAAGTAGATGGTATCAAAAAGAAAGGCTCTACAAAAAGAAGTGAGATCCCATCAAAAACATCCTGTAAAAAACCCAAGTCTCGCAGCTCAGTCTTTCTACCGTCAAAAGTTGTGAGATCCATGTAATACCAAGTCGGTTAATCTATTTAGTGTCTACTTGAAGGACCTTCTGTCTTAAGTTATTACATAAGTTATTATCATGCCAATATTAAAAATATTTAACGTTTTAAACAAATAGATCGACTTGGACATCGCTTGATTTGATTATTAGTATGTATCACACTACACAGCACGACGGGCCAGCGACCAACAGGAACGAGAGTTTCAATCGCGTGAGGCGCGAGAGACTAAAGAATCTAATATAATAGGTATTGTAATATTCATTTTGTTTTCATGCGATGTCCAAGTCGATCTATTTGTTTAAAACGTTAAATATTTTTAATATTGGCATGATAATAACTTATGTAATAACTTAAGACAGAAGGTCCTTCAAGTAGACACTAAATAGATTAACCGACTTGGTATTACATGGATCTCACAACTTTTGACGGTAGAAAGACTGAGCTGCGAGACTTGGGTTTTTTACAGGATGTTTTTGATGGGATTTTTTTAACTTGTTCAATAATGTATATCCCATCAAAAACATCCTGTAAAAAACCCAAGTCTCGCAGCTCAGTCTTTCTACCGTCAAAAGTTGTGAGATCCATGTAATACCAAGTCGGTTAATCTATTTAGTGTCTACTTGAAGGACCTTCTGTCTTAAGTTATTACATAAGTTATTATCATGCCAATATTAAAAATATTTAACGTTTTAAACAAATAGATCGACTTGGACATCGCTTGATTTGATTATTAGTATGTATCACACTACACAGCACGACGGGCCAGCGACCAACAGGAACGAGAGTTTCAATCGCGTGAGGCGCGAGAGACTAAAGAATCTAATATAATATTGTAATATTCATTTTGTTTTCATGCGATGTCCAAGTCGATCTATTTGTTTAAAACGTTAAATATTTTTAATATTGGCATGATAATAACTTATGTAATAACTTAAGACAGAAGGTCCTTCAAGTAGACACTAAATAGATTAACCGACTTGGTATTACATGGATCTCACAACTTTTGACGGTAGAAAGACTGAGCTGCGAGACTTGGGTTTTTTACAGGATGTTTTTGATGGGATCTCACTTCTTTTTGTAGAGCCTTTCTTTTTGATACCATCTACTTCTAACGAATTTTGTTAAAGGTCTTATGCTAGTCGCGCTAACAATTTATATATAACAGATTTAAATTATAATATATTGTTTTATTAGATTTTCGTACTTCAAGACATGTCCAATCATGTGTTTTTCATTACGTCGACCATTTTACAAGTAATAATGTTGTTCAGTTTCATGGGCTAAACACACCCTTACCCACCCTATACCCCTCCCTTGCCTCATATGGTAGGTACCTATCTACACCTATTAAATTTATAACCACCACCAACCACCAACTGCATAAATAACTTTGTAATCCCATATATTTATATGGGATTACAAAGTTATTGATGCAGTTGGTGTATTTGGAAAACTGGACCGAAATTACAAAATATTTAAGTTTTCCCATGATTAAGACACTAAACTCTATATGTATTCCAAATATGAAGCTTCTAAGTCTGCTAGAAGTGCCTTGGACTTTTGATGATCGGTGAGTCAGTGAGTGACAAAATTTAGAAACTTTAACAAGTTGTCATTCTTAAACTACTGGTTCAAATTGACTGAAATTTTAAATATTCCGTGTTTATACAATGCCGGATTAGTTACTGAAGATTCAGGTTTCTTGCTTTATCCACAACCGAATTATAGGGGGTCGAAAAAGGCCCGAATTGCTTCGAGAAAAGGATGGTACGGCCGTGCCGCTTTTTTTTTGCTCGACTTGGCGGGGGCACTGCCGTGCCCCCAGATCTATCGTCTCATGACGTTAACTCTACGTGGCTCTACGACAACTCATACACTTTGATAAACTAGTAGTGTAGATATTAGTTCACTATTTCAGCCACATCAAACAAGTCTTCGGTAGTATAGTGGTCAGTATCCCCGCCTGTCACGCGGGAGACCGGGGTTCGATTCCCCGCCGGAGAGATCCTTTTTGTCGTTTTGTTTTAGTTTTCTACTGCAATGCAATAAAATTTAATTTATTTCTATCTTTATTTTAAAACGTAGCACGTTATAAATATTTTTTTAAAACAATTTAACAAGTTTGAAGATGAATGTATGTTCAGCGCCATCTAGTGTTTTATCTGGAAACTATAGTTTACTGTTCTACTAATAGATGGCGCTACTGTCATACGTTGGTGTTGTGAGTTAGGAATGTTAAAGTAAATAAAATTATGTTTGTGATTAGTTATTTACTTATTACTATGTTTAAATATTAAATAAATGGTAATTTTACTAAATAAATTCAACGAATAGTTTAGTTTTTAACCTCTTCTCTTTACAAAACCAAAACGACAATACTTAGGGATTAGTTTATTAGCTTACTAGCTTCTGCCAGCGACTCCGTCCGCGCGGATGTCTGTCTTCGCGTGGATGTTTTATTTCTCAATTTTGAGTAACTCTAACAATGACATCTTATAAATATCTATTGGACCCAAATACGGCTAGACCCATAATAATTAAGGAGATCCCTCTATTGAGCTACTGCTGTTGAGCTCGCGATCTGTAGCATAAAATTGAAAAATTAAGATTTTTTTTCTACGTATTTTTCCAGGATAAAAAGTATCCTATTTTATGCCTAGGATAATAAGGTATAATTATACCAAGTTTCGTCGATATCAAACCGTTAATTTTCACGTGATGCCTGAACATACAGACAGACAGACAAAAAAAAATCACATATTTGGGTTTGGAATCGATCGATCCAGTAACACACCCTTCTATTTATTCTTTCAAATTGACCCTTCTACAGACTTATTATAATAATATGAATGAATGAATGAATGAGAGTGTTATAAACGTAAGAGTAGACAAATATAATCAGAAAGCTCCGAACTACTAAGCTATCGGAAGTTATACGTGTTATTGTGAGTCAACCATAAAAGATAGACATTTGTTGTCGTGGAATATTTTTTAAACAATTTTAAGGAGAATATTTCCGTCATACATGATTTCTGTGTAGCTTTAACCATTAAGGCTGCACACGCGACGGAAGCTTAAAAAATGGAGTAAGTTCTCCTGTTTTCCCAACATTTCCCTTCACTGCTCCGCTCCTATTGATCGCAGCGTGATGAAAAGTATAACCTGCCCAGGAGTATAAAGAACAATTGTACCAAGTTTCGTTAAAATCTGTCGAGTGGTTTTTGTTTCTATAAAGAACATACAGACAGACAGACAGACAGACAGACAGACAGACAGACAGACAGACAAAAATTTTTCTAATTGCATTTTTGGCGTCAGTATCGATCACTAATCACCCGCTGATAGTTATTTTGGAAATATATTTCATGTACAGAATTGACCTCTCTACAGATTTATTATAAGTATAGAAGATATTTTTACTGCAACTTCAGTCAGTATATTTCTTTATGACCTCGAAAGGTCAGAGTGTCTATAATAAAGTAGATAATGGTCCCGTGTCTCTGTCAGAGAATAATGGACGCTGACGCCTGGTGTGGCCGTTATAAAACCTAAATATAAATCTGGAATAACCTTTTATGCCGGTTGTTAATCTAGACTGGACCTATAATAAGCAGCATTAGCTTTGTGGATAATTTCGCTTTGTAAATGTCAAGATAGACACCTATTAACTATATCTACGCACTATTGAGGATGATTTTACACCAAAGATGTGTAACGCTATGTTGCTGTGGATACGTTTGGTTGCCACCAATCATATTCTTTGGTACACATTCGTGCTATGGGTTGCTTCTTTACTGTCGATACATAGCATACTTGAGCTGCGCATCGCATAGCTACATAGCTTAGTATTGGTGGAAATGGTCACGTACCTACTTAGTTACACAGCTTAGTTATTACATCTTCGTAGCGTAGCTACATAACAAGTCTCTAGTGAAATATTATTCGAAAAATAAGTATTCTTACTGCCGTGTTCTTAAAATTAATGTTCTTATTAATAAATAAAATTGTAAATAAAAAAAAGTTAGTACATAGTGGCAGTTTTATTGGACTTATTTTCCTTCAAACATAACGCTACTTCTCTTACGTACACAACATAACTATGAAAGAAGTAGCACCCCAGTCGGCAAGTAATTGGGTTCATTTCTCGGTAAAGTTGCAACGCTTTCAAGTTGTACCGTCTCTTCGCGAGCAAATAAACTTTGGCTGTTACTGTATTAGTTTGTATAGCCCACGGCCCACGGCCCACGGTTCGCACTCTCGTATCTAATAGAATAGAGTTATTTGCGGACAAAGTAAGAGAAATATAAAAAGTATACGATTGTTTTACGTGCGGTGGGGTGTTTGCCTGATGGTACGTAATGATTCTTTGATGTGTTTTTTCTTGACTAAAAGCTTACTTTGCTTCTAAGATACTTATCTCGATATAAGGTTAGTAGTTGTCTGTAGTTTGTCTTTTCGTAATCAAACTCCGTATTACTGCACGCTACCTAGCAAGTTTAATGGGGCTCCGGTTCGAAAAGCAGGAGTAAGAACGGGGTGGTTTTTAATCAGTAAGAGTCTGACACTCCCTCTTGCCCAAGGCGAGAGAAGTCACCTCAAAAAAAAAGCCCTACTTGCCTCATCAGGTCTTCAAAGGGGGATGTTATGTTATAAACAAATGATGACCCATAATATAGGAAACCTAGTTATCACGACTTGTGCACGTTAGCACGGTTCATCAAAATATATGTTTCTTGGGAAACTATCAATAAAATGTTAGACGTACTTAGGCAGACTCCACTTTAGTAAACACAGTTAGTACTTACATCTTTAAGTGCTTATTTATATTTCCCTTTGCAGAGAGAGAGAGAGAGAGAGAGAGAGTAAATAAACAACGTAACTATTGCGTAGTGAATACACGAGTACCTACATGGAAGTGTGTTTGTGTTTGTCCACGAATCAGCTCGAGAGAACACAAACATGCATTGCGACTGTCGACTGAATTGTTAAGGACATGTTGTAATAACAGTACAAATGGTATTTGGGATGTGGGATGGAGATACTTATACTATGAAACGGTAGATTAATGATGGTGTTTTTTTAAGGAGGAAATTCATCTAATGTCTTCTCCGCGAGCGAGCGCGGCGAGAGGGAGTGTCAGGCTCTTGCTTACTAAAACCACCCCGTTCCTACTCCTGTTTTTCGAGCCAGAGCCTGGTTCTGGTCAGGCAGTGAGCTACTTGAAGAATTCCCTTGAAAATCCCTGATGACATTTTTTGACAGTTTCTTTATACATTCCAATAAAATAGAAGGTGAACCTTCGGTCATGTACATATTTTCATGAAACCCAGTCGCCCAGCCAGGAACCCTACCGCGACACTACTCGACCAAAAAGGTAGTGAATTTCTGAAACACAAATAGAACTTCTTCCTTCCTTTGTTAAGTTTTAACTCGCCTTAAGTAACAAGTAACAAACAACCCAATTTTTGCTATTATAAGAACGTTAACAAGACTCAGTAGGCTAAAAATATAAAAAGAGAATGAAATTGTTTTTATTCGGAAACTGTTACTTACGTATTTATAAAGCGAAACCTGTTTACTGTCCGGAAAAATGGTTTCGACGAACGCAATGATATCGAGCGAACACCGACACCGTAGATAACGAATATCTAGATATGTCAAGCTCAATTTGAGTTGAGTGTATCTACATATTACTCGCTAAGCGAACGATAGTATGATTCCGATGCTGCGGACTACCTAGTAGGTTTAACGGGGCTCCGGCTCGAAAAGCAGGAGTAGGAATGGGGTTTTAGTAAGTAAGGGCCTGACACTCCCTCTCGCCTCGCCTAAGGCGAGAGAAGACATTCGATGATTTCCATCCACAAAAAAGACGATGTATTTTTTGGAAGCAGGAAAATAATAATTATTTTATGTACACACATATAACACAAAAGACAACAGCTAAGAAATAAAATTGAAGTGCAAAGGTATCACATATTCCTAATGGTGTACAATCACAATTATTTCAGTACTACAGGAAAAATAAATGTGAAACTAAATTGAACTTTGTTTTCGTGTACCTACTAATTATGTCTGTCTTTATTTAATTAATTGGCCATTTAATTCCTTGTAATAATATTATACACCTATTGTATTCATTTACTACGTACTTATTTATGTCTTCAATTCCAGAAGTCGTACGAAACAGTACGTGAGGATAAGTCAGGTCCTCACTCTACCTCCGGGCCACCACGACATATCATTATCAACGTCTTCATAATATTATCACGTCCAATGTCAGCAGTGGACGACATAAAGAAAGTGTTATAAAAATGTAAACCACATCTAGTTTCTCTATATCTTAGTTGGAAACAGCTGAGCTTTACTTCAGTCATTTGTTTATCGAGGCGATTGATTTTTATCGAGTTTGGTAACCTTTTGTAGCCAATAACTTACAACTGACTTCATTTTGTCGTTCTGACAAGCCACGGTAACAAATATTTACATTTTCTTCTGACAATAAGGTGGAAAATTTTCCAAAGCTGCGGACTGTCTAACAGGTTACCGGGGCTCCACCTCGAAAAGCAGGAGCAAGAACGAGGTGGTTTTTAGTCAGTAAGAGTCTTATACTGCCTCTCGCCTCGCCCAAGGCGGGAGAAATAATCGGATTATTTTCCCCCTTAACAAAAAAAAAAGAGATGGAAATTCTTCATGGAGCACACTCGCCTAGAGAAGACGACAAGGGCTGTCAGACTCTTACTGAACAAAAATATTTACTTAACTACCTAATTGAAATTTCACGAGTCACCATTACTTACAATCAGGAAAAAGTGAAAAACACAAAGCACGTAACTCCAATACGTTCAAAGATAGACCATACCCTTTAAAAATAGTCATCTAGATAAAAGTAATCGTATTGAACTGGTTAGAAATCTCACGGAAACTATTTTCCCTCGGCTGTCAGCACAATTTTATAAGCTTAGCTCTACAGGGACCTAAGCTAACGTAGTCACCACACATTTTATAGTACAACCTCAAATCTAGCTTCGCCTGGCTTCGACAGTAGTCGCCCGCCTTCCGCGCGAGCCAGACGTGTCGCTTCCAATAACGAATCGAATTTACTCGCCACATTTTTACCGCGCTTTTTTAATTTCATTTTACATATTGATGCCGTATCCAGTATTTTATGTCAACAGAATTGAATTTTGAAACGTATGTAGTTTTGGTAGAAAAATATCGTGTTTCCAGTGAAAAGTGAGTGTAATTTTTGTGAATGAATAGTGTTTTGTGAATGAATGGCCATTCATACATGACAATAATTTAGTGTTTTTAGTGTAAAAGTGTTTGTTACAAGTTCCGTGTTTTTTGTGAAAAAGGGATTAAATCGTTTGTTGTTTTGAGGTAAAGCTGAATTGCTCGGGAGATTACATTGAAATCTGTTTATCGTTTCAATTATTTTAGGCAATTGGAACATTCTTGTTTGTAAATGAGATTTTTTAAAAGACATACATTCAATGACTTCTTTTGCTTTGGGTAAGCTGAAAGGGGGCGTCAGACTTTTACTGACTAAAGACCACCCTGTTCCTACTCGTGCTTTTCGAGACGGAGCCCCGGTAACCTTCTAGGCAGCTCCGAGTGTTTGTAATGCTTCTGTTTAAAAAATAAATTAGATATGAATGATGATAGAAAGAAATAATAGAGTACCTTTAGTGCAAACGTTTATACATACTTCTTTAATTTCCATCAGAACCATTCACCAAATTATACAAGCACTTTGATTCACCGAGGGAAGTGGAAACTATCGTTTTATAATATCTTCTGATTTATTTCGTTGCGGGATGCAAGACAACTTTCGTGACCTTAGGACGCTACGGTGTTTTCATGGTTGTAGATCCTGGCTTACAGGAATGGCAGCGGTACGAGAGGATGAGGCGGGCTTATCCCATTAAAAATAAAATAAAGCACTCTGATTAAAAGTCCTTCGTCCCAGAATTATTTAGAGTATGTATTACTACCTACCTACTGACTATAGGTACCTATGTTTTCTTCAGTCTTCCTTAGTACCTAGGTACTTACGTACATACCTTGTTATAACTCCCAAGTAATAAGGAGAGGGCTTATAGCTAAACACGAAGCTGTAATCCTAACTCCGTGCTAAGAATTTAGTAATCGAAAAGTCTTACCATTTTTTTGTCTTTATTGAGACAATATTTCTTATTTATCCTTATTTTTGTAGCGTGGAGTCTGACAATTTGATTATATTATCAAACTTCACATTGTAGTATTTCATAAGGATATTATATTACCGGGAGCGTAGTAATTGTTTGTTTAAATACTTGTGGAAAGAGTGTATAGTGTGTTCTGTATCTCTATCTACTCTATTACATTGGATTTATAACACAAATAATGAGACGAGGGTGAATATTGTATTGCGGCGTTGCATGCCGTACTGTGCACCTCTGCTTACCCCTTCGGGGATAAAAGGCATGCCGTTGCACCTATATATCTCTACCATTTCAAAACATAAAAGACGTTCTAAAACTCAACTCCAATCACGCCATTTTCCAACACCATGACATTACACTGATGACTTCATACTGCCAACTAATTTCTTTCAGGGTCATTAATTATAGAGGTTAATAAATAGATCGGAATCTTGCACTACACTAGTCAGTCACCATGCCTAATGATGATCGTTTAGGAGACGCGACATGTAACCATTTTGGAAGTGTAGAGCTATAATTTGGCAGTGTGCCATGACTGTTCTGTGATTCAAACGGGGCATAGTCAAACTTGGTTAAAGGTTTAATTTTTGCCTTTCTGCTGTCGTGATTTTAGTATTTTGTGAGCATTTTGTTATATTTTACGATTCATATTGATGTTGTTTCCCATCTTTCCCCAACTTGGTAGAATTGTTTTCTATAAACTTTCTTCTGATTAGGCTGAAAATTAAAATTAACATTGACGATTAAACAGAGGAGGTTCTCAGTTTGACTTGTATGTATTTATGTTTGTGCCTAATTATCTCGCGTTTGGATGAACCGATTTTGATGCCGTGTTCAGCATAGGTTTTTCAGACTTAGGTGACGCTTCAAGGAATATTACCTGACTTAGAAAAAACAGAACGGTAAAGAGTGTGGAGGGCTTTCCTTTTTTTTTAATGATATGTTTTATTTGGGCATTAAGGATATTATAATGTTGGCAGTAGACGGAAACAGGACAATGTTAATAGATTTGATCAATAATTATGATTTTGGTAAAAAGATACAATTGTATGAGATGTTAAATAAAGCTAATTCATTAGTTTATAGATTTACTTTGTACGTATTTTATATCAAAATTTGTATCGTGTTTGGTCGCACGTTTCGTTAAGACTTTTACGGGCTGATTGCAAACAGAGATAGTACGAGTACCTACCAAACTTTGCGAGACGAAGGCTGAATATTTTTGTACATTTTTCATATCAGAGCAGTAAGATTAGAAGTTTGGGATTTATTTATAAATATAAACTGTTATAGTTACTAATACACTATCGTCTCAAGGACATTTGAATGATCTTATCACATAATCCTAGTTATATTTGTCTGAAAGAATGTATCTACATAGGAAATATTTACTTTACGTTATCTTAGTGTATTTGATTTGCGTTTATAGTACAATAAAAATAATTTGGGGAAGTATTTAAGTTTCTATTACACTTCAAACACTAGTACCTCTAAGGAGCAGACATGAGAAAGAAAAACATATGGCATAGGTATTAGGCAAAATATTTTTATAACAACTATCGTAAGACATACTGAATGATAGGCTCTAGCTGTATGATATCGCCGATATGATATTGCTCCTGAGGAAGAGTCCCTCTATGACTCAGAACTAGTAGAGCTTCTGTCTACATATTTACATAGGTAAGTTTATTGTTAATTTTTAGTGAATTATTGGGCATAACCCTAATTTTCCGCATCCAGCTTCCATTCCCATTGCCAGGCACGGCGATTATTATATGACCATTCCTCAGAGAACAGCGAACATACCTACCTACTCACTTTTCATAATTGCATTTACAATCACTGCCGCAAGTGTAGGTGTAGATTTTTTCTAATTCAATGCTACAAGTAAACGTAAAGGCTAATAAATATAAATCCAATTATTCGAGTAACATTGACTGAGTGCATTTCATTGTATTCACTTTATTTATATTTGTTTTAGCGCTAGAGATTTGCCCCGGCTTCGTGCGGATGCAATTTTATGTACACTGGGAATTGAATACACCCGTTGCAAATTGGGTTTGTACACGAAGTTGTAGATATTTTTGAAATATAAGGATGGTTTTGACCCGGTTTCGACAAATATATACTAAAAGATTTTTAAAAATTACTCTGTCTCTGGAATAGGATAGATGCCTAGATATTATGTCTGGTTGGTAAAACACACTTTTTTTGAGGGGGGAAAATTATTCAATGACTTCTCTCGCCTTGGGCGAGGCGAGAGAGAGTGTCAGACTCTTACTGACTAAAAACCACCCCGTTCCTACTCCTGCTTTTCGTACCGCAGCTCCGGTTATTAGTGATTATTACTTCAGATTAAAAGACGTGACGATATATTAAGAAGAACAAACTTTACCTTTGCAAAGAGTTCAATGACATGCACACATACAAAATCACCTTTCTTTATTGAAAGGTGATTTTCTATGTGAAAGGTAAGTGTCTCTGAAATGACTGCACCGATTTTGACAGGACTTTTATTAGCGGATGGCTAATGAACTAAGAAGTAACTTAGGTTAATTTTATTACTCACGAAGTTTGTAATTCATGGGAACGTAGTCACGGGTATCAAGTATTCTTTGCATATACTGAATAGTATTACAACTGAATAGTGCCAGCCTCTAACAATTTTAATTAAAAGTAAACAAAAGAGCGATGTATTCTGCCGGACCTTGTTGACTGCTACAAAGAGATGGTGCCAGAGATTATAGTATATAGTTCTAGAGGGAATTAAAACCTTTTTGTTAAAATTCAATACAAAGGTTCAATGATCTCTTGTTTACGTTGTTCTATCTGTATTTGTTTTTACCAGCAGTTTTACTGAGAGCTTAGTACGAGCTTGTATTACGTTCACCGAGATCGAAACGAAACCGCGTTCGGCGCTTAGTACCCTTAGTACGAGTTTGCTTTACGTTTTAAGTAATCTTTGATTGGTTGGTTTATTCAAGCCAGCCAACCAGAGCGCCGATCGTACTCTCGTTTCGATTACTTTAAATGCAAAGCGAACTCATACTAAGGGTACTGATTAGCCAGATCCAATGAACCGACCAATCACAGCGTCGAACGCGCTCTCGTTTCGATCTCATTTAACGTAAAACAAACTTACTCGTACTAAGGGTGCATGTTGTATGTCGTTTTCTTTACTCCCTACCATTATGTAGTATGCAACATTTAAAGAAAATTATTGAGTCGGTAAAGCGTAAAGAGGTACCTAACATTCAAACAAACTTAGATACTTTCGGAATTATAATATTAACCGTTATCGTTAAACTAATAAACAAAACTAAGTACGATGCGGTTTGAATAATTAACAAAACGAATTTGCGGTTTCTTTTAAACATTATATCTAGACGGTGCTCTTTGAAAATCTCATGCTTAGGTACAATTTTACACTCTGAGGTGTATTGACGATTTACAGTCTTATACAGTAGGTACTAAAACTACGACGGTATAAGCATAAGTCGGTTTCGAATTTCATCAGCTTTCGCTTGAAGCACAGCAGTGAGCGAGGAAATTGTGAAATTGATTTTAATATTTAGGTTAATCTGATTAAGATCTAGCTTGTAGATCCCAACGTTTATTAATAGTTTTTCTCGAGCAAAACAGCGCGCATTCTTTCCTTAACTATTTACTTAGGTACACTATGAATGTTATTTTTTTTGAGGGAGGAAAACAATCTAATGTCTTCTCCAAACTTGGGCGAGGCGAGAGGGACTGTCGGATTCTGACTGACTAAATACCACCCCGTTCCTACTCCTGATTTGAACTGGAGCCCCGGGAACCCGGTAAGGTACACTTTGAATGCAATCATAGATTTTTGGACTAAAAAGCCAAAAAGCAAACTACTGAGTTTGCTTAATAAATAAGGAGCAAGAAATCATTCACATTTAACCCTTAAATTGACATTGATGTTTAGATATAAGATACCTGTCGTTGAACAAAATACCCTACAGCATATAAATCCAAACTCCTCACTCCGTCTAGTGTAAAATAAAAGCTGACAGATTGGAAACTAGTTGCGAACGACAGTGAGAGGCAGCGCAGTGAACTAGAACATTATGTATACGCTGACACACCCTCGGCGCATATAGAACGGGTTCTCTTCGACATTGTGTGGCTTTATAACTGAGATAACTTCAATGGTTTTCTATGTATGTTATATTTTTATAATAACTATCGTGAGAGATACTAAATTAACTAAAGTAGTTAAAGAGTAGGAGCAACGTAGCCGCGTATTGAAGCTAGGTGCGCGTTCCAAAGAGTAGCTTTGAATGGAGAAGAATGAAAAATAAACCGTTACTCTTTAAAAAAATACATGTTTACAAAGGGCAGTCGTATCATTAAAAAAGATCTCTACAGATAAACTTTGGATGGATAAGCAGAAAGGGAAAACATGGAGAAAGGCAGTTCGTATAATATCCTCGTCATCAGGAGATATGGACATAATCTAATGAGCCCAAAACCCAAACAGCTAGCTTGATATGTTTACTTATTAGCATCTGTACACCGCAATAGTAAAAAACGGGAGGCTATGAAACAACACTGGAATTAAATAGAAAAGGAAGCTGAGATAATTAGACCCGCTTCAGTTAACTCTAGATCCGAAAATTGTACTCGCGCTTGTATTGTAGGTACAGTAAACAAAACAAGGTGCATTGCTAGCACAATTTCAGATACAAATTTTCGTACGAAATATTATGTAGAGAAAACTACACATACCAATAACAAAACGTGTCTAATTGGTCCTTCTGTCTGGATTTGGTTCTTGTCTACATAAAAGGACTTATCCAAATAATCTCTAAGCTCAATACTATGATCGGTTGTTGTTGTTAGGTTTTAATGAGGACTACTGCCTAATCTGTATCAAATAAGTAGTCTCTTTATCCAATCCAATGGCACTCGTGGGAAGAATTAAGGATATAAAATATCACACTAGCCCAGTGCAGATAGGTTTTGAAACAAAAGAAATTTATAGTAGAATGAAACCTATTGGAAATGGAAGAGAATATGCTAAAACAGGAAAAAAATAAAAATTCCACTCCATCCGAGTTCGGGAAGTGGGGGGGAGGGAGGTTTTAAGAGTAAAAATCGGTTTATCGCAATTTTTGGCGAAACTACAAGTCCAATGAAAAAAAGTTAAATGGCAAAGTTGTAGGTAATAAAAAGATCTACAACTTTGTATTTACACTTTTTTTATATTACTTCAAAATTTTATGGAAAATTAAAAAAACTACGATTTCGGTTTTTTATTCTTATCTTTGACAAAAATATTAATTTTTTAACGAAATTTTGTGAAAACGTGCCTTTATACGTACCAAACAAACTGTAAATTTTTGGAATTGAAAAAAAAAAAATTTTACCAGATATTGATTAAATACCGAAAAATTATCCTAATTTTCAATCGAAAATTCACGCGTCAAAATATCAGCTTTTTTATAAAATTCGGTGGGCTGTTTGTTCGTTGAAATCTCTACTTTTCGATAGTGTAAAAAAAAATAAACGTTACTATGAAAAATGTTCTGAAAAAACAGGTGATAGTGAACGGTGGCTGGAGATCGTCCCGCGATTCCCGACGCCCGGAGTGTCTCTGGAGGAGCGAGTGACACTGGGATGACGTCACCTCCTTCTGCGAAGCAGTCATGCTAGCAAAAAAGCAGGCGGGGCACGTGAGGGAACGAACCTCCTCACCCTCCAGCCCTCGCGAGAGACACTCCGGGCATCGGGGATCGCGCAAAGAACTCTGGCCTCCGTAAGTACGGGTCTGTAGACGGCGAGCAAGGGTAGCTAACAGATCTAGACCCGTGCATGCGGCGCGTCGCGTTCCGCGCGCGCTTCAAAGAGCCATCAGACCACCTCAGATGGTGTCTAGTATGGCTGATGCCTGATCCGGAGCTGTGGAGTACCTAGCGGGTTTACCGGGGCTCTGGCTCGTAAAGCAGGACTAGGAACAAGGTGATTTTTAGTCAGTAAGAGTCTGACACTCCCTCTCTCCTCACCTAAGGCGAGAGAGGTCATTGGATTGGATTGGATGATTTTGCTACCTTAAAAAATAAAAAAGGTTTATAAATTATCTTCAAATAGCAACAAATAAGTATCTACGTATTTAATTAAAACAAAATTCTACAACTTTCTTATAAAATTATGGATGTCTTATCAAATAATAAACATTAGTAACTTATTTGATTGTTAATCATAGTAGAATGTTTTAATTTATATATTTTTTTTATTTGTCAATGTACCATTAAATCTTACGCTACATGGGTTAATTGTAATAAATAGCTCAATATTGTGCATAATGATGAAAAACATTTTTTTCGATTCGAGTTTTTTTAGTTTATTGCGTTTTTTGAGAACATTTTCCATGGTAACGTAATTTTTTTTTACACTATCGAAAAGTAGAGATTTCATCAAACAAACAGCCTACCGAATTTTATAAAAAAGCTGATATTTTGACGCGTGAATTTTCGATTGAAAATTAGGATAATTTTTCGGTATTTAATCAATATCTGGTAAAAAAATATTTTTTTCAATTTCAAAAATTTACAGTTTGTTTGGTACGTATAAAGGCACGTTTTCACAAAATTTCGTTAAAAAATTAATATTTTTGTCAAAGATAAGAATAAAAAACCGAAATCGTAGTTTTTTTTAATTTTCCATAAAATTTTGAAGTATTATCAAAAAAGTGTAAATACAAAAGTTGTAGATCTTTTTAATACCTACAACTTTGCCATTTAACTTTTTTTCATTGGACTTGTTGTTTCGCCAAAAATTGCGATAAACCGATTTTTACTCTTAAAACCTCCCCCCACTTCCCGAACTCGGATGGAGTGGAATTTTTATTTTTTTCTTGTTTTAGCATATTCTCTTCCATTTCCAATAGGTTTCATTCTACTATAAATTTCTTTTACTTTTTACCTTTATTAGAGGTATCTGCACTGGCCTACACGTTAAAGGCACCGCTCTAATCCAGCGATATATGTACATGCCATTTAAATTTTAACATTAAATCTTATATCGTACGATATATTTCATAACGTTAATACAAAAAAGGCTGCAAGCCTACCGTCCGCGCGCTGACCGCGCGCCGACCGCTTGCTGGCAGCTTACAGCGTTTTTGTATTGTTTTCAAAACAAAAACGCCGTGCCGGAGCGATGCCATGTCCATACCGTTTAGGTGAATGTAACAAAACTATTTTATTTTGCTGTCACCAGATAGTGATTAAAAATCGTAATGTTTTGTATATCTGTGATACTGACTATGTATATCTTTATCAATTTTCAACTAGAGCCAAGCAGATATAACGTCTTATTGTAATGCAAAGAATACACGCCTCTATTTGCAGACTGTAGCAGAAAATTGTATTTCCACAAGCAAGTTACTTCGCCTGCAACCGATCCCCAGTGACAGATGGTAACTACACGTCACTATGTATGTGTGTATGTGTGTGTAAACGAAGTGAAATGTTCACAATAGAATGAAATGAAAGGAATAGTAACAGCTTATAACAATTCCTGGTGAGTTAGCATCAGCTAATGATAGTGGCACACAATTTCATACGTGGCGTGGTGAAAGCAGTTTAAGATACATTAATTTGCCACTATTCTTACTTTTTGGTCGAGTGGTAGTCTACTATCGGTCTACTGAAACCCCACTCAGGTTCGATTCCCGGGTCGGGCAAAGTATATCTGGGCTGTTTTCGGTTTTTCGAAAATTTCTCAGTAGTAGCACGGAGGCCACCCTCATCGGGGATAAAAGACATGACATTCTTAAAAAAAAGTAAAAAAAAAAAACAGTTTTTATGAAGATGTCCAAAAATGTATAACCATGTACTATTGTTAAATATGAATTAAAAAATAAATACGATTCTTGCAGTAACAATCTTTAGACTATAGACTATTCAATTTTTAATTGGGTATCCAAAAAATACGTCCTCATAGGTAGCATTTCCCTACCACAAATAGCCTCTCTTTAAACAATACGACACAAAATCGAAATTAAATATTTAACCAGCATTTCCATCGCTCTAAAGCGCTGCGCTGGTTCGCTAGAACATTTAGGTCGTTAGTATTCCCCCTGGGTTTGTCTGGGTTCACTATTACCTGTCAGATAATCTGAATGTAGCCCAGTGAACTGACTTTACTTGGAAACTCAAATCAATGTAGTTCGCGTGCCAGTCGGCCCTAGATTACGAAGAATATTCGCGCGATCTATTTTTTTTCTTTATAAGGTTTTTGTTTTCCGTACTTTATGGGTAAGACAAAGTCAGTTAGAAGTCACTGCTTTGTTGGCTTGGTCGTATAGAATCTAGTCTAGATGCAGAGAAAAATAAACCTAATCATATTGTACATATTACTCGGTTTTGAATAACATCTTTGCTTCAAGTGCCAAACTAAAGTCTACTTCTTAATTGATTTGCAAAAATCCCTACTTGGTAGAACAGTGTCTTTAAGATCGCATCGCAAATTTAAATATTATCACACTCCCTCGTCTCTGGCCCTGTGACTAGTTGCAGTTGTAGGACAAACTTATTGAAAAAACCTGTACTCCAACTGAACCATTGTTTTATTACAACTTTCGTGAGACGTACTAAATTGATTATTATGTTATCGGCTTACGCGACTACCGCGTCGTGTAGCGCGGATTATGCTCATGAATATGAGCCTCTAGTACGACTTGAAACTAGTCGAGTGTCTTGTCAAACATTTACGTGAGTAAGGCTATAGCATAATAATCTAAACCTCTATTCCATCTTTATAACATTAAATTAAGTTAACGGAATAATCAATTTTCTGCCTACTTCATAAATACTTGATAACCTTACTCATCTATAGCCATTCCAACTAAGAGCCGTTGGGAGAATAAAAATAGCCTGAAACAGGCGGCTATATTCAGTCTAGTCGATTAGTCTGACCTAGAAATAGTCTAAAATGTTCCCCCCGACGGCTACTACCCTAGTTTTAACCATAATCTTTTAGAAAATAAATAGTTTCAATTTATACACGCTGTATATGTAGAGCTTTAGTCTAGATATTAGTACTTAGGTTTTAGGGTTAAGGTTAAGTTGTGGATTATACTGAACACTAACTTCTGCCAGCGGATTTGCTCTCGTTCTCGTGGGATAAAATGTAGCCTATGTATTATTTCAGACCATCGTCTACACCTGTTCCTAATTTCATCCCGATATCTTTAGCCCTTTTGACATGATTGAGTAACAAACAAACATACACACAAACTTTCGCATTAATAATCTTAGTGAGATTCTAGTTTTTGCTACGTCGTTTGTCGAGTGGTAGAAAATGCAAGAAAATTTTGGAAAAGCCACAATAAGTTGAATAAATTGAGACCAGCTCGTTAGCTGCACTTAAAACCACATCAAGGCGGCAGTCATACATTTCATCTAATAATTTTCAGTAAATTACGTTTAAAACAAACAACTACAAACTCCTTCTTTTTTGAAGTTGTTTAAATAAATAATCTGAATATGACTTTCGAACTTTCTTTTTAAAACAACCATTCGTCATCTTCCAGTAAAATATGTTCTAACCATCTTAATAAAAACTACACTAAAATCACCATTGCGGATATTTTTAAAAGAGAGCCAAAATATAACTTCCCTATACTAACGTAAAGGGCAGTGAAAATCACAAAGTTTTTCCTTCTTCGTTCAGTTACAGTTTTTTACCCAAAATACGTGACCGAAGTCTAGATTGGGTAGAAAAAAGTTTCAAACATTGTAATTTTCGTGAAAGCTTACTCTAAGGCTTACTTAGTAATCCGTACATATTGTAAGAGGTAATATCATTTGCCTTAGGCAATTTGCTATGTGAAAATATTCAATAGGAATCTTCTATTTTCGGTTTGTAGATATTTTGATTGCTTATTCATCGATTTCTGATTGGTCTATTCAAAAGAAAGGGATAGTTGTAAAGAAAGATTTGACTTCAAAAGGAAGATATGATTATAATAAGATTAAGACATCTTTATTTTCTTTTCAACGTTGTCCCACACTCGGATTTTCTCCTATGTCGTGGGTGTGTTTACAAACATACAAGTTCACATACACATGACACCCAGACCCAAAACAAAAATTTGTGCTAATTGCTGTTGCTCCGGGATCGAACCTGCTACACATAACGCGGCAACCAGTTGACCAGTCACTGCACTAACCGTGCAGTCAAATTACCAGAGGATTATTTTTCTTCTTTAATAGTGTCTTCTGAGTTCTGATTTACTTACATAACATTACCCAAAAGGCCTGAATAATTTCTCATCTCAGTTAATTGAGGCTTTCCGATGGAAGTTGTTAAGCAACTGGGGCTTAGTACTTACTTAATTATACTTAAACATTATTCACAGTTAATTGTCACTTTGCTTTTTAATTAAGTGAGTAATGACCCGCTGTCGTATCCATTTGTTGTTGGATTTCTTTGAAAGACTGAAACGCATCTTATATTCAGAAAGGCAAGCGAAAGCATGGCGGACAACTCTTAAGATTTAATTAACGGTAAAACGAGGTGAATAGAAATCGAGGAGTGAACAGATACAGGAATGGGGTGAATAGATGTTAGGACATTTTGCCAATATTTATTCACCCCGTTGACGTATCTATTCACCCCTCGATTTCTATTCACCCCGTTTTACATTTTGCGGACAAGTTGAGCCACATTTTAAGATACCAAATATGGTATCTAATACGACAGAAACTGAGCAACAATGAAGTCTAGTCCTTCAGTGGATTGTTATGGCCTGTTGTTGTTGTGTTCTAGAATGCTTGAATTCTTCCCCAATCCCCGATTCCAGAACAACAATCCTTAAATTCTTAACCCCAAAAGGCCGGCAAAACACTTGTAACGCCTCGGGTGTTTCAAGTGTCCATGGGCGGCGGCGATTGCTTGTCACCAGGTGATACGTCCGCTCGACTACCGGTGTGCCTCATAAAAAAAAGAATTCCTGTCATTTCACACTGTAGTCGCACTATTTTGAACTAAAACAGTGGCTATTTTTTATTTCTGTCTGTAGCCACCCACGGGACTACGATTTATACCAAGGCACGACTCTGTCCCTAGTGGGTTGCGACAAAAATATACTTATAGTACCGAAAAAAGATTGCATATTATTTTTTCAGTTGCCACACTACCTGTCACAGAACCTCTCTAAATATTTAATAAGCAACATTGAATCTGCGTTTAAGAATAGAATTACCATTAAATTGTAACGAGTTAAATGTTAAATTATATTACTAGGAATCCGGACTACCTAGCGGGTTACCGGGGCTCCAGCTCAAAAATCATTAGTAGGAACGGGTTGGTATTTAGTCAGTGAAAGTCTGACACTTCCTCTCGCCTCAATCAAGGCGAGAGAAGACATAGGATGATTTTCCCTCTTTAAAAATAGACTAGTAAACGGAAATCACCCTTTGCAAACATGAGTTCGTGAAGGCTCACAAATCGACTATAATCCTCCTCTACATAAGAGGATTTTTATACTTTGCAAACAAGATGGAGATCGCAGGTTCAAAGGTGCTACCCGGTCTCCGTTAAGGCGTCAAATGTATAAATAGCTAGCTAATGCCCGCAACTTCGCGCGGATAACAGACTTTGTGACTTTACTTTGTAAAATAAAAGTAGCCTAAGCTACTACTTACCTGCCAAAAAAATTATGTCAAAATTGGTTCACCCATTTTGCAAAGATTAGCCGCAACAAACAAACAGACAGACTGACAGACAAAACAAAAGAATGGTAAAATAATTCAGTCAAGTCTGTAAGTCTTACATCACCCTTCTTAAAGAGTAGGGGATGATGACAAATGGTTATATTCTAGTCTACAGCAAACTATGCAAGTATTATTTTTTTTTTTTTTTTGACTTGGGAAAATCATTCAATGACTTCTCTCGCTAAGTTAGGTTAGCTTCCAGTTAGGTAGTCCGCAGCTCCGGATAAACGATGCAAGTCCACGACATTTAAGTACTTAACAACATAACAAGAAGACCGAACGAGTCTTCATTCCATAAATTGTATCATTAACATTGTAACATTTTACGGGTCGTTACCAAAACAGGTCAATTTGTTTTTTAAAGCGCGACAAACAAGGGAGTTTGGATGACACCGCGCGGTCTAGTAATGGTGTGTCATAAAGTAGACATTGTTAAGAGACTGTAATGACGTCATTGTTATGTCTGTCTGTCCGCGAAGAAATAGACAGAATAGTTTAGTACATATGTATCTACTTTGTGACAAATAGTGAGGAAGACGCGCAGCTCGAGTATGCGATGTATCGATAGTAGGGAAGACTCACTATAGCACGCATCTTTCAATATAAAAACATAGCTTAGCTGAGTCCGTTTCCATCAGTACTATGCTTAGCGTATAATGTTCCTAAGATATATTAAAGTGGAAGTAAAACGGATCCACAGCATAGCACATCTCTGGTAAAAAAGTCCTTCAACTTTGTAGATAAGAATAGAGCCTGAATTTAAACGCGGTTAATATAAACTTATAATTCGTTCAGGACCTTAAAAATGAGACCTAAATAAACATCATATTTAAAACCAATTGCATAAATCAGCAAAAACAAAAAGCCCCTTCCGTATTCATTGAAATTGGAAAGCAAAAAAGAAATAAAGACTTGGCCATCTCCACTGATTCCGTCGACCGGGCTGCTCACACAGCGTCCACAAAAGGCTTCGTTATAACTGTCGGCTGCTCCTTGATTGAGTTTCGTATTAATCGCGTTTACAAACAATAGTACAGTTTGAAAAGATGTGAAAGTGCTACTTTTTGTATGTGTCGATTACTTTAAGTATTATTTTTGTCATTGTGTGTTTAATTGAGGAGTTAGTACAGATAGAAATTTTGGATTTGGAATGAGTTAAATTATATAGGTAGAGTTGTTTTCGAGTGAAATAAGGTTATTTTTGTCGGAATGCTTGAAGTTTTGTGAAAGAGATGAATGAATATTAACTGTCTAAATTTGTCTATGTATTTTTATTTTCTCTATTTTAATTTTTATAAGGTATTGAGTGATGTGATTGGTTTTTATGCCGTTCTATTCAATTCAATTAAATAAATTAAATTAATTGATGGAATTGGGATTTAGAACAAACTAAAGTTTAACCCAAATGTGTTAAGTTAAAATACTTTGGACTGTATAAAAAACAGAAACAAATATACGTGGTAATTTCTAAGAAACCACAAATAAGTCTAGCCAAGTTTTAAGTAAACTTTTTTTCAATAGCAGCTCTAAATCAAATTCGTAGAATTCTAGATCTAGAAATAACCGTCAATTTTAAGGTCGTATACCTCTAACTTTAAAACTAAACTATAAACTACGTACACGTACAGGTGTTTTAAAATCCAGGCAGAATGTAAAACCTCTTTATCTTGGCTTTCTTTACACACGTTCTACAGATAGTAAAATAAAAAGCTTTGCTCGAATCGTTAAGTTGTAACCCTGAGGTAGTCACGTAGTATCTTCAGTTTGGTTTCTGATGTTGGTAGCTTGTAATGAATTGGAAAAAGTAATGCTAAATTACTTTTGTGATCAAAATGTTTTATTGAATTAAATACATGGTGACAAACAAACTATAAATAATTATAGACTAAATAATAAGAAGAACTATGACTAAAATGTTTACAGCTTAAAAATAAATAAAAAAAAAACAAAATAAAAAACTTTTACTATCTTAAACAATCTCTGCTATCATCTTACAATGCCACACACATCACATCAACAGCCTAATACGTGGCCACTGCTGACCAAAGGCCTCTTCTCACACGGAGAAGGTTTGAGCATTAATCACCACGCTTGCTCAATGCGTGTTGGTAAGTGCTATATGGCCCGGAGCTGCGGACTACCTAGCGGGTTTACCGGTGCTCCGGCTCGAAAAGCAGGAGTAGGAACGGGGTGGTTTTTAGTCAGTAAGAGTCTAACATTCCCTATAGTAAGTCATTGGATAATTTTCCCCTCAAAAAAGTGTCACATAGTAGAGTGACAAATGTATGGTAAAAATTGTGTCGAGTCATCGGTTAGGCCGATCTGAATACAATTCAGTAATGTTGACCGGGCTTCATACATTTACATGAGGTCAGTGACCCGAGACAGCCTCGCTGGTTAAGTGACACTAGACGAGATAGTGGCCAAACCAACAACAGAAATAAAAAATGGGTGTTATATTTAATATCTCTGGCTTTGGGGAATAAAACCGTGACGTTGTGTTGAAGGCATTTATATTAAAAATGTGTCTGCGTTGTTGGTAGAGTAGACGCAGCCAAGCAATGTTTGAGTTGTTTTAGGCGTTCGTAATATAGGCTAGTTTCCTACTAGTAAAATTCAATTCCTACTTTTGTCCACATGTCAGAAACGGTATTTTCTATGAATTTTGTATGAAATAGTGCGTTATGACGTCATCAGATTTTTACGTTAAAAAACTAAAATTTGATATAATTACGTTAAAAAACGAAAATCTATAATATAAAAATAAGTCGGGTTTTCCTTCCTGACGCTATAACTCCAGAACGCACGAACCGATTTCCACAGTTTTGTATTCGTTGGAAAGGTCTCGGGCTCCGTGAGGTTTATAGCAAAGAAAATTCAGAAAAAAAATGTCATGGTGGCGAAACGGAGTTCGCCGGGTTTGCTAGTCTATTATATAAAAATAAGTCGGGTTTTCCTTCCTGACGCTATAACTCCAAAACGCACGAACCGATTTCCACGGTTTTGCATTCGTTGGAGAGGTCTCGGGCTCCGTGAGGTTTATAGCAAAGTCAGGAAAAAAATACATTGGTGAAACGGAGTTCGCCGGGTTTGCTAGTTTGATAGAAAAATTTGAAAATTAAGTAGATCCTCAAATCTATGAATGAAAGCGTGAATATTTTTATACATTTCATTGTATTGAAAAGTCGAAATAAAATAAAAAAAACCCATAAATCCCAAGGATTTGTGTTTTCTCCAGTTAAATATAAATTATTAAAGTCAAATACAACTTATAATACTTGGATTTTACTACTGACGGAGTAACCAAATAGAACTCCAAATAAAGTAAAGCTTACCTGCTATTAAATTACGGCACTGCTATAACTTTAAAGAATAAAAAACCATGATATTTTTTTCTACTTGAATACAAAAATTGTGTACAAACCATATTTTAGGCGGCTCTGAATGTATCACTAACGTTGACGGGGCCTCATACATTTACATGGCGTCGGCCACCCGAGACGAAATATTGACCCATTCACCCTTTTGTTTATGTAATGTAACAAAACAACGTTAATACTGAAACAACTTAATTAATATTAGGCCTTTTATTCTCAAAAATAGGCAAAGGACAGTATTTTTGAAGCGAAGTGATATTGTGATTTTGACTATCGGGTAAACTGCCAGATGATTATCCCAACGTTATCTGGAGCCATAACGTGACTACTTAACGGGTAATCGAGGCCTCGGCTCGAAGAGCAGGAGTGAGAACGGGCTGGCTTTTAGCTTCTTGTCCCACCTAAGTAGGGAGAAGTCATTGGATTTTCCCCCATCAAAAAAGATACTATAGCTTGGCACGTGGCTTGAAGTTTAGACGATACCACTGGCTCTCACTCGATAGCTTTTTTCTGTTTTTAAGAGGAGAAAATTAACCAACGTCTTCTCCCGCTTTGAGCGAGGTAAGAGGGAGTGTCAGTCTCTTATTGCCTAAAAACCATCTTGTTCCTTCTCCTGCTTTTCGAGCCGGAGCCCCGGTAAACTCGCTAGATAGTCCGTAGCTCCGGATCAGTCATCAGCCCTACTGGGCCCCATCTGTGGTGGTCTGATGGCTCTTTGAGTTCACAATACTCAATAATCTTCTACTTCACAACAAGTGTGACATCATCCACTACTACGATAAAACATTTACAAGCCTATACCACTACAATTTATACCCTAATCACTATTTCATAAGGCTTTATTTGGCACGCAATGCCCAAATATTTGTATTCCAACCGCGTCTACAATTTATTACGTACGATATGAAAGTGACCTTTTGGGATTCATCCTTTTATAGGTTTATGAGGTAACTTATACCCAGATCTTTATTAGGGCTTTAGGCTTTAGTGAAAGGATATATGAGTATTGAATACTTTGAATTAATTATGAGATATTGGTTATTTTGAGGTTACTTTACGACATAGTAGCATTCCAGGCGATTAGGAAGAAGTTGAAAGGACTGATGTAAATAGTGCGTCATGATGTCATCAGATTTATATTATGTCAAATAGCAGACGTATTTCCAAAATTACGTATATCATCAAATCATTAACTGTTAGGGTATTTATTATTTTTGAATATTTTCTTATACTAATAAGTCAAAATAATTTATTTTTGACTGAGGAAACTACCCAATTAGATATAAATTAAGTACATATTTACACCGTTGTAAATATTTGATTCAGTTTGTTTGTAAGAAAATTTCAACAGCCATAATGAGTACTGTTTACCTACTAATCTTTGTACTTCTACCACATCCAATTTGGCGTTGGTACACTACACCAACATTCAATTATATACTCACAAATTATACGCCTAAAATCCATTTTCAATCAACCGTGTAATTGGGTCTAGGGTACTCAATTAGATGGATGACTGACCGAACCGTATCTTTGGTATTTTCTATACATTCTGTAGGAACCAATAAAAAGGAAGATTTTGGTTCTTTCAAAGATAATGAGATATTTCTGAGAGCAAAAATGTTATAATTACCTGATGTATCAAGTTTTTTTATAGTATAACCGGTAAGCCGGTAAACGAGCATACGTATAGTCAGGTAAGCAATCGCCCAAGGACTCCCGAAACACTAGAGGCATTACAAATGCTTTGCTGGCCATTTGGGCTTAAGGATTTAAGGTTGTTGTATTGGGAAACAGAGAATAGGTGGGGCGATACGGCCTCCAATAACCTCAGTCACACAACGAAAGCATTGTTTTCGCCACGTTTTCTGTGAGCCCATATCGAGCAGGCCCATTCGCCCATTGTTAGTTACTAATAGTTAAAATTATTTATTATTTAATTTTGACATTCAATTTACTATCATACATTCAGCTAGTCTATAATGTCTCTTTCATTATCTGTGATTCAAGATGGCGGTAAATGTCACAGCACTAATAACCGTTGAAGTCGTTCGAAAACGGAATGGCGGCGACGCGTTCATTTTACAAACTATTGTATTAGACAGAATATTCACAGAAGACCTACTCCGCATTGCTGTGTTTTAACACATAACATATAGGTAATACATATAATAATGTCGTAGATAATAATGCTATCTTTATTTTGAAAATAAAAATAAAAAAAATAGCAGGGGTTATTGTTATGTCGATGTCGAACCCAAAAATGTAATTAACTTTTTTTTTGTCTGTTTGTCTGTTTGTCTGTTTGTCTGTTTGTCTGTTTGTCTGTTCGTCTGTGCGCGCTAATCTCAGAAACGGCTGATCCGAGTTGGATGCGGTTTTCACGAATATATTGTGGGATGCTTAAATTTACATTTAGTGTTTGTTTCATGTCAATCGGTTCATAAATAAAAAAGTTATGTCAAATTAAAGAATCACGTCGAACATTCTATGCTTATACCATTAATCTCCGCAACTATTTGACGGATTTGGTTGAAATTTGGTACAGATATAGTTTAGAACCTTAGAAAGGACATAGGATAGTTTTTATTTGTTTTCTATCGTTTTTATTATTAGTATTTGTTGGGTATCGGCCGAGCGCTTCGGTACTGTTGTGGAAATAGTGTACTATAAGTCGAATGATTATTTGTCTGCAGTGGTCCTGCTGTTTCGTATATTCTAAATTGGTTTCGTTGTATTTGTCTATTAAAAAGTTTATTTGTTGGGTTTTCCTGGTTAAATTATTTAACGTAGGTTTAGTTTGATATCGATTATTAGTAGTTACTGTAGTTAGTTTGTTTAATAAAATTGTAAGTCTATAGTTATATTGTCTATAATTTATAAATTAATTAGATTTAAGTCGTTTCTTTTAAATTATTTAGTTTAAGCTTGGTTTGGCTTGGTATTATAGCATTGAGGCGGAGGTAATATAATTTCTTTTTTAATTGTTATAAATTCGTAATTCGTAGCTTTCTTTAATTCTTTAGTTTTAAGTTAGTTTTCATCTTAAGTTCGGAAAGATTATAATATTTCTTTAGTTTAAGTCCGTTTTTAAACTATTTTTTCAATGCCCTAAGTGAGTATACATCTATTAAATTCAAACGCAGAGCTCATTATGTTGATTTTTGAGGAGTTCCCTAGAATATTTTCCCGCGAAATCGGGAACTATGTGGTTAAAACCAAAAATTTGCCGGAAGTCACTATTCCACACGAACGAAGTCGCGGGCTATAATAAATCTGTAGAAGGGTCAATTCTGTTCATTGAAAATATAGAAAAAATAAATAGCAGGGTGCTACTGGGTCGATACCAAACTCAAATATGTGATTATTATTTTTTTGTCTGTCTGTCTATATATGTTCAGGCATCACGTGAAAACTAACGGTTTGATTTCGATGAAACTT